>NC_073310.1:25032062-26232062 GCF_027595985.1 Sorex araneus
AATAATAATAATACTAAAAAAAGAATGGAGACATTACATAGGTACTGAAGTCTCCCATTTCCTACACCCATTATGCCTTTATTTCTGTTTCCTATACTTATGAGAGGGAAAGAAGGAAGGAGGAGGGCTTGGCATGTTTCAAACTGAGCATCAACTTCTTCAGAGATGTACATTCAAAGCAGTTCGTTGCGTTCAACTCTAAGACACAGTGTATAACCCTAATGTTACAATAGCATGCCCAGAGTAGACAGTTACTGGTGACACCCAGGCAAATTGGAAAGTGGGCAGCACAAACTTCTTCAAAGCTGGGCATAGAGGAATTTTTCCAAGCTGCCCTGACTTTGGGTTTTTTGTTGGGGTATCGTTATAGAGAGGCTATTGTAAGGTTCTTTGATTAATCCTTAATGGGTCACTGATAAGCCTAAACTAGGAAATTCACCTGAAATTCTTTACCAAGAGGACCCTTTAGTTTTTGCTTGCATCACCTTTTACTATATCCGAGCTTTCATTTTAGGGGGTACAACTAAAGAATAAGCAAGCAAACTAATTATTCCAGGGGCTTATCTCAAATTAGAATGAGAATCATGTCAGTGTCTCAGAGTTACATTGTACTCAACATTTAATAATTAGTTATTTCTTAGTATCATTAGACTTTAGCAATTATTACCAATTAAAATAGTCGGTAATTAATAATTGCTGAATTGCTCGCTGCTTGGGTGACATTTAACCTGGAGACTAGATTAGGAGCGTGAGCTGCAAAATGAGCTTTGCAAGACGGAACAACCACAGCTAAAAACCTGCTAAAAACACGGACAAAACTTGTCATATATAAGGGACAAAAATAAAGCCCATGTCTCTGAAAGGTGGGAGTGAGAGATAAAATAAGCAGAGTTGGAGCAAGACGGGCTAAGAAAGTACCATCTGATCTTAGTATCTATTACCAGGTTAAGGAAATCAGGTACAATTCTAACATGAGAGAAGTGACTGGTGAATAATATTGATACAGTAGAGGTGGAGGCGAAGGCGGGGAATGTGCCAGGTCATCTAGTTTCAAATTTTATCAATTTGAGAGAGACCCTGTCAGAGAGGTAGTGGAAATGGCTAAGGAGTGGTGATAGAAACATTTAAGATGGTGAATGTAACTTCCTCCTTGATGCTTTAGCTTGGGAACAGGAAAAGTGACTCCATTCACTTGGAAAAATCAGCCAAGGGTAGGAAGAATGACTGTAGATGACTGAAAGAGAGAGAGTGGGCTGGACATAGAATTTCCTACTTAAGCAGTACAATAAATTAACATCATAAATATTAGAAATTTTTGTATTTTAATTTTACGTACAAAATTAAAGTACCCACTCAGGACTAGTTTAGTGGTGATGAGTATACATTTCCACACAATAGTTAATTACTAGTGCCTCAAAAGTGGAACTGGAAAAATCAGTTATGTTATTTCTGCAATAACTTAACAAGATATGCGTTATCCTCTGGATGGTCTAATGAAAATTGCAAACTAAGTAGACTCAAGCTACAGATAATAGAAGTTAGTATGACATGTCAAGAGATTGATTGTAGAAGTGAAAAAATGAATTGAGGTAAATTCATCTGGATTGGTCATTTTGGTGGGCTGTCGGGATCCTGGCCAGTTGACCCCAGCAAACTGGAGTATGATCCCCCAAAGTCGCTGGACTTACTCCCTAAAGGGGAGAGAGAGGGCATGGGAGAAGCCTCTGCCCTGACTCTCTGCAGACCTCGGGATTCCTGCCACTGTACGAGAAAGAAAGCCACCACGGGGGGGGGGGGGGGGAGGGAGTGTGGTGGTCAAGCAGTTCTCTGTTTATTGGCCCTTAGACAGGGGTTTTTATACATATATTCAGGGTAGGATTTTCACGTATGGCACATTCATCCCATCGGGCTCAGAACAGACATCAGCTCATAATTTACATATCCTGTTTAGGGCCAGGATATCAGTATGGGTAGGTGGTCACAGTCATTTCCCTCATCCTCAACCAGAGTGCCTACATGTAGGGAGTACTGGAGCGAAGCCCTAGGTCTTTGTAAACAGGGCTGGCTCTTGCTTCCAGGGGCAGGGGACTTGGTCAAAGTCTCAGGCTAGCTGCTGAGAATTGCTAGTGAGCAATGAAACCAATTATGGTGTGGAAAAACCCAGGGGAAGAGAAATATTTCTAGGGATAGATTAAGAGTTCTTCTTTGGTCATGGAAAATTGGTGATACAGGTGGGATAATAAAATATATCACTGTCACTGTATCACTGTCATCCCATTGTTAGTTGATTTACTCGAGCGGGTACCAGTAATGTCTCTATTACACTCAGCACTAAGACTTTAGCAGCCTCTCCTTACTTGTCTTTCCCAACTATTGGAGGCTCTTTCAGGGTCAAGGGAATGAGACCTATCGTTACTGTTTTTGGCATATTGGATACACCACGGGTAGCTTGCCAGGCTCTGCCATGTGGGCAGGATACTCTCAGTAGCTTGTCAGGGTCTCTGAGAGGTATGTATATATCTGCTACTGTATTTGGGATATGAATACGCCACGGGGAGCTTTTCAGGCTTCCAGAGTGGGTAATAGACTCTCGGTAGCTTGTCAGGTTCTCCAAGGCAGAGAATTAGGCTATTAGATTCCTATAGGCTATAAGCTGCTGGGAGCTTTGTTTTAATAGTCTCTGGATGTTGGCCATTGATGGGATTACATGGCACTGGGGGCAATTTCTGGGCATGACTGCCTAGCTACTGGAAAATGGGGGATCTGGCTGGAAGAGGCCCCGTCCCAATCTGAGCATCCTTGGAGATCTTGGACGCAGGTCCCGCACATCTGAGTTCCTCTGCTGGTTTCTTCATGCATGAGGCTTGTCTGAATGTGTGGAGAGTGGCCTTGAGCATGGCTGTGGCTGGGTTCCTGAGGTTTTCAACTGTCAAGGCTCTGCTTGGGGGTGGGATATAGGGGGGGAAAACACATCTCATCCCCTCCTAGGGGCCCTGGTGAAGACAACCAGGCACAGAGGCAAGACACTGCATTGCTCTCTTCCGGGAGCTTGGTTTTATAGTCTCTGGATGTTGGCCGTTGATGGGATCACACTATATATATAATAAATATAAGTATATATATAGAGAGATATATATCTAGGAATTGAAGCATGAGTCTGGAGTTCTAGAAAGTGGTTCTTGCTTAAAAAACATATATATTAATATATGGAATATATTTGTTTATTCAAAGGTAGCAATATTGAAATGAGACCACTAAGATGGGCGCATAGTTAGACAAGCAAGACTTAATGATGGAAAAGAATTTACAGATGCTCAAGCATTTAGAGAACAGCATTCATAAGATAAAAGCAGCTAATAAAATTTTAAAAATCAATAAGTTTTTAGCATTATATTATTTGGTAATGTCTGTGACATAAAGATGGATGTTCTGTCAATGAAAGAGAAAGTAAAAGTAGAAAAGTAAAGAAAGAGAGTGTTGCATTTGTTCAAAGAATTAAATGTTACTAGAGAACTGTCACTGTCACTGTCACTGTCCTCCCATTGTTTATCGATTTGCTCAAGTGGGCACTGGTAATGTCTAATCAGGATGGGTCAAGAAATTTTCTACCACATTGCCATGCTTCTGGAGTGCACCAGGTTCTTTGATTGGGGCACCCCAGAGAGTGGCAGGTGAAACCCCTCCCCACTCCAAGGTTTCCAGCCTTGGCAGCTGAAAACCTCCAGAATTCAACCACCCTGTTTATGACCAGTCTCCACATACTCTGGCCAAACCTCACCCATGAATAAATCTATTTCTGAACTGTGTGGCCCCATTCACGGCCACACAACATCTCATACCTCACACCACTCATACTCGAATAGTAGAACACTGCATTTGATGGGGTTTAAAGTAGAAGGCAACCAATCTTAGAGGGAAATATAGTTTTAAAAATACATATATATCTTTATATATATATGTACATATATATGCATACAAGGCTCAATCCTTAACAACATATTAATCTCTTATAGAAGGGTATAATGACCCCTGGGTGAAATATAACAACCTTCACACACTCTCCTCTAAAGAAAGTTTTGTGGAGCATTTTCGGTGGTTTATTCATAACAAACAATGCAAAATAAATTGTTTAGGTTCTGTTTTGGGGCAGGGGTTGGGGTTTGGGATAGAAACATCCAAAATATGGTGGTGAGAAGGTGTAATGGTGGTGGAATTGGTGTTCGAATATTAAATGTAATCAAATATTTTGAACTACTTTACAAAAATTAAATTCAATTTAATAAAAGAAAGAAAATTTCTACCATAGATTTTGTTTCTTGAAAATGAAAGGAGAGACACACACAGAAATCTGGTACCCAAGCAACTTGTGGCAGAGATGGCCCGGGACTTTGCAAGAGAGTCCTCTAAGAGCTCCAGTGGTCACCATTTTCTAGAAGCCAGCAAGAAGCACCAGCTCCCACGTGGCCTTGATCCAGAGACACACACAGGAATCTCGGACCCAAGCAAACTGAGATAGCAATTTCTTCAGACCCTAACACTGTATCACTGTCATCCCATTGTTCATTAAATTGCTCAAGTGGGCACCAGTAATGTCTCCACTGTGAGACTTGTTTGTTACTGTTTTGGGCCTGTTGAATACGACACAGGTAGCTTGCCAGGCTCTGCCATGGGGGTGAGATACTCTGAGGGGCTTGCCGGGCTCTCTGAGAGGGGCGCATGCAAGGCAAATGCCCTACCACTGTGCTAATGCTCCAGCCCGCTCAGACCCTAATTATTAAAACCTTATAATTCCTAAAGCATGCAGCCACTCTTGTGGCCGCACATTATATTATATCCATAACAAGCAATACAAAACACATTGTTTAGCAATTTTATTTTTGGCAGGTATGAAGGGAGGTAGGACTGGTCTCGAAATATCGCAGGTAACTAAAGTAGAGAAAGGATACCTTGCAAATTGTCTGCCACACAAGTAGGGGGAGGATTGGAATGGAGGGGTAAATACTGGGTATTTTGGTGGTGGAAAATGTACACTGTTGAAGGGATGGGTGTTGGATAACTGTATGATCAAAGTTCAAACATGAAATTTTTTTACTGTGTCTCACGATTAATTAATAAAAAAATTTTAAAAATGAAAGGAGACTTGGTAGTAGATGTTAGAGGAGAACAGACACAGTTTTTTGCATTGGTAAATAAGAAAGTGAACAAATATGCATTTAGTAGTCTTTCTGTCAAAATTCTATTTGAGATTTCGGTTCAGCAGTTTGAAATGTCTGTTATGGCTCATCATTCATCCTGATTTGTGAAGCATTCGAAAACAAAGGTTTAGCTGAGAATAAAGGTAAAATATTCAAACTGTATCTACTCACCGACTGAAAAAAAACATAGGACATAGGATATTAGAAAATATTATAAGATTAAAAACCTGATTACTTCAAATGGACTTAAGAATGAGTCATGAAAGTTAGGGCATGGAACAGTGATTTTCTCTGCACCATGAGGCTACCAAGGAATTAAAATTGAAAGAGGGCAATAACTTTAAAATATCTATTAAAGACTTTTTCTCTTGAAAATCATGTATCTTTTATGCCTGCTTGTTTTCCGGCTTTGACCTTCCCAACACCACCCTGCACTTTATTGCCATTTAACTCTCCATACGTGTAACTTCACAAGAGAGCCCAACAGCTTTCATTCAGAGACGAAGTATAAAATGCTTTGACTGTCACAACAGCAATAATTCTATGAAGAAACACTCAAAAATGTTTTTATAAAGGAACATTTTCTGAGGAGTCATCATGCTAACTGGTTTACTAAGTGATGGCCATGGTACTATTACTAGATCGCATACATCATTATGCGTTATATTCTATACACTGTAGAAGTAGGTATGTATTTTAATGTCTTATTACAAAAAGGGGAAAATATTGAATTAGTAAAGTTTATATGGAATTGGCTCCAAAGTCATTTTTCTTCTAACATTTTTAATTCTAACTCCTTTTTATGCTTAGGATCTTCCAGAAGCTACAGAGCACTGGTTTTTGCTTTATGTCACAACTCTGAGGCCAGAAGAAATAACATAAAGACAATCTAGTTGGTCATTGTAAATCCTATTTACAGGAGACACAATCAATCAGATAAAAAAAAATCAGGTGAGGATAGGACTAAGTTACATATTTAAACACTGATCACTGCATAGGGGACAAGCTGAGCATACCAGAAAGGAATCTAGGCTAGAGAGACACAGAAACCGACAACAAAAAAGACAGTATCACGGATGGACAAGCAGATTGACAGACAGTCAGCTCAGAGAAGAAGTGAACACAAAGCATGCAGAAGCAACAAGTTGTAATGCAGTGAGTGACTGTTGGGGTTGCTGTCCCAGACAAGGAACTTCCTATTTCTGGGACTGCAACAGCCCACAGAGACATATCTACATCAGCTGTGGAATAGAGAGCTGTTTATAAAAAGAGTTGTAACACTAAAAACATCTGGTGTGATAATCTTACACATTGTCTGCAAGGAAAATTAACAGGTTCCTCTTTCACAGGAGGAAGCAAGAGAAATCATGTTCCACTGGTGTTTCTGTTTTGGGCGATGTGAGGAAAAGATGGGAGAGAGATAGCAATACTCATGTAATTTTAAATCCTAGTGTTCATTGTAAATCTTGCTTACATAGGGTGTAAACAATCAGCAAAATAGCTAAGGTGGGGCTAGGTTTTATATACATTTACATGTATTATATGAATGTTAGACGTTCATTGATTTAAAGAAGGCCTTTGATTCTGTTGAGACTGAAGTGGTCATCAAAGCCCTAGCCAAACAGATCATTCAAATTCAGTACATCAGGATCCTCTGCAAACTGTATTAAGGATTCACCACCAGGATCTCACCATTCTACAAGGAAGTGATCATTGATGTAAGGAGAGGGGTTCGGCAGGGCGATAGCATTTCACTGAAACTCTTCAGTGCCACCCTCGGGAACATCATGTGATGACTGGAATGGGAAGGGAGTGAAATAGACAGTCGGCAACTACAATATCTCTGCTTTTCTGATGACATTGTTCTAATAACACCAAACATTAGCCAAGTGGCACAAATGCTGTCCGACTTCAACCTTGAGTGTGGAAAGGTCAGACTGTAGCTGAATCTCACGAAGACAATGATCATGAAAAAAGAACTAGTTCCTGACATTCCATTTGCTCTCAACAGAATGAACATCTCCAAATGCAGCAGTTATGTGTACCTGGGTCAAGAACTCAACATGATGAACTACTAGACACCAGAACTGCGCAGGAGGAAGAGAGCAATGTGGAACGCCTTCAAGAGGGTCGAAGTTGTTAAGAGAACAAAGAACCCCTGGCTTCAGGCACATCTTTTCAACTCCACCGTTCTTTCTGCATGAACATACGACTCAGAGACATGGGCCCTACGAAAACAGGATGAGAAAGCTATTCGGGTCTCCCAGAGAGGAATGGAAAGAGCTATGCTTGGAATATCATGTTTCTTTTACTCAAGTGAGAGAAGGAATCCAGAGTTCTGACCTCCATTGACCATCAAGGATCATGGACTCTGCCTCGTTTGTCAAGGCATCAAAAATCAGATGGGCCAGACACATAATGCGATTTGGAGAGGACCGCTAGACTAGAGCCATTACTGACTGAATTCCAAGGGACGTCAAAAGAACGCCTGGCCACCCACCTACAAGATGGTCTGAATTCTCCGTCAAGACCCTGAATGAAGGATTTGATGCTCTTCGTGTTCCTGGAGTGAGCAGATTCCATTGGGCTACACTAGGATGTGACAGGGTCGAATGGAGACATTACTGACACCTGCACGAGCAAAATCGATGAGCAATGGGATGACTAGTGATACAAGTGATGTGTTATATAATTATTTATGTTCTACAGATATGCATATGTAAACATATATAGACATATGTAAAACATAAATAATATGTATATAGTGGGCCGGAGCGATAGCACAGCAGGTAGGGTGTTTGCCTTACACGCGGCCGACCTGGGTTCAATCCCCGGCATCCCATATGGTCCCCCAAGCACCGCCAGGAGTAATTCCTGAGTGAAAAGCCAGGAGTAACCCCTGAGCATCACTGGGTGTGACCCAAAAAGCAAAATAATAATAATAATAATAATATGTATATAAACACAGGTCACTGCATAAATGAGCATTCAGATCCCAGGGTGAGAGAGATAAGGAAAGAAGTTCACACAGGCAAACAACTCATACTGACATGGATTGGCAGTAATCCATACCAGCAGAGACTAATAGAGATTGGCAGGCAGCCCAACAGCAGGATGTGAGCAGTGAGAATGAGTGAGCACTGAGTGGTGAGAAAGAGCAAGTGCCTATTAGAGTGACTCTCCCGAACACAGAGGTTCGTATTTCTGGCACTGTTAGAGCCCAAAGAGATATACATAACTACTTGGGCTATGAAATTAAGCACCATGATTAAGTAAACATGTGTGATGAAGATGATATCATGTGGTATACTCTTACATACTGATCCGAAGGACCACAAGTGAGCTGGTTTTTCTGAAACTTTGCCATAAAATAACAAGAACTCTAACCTTGAAAAGGAATAATTAAGAAGTTCTCCCCCAAATGCCGATACTATTGTCTTCCTAAGTTCTGCTTCTAATAATTTCTTCTAAAGTTAAAAATTCCTGGTTATTAAATTAGTTTTTTAATAAAGAAGGTATATTTAATCTTGAAGCAAAAACCTACTTTAATCTCCTATTCAGTCATCGTATGACACTTTATAGCAATTAACTTTGTTATGCCAATTTTATTCTAAAATTATTTACTGTAGAATGATTTTCTTTCATGAAATTAAGTCCATAAAAGAGATATTGTGAGTTCACCACTTTGTTGTCTGTCAGAAATATTTTAGTAATATAAAACTTTCAAGAATTTTTGGTGAGTAAAATTTATGGAAGTTGAAATTGACATTAAATCAACATTATGACTTTCATCACCTCTTGGGCAAATAAATGACAAGGAAAAATAACTGTCAAATTAATTTTCTCTACTTCTAGTTCTATCTCCTAACATGTTTTACTCTTCAAAGAGCTTACTTCAATATTTTGCCTCTCCTGTTCTGTCTTCCTTATTCTAGAGTTATTTCACCCACTTTTATCTTCTGTTGTTTGAGTTAAACCATCAAGTAAATTTTTTTTCATTACCTGAACCTCGGTCCTACCTAGATTTCCTTTGTAACTAAAGTCTGAAGTGAATAAGTGAAAGCTATTTAATGGTATGATTTCTTATAACATATATTATTTCTTATACTATATTGAAGATATATGCACATGTGTAATCTCTCTATATAGCTAGACAATGTAATCATATCATCATCAATATCAATTCAGATAGCATACATGCTGATGATATATATAAATATAACGATATAAATAATAGTGGAAACAAATAGGTATGTATAAAGAACTAAAGCATAATAACAATAGCCTGAAACATTTCATTAGCCTTAAAAGCAGAGTAGCAGTGTAGTGTGTTGCTGATTCCATTAAAATTCACCACAATTTTAGTTGCTTAAAACAAGATGAATTTATTATCTTTCATGTATTAAAGCTAAAAATTCAAAGTGAGTTTCATTGAGCCAATATGAATGAGCCTACACAGTTACATTCTTGCTGTAGGTGAGATGCTCTAGGTGAAATGCTCTAGGTAAGAATCTGCATTCTTCCTTTTCCAGCTTCTAGAAAACACCTACATTCCTAAAAGATTTCCTCATACTTTTAAGGTACACAATAAGCATGTATTTTTTCTTTGCTTTTATTCTTACTAATGAATGTCTCACTCTGAGTCTGATCATCCTGTCTCTTTCTTTTTAAGACTTTTCTGATTATATTGAGTAGAATTCACCTACTGAAGTTCATTCACTTAGTTATGCCCTTAAATTATCTTCTTTTTTTCAAAAATTAATTTTATTAAAGCAACAAGAATTACAAAGTTATCCATAGTTGTGTTTTGACATACAAGTTCCATAACCAATCCAAACACTACTGTCAACTTTGTTCCACCAGTGTTCCCGGGTTTCCTCTTGTATCCACCCACCTCAACTGAGGGAGTTGGTTGTTATTTCTTGAAGGAACCTTTTAAAAATTTTTATTAAAGTCTGGGTCTCACAAATTCAGTGTCATTGACTCTGTGGTTTGTTTATTTAGCTCTATCATTCCTTAACACCACCAATGTACCTGGGTCCTCTTGACCCCTATCCCTGTCGCTTCTCTATCTCTTCTCCCGTTCCCCTTCACTCTATTTCTTCCCTTCTCCTCCCTAAGATCTGGGGCCTGGATACCCCTAGGTATCCCTCCAACCCATCTTAAACCATTGCATTTACTGACCCATCTTAAACCATTGCATTCACTGATCCAGTTACTCTAAAGACCACATTTAAGTGATATCATCTTGTGTTTGTCCTTCTGACATACTTTATTTAACATGATATCTTCCAATTCCATCCACGGCGCAGAAAATGTCACCAATTCTCATGTATATTATTCCATTGTAGCATTTCATTGTACACACACACACACACACACACACACACACACACACACACATACACACCAACCATATCTTCATGATCCACTGATCTTTTGTTGGATATCTAGGTTGATTTCAAATCATAACTATTGTGCTGAGTCTGTAATGAACAGTGGTGTGCATATGTTCTTTGGAGTGAATGTTTTTCTGGATGTAGGTGCCCTCAAAATTTCTTTTGTCACATAAGTGATATTCACAAGATGTATGAATTAGCATAAGGTATTTCTGAGGGGCCATTTTTAGCCTACTACAAGAAAGTGAATGGAAAATCAGCTTTGATCAGAAGAGTTGGATTCTGATCCTTCCTGCCTAAGTAGTCAAACATTACAGACAGAGTAAAACTGCTATTCTCTAGGTAACACCTAGTAGAGAATGTTGGGAGGACCCACTCAGGTTGAAAGCTATGTGCCAAAAGTAGACTATAGACCAAACATCAAGGCCACTCAATACCTCTACTGCAAACTACAACATCCATCAGGAGAGAGAACAAAAGGGAATGCCCTGCTGCAGAGGCAGGGTGGGGTGGTGGGGATAGGGGTGGGGGTGATGGAAGAGATACTGGGAACATTGGTGGAGGAGAATGGGCACTGGTGGAGGGATGTAAACAAAATGCAAACTGAAAGTTCATAAGTTTGTAACTGTACCTCACAGTGATTCACTAATAATTTTTTTAAAAAGACTCAGTTATTCTCTAATGTACCAACATACTCACCCTTCTGCACTTAAAGCTCCATCTACTAACTGAGAAATAAAATGCCAGAAAAGTCCCCTGAATCACTCAAAGACAAAACCATAGCAGTGGTAGAAGGGGAAGAAGCAAACTGAGAGCCTGATGTCAGTGCTTTTCTGCAATTTTACTCTAACGAATGACTTGGCACACACAACCTGTACTATGAGATTGTTGAGAGAAATAGAACAGCAGAAGTGAAAATCTTTTTCTTCTCAAAGAGATAGTAGAATGGAGTGCTTGCATTGCACATGGCTGACCTAGATTCTATCCCTCACATCCCAGTTCCCTGAGCAATGCCAGGAGTAATTCCTGAGTGCAGAGTCAGGAGGAAGCTCTGAACTTTGCTAAGGGTAGACCAAAAAACCAAATAAATAAGCTTTCTTTAAAATTTCCTTTAAAATGCTACACGTGGGGCTAGAGAGATAGCACAGTGGGTAAGGAGTTTAATTTGCATGCAATACCTGACGGCGATTCTATCCCCAGCACTGCATATTGTTCCCTGAGCATGGCCAGCAGTAATCCCTGAGCATAGAGCCAGGAGCAAAACCTGAGCACAAAGTCAGGAATAAAACCTGGGCACCAGTGGGTGTAGCCTAACTCCTGCCCACTGCCCAACACACCAATGCTATATTTCCCTTGCATGTACGAAAACTAAGCTTGACCTTAGGCACAATAAATATAAATAAATAAAAGATTATACTATAGGAGGTATCATTTATTACTTTCACACTAAAAGCACAGTTCTGTCAAATGTGTCATATCTCTTTTCTCCCAATGGACAAAGAACAAAGATTTGAGAGGAGGGAATACATTAGGGTTTAAAATAAAAAAAAGAGTTAAACCTCACTTTCTTCCCTAGAGTTTTTGCTGAGGGCCAATTACAATATCCCCTCACTCTCAGAGAGAAATATCAAGCCCGGCACCATATCAGTTATTCGAAAAATGCTTAGATATTTTGAGAGCAAAAGAAGTATAGAAAACATCAGCTTTTCACTCAGTATCTGCTCTGCTGACTAGCATTTCTCTTTTGCAGAGCTGAAAACTCTAAATTCAGCTTCAAAAATGTGGTTAGGGTTTCTTCTTAAAATTGAACTGCTCCTTTAATTCACAGGAATTTATGTAATCGATGGTTGCTTCCAGGCGTGAGTTTAACCATTAGGCACATGGAACATGGTGAGTAAAATACAGTGATTAACACTTAAATTTAGCAACTCTGTGATGATGGGAGACATTCCTTTTAAATCCACTATAGTTTCCAAAGATTCCTTCAGATCCAGAATTACTTCTGGATAAGTAATTTATGAGGAAATAGGCGTTTAAGAGAGAGTTAAATTATTGAATTTGAGGAAAGCCAAATAGGTTTGCTTCACCTAACCTGGTCACTTCTAGAAGGACTGAATTACTTTAAGGAAAGTAATTTCAGTGACTGGTTATATAAGAGGCTGGCCAGTTTTTTCTAGTTTTGAGTTTGGTTTAATAAAAAGAAAGTCTTACAAAAGCACATAAACTTGCAAGGGAGCAGTAAAACTAATTCCAAGGCTCAGTAAAAACTGTGGTGGTTACCATAAAGGAAATGGGGAAGAATTAACAGAGAAAGATGTCTTTTTGGAGGTTGAATGGTGATAATTACACACAAATACATTTAGACTGGGTAAGTCTCTGAAATTCCAGAATATAGTGGCTGCAGAAATTCTTACCAAGAACCAATGAAAACCAATGAGAACTGGGAGAAGTCAATTTAATTTTATGCTAGAGGATCAAGTGGAGCTCATTCTGAAAAAGATGAGAGCTAGATTGTCTAGTTTCTGATAGGGATTGGGACATTTGCAGGCAGTTGGCTGGAGAATATAGAAGCTGAAATTCCCAAATATGTTTTTTTTCCAAAGCAGAGTATGTAGCACCTCATGTATGTGAGCACTTTTGGAGCGCATCCCCAAGTTACTAAGGTTACAAAGTGAGACTCTGAGGGTCATCTTATGGACATACTGCTGGAATGCATTTCATGGGTATGTCATGTTGCCCAAACTCAGCTGCTTACTGCTCTGTGGCATTAGCCTGTTTGAAATGTGGGCAGGAGTCTACTTTCCTAACCACCATAAGTCAATAATAAGTCAATACAATTAGAATTAAATCAAAATGGTAAAACTCCCACAGGCACTGTGGGCCATTTGTTAGGAAGAAGGGAAACCTTCGCTGCAACCCTTCCTAGGAATTGAAGCTGAGATGCATCTGTCTTTTTCTACAGCTCTGACATTGCTCTAGAAAATACATCATGCTGAATCATTGAATTCAGGGATTCAGGATGAAATCTTGTGCCCAAGTTCTCAAGTTAGTATTGTCCTCAGCAAGATGAATAATATTTCTTATGTTTTGTTTTACATCACCAGAGTTGAATACCTCTAAATTTAGCAGCACACACCAACACCTCTCCACCCTCCACTGCTCTGCAAGAGGCCTCCCAAACAGTTCTCAGGCCAGAAGGATGCCAAACTGTGCCAGGGACAACCAGATCCACACCTTGTGAGCTTAGGAACCTTCAGGATTATACCAGATGGTACTCAGGGGGCCACCCTCACCCCTGAGCTATACAACTGACCCTGAGTTTAGAAGATGAAGGAAGCAGATGAAGGAGTATTCGGGCCACACCAGGTGGAAATTGAAAGAGAAAGCCTGAGTTTCCCCTTGCCACCTAATTGTATTCACGGATCTTAAATTTTAAACATTTCTGCAAATTCCAGGGTTCTCCTGAGATTAAGAAAGTTTACAGTTTCTCAAGACCATAAATTCTGTCCCAGGACTCAGGCTCACAAGAGACTAGGACATTGGGTAGATGGTCAGCTAGATAAACTCTTAACTAGTTCTTAACTAGAGTGCCTCACTAACCTAAGTGGAAGTGCAAATTATACGGAATGCTAGTCTTAATTTAGTAGCACAGAAGACCCAAACTCATCAGACAGTTTTGCAAAACAAGATAAAATCCCTACAATCTTTGTAACAATCTTGTCACTTGATAAGAAACACAAAGAACCCAATTTTCACTTCATAAGCCCTACACAAAGAACTAATTTTCCTATAAAAATCCCACAAAAGGAGCCATACTCAACTAAGTCCTTAAATTTCTCCCTGGTTAGAATATATCCTGAGGATGCAACAAAGCACAGTAGAAATGACATCTGTACCTATATATACATTGCAGCACTGTTCACAATAGCCAAAATATGGAAACAAACCAAGTGCCCTAAAACAGATGACTGGTTAAAGAAATTTCGGTACATTTACACAATGGAATACTATGCAGCTGTTAGGAGAGATGAAGTCATGAAATTTGCTTATAAATGGATAAACATGGAGAGTATCATGCTAAGTGAAATGAGTCAGAAAGAGAGGGGCAGACATACAGGGACTGCACTCATTTGTGGAGTGTAGGGTAGCATCACATGAGGCTGACACCCAAGGACAGTAGATAAAAGGGCCAGGGGGATTGCCCCATAGCTGGAAGACTGCTTAATGAGTGGAGGGGAGAAGGCAGATGGAATAGAGAAGGGATCACTAAGAAAATGATGGCTGGAGGAACCAGTTGGGATGGGAGATGCATGCTGAAAGTAGATAATGGACCAAATACGATGACCTCTCAGTGTCTGTGTTGCAAGCTATAATGCCTAAAAGTAGAGAGAGAGTATGGGGAATATTGTCTGCCTTAGAGGCAGGGGGAGGGTGGGAAAGGGGGGTATACCCGGGATATTGGTGGTGGGGAATGTGCACTGGTGGAGGGATGGGTGTTTGATCATTGTGAGATTGTAACCCAAACATGAAAGCTTGTAACTATCCCACAGTGATTCAAATAAAATTTAAAAATTTTTTTAAAAAAAGAAGAAGAAGAGGTAGTGGATACACATCCTCTGGTACAAGGATTGACACCAATGACAACCCTGTAAATGTATTAGAGGACATAGAAAAGGAGAAATATCCTTATATAGATAATATTTAAGTGAGCACATAAATATTTGACAAGAAAAAAAAAATTCTCCCTGGATGGGGAGTTTCTTTCTATTCTACTTCTCAACTACGATGCATGTATTTTTTCAATATCTACATTCTTGAAATGTTCAAGTATCTGGACCTGTGGGCCAATACAGATGACCAATGCCACTGCTCCTCTTCATCCCTTGGCTCAGGGACCACATGTGGTAGTTCCATGAAACCAAGGTTGACCACATGTGCAAGGCAAAGACATCAATCCCTATTCTATCTGTCCTGACCCTCAATAGAGCAATTTTAATAAATTGTTTTTAATCACTAAAAAAGATCTAATGAGTCATACTTTTGTGATTGTTGCTTCTCAGGCCCGAGAACAGATGACTGGTTAACGAAACTTTGGTATATCGACAAAATGGAATGCTATGCAGCTGTTAGAAAAGATGAAATCATGAAATTTGCATACAAGTGGATGGACATAGAGAGTATTATGCTAAGTGAAATGAGTCAGAAAGAGAGAGAAAGATATAGAATGACTACACTCATTTGTGGAATATAAAGTAACATAATAGGAGACTAACACCTAAGGATAGTAGAGATAAGCACCAGGAGGATCCCTCCATGGCTTGGAAACGGATCTCATGTGCTGGGGGAAAAGAGAGCTGGGATAGAGAAGGGAACACTAAGTAAATGATGGTTGGAGAGCACATTCAGGATGGTATATGCATGCTGAAAGCAGACTATGATGGCCGATTAGTACCTGTATTGTAACCAAAATACCCAAAAGGAGAGAAAGAGTAAGAGGGAATGTGCCTGTCACAAAGCCAGGGGGCAGAAGGGGTGGAGATGAAAGGAGAGATACTGGGAACATTGGTGGTGGAGAATGGGCACTGGTGGAGGGATGAGTACTTGAACACTGTATGACTGAAACATAATCACACAAATTTGTAAGTCTGTAACTGTATTTCACGGTGGTTCATTATTATTTTTTTAAATTTTAAGCTATTTTTAAAAATTTTCTATTGAATCACTATGAGATACAGTTACAAAACTTACATGATTAAGTTTCAGTTACAAAACGATCAAACGGGGAACTGGAGTGATAGCACAGCGGGTAGGGCTTTTACCTTGCACGCGGCCAACCCGGGTTTGATTCCCAGCATCCCATATGGTCCCCCAGCACCTCCAGGAGTAATTCCTGAGTGTACAGCCAGGAGTAACCCCTGTGCATCACTGGGTGTGACCCGAAAAGCAAAATAAAAAAAAAATCAAACACCCATCCCTCCACCAGTGTACATTTTCCACCACCAATGTCCCTAGTATCCCTCCTGCCACCCCCCCATCCCACCCCTTGACTCTAGGGTAGACAATTTCCTTCTTACTCTCTCTCTAGCACAGTGAGTAGGGCGTTTGCATTGCACGTGGCTGACCCAGGTTCTGTTCCTCTGTCCCTCATGAAGATTCTGGCAAGCTACCAAGATTATCCTACCCACACGGCAGAGCCTAGGAAGCTACCTGTGGTGTATTCAATATGCCAAAAACAGTAACAACAAGTCTCACAATGGAGATATTACTGGTGCCAGCTTGAGCAAATCAATGAACAATGGTATGACAGTGCTACAGTGCTACTCTCTTTCTCTACCTTGGTTCATTATAGTTTGTAATACAGATACTGAGAGGTCATCATGTTTGGTTCTTTGTCTATTTTTAGCACATCCCTCCCATCCTGAGCAATCCTTCCAACCATCATTGACTCAGTGATTTCTTCTCTATTACAACTGCCTTCTTCCCCAGCTCATGAGGCAGACTTCCAACCATGAAGCAATCCTCCAGGCCCTTGTTTCTACTGTATTTGTGTGTAATTCTGACATTACATTATTTTTATATATCACAAGTGAGTGCAATCTTTATATGTCTGTCCCTCTCTTTCTGACTCATTTCACTTAGCATGATACTCTCCATGTCCATCCACTTAGAGGCAAATTTCATGACTTCATCTTTTTTAATAGCTGTATAGTATTCCACTATGTAACTGTAGCAAAGTTTCTTTAACCAGTCATCTGTTCTTGGACACTCAGTTTGTTTCCAGATTCTGGCTATTGTGAACAGTGTTTCAGTCAACATACAAGTACAGATATCATGACATTGGTAAAAATGTACAAGAATAAACCTCTAACCCCATCAAAAAATGGGAAGAAGAAATGAACATAATGTTCCTTGAAAAAGAAATACAAATGGCCAAAAGGCACATGAAAAAATGCTCTACATTGCTAATCATCAGGGATATGCAAATCAAAACAACAAAAAGATATCATCTTTTGCCACAGAGACAGGTACACATCAAAAAGAGCAGGAATAACGAGTGCTGATGTGGATTCAGGGAGAAAGGGACTCTCATTCATTGTTTGTGGGATTGCTGACTGGTCCAGCCATTTTGGAAAACAATATGGGCATTCCTTGAAAAACTAGAAATTGGTCGTCGTCCATATGACCCAGCAATAGTACTTCTGGGAATATACCCTGGGGGTACATAAAACACAGTAGAAATGATATCTGCTTCTCAAGTTTAGAGGTTTCTGTTTGATAAAGGCAGGTAAATCAAGGAACATCCCCTCCCCACCACCATCCTGCCACCATACATGTATTCACATGCACATTTCACACACACACACACACACTCACACACATACATCATGGAATTAAAATTTCTGGGAATTTATAAAGCCACTAGTCCTAAGCCTGACCCATCTTGTGGATTCAGAAAGCAAGATCTGATAAGACCATCTTCAGCAGTAGATCATGAGGAGATTGCACTCTTCCAATACAAAAAGGGCCTGAAGGAAATTCCTTAGAACCTTCGATTCCTTCCTTTAATCTGATTAACCAGCCACCCAGACTAGAGAAGGCTGGACCTACCTTCCGAAAGAAGATTCAGCAGGAACAAAGATCAAAAGACGGCGTTTTCTAAAAGGACCATCTCCCACTCCCAACTCTCCTCCCTTGGCAATCCCCCATAATAATTAACTCTTAGCTGCTAGAAAGCCTCACGTGGGGCAGATTGGGGAAACCCTATAAAAGCCGTCTTGAACAAAGGAAGGGCATGCATACGCTTCCCGAGCCTATGTGCTGCTTGTGCCCACATAGCTGAGCACACGTGGCGCCGAGCACATGTGTGGCTCACATGTCCCCTCTTGAGATGTGTTGAGATGTGTATTTTCATGCTTTCATATGAATGCTGGGATGTATGTAGGGGCTGTCTCTCACTTCGGAGAGGCCCACATTCTTTCTCTTGAGCAAGCTACTCTCTCTCACTTTCTCTCCCTCCTTCCCCTTCCTCAAAACCTCCAAATAAAATCTACTTTTACTTTATTGCTCATTTATTCTCTTCTGAAACACAAGACAAGAGCCCAGTAACCCTTGGTAAGGCCTAGGACTGACTTTCTTTTCCTGCAATTCCTCACTCGAACCTGAGTCCATGGCTCCCTGAGAAATCGGGGGGTGGGAAACGACTCCCATGCCGAGAAGACCAAGCAGATCTCAGGTGTGACTTGATGGTCACCTAGTGGGGCTGTCAGGACTCGAGGTCAGTGCCCTTCAGGGACTTTATAAGTCCTAGCCTTCCCTAAGGCCTACAACCAACTTTCCTTTCCTGCAAAGGGTGATTCCTCGCTCCAGTTTGAGTCCTAGGCTTCCCAGCCAGTATCAGGTGGCAGAAGAGGTTCCAGAGAAAGTGACCATCTCTCTCCTCCCTGTCTCACATGAGTCACCATGGGGATCCATCAACTTCAATTCCTGATGTTAGAAAACCAACCACATATATGTCCTGGTGTTCTCTCCAGAATAGATTAAAATGTACGTTCCCCTATAGGCAAACAGGAACTAAACTAAATGCGGTTTCCATGTCACCTAATATCCACAGGACAAGGAAAGATGTGGAGTTCAATTCTGTACTATTAGATGTCTTTGCCTCTTTAACTATCAGATTCTTGGTTTCTGTTACACGTGGGTCAAAAGAGTTGACTAAATGTGTTTGAAATTCCTTTTGTAATCTCCAATACCTTTGCCAGAGGAGCCAAACCTGGCACGTTAGAAGATGCCTGATTCGTGTCCTTAAAATAGTCTTCCTGTCCATCTGGTCTTCTAAAGCATTTTTTTAAAGGAAAAAAAAAAGGACTGAGAAACAGATTTTTAGAAAGATCACGTTGCAGACTAGTGGAAGCCAAAAGTCAATAAATTGCTTGTGAAACCTTTTCCTAAGGCATACTCCATTGCTCCATTGTATCTGCAAAGTTAAAGTTTTTAGACTAAGGGTTCTACCAGCAAGTCATTTTATGAACAAAATAAGAGTGTCTCCTCCCCAAATGGCCCCAAGATTCCTTCTGCTTTGTTTTGTTATTTGTTTTTAAATTTGGTTCTCAGTTTCTTGGAACTGATTTGCTTATATCACTGTCACTGTATCACTGTCATCCTGTTGTTCGTCAATTTACTCGAATGGGCACCAGTAACATCTCTATTACACTCAGCGCTGAGATTTTAGCAGCCTCTACTTACTCATCTTTCCTAATGATTGGAGGCTCTTACAGGGTGAGGGGAATGAGACCTAATGTTACTGTTTTTGGCATATCAAATATGCACCGGTAGCTTGCCAGGCTCTGCTGTGCGGGTGGGATGCTCTCAGTAGCTTGCCGGGCTCTCTGAGAGGTATGTATATATCTGTTACAGTATTTTGGACATGAATACTCCAGCGGGAGCTTGCCAGACTCTCCCAAGTGGGCAATAGACTCTCGGTAGCTTGTCAGGTTCTCTATGAGGGAGAACTAGGCTATTAGATGTCGCTCTGCAGTCTCTGGGTATGACTGCCTAGCTACTGGAAAATAGGAGATCTGGGTGGAAGACACCCAGTCCTGATCTGAGCAGCCTTGAAGATCTCAGTCCCGGGTCCCGCACACCTGAATTTCTCTGCCGACTCCCCATTCATGAGGCTTGTCCGAACAATACAATACAATACAATACAATACAATACAATACAATACAATACAATACAATACAATGCAATACAATACAACAATCCTGTATTGTATCTAATATAGGCATGTGTGTAATCACATGTACAGACACAAACAGTTGTCTCTGCCCTCCATCAAGTCATTCTCTATTTCTGCAGTTATGGAGGAGATAAAGTAGCAATAAGGTAACAGAACATTCTAAGTCTTTTTCACTTGACATTGGATTTAAATAAGGTTGTCTGTCTTCACAGGGCACCCAGAAATCTGAACCTCTCTGCCATCCCTTTCCCCCTGGCACCACACACACATACACACACACAAATACACACAATCTGACTCACCCACTCACTCGGCTATGCTGGAAAAATATTGTCAGAGCATTAGTTCTCCTGTAAGCATCACACACCTGATAGTTTCCACTATAAACCTACTCCTATAGCACAGATGTTCCATTTCAAGGTACAGTCACCATTGTGGAAATATTTATATGGTTAGGATCATGGAGATGAAGGGTGCTGAAAGGAGAGTATAGCACCAAGGGTACTTGCCTTCTATGTGGAAGACCTGAGTTAGATATTGTGTATCCTGGTAATCCCTAGCACTGCTGGGCCTGAGCAGCACTGTCTTTTTGGCCTGTGCATGCAGCCCCTGCCAGTTGACCAAGAATAACCATTAAGAGTCCAAGAACTCCTCAGCATCTTGTGGGAGCTCCACCCAATGCATGATCAGAAATCAGTTCCTTGGAGAAGGACATTGACACTCGGTGGTGGTGGGAGTGGTATTGAAATATTACATGTCCTAAATTAACTATCAGCAACTTTGTAAATCACATATTTTTAGTTAGAAAAGAAGAAAAGAAAAAGAAAAAAAGAAAAGAAATCAGTCCCAATCATTACCCAAGTTCAGGCTCTTATCTTTCGATTGCACAATAGAATTCCTGATACAACGAACTAAGTTAGTTTTATTCTACCTTTGAATAAAACGAAAGTGGAGAGATAAGAACGTGCCCAAAGTTAAGGAAAGTCAGAAGGTCAAGGAGACTGTGGGCAACTCCAGAAGGGAATGCTGTAAAAAGGGAAGTCACTCATCCCACACGTGTAACTCGCTGGTGTAACACATTGGGATTCACGCTGCTCTGGTATGCAGTGCATGAGCTGCTGGGTGAAACTTTTTTGATAGGGACACCACGCCCCAAGCTGTCTCAGAGAGTTTGCTAGTGAACTGCAACATAGAAATTTGAATCTTGAGTCTTCTCTGTTTCCATCAGTTTAATCAGTGCATCATTCCTCGTCAGAAGTGCTCTCTGGGCAGGTTCCGCTTGTGTCCTGAGCGGGTAGCACGGTATTCTTTTTCAGAAAAAGATCGTTCCCCTCCAAACATTTATTGATTTTATTTATTTATTTATTTATTTATTTATTTATTTATTTATTTATTTATTGCTTTTTGGGTCACACCCAGCGATGCTCAGGGGTTACTCCTGGCTCTGCACTCAGGAATTACTCCTGGCGGTGCTTGGGGGACCATATGGGATGCCGGGGATCGAACCCGGGTTGGCTTCGTGCAAGGCAAACGCCCTACCCGCTGTGCTATGGCTCCGGCCCCCACATTTATTGATTTTAAAGTTTTTGTGTCTACAGACATTTCTTTGTTACTTTATGGTGTTTTGTCTCTGCTGGAAATTTACTGCCAAATAGTTCCCTAGATATCTAACTGCCCTCCTCAGGACAGTCAAAGCTTCTTCCACCGGCACAACCAGGAAAACAGAACACTAGAGACAGGATATACGGAAATAAACAAAAAGAAATGCTATTGTAACAGCATTATTGATGTGTAATGTGACAAATTAGCATGTTTATGTATACATGTTAATATAAACAGATCAATGGATTTGAGTATAGTCTTTGACCTATGAAAACATCACCAGAGTCAAGATAATCATCATCAATATCTCCCTAAGATTCCTTGACCCATTGCTTCATTGTGGCTTCAGAGGAGAGAAACTTAATCGGAGATTGAACTTCAAAACTAAGTTTTCACTTTCTCCACCTAGCTTGACTGAGAAATAGTTGACACAAAATATTGTATATGTTTAAAGTGTGTAACATGATGAATTGATATGTGTATCTGTTTTTAAATTATTGTTGTTGTAAGGTAAATTAGCACATCAGTTGTCTCACATTTGATTTTATTTTGATTTTTGGTATGTCATTGAAAACTTTTAAGATCTACTATGAATATCAAATGTGTCTCTTCAAATAGATGTTTTTGTCGGGCATGAAATTAGTCAATTATTATCAATTATTATTATTATATCTTTTAAGTAATTTTGATAAACTGAAAAGTATAAGTTTATTTCTATGATTTTTCCAACTATGAGAATTTACATCTATTTTCTTTATGAAATAAGCTATTTGTCCAATATAATCTTCTGTAGAGCAGAGAAATAAAGGACTTTCAGCAATTTCTCATTGATACAATTAACTTTAGTTGAATTTATCATAGTTTCTAAAATATGAAACTGGAATATTTTAATTAAGTAATTATATTACGGTTTTGTGCTATACCTCTGACTTAAAAATATTATTATGCAGAAAACAATTTCTAAATGAAAATACTGATATCATGCCATTGCAAGAATAATTTAAACACTAGAATTTAATGTCCATATCAATAACTAAATGCTTTTGCCTCTAATTTATATTAACAAACTTATTTTTATCTTCAGAGGTCATTATAAGAAAATTTATTCAAATATGCTTAAAAGGTTTGAATGTTGAACTGAAAATGTCATGAGAACTAATTTACTACAAGGTGTATTCTCTTACAAGAAGACAGGACTATGATGGAATATAGCATAAAATAATTATTCTATCTGCTTAAATGTCTCTAAAAATTATTAATTATTTTGCCTCTCAACCACTTGCAGCTAAAGTAATCAGAGACTTTTACCTCCAGGCTTAAACTTTCTCTGGTGCTAAAACCAATCCTGACTATGGCAAGAAGATTGTTTAAGTAATTTTAGACCCACCAACTAGAAGAGTCTAAATTAATCTTCCAATCAGTCTGGTACTTGAAAGGCTAATAAAGAGCCCCCGGATTCTATGTATACCAAAGTTCCTTCTTCACATTTCCTTATTCCTTCCCAAATGTGCTCTGTCATTGAAAATGCAATTTCTCCAAAAAAAGTCTATATTTCACAATGACTTTACATACCTCCTAATGCCCTAGGTTAAAATTGTCTTGTTTGCATTTAAAGTAAAACAGTTGAATGATAAAAAAAAAAAAAAAAAAAAAAAAAAAAAAAAAAAAAACCACTGTGAGAGTTAATGCATGTTGTACTTTCTGTTTCTTGGGTCTAGCCAAAATGACCCTCTTTTTGATAATACTAACTCTCAGATGAAAACAAAATCATCACATATAGTCAAAGAGAAGAGCACAAGTGACATTAATTGTCTTGACTGGGTTAATTATCTCTTTGGAAAGATGTCCTAAACAGGGCTTCTTTATTTATTGGTACAAATTACTTTATTCTTCTCCTTATCCACTCTATTTGTTATATTCCTTTTGACCTCATCTTTTCTTCTTCTCACTGTAGACACCATTTTACCTTTATTCTTTCCCCCAAGTCATCTTGCCTACTTACTTTTGATTATATCCAGTCATTGATACCAGCAAGAGAAAATGTAGTAGTACAGAATTCTTGATATTACTTCCATAGCATATTCTTATTTCTTTCCATTTTTTTAAATTTAAGCACTAAGATTTGCAATAAATAATGTTAATACATTTTTAAGGATACACTGTTTCAGCCCCATACACATGACCAGGGTTCAGTATCTTTTTTACCAGTGTTTCAATGAAAACATCTCCACAGCACCGACTTAGCAAACTTTTCTTCCCCATTAATTATTATAGTTTGGGTCACGTGTTTACAATAGTGTTAACACTTACCATTTGGCTTTACAGTTACCTCATTCACTACCACCAAAGTACTCAAGACCCTCAATCAATATTCTTGCATTGCATACAGCAAACTTAATTATCCCCCCACTTACATTCCCCATCCCCTTACATGGCACTCTAAATTCTGTACCCTACACTAAAGGTTTAGAAATTTTTAGGAAACTCTACTCCTTTCTCTTGTTTCACTATATACCATAAATAACTGAAATCATCTTGTATTTGCCTTCCCTCTTATTTCATTTAATACAATACTCTCAGTTCCATCTATATTGTAGCAAACTGCATGATTTCATCTTTTCTTATGGCTGCAATAATATTCAGTTTTATATATGCCAAATCATCTTTACCCATGTATTTGTCATTGGACAATTGGGTTGTTTCCATATCCTTACTATGACACTCAGCATTTAATTGAACAAGAGGTCTGTAAATATGTTTTCAAATGAATATTTTTCAGAGCTAGATACCAAGAGGTGGAATTTCTGGTTCATGTGAAGTTCTTTTTTAAATATTTTGAGAAATTTCCATAAAGTCTCCACTAAAAGAAGATGAACCAGATAATATTTCCACCCAGAGAGAATGAGAATTCCTTTTTTTGACCACAAGCCCAGAAATAATGGTTTTTTTTTACAGTGATTTTAATATACATTATACTCACTGGGATGTCGTACTATCTCAATGTTTATATTTGCATTTACCTAATAAGTGATGATGAGCACTTGCATAGGCTAATTAGCCGGTCACATGTCTTCCTCATAGAAATCTCCTCAACTTCTTTTACATTTTATGGGGCTATTAGTCTATTTGTTGTTACTGCTGAGTTTTGTTTTTTTTTTTTTTTTTTTTTTTTTTTTTTTGCTTTTTGGGTCACACCCAGCAATGCTCAGGGGTTACTCCTGGCTTTTCACTCAGGAATTACTCCTGGCGGTGCTTGGAGGACCATATGGGATGCCGAGGATCGAACCCTGGTCGGCCGCGTGCAAGGCGAACGCCCTACCCGCTGTGCTATCGCTCCGGCCCCATACTGCTGAGTTTTGTAAGTTTTCTATATTAGCCCTTAATCTGACATATTGCCCCCACATACCCTGTATTATATAGGGATCATTTTGGAGGTGACTGTATCCACATGGCTGAGAGGTTTACTATGACAGACACATCTTCCTGGCTGCAGCTTTTATTCTGAAAGGTGGAACAGTTTAAATAGGTTCTCCGCTTCCACTGTCATCTACTCCAGATGCTTCAGTCTCCCCTACTGATTTCCCACTCCCTGAGCATACCATTAAAAATCACCCTTTTATTAAATTGTCTTCAATATCTCTTTTCCATATTTTATTTTTCTCCTACTGGCTTAAGGGAAACGATATGGGAAACTCAGCAAGAAACAAAAAATATTGTGTGTGTCTAAAGTAAAAAATAAACCCTGAGTCCCGAAGTCTTAAGGTTACCAACTTCTTGATCAAGAAAGGACTTGGCAATGAGAAAATAGTTTTGAGACAGTTACTGACACATTCACAGTGAACCAAATCCTGACCCGAAATTCACTATTCCCTTCATCAAGTCAAAAATACATCTTAGTTCATTGACAACACTCCAACTGCATAATGACATGCTAATGAGACACGTAGCCAGCATGTGCAATTTATTAAAATCCAGATCATATTATCCATACCCCAATCTTTATGACTAGTCTTCTTCCTTAGTTCACTCATCCTTTAAATTCTTTGCCCCAAAACTTGAAATATGACTCACCTTTGAGAGCATCCTTCTTCATTCTCCAGTTGTATACCTGTTTTCAGTAAATCCATTTTGTTTTTTATCTATAATTAATCTTGTCATTAATTCTTTATCACTAGGAAAATAAGAACTCTGTTTTCAGGTAAGGATTACTCTAGTATCTATCTCTAGTCTCCAAAGATTGAAATCTTTTCCAAGCATAATTTCTTTTGCTCGTCTAAGACTTAGGGTGGCCAAGCTTGAGTTCTAGGCCATGCAGATACAGTGGAACTAGCGATGACTTGAAAGCCACTTGAGAGATTGACAAGGCAAATGGCCACACTCTACAGGAGTTTACCTAACTCCTACCTTATATCTGTGATTTCCCCAAGTCTGGCTTTCTCGAAAAACTGCCAGAACTCTGATAAATCTCCTAAAAGATCTTCCCTAGGGAAGGTGAAATTAGACGTTGAAACAGGTTAGATCTCTAAGCCAGGACACTTATACCCAGGACACTTATAGAAAACAAGGAGGTTGTGAAAAGTTTCAAATGTAATGCCCAGATCTCATTCGATGTGCACGCATCAGACTGTGACGAAGCACACCCAGAATACTTATTAGTACCTGAGGCACAGCCTGGGCAACTGACTTGAAGAAAAAAGACAGCACATCCATTAAATACATTTTACCTCCCTTCAATTCCTGTCTGTCATGCTTTGAATCTGTTAGCTCTGACAGGTGTCAAATGTTCAGCTGTACCAACCTCCCTTGTCAACATTTTTGAAACTACCTGGAACTATAACACATCCAGAAACTCTCTTAATAAGAAACTTACAGTTCTTCAATGCATTGAAAATGTTATGTATTTTGACTAAAATAAGTATTAGAGATACATAAGATGAAATATTACCCCCCAGGAATTTTAATTTTAAACACTTGACAGATGGTTAATGAGGATTTTCCCTTCCCTTTCCCTGCAGAGCCCTTCTAAATAATATGTGATTATCTGATTCACCAGGTGTCAGTCCAAGTAATAAAAAAGAATACAAATGATTTTTCATTATGTTAGCAATTTGAATCATAATTTTGTTTCCTGTCCATTTATAGAAGCAACAAGGTGAAACAGAATCAATGTCCTCTGCACAAAATATCATTACATTTGGAATTTAATTTGTATTCTCAATTTTGCTGTGTTAATAAATTGTTTCATGGTTACTATTGTTTGATTCTCTGGAAGGAATTATTAAGTGATGTGAACTTACCTTCAGTCTTTTGATGATGCATCGATAGCTTATGTCACTGACAGAATATTTTAAAAAACATTTTGAACCTGATCAATAATAACTAGCATGTGCACATAGATTTTATAAAAAATTTTCCACATGAAGAGATATGTATGTGTGTCCATGTTTGAAAGTAGAGTACAGTTTCTACTGAGCATATTTCCTTTTGTTATAGAAATTCCGAAATTTTTGAAATGTGGTCACACACAACAATGCTAACATTGGGACATCAGGAACACATTTAGAAATGCTGAGGGATAGAGGGCATCAATGCCAGGATCATATTTAGGGCACTGCACATACCAATAATGTGTTTTACCAATTAGGCTATCTCTCACCTCCTGACGTGGAATATTGTATATATCTCTAGATATTGATGCAATTCCCTTTAGTCATGTCAGATGGTAAAGAATTATTTTAAAATATATAGCAGGGGCTGGAACAATAGCGCAGCAGGTATGGCGTTTGCCTTGCACGTGACTGACCCGGGTTCGATTCCCAGCATCCCATATGGTCCCCTGAGCACTGCCAGGAGTAATTTCTGAGTGCAGAGCCAGGAGTAACCCCTGAGCATCGCTGGGTGTGACCCAAAAAGTAAAAATAAAATAAAATATATAGCAAAGGAATATTTTTATATGCTGTCTGGAGCAGAACTAAAAAGAAAGAGGTAAAGACTATTATGTTCCACAGGGAATTCTTTCTTCCAGTCATTCCAGAAATGATGACCTGATGGTTTGTCTTCCCATGGAAGCCCACCAGCCAAGCCTCTCCATAAATAGTATTGAGAATATGACGGTACCTTTGTGAAGTTATCTAAAATATTTAAATAATTATTGTAAAAGAACGAAGATTATATTCTAAAGGCTGGAGGGGTATACATTTTTAACTTTTCCTTTGATGTCCTATTTCTTATTATCCCTGCCTTGTGAAGCAATATGTTGGCTGGCTACGTTAATGGAAATCAATTTAGCAGTGGTTCAGATTATTTCTCTATAAGAATCCAAGTAATTTTTATATTTTATTTTGGTACAAGGATCTATTTACCAAAGATATTCTATAGTAGCAGTCAAATTTTTTATTATGTTGAATTATAATAAAATTAGTTTATACATTTAATCTAAAATCAAAATAAATATTTTGTTAAACTCTAAATCCTTGATACAGTGAAATGCCTAATAACAATTAGGATTTTGACGAACTTAAAATCACTGTCACTGTCACTGTCATCCTGTTGCTCATCGATTTGCTCGAGTGGACACCAGTAACGTCTCCATTGTGAGACTTGTTGTTACTGTTTTTGGCATATCGAATACATCACGGGGAGCTTGCCAGGCTCTGACATGCGGGCAGGATACTCTAGGTAGCTTGCCGGGCTCTCAGAGAGGGGCAGAGGAATCGAACCCAGGTTGGCCACGTGCAAGGTAAATGCCCTACCACTGTGCTATTGCTCCCTGGAACTTAAAATATCTAAAACAATTTAAATATTTGAGTGACTAATTAGCAAATGCATCACTCTATTGCATAGTACTTAAAATTTCTTTGTATTCCAATATAATTTAGAGGCAGATAAATGTCTGTCTGATGAAAATATATTTTAAAATATTATAAATCACATCCAATTCACTATGGCACAAGAAACAATCCAACAACCACCAGTTGTTTTCCCGTACAACCATTGCTTCCCTAGCGTTATTCACAAGAACAATAAGAAGTATTACTACAGAGGCATTACAAACTCCTGTTTCAAAAATAAACAAAACTTCGTGATAAAGTAGTTATTTCATGTAAATGATGTGGAAAACTTGTGTGTTAGGATTTCATGAAAGGTCCTGTGTTAGTACAACCTTGTTTCTAGAAAATAAGGAAAAATTACAGATTTAAGTTGCATAAGTTTATTACACATCTGAAAGAACAGCAACAACAAAATAACAGAAAAGTCAGTTGCAACACTTTCAAAGTTATTTCATTTTCAAAAGCAATCAAGAATTTTCTGCCTTCACTGAATTTTCCCTAGGTTTGTTCATATATCAAGCCTCTATGTGAATATTGTTATTCTTTAGCAAACAACATTGTGATGATCTACTCTTTCCTGCTGTTAAGCCTAATAATATTACAGCTCAAACTTGTCTTAGCCTTTTTGCTAGTACTTTATCCCTTTGCCACAATTTCATTTATTTATATTTTTTCTACTAAACAATGCATCCATTCAGAAGAGGGAACTGTATAATCTTTTTGATAGTTCCTTCAAGTTGTGAAAGAAGATAGTATTTCAAGAAATATCTGTGTACTAGCAAAAATTGTTCAAAACAATTCAAAATAACTTATTATATATATATATGTATATATATATATTCTGGACCACACCCGGCAATGCACAGGGGTTTCTTCCTGTCTCTGCACTCAGGAATTACCCCTGGCGGTGCTCAGGGGACCATATGGGATGCTGGGAATCGAACCCAGGTCGGCCGCGTGCAAGGCAAATGCCCTACCCGCTGTGCTATTTTTCCAGCCCCGAAAATAACTTATTTTAATTTCAAAATAGAGTATAGCTTTCTGTAGGGAGCCATTTTACAAGCCCGGCTCTTATCCTCTAGTCAAGCTGAGGCTTACTTGGGATTCCTGTAACAAGGTCACCACTGCTGACCTTACTGATCTTATCAGTACGCCATTCCTCTCTCACTAGCCAACGCCCATACCTGATCTGCATTTTACTATTGTTCCTATGGGGGTCCAAGCATGCATACCGCCCCCTCCCACCAATTGTAACTGCTATGAATAAACTCTCTCCTCCTCCTTCTGGCTCTGTGTCTCTTCCTTCGGTTGCGTCCCCTCCTTAGCCCCACGAAAGGTCCTCCCTGAGGGACAGGATGATGCCCGCAGGGGGGACCCCACAGCTTTCTATTTTCATTAAAATTTGGAGTAAATTCTGTCACTGTCACTGTCATCCCATTGCTCATCAATTTGCTAGAGCAAGCACCAGTAATGTCTCCATTGTGAGATTTGTTGTTACTGTTTTTGGCATATCGAATGTGCCACGGGTAGATTGCCAGGCTCTGCCTTGTGGGCGAGATACTCTCAATAGCTTGCTGGGCTCTCCGAGAGGGGTGGAAGAATCGAATCCAGGTCAACCAAAATTCTAATAGACCTTTTTATTCCATTCTGCATAGATTGCTTGCATGTGATTAAAAAGAACAAATTCTAAGTATTGTGAATAAATTTGAAAAAATGATGTAATCCAATCTTTTCATTTATCAAGATAAAAAGTAGGTACCAGAAACTTCAGTGTTTAATTGAGGTCTAACATAACTCTTCTCTCTAAATAGAATAGGAATTAGGCATAAAATAGAATAGGGTTTAAACTTTTTCCAACCATGAACTCTCCTTTTACCTAAGAAGTTTTCATACCACCCTGGGTATTTAGGTATATAAAATAGGTATACAAATAAAACTTTTGCTGGTAATAAATCAAATAGAAATTTATTTTTAAAACATATTTTTAAATGTTAAGTGACCACCTATGGATTGCAACCATAGTTTAAGAAGCTAGGATATAGCATTTGACAAGTTAGAAAAGGAAGAGCTATTAGGCCAGTTTTAGCACCAACTAAGCTTCTATAGCAATAATGCTGTTAGCAGCCAATTTTCTCCTCTGTCACAACCAGGGCTGTCCCATGATGCATGTTTGTTTGCAGAGTGCATTGAATGCCTTTTTGTTTCTCAAGAGCACAATTAAAAAGCTACACTTTTCAAAACAGAAATATCCATGGCACACATTGTAGTTGCCTACCAACTGGCCCAGGTTTTGTTCAGATAACTTCTAGGTTTCAGTGTGAATTCAATTCTTAAATTTGAGCAAGTGTCAGAATGAAATAGATAGCTAGTTAAAACACCAATCACTGGGTTGAGGAACGGGTTCCAATTTTGTGGAGCTGGGGTGGTATCCAAGAATATAGTTTCTAATAATTTCTCAAGTAATCCTAATGCTTCTGTTGTGGGGACCACTTAGTGAGAACAACTACTATTTTAAACTTATCAAGGTGATCATATTTCTTTTGCTTGTGATTAATTCTGATGGACACAGTCAGTAACTATATATTGTGTACTATTATGTGTCTCTGTCAGACCCATTCTCCCATTCTGTACATGTGGGTTCTGTCAGATATATATATGCGTGTGTGTGTGTGTGTGTATGTGTATGTATATATATATATAATGAATAAAAACCACTATATATAAATTATTCAGCTGATGGTAAAAAGAAAAAAAGGATCAAGTTAGAGTAACAGGGATGCTAAAGAAATGAGTGCTTCAGTTCCAAAACAGAATATAGTGTTTTCATTGGTGAATAGAGAGGACTACCACAGAGATAAAGAAGAATTTTGGTGAACACCTGACCACCCTCAAGCCTCAAGAAAAGTAAGGGAGTACTCAGGTGTGTTACTGTTTGGTGTGGGCCTTTGCTTTTCCAGTTCCATAGGTGAACGCCATACCTCAGTGTGTCATCCACTTGATCATCTTAGCCTGGGATTTAAGTCTGCCACTCTTAAGGTACTAGTACAACATAGTCTAGACAACACAGATTAATTGTTCCACTTCCAGGCAACATGTGAATGTGACATCCATTCTCCCATAGCACATTCTTTGTCTTTGTGGAATAAAGAATTCAAAGACAAAAATGATCCATGTAGACAACAGTGGAGAAATTTATTTGGGACTTAATAAAGAGAAAAGGAAAGTAGGGCAAGAACATTTTCTGAGCATGCTCCACTAACTAGTCAGAATTGTTACTCCACACTTTCTCTTGATCAAGCAGTTAGTAAGCACAACTTTGTCTGTATCGGAATCTCAGGACTATTTTCTTAAGGAACATGAGATAATTCTTTCTATTTCCTATAGTAGTTTTCGACATTGCCTCAAGATGACAGCATGTCAGTTAAGACAGCAAGGCATGGCTTGAACACAAAGAATGAATTTGAGGGGCTGGAGCAATAGCACAGTGGGTAGGGCATTTGCCTTGTGCACTCGGCCGACCTGGGTTCAATTCCCAGCATCCCAGAGGGCCCCCTGAAAACCTTCAGAGGTAATTGACAGGAAGATATATAGGAAGTTGAATAAAAGGCAGAGGAGGCAACTGCAGCAAAGGTCATAGCATGGATTGAATATTTGTGTCACCTGAAAATACATACGTTGGAGCTCTAGGTCCCCAATGTTATGAAATATGGATGTGGACTTTTTTCTTTTTAATTTTTTTATTAATGAATCACCGTGAGGTACAGTTACAGACTTACAAGCTTTCGTGCTTGTGTTTCAGTCATACAATGGTCAAGTACCCATCCTTCCACCAGTGCCCATTTTCCAGCACTGTTTATAATAGCCAGAATCTGGAAAAAAACCGAGTGCCCAAGAAAAGATGACTGGTTAAAGAAACTTCGATACATCTACACAATGAAATACTATGCAGTTGTTAGAAAAGATGAAGTCATAAAATTTGCATATAGGTGGATCAACATAGAAGGTATCGTATTAAGTAAAATGAGTTGGATGTGGACTTTTTAGGATATAATTAGATGAAGCTATGATAGTGGAGGGGCCCAAGAAGAAGTTAGTACCTTATGAGCAAAGAGTAAGATCAGAGCCTTTTCCAATATGAGAAAACAACAAGAAGGTATTTATATGCAAGCAGATAGAGACCCTTCATGAGAACATAACCATACTGACACATTAATCTGAGATTTTAGTCTCAAGAATGGGGAAGTATTAATATTGGGTAAAATACCAAGTCCATAGAATTACAGTAGCCTGAAATGATTAAAACAGACATTGGACTAGAGTATACCTTTTGTGTCAGAAGGAGAGCAAAGATGCAATTATAGTGACTTGAAGGTAAAGAATATGCAAAGCCTACACTCTGCCTCTTATACTCTCATAAACCTGATAGATTAATAGAGTCAAGTGAGTATAAGTGTACACCATTCTTTGCTGCTTTTCAAGTTAAATAGTCAACTGCACTTTTAAGGCTCAGAATCAAAAGGAGGATTTATATGCACAGTTCAGATTCATGGACTCAGGGAATTGTGTCCTCATGGTGATTCTTCCACTGTTCATACTGGTTATATTAGGACGATGATTGAATTTTCTAGTGACCAGTTAACTCAGCTACTCAGTCAATGGACTGTATTGCACCATTTTACAAGACCCCTTCCACTTCTGGCATAGTCTTCCACTCCCAGAAATTCTGTTCCCACTGCTAGTCTTCAGCAGCAGGAAAACAGGAAATATTCAGCTAAAAATGCACAGAAATAACTTCACATGCTCTGGCCTGATTATATGTGACAAGAAAAGGCCAGAGGCTGATGGATCACAGCTCTGAGAAATATAGTCAAGTTGTCAAGGAAACCTCGGTTCAATTTAAAAGATGAATCGGGAGAAAAAGAGAAGTCATTCCAGAGAAAAATGCAAGTGCTAACGAAAATAATTGCAGTAAAATGTGATAGACTATTGATCCAGAGTTAGATTTTTAGGACACAATTGCATCTATAAATTTTTAACCAATAAAACTATATTTTAAATGTTATACAAAGAATTAACCAGATATTTTAGTCTCCTTGATTTAACAATATATACATATTTATTTTTTTCTAAATTATATGAACAAACTTAGTCTAATGTATCATGAACCTTGTACACAACCCTTCAAGGTAGGAAGTTTTCATTGGCACAGCCTTAACTTTCAATCCAAATACGTCATTCAAATATTTCACTGAAAATTCTTATTATCTGTCTGGTTCAGAATTCTATTCAGAAATACACACTGAATTTGACTGTAATGACTCTTCATTTTTTGTCCTAAGTGGAATATTTCTTCCATATTTTAACAGTCTTCTTGAACTTCACTATGTTAAAAGAGTATAAATATTGTCAATCACCTCAAATGTGGGTCCACCTAAAGTTTCCTTTTACTGGATATATGATATGCTATTCCTGCAAGGAAGCCACAGAAACTATGCACTTACCCCATACTTCACATCAGAGTTTCTCACATTGATAAGATAACCTGTAGGGAGGTTAATCTTTACCACCCAGCCTTGTCCTTTTCCTTGGATAGTTCCTAGGCCCCCTTCCAAGCTGACCTAATTCTGTAAGCCAAATCTCAAGGCTTGGGCCATGGTTCTGGTCTCCTCTTGGGTGACCAGAATGAAAATTTTCATTCAATCTTGAATGAAAACTTGAATTTCACCCAAGAGGAGAACGATGTAGTGGTGGAGAAGTAAACTCAAGGCCTCTTATAAGCAATGAATGTTCTCTAAATGCTTGAGTCATTTCCCTAACTCTTGGTCATTGTTCCTTTAAAAATATTTCTCCACATAGTAATTTCTCTCCACCCTCTCCATTTGAAAGAGCTACTTTATATATAGGGGAGGATATCTAGATGTAGATATCACTCTAGTTGTCTCTGTGTCTGTGGGGTGAAACAAGTAAAATTATAAATTAAAACCTATGTAAGTATAGAAAATTGCAACCATTATGTCCCATAGAGGCTTCTCCTTTTAAGTTCATTGGGGGTATTGTTTGTATTTTATTGTGCTTTGTAAGTACCTTCTCTGACAAAAGTAAATGCAGTTCTTATCATCATTCTCTATTGACTTATGTGATAAGCTGACTTTTTGTTCAAATAAAACAAATTCCCAACCCAACCCAGTGCTATGCATCCTCAAGTCCTGTCAGATATACCACTAATGGGTCTTATGCCTCAGTATCACCTCCCTTGACAAAAGCCGGGTTCCTGGGCATCTGTGGACACACAATCTGCATTCCTGCCTAAGGAATACTTTCCTGTCTTTCAAGGCTGGGAGGTGACTCTGTCGTCAACTTTTTCATACTGAAAAGATAAAGGCCACTGTAATAATAATGAAGTAACAATAAATTGTTTAAAGTAAAACTAAACGTTAAGGTTATGAAATTACTTTTATTTTAAGTACATAGGAGTGAGCCTATAGCCTCACAGTTTTAAGGCAAATGCTCCACCACTTAACTACAGCCCTAGCTTCCGGGTGAAACTAATTTTCTGCAAACAGCTCTCTTGTGTTTGCTGGTACATTAGAAAACCCTTCTCTTCTCAGCACCATATATGATCTCTTAGTGCTTCCTAGAAGTCTCTTCAAGGAGACTGCTTTGCCCTACTTTCTCATCTTTCTTTCTTTCCAGAAATTTGACTGATCATATTTAGAGGATAAAAGGAAAATTAAATAATGTTGACATTGTGAAATTGCAGAATAGTATGGAAAAATATAATGGTTGACCTTCAAACAGAAACTGTGGGGGAAATTTAGGGTGGGACACTTTAGAGTCTCTCATAGTATCTAAGAAATATAAATATATGCATGTAGCAAAATAATTTTATTTACAAATTTGGACTTTGAATAAGGAGAATCACATAGAAAAACAACGCAAAATGGGAAATCTAATGTATATTATTCAAATGAACTACTGCAGATGAGTTTCTTTTTTGTATTTTGTATATATGTATTATTCAAGTTAACTATTGCAAATGAGTTTCTTTTAGTTGCTTTTGTTAAATCAGTGCTTTGCTGGGGAGTACTAGTCTTTGAAAGAAAATATGAAGAAGTAATTTTCAACAATAATTGTTTAGAAATAGTCCTTTAAAAATATGACACATATTTTCCTATACTGTGACTATTTTTATAATCAATAGTATCACTGGATCACTGTCATTCCATTGCTCATCAATTTGCTCTAGCAGGCACCAATAATGTCTCCATTATGAGACTTGTTACTGTTTTTGGCATACTGACTACACCATGGGTAGCTTGCCAGGCTCTGCCTTGTGGGCAAGATACTCTCAGTAGCTTGCCGGGCTCTCTGAGAGGGCAGAGAAATTGAACCAGGGTCCTCCTCGTGCAAGGCAAACGCCCTACCTGCTGTGCTATTGCTCCAACCCATAACCAACAGTATAAGGTAAAATTTAGATCTAACCATATATTCAAAGTATTAAATAATAAAAACAGCGAATAACTATATAGTTACCAGGAGATTAATCTTCCTCTCCGTGCTGTGTATGCATATTTATTTTGCTCCTTTAATTTCACATTGACTCACTTAATCAATGTAGACTCTGCAATTTATTAGTATGGATATTTAATTATTAAAACATTAAAAATACATGCCTAATTTTAGATATTATTTCTCAAGAATTCACATTTACATAACATGTATTTCAATAGTATTATTAGAGTTGCATATTTTGAAAAACCACAATTGCTTTCTTATAAAGAAAATACACTTATATATATGGGATGCTAATTTATACAACTATTGCAACTATCAAGCTAGACATTTAAAGTTGAGTTCTTAAACTATGTTTAAACAATGTTCTCCATTTGGCAGGAAATTGAGCAAGTGAGCAGTTTTATAAAACAGGTACAAGTAATACATGCTGACAATTTAATTTCAATTTTTTAATTGAATAAGAGCAAACCAAGACAAAACGGTGCACAAGTCTTATTATCCCACAAAGAAGAGGAAATTTTTTATGAGAACAAATTTTTCTTTCTTTTAGATATTATGCAAAGAACTTCTTAAAATAAAGATATAAAAGCATGAAGAAGATCAAATCACTCAAGGGGTTGACAAATGCTATTTTGGGGAAAATTCAGCTGCTTTTATATTAATAGATAGAAAAATTAGGACTGCTGAGAAATTTCTCTATATTGCTACCATCACTGCATACCATGCAGTGGAATTACATTGGAACAGCAGCCTAAGACCAACTGGCATTTAGAAACGCAGGCTTTTGAACTCCACTGAGACAAACTGAGTCAGATTTTGGATTTTCAAAAAATCCCCAAGTGATTTACAGCTCTCAAGGGTAATTTCCCTTCATCTAAATTATTCACCATGTAGCTGCCAGAGGGATTACCAAGAAAATCTGGGATTTGTGCACCCAGTTTAGAACTTCTTAATAGTTTTGCTGTCCTCGTAATAAATCCCAAACTTCTTTCTATGACCTACTGGGCCTGGTCCTTTTACTATTTTCACATATATTCCTAGACATATACTTTCACATATACATTTTTTCTGCAGGATGCTCTTTCTTCACTCTTCATTTGACTGACTACTATTCATATATTATTTCTCTGGTAAAGTATGAGTTTATTCCTGGTTGGTCTAAGCAGTATAAGATGACTTCATGCGAATGCTTACTTTATTATAGAAGGCATGCGTGGAAGACTGCATTCAGTTAGATATATCACTGGAAATCAACCTTTGACTTCTATCTTCCTTCGTGAATTTCAGGAGTTAATACCGAGTGTGTTGCGTGAACGTTCTTGCAGTCAGAGGCGCTGAGATAGGAACGCGGAAGAAATGCATTGATTGGAGGACTAAGGCTCGCTCTGGCTTTTAGCGAAGGCAGAGGGCCTCAGGGATCTCCTTTTATTGATAATGGCACCTCCAAAGGGCGCAATACATTGATGTCACCAAATGGCACCAAGAGATGTTACAGGGAGAACATTGAGGCAACATTATTCTCTTGGCCTCCAGAAAGAAGGTACAAAACCAAAACCGAAACATTCCTTGGGCTAAAAGCACTTGGATTTACATTCCCAAAGACCAGGCTGGGCTGCCACAGGAAATCTACATGTCAATTACAAACTAGGCAGCACCTGAAATCCAAATCCCAAAGACTAGGCTAGGCCAGAGCCTGGAATCTACAATGTCAAGTCAGGCCTGGCTAGCACCTAAGATCTGCATGTCAAATACCAGCCAAGCTTCTGTGAAAAAAGGAAAACTGCCTCTGAAATTATTTCCAGAAGGCAGCCGAAAAGGGGAAAATATTCCTGTCTGCTGTACAGTGTCCCCAACACGAATGTATTTATAAAAACGGGAAGTGAAAGTTAACAAATTCTTTAGAATCCCTGAAATAGACAAACCAACATTTTTACCATAGTCTATTGTTCATCAGTTGGTCGAAGGGCATTATAATTTCAAGAAAAGAAAACACAAGACAGCATTGAACCATAATTTATTAAGTCAAGATATGTTTAAGTTAATATCTATAATATTAGTTAAGATGGTATACAAAAAGATGGTATTCATCGCTCCTGTGAGTATAATCAAAAAACTTATACAGAAACCATGAAGGATATAAGGGATCTGTAAAGTAAATAAATAAATAATCTACTTCAATTTTAAATATGATAAATATAAAAACAATAGGAATCAGTGTATCTATATGTAGAAGCAACAATAAAAATAGTTTTCTACTTGAAAATGACACAAATGGGGCTGGAGCAATTGCACAGCAGGTAGGGCGTTTGCCTTGCACATAGTTGACCCCAGTTCGATTCTCAGCATCCCATATGGTCCCCTGAGCACTGTCAGGAGTAATTTCTGAGTGCATGAATCAGGAGTAATCCCTGTGCATCACCAGGTGTGACCCAAAAAGTAAAAATTTTAAAAAAAGAAAATGACACAAATATTAACTATTGTATTCAGGCCAGTTCATACAGAGCATGGACTTTTGAAAGATGATGTTACTTTTAGCTGGGAATATTAGGTATGGTTTTCAAATTTTATGATGGGCCTATACTACTACTCTGTTCACCAAACACCAAATTTTTTTCTTCTTGTTGGCAACATGAATTAAATTCTCAACTTTTACATTTACAAGTGAGGATGTGTTGTACTGAATTTTGGGCAATTTAGTATTAGTGAATAAAAGTTTGGTCTAGAAAAATGTATCTTACACAAACCTGCTTTCATTAACTGTCTAAGTACAGATAAACGTGGTAACCTGAGAATATACATTTTGCAGATGACAAAATCATTCAATGAATTGTGAATTCCTGTGCCACTTCTTAGAGCAGACAGTATATAAGTATCTTAGTATTTTTTTCAAGACAATTTGCTGAGAACTTCTCATTACATTAAGAAATCAAATTTTGTGTCTTAATTTGAGTACTATCACAAAAGAGCACTATAATATAGGCTGTTGGTTCAGCTGTCAGTAGGCAGGCGGTGAAGATGTTTATATAAGACATTGAAAGTGGGAACTCCAAGGTATGTAATGACAAATATTTGATAATGCCATCATCTGTATGATTTGGAAAGCAAGATCTTATAATTTATAAACCTTGAGGTTTAAAGAAAAAAATACATGCAGTGAGTATGTATACTATTTATTGTCTTTTATGAAGCATCACATTAAAATATACAAACACAAAGGATTTCAAAAAACACTATTTCTCAATTAAAAGCTAAAGTAAATGGAATTAAGAAAACAGGGGTGAACCAAGATAAGAAAAAATATAAACTGGTATCATGTTGGGCTGGAGCAATAGCACAGCATTCGTCTTGCTCTCGGCCAACCTGGGTTCAATTCCTCCATCCTTCTCAGAGAGCCCATCAAGCTACTGAGAGTATCTCGCCCACATTGCAGACCCTGGCAAGCTACCCATGGCGTATTCGATATGCCAAAAACAGTAACAACAAGTCTCACATGGAGATGTTACTGGTGTCCATTTGAGCAAATCCATGAGCAACGGTATGACAGTGGACAGTGTATCATGTTGTAAAACCTCTCAAATTTTATACAGTGGTAAACCTGTTACTATCATTTATAAGTCTAGCAATTTATAATTCCTTTTCAGTGAAAGTTTTATTGAGATGGTCTTTTTATAATAGTATGTAAAAATATATCACAGCAGAGCTTGGCAAGCTCCCCGTGGCATATTCAATATACCAAATACAGTAACAATAACAAGTCTCATTCCCTTAACACTGAAAAGAGCCTCCAATCATTGGGGAAAAACAAGTAAGGAGAGGCTACTAAAATCTCAAGGCTGGGAGGAATGGAGATGTTACTGGCGCCTGCTCGAGTAAATCATTGAACAAAGGGATGACAGTGATAGAGTGGTGTAAAAATATAATAGTAAACTAAATACAAAGCAACAATTGCTCTCAAATAAATGTTCTTTCTTGTTCTGTATCACTAATTCAAATGTTAGAGGAACTTAGAATGACCAATCAGTTGCAAGTATTTTAATGAAAATAAATATTTCGGATTTTCTATCAATAAAATTTAATTTTATTTGGAATTTTGAATATAAATACTTTTAAAAATATAAATTCTGACAATGCAATATTACTGTTATTTTATGAAAAAAACACAATATAAAAGAAAACATTAGAATTGGGAAAACAAATTATATTTTGTTTTAATAATATTTTTATATAATTATTATGCTGGTTGGGTGACTTTTGAGATGTACTTCTCATATATATTTTTAATATTATAAGTCCATCATCCATTTGATTTCCTATCAAATCTTTTTTTATAGCAATTTTATTTTATTTTATTTTATTGGTGGATGTGCATTTTGTTTTTAATAAAGCAATCACAGGAGAAAATAGCCGGTACTCTTTTTGGTTGTTAAAATATTATTTTATGCAACTTTGTTTTTTTTCATAGTGTAAGACTTCATTATAAGATTTTATAACATTCTTATTTTTGATTTCTGAAGACCAGAGATTGGCAGAGCTGAGATTGTTTGATTGATTGATTGAATCACTGTGAGATACAGTTACAAAGTTTTCATGATTGAGTTTCAGTCATACAATATTCCAATATCCATCTCTCCACCATTGCGTATTTTGCCACAAATGTCCCCAGTATCCCTCTTGCCACCTCCACTTCTTCCCACCCCCTGCCTCTGTAGCAGGCACCTTCTTTCTTATTCTCTCTACTTTGGGGCATTATGGTTTACAATACTGAGATATTTACTTTCAGCACAAATCTCCCATTCTGAGCAATCCCTCACACCATCACTGACTTAGTAGTCCCTTCTCCACCCCAACTGCATTCTCCTGCAGCTCGTGAGGGAGGCTTCCAAACAGCAGAGTGATACTCCTGGCCCTTGTCTCTATTATCCTTGGGTGTCAGTCTCATATAAAGTTATTTTATATTCCACAAATAAGTGCAGTTATTCTATATCTGTCCTCTCTTCTAGCTTATTTCACTTAGCATCCCTATCAACACTTTATGTAGTATGTAAAGACATTGTAAGTTTATGAGCACTTGATTATTACAACAGGAGTCTCCCAATAAATAAATTTGCTTCACATAAATTTTTTAAGGGCTGGACCGATAGCACAGTGGGTAGGGTGGTTGCCTTGCACATGCCGACCTGGGTTCGATTCCTCCATCTGTCTCGGAGAGCCCGCCAAGCTACCGAGAGTATCCTGCCCACACGGCAGAGCCTGGCAAGCTCCCCGTGGCGTATTTGATATGCCAAATACAGTAACAAGTCTCACCATTGTGACGTTACTGGTGCCCACTCGAGCAAATGGATGAACAACGGGATGACAGAACAGACAGAACAGACAGTACATAAATTTTTCAAAAACATCTGTTATATAAGAAGGGAGTGCAATAATTACATCTATTTCAGCAATGCCTGAAATAATACTGCTAAGGGACCTTATGTACGGTTCAATGAGTAGATTGAACTATTTGCAATATGTATAAAATTAGTAAATAATTATAATAATCAATGTTTTTGATGCTGTTGGCAGAAGGAGAATTTTGATGTTTGTGTATATATCTTATGTATCTAGCCTTGGTTTATAATACAATAAAAGTTAAAAATATGATGAGCAGCTAGCTAAAGTAGTGCTATGCAATAGTGTCATTGAAACTTATAAACTTGGAATGATTATAGGAGTAAATACTTTATAAAGTAGCTGGAAGACATCTAGTGGCTTTGAGATAAAAATATCTCGACACATCTAAAGTTATATGCAAATCAAAATAACTGCCTCAATAAAAACACATGTGGCAATTACATAAATATCATTTATTTGATAATTTAAATACTGTTACATAAGTATGCTCTTGAACTTAAATTAACTTTCCACTCATTTTACCTTCCGTTAATTTTACTTTATCCTCCTTTCTTATTTCTATGCCAAAATCAAATTATTAAGAGTTTAACAATCACAGTAGTAGCTAGAATAAGATCTTCCTTTGCGTTGTTATTGTATTTTCAACCCAAGGACTTGCTATACATCATGAGACAGACTTGAAAACCTTGCCTTCACTTAGCATATGAATCATCGCTGAAAAATAGTTTAACCTTTGAAAGCAGAAAACAATGTTTGCTGCATTTTTCCATCTGTTTTTCCCAACCAAAAATATTGAAGTATTTAATATATCTTTTCTAAATGTTATTAATTATGTACATACCTGACACACAAGTAAATATAAACAAGTTTGCATTATTTGTTGAAAATAATACATTTGTATTAAAATGTACAAAGACATTCCTAATTCATGAATATTATTTTTACTCTTAAGAGTTTTTTCTAAAATGTGCATAAATAACAAGAAGGACCATTCACAGGTCTATTTTACATTTTAGACATATTTCAGCTAATCAATTTTGAGAACAAATCAAGACTTTCTAAATAGTTTCAGTTCATCATGCCAAAGAAATTGCCAGGCAACCTTTAGAGTGAAACTGATGTTTGACTTAATATTATGCGTGAAGCTAGGAAGAGGAGAAAGAGATAAGGACCTTTTCACATATAACACAAAGGATTCCATCTTCACCCAAATATTTAGAATTTTTATTATTTACTTCTGTTAAATATTGAGGTACTTTAAAAGTAAAACACCAATGAGCAGATGACTCATTATTTGAATAAAACTTGGGTGAAAAAGGAATATCAATATGAATAATTGAATATATTTGCTATTTAAAAGATATTAGTCCTAATAATTACATTATATACATGCAAAAGTATATAAATTATATACATGCAAAACTATATATAAAAAACTATATTGTGTACCCTCTATATAAACTATATAAACTATGTAACTATATAAGCTATATATATCACGCTATCTTATCTTTTCATTCTTTCTATTCATGTATCTTTTATGACAATATATGATATTTCAGATGAAATGACATGCAAATTTGAAACAATTTAGAAAAAGATGGTATAAGACATTAAACATTAACACAAACACCAAAATCCTCTAAAGATAAGTTACATAATTTAATAATAAATTATATAAGCTATAAAATTTATATGCTGATTAATTTTATTTTCATATTAATTTCATAATATACTTAATCATTCCACATGGCAGAGCCTGGCAATACTCTGTGGCATATTTGATATGCCAAAAACAGTAACAACAAGTCTTACAATGGAGATGTTACTGGTGCCTGCTCGAGCAAATCAATGAGCAAATCAATGAGCATTCTGTACACTATAAATATATTCCAGCTTTTTTTGTCAATTATACCCAAAAGCTAGAAAATAAAGAAAAGCAACTCAGAAATCAGAAAGAGAATTTATTTTTGCATCTCCTTCATTTATCCTTATCCCACATATATCAAAGTTTTAATGTAAGTAATGCAAGAGTAACTTCACCACACAATTTAATTTCTCAATATAAGATAGCAATAATTAAATAATTGATTTTTCAGAATTATTAATAAATCTCATGAAATTAAACAAAAGGAAGTATTCTAATAGAAGACAAACTTGTATAGAACGATGGCAATTTGCAAAAACTTTATTATAATCTTTTTTGGGTGGTGGTGTTTGGGCCACACTCGGTGGTTCTCAGGGATCATTCCTGGCTCTGTGCTCAGAGATTACTCCTGGGAGGGCTTGGAGGACCATACATAGTGCTGGGACTTGAACCCGGGGTTAGCTGCATGTAAAGCAAGCACCCTTCTCACTGTACTATTTCTCAGGCCCAGACAACTTGAAAAAAATTTAATGCATGAAAAATTCTTGCATAAAGTATAAATTTAAAAAAATCCATAATCACAGATAATAAAAATAAAAGTAAAATATTCAATAAAATGGGAGCAAAGAAATCTTTTCTCAACACAGTTAAAACTATACACAAACATCATAATGGTGAAAAATTAAAATTTTATGCCATGATAACTGCGTCCACCCTCCACCCTCCCTCTATACATCCCATCTCAAACAACCTTCACTGTATCACTGTAACACTGCGTCCCATTGTTTATCGATTTGCTCAAGCGGGCACCAGTAACTTCTCCATTGTGAGACTTGTTGTTACTGCTTTTGGCATATCGAATATGCCAAGGGTAGCTTGCCAGGCTCTGCTGTGTGGGCGAGATACTCTCAGTAGCTTGCTGGGCTCTCTGAGAGGGATGGAAGAATCAAATCCGGGTCAGCCGCATGCAAGGCAAACACCCTACCCACTGTGCTATTGCTCCAGCAGGTATACGAAATTAAATAAAATTGTGGACTTTCTGGAAAAAATTATTTTCTGTTTTTGAGTCATATTGGGTAGTACTCATGACCACTCCTGACTGGGAGCACTGGGGTCATCTCAAGTTCCTGGGGCATCAGGTCCATATCTTGCATGCAAAGCATCATTCTGTTCCCTTCCAGCCCCCAAAGCAACAATTTTACAACAAACATGAAAGTTCACCTGACTATCATGATAGCATTTAGACAAGTTGTATTGTAAACGTAAGCAGTCTCACTCCCCACATCTGTAGTTAGAAAGCATGTATTTTGGGTATATTTATTGTGTACCCTCTATATCAGATACGATCAGCATCTGAGGCTGTGATAATCCTTCTTGTAGATTATAGAAATGAATCATGCTATCAAATGTAATGAATCCTATTCTTGTTTGTGAATCTCTCAAACAGTCTTAGGGGAAAAAAAAAGTATATAGGAAAAGATGGGAGCCTTAGGTAATGGTATCAAGACAGACTCTTAGGCCAATGAAATAAATAGGTTGGAGACCCCAGAGACATAGTCTCAGGTCTGTGGACAGCTAATCCTCAACAATGGAGAAAAGAATATGAGGTGGAGAAAGAAAAGCCATTCCAATACATGCGGTTGTAAAAACTGGTCAATTGCATGCCTAAAATGAACTCTGACTCCTAGCACATACCATGCACAAAAACTGATGCCAACTAGATTAAAGACCTCGATATCAGACCTGAATTCATAAATTATGCTGAGGAAAACATAGGTAGAACCTTTCATGTCATAGAGTCTAGAAGTATCTTCAATGATTCAATGCCATTCAAGTAAATGAAAGTAAAAATAAAGAAATGAAATGCCATAAAAATACAAACTTTTGGCATAAAATCTTTAACCTGTTGAAAATGTTCTTCAAAAATTAATGAATAGCAGTTATTTACAAGCACAAAAAAAAGTGAAGAATTCTGGTCAGCAGTATTACTATAGCAAAAAATTAAGAAAGTTTTCAGTTAAAGAAAATCAATCTAAACTATAAACTTAGATTCACATAAAGAAATAAAAATTTTGAAACTTGGGGCTGGAGCAATAGCACAGTGGGTAGGGCCTTTGCCTTGCATGAAACCTACCTGGGTTCGATTCCCAGCATCCCATATGGTCCCCTGAGCACCACCAGGGGTAATTCCTGAGTGCAAAACCAGGAGTAACCTCTGTGCATCACCAGGTGTGACCCAAAAACCAAAAAAAAAAAAAAAATTGGAACTGAAATAAATGTATAATATCTCTTGAATTATAAATCCTATAAATTCAATAATAAGTTTATAGATTCAATAAAAATAAATTTTAATATTAATTATTTCAAAACATGTACCTCTGTTTATATAAAATATTACATATGAAGTTAAACATGATAGTAGCATAACAAATTAGATGTAAGAAATTTTAAAATTACTCCTAAACAAAAATTTTTCAATTATAATTAAAAATGCCCCAAATTATTGCTAAATTCTTTTAAAAATATATTGTTTTTTAAAATACTGTTTCTTAATATGAAAAAAATTTGAATATGTCCGCTTAAATTAAAATATATACATTATAATGGTGTATGAATGGCTACATTAGTCATCTTATTTAGGACTTTGTAGCATTGATGGTAATTCTAGTTATTTAATATTTATTATTTCTTGTAAACACTTTTATAACTTAAGTACATATTTATCTGTATCGCTAATTTAGTCTTTATAATTTTGAATTTCTTGTTTACAAATTTTTGCACAGTTTAGTCTTCATAAAGTCCAAATAAATCTCCTGGTTTTCATAATCTACAATTGTCTGATGCTTTATACTTTATAAGATGAGATGAAAGTTTCACAAATAGGATACCTTTTTTCTCCGAACCTCTCCTACAAAATCAATGGTGAAGGTAAATAACACATAAAACACCATCATAATTACTATAGAATCATCATATACTGTGTCAGATGAAAACGAAGTCGCAAAGAAAAACAAAAATTACTTTTCCTCTCAGAAAATAAAACAGGCAGGATAATTTTACCTTCTATAAAGCTGACACTAACTGAGCTTTGCTTGTTTTTGACAGCTTTATCTAAAACAGGCAACTAGACAATAATTCATACTATTCTATGTCAATGTTTTTTCTTAGTTTTTCTTTTTTTCCTGTTATTAGGGTATATTAAAAATTTTAATTAAAATTACATGCCTAATAATAAATTTATTTACCTAACTATACTCCCAACTGTATATGATACTGATATTTGTTATTTATTATCTTTATAATTCCCACATTTTAAATAAAATAAACCCTTATTTAATACCAATTAGGTGTTTGTAAAAGTTCACTATAACACTTTAATTTTTCTGTGCTCTAGTCCACATACAAAATAAGACTACATTAGGTAGTACCAAACAATGATAAACCCTGGACCCTGAAATACAAGACAGATTACCAAATAGTGATAGAAAGAACACCAGTTTAAAGGGGATGAAGGAATGGTGGTGGTGGATAGTAATAGTAAACACTTGAGTGCTTGTGGGCGTCTGGTAATTTTTCACATTAATTAATAACCTAAAACTATTGTGACTACTTAAAATATAATAAATATTTGGAACTAAATAGAATAATAAAAATATAGTAACATGCAATAAAATAACCTTGCATAGTGTAGAATAGCCATAAATATGTTTGACAAATTAATATGAATAAGTGGGTTTGGCTGTGTTTAATGTCTATACTTTGCCTATGCTGATTTTTTTCTCTTGTGTCTATAAAAATTTGAGTAGAAAAGTGGTTAAATGAAAGAAAAACCAAAAGAAAGCGAAGATTTGGATTGTTTCACATTTTTATTATTTGGAGTATATTACTAAAATGCATCCAACTCGTGTCTGTTTCTCTGTGCTTTTCAAAGAAATAGCTAACTACGCTTTGATGCCAAAAATAAACTGCACAACAGTCCCCACACAGGCATGGAATAGTGATCCTTAATAACCCTGAGCTATATCTCCCTAGCTTGGAATCCTGCCTGGCAGCCAATATTAGCCAGCAGTGCCAGCACCAAGATTTATAGAACAGTTATTTATGACTATGAAAGAAAAGATGGAGCATAATCAGCAGGCTTACATCTTTTGCTTCAACACAAAATTTTTGTTTTTCCTATGACCACATCTAGTAGTAAAACAACTTGACATAAAAAAATAAGAGTGTGCTGGATTTCTACCTGTATGCATTCCTCAGCTAGATCAAGGGGATGATATACAGTAACTCAGATAGAGAATGGTTTTCCAACTTGACAGTTCTTTTTTGTTGGAATTGAAATGTGCACATTGAAATTGACCCACCATAATTCAAATAGTTCTCTCACAGTCTGTATTGATTTTCTCTTTCTGAATGGATAGTTGGAAAACTCTAAAACCTAATTCAGTTTCCTTCCTGGGCATATAGTACACCTAGAGGGTCCACATACTGATAGTTCTTATGAGATTTCTACAACTTTACTGGCAAGAAAGCCAACAAATCAATAAGGTGCACTAATAAAGAAAGCCTTTCATCCCTTCTATATTTTGAAATGAAAATATATTATAAAAATGTTAGGCACAATTTAGTTCTCCTTTGGCTATAAATAGTGCTGAGTATGATCAGATGATTATATTACTACTGTGAGGATAATTCTAACTTTCCAAGTAATATTTTTTATTATATAGAAAATGAACTCTTCCATTTCACTCTATAATATATATTTTATGGCACTTAGTAGACTGTATCCCAAGGTCCCCAAAATACAATGGAGAAAAGACATTGTCACTCCTATGTTTATTGCAGCACTATTCAAAATAGTCAGATATAGTAACAACCCAAATGCCCAACAGATGAATGGATAAAAAATAATGATACAACCAGAATATCACTCAGCCATAAAAAAAGATGAATTCATACAACTTGCTGTTTTGTAGAAGGATCTAGAAAATACTGTGTTGCGTGAACTTAGAGGGGAAGGGACAGACAGAATGATCTCTTTCATATGTGGAATATAAAGAAAATTATAGGGGAATAGCAGATGCAAAAAGACAACAATCAGGAAAGGTGGAGGGAAGTGGTCACTCTGGAGGAAATCAAAATGCTGAAAGGAGGTATAAGGTGCCTGGCACAGAAGCGGACAGAAGATGGAAATGTACCTTGTGGTAGTGGTTAAAGGAAGTAGACACTGGTGAAGGGACTGGGGGTGGAGTATTGAACTGAAGCTCAATCATGAATAACTTGATAACTCTGTAATGCATGGCAATGCAATAATATGCGTATTATTGATGGGTAGAGAAATATAGATTATATCTTATTTTGCAATAACCATGGCTTTTACAGATGCATAAACCCAGAACCCACTCTATCTTTATGAGTTTCATACTTGACATGAAGTGTTGCTTATCCTACCACTCAAGGTATGACTGTTGAAAATTGGAAAGTTGAAAAGGTAACGGCCATTTATCATTTATATTGTTGATTAGAATGTCATAGATGACAGTATTGCTTTTAATAGATGCATAAATATAAATAAAAACTTGATCGATCTATATTGAATATCGATCTATATTGGAAAGGTCCATTTTATCTCACAGTGAGTCAATTTTCAAAAGGAAGAAAAAAAGATACTTTTGAGTTTTTATTTCATATCCTCGAATTTTTTCTGCCAAATTTTTTAATTGAGGTATCATAGTAATTTTGATATAGTATTGATGCTCTTCTTGTATAGATAAGAATGCAGTGTACTGGGGCTGGAGCGATAGCACAGCAGGTAGGGCATTTGCCTTGCACGCGGCCGACCCGGGTTCGAATCCCAGCATCCCATATGGTCCCCTGAGCACCGCCAGGGGTAATTCCTGAGTGAAGAGCCAGGAGTAACCCCTGTGCATCGCCAGGTGTGACCCAAAAACCAAAAAAAAAGAAAAAGAATGCAGTGTACTGCACTATACCTACCACTGGAGTGTCAACATCCTCTATCTTTATTCCAAGATCCCTGTCCCCACTCCCTTTGCCTCTTCACATTACAATTTTATTGATAATATGTCAAGCAAGGTTTGTTTCCACTGGGTAATTTTCTAATGCTTTCCTTTGTTTATACTCTTTATACTCTAGTGAGTGAAATCACTGGGTATTTGTCTGTTTCTTTCAAACACGACACCCTATAATTCCATTCAAGTTGCAGAAAACCCTATTTCATCTTTCCTCATATCTAAGTAGTATTTCATTATGCATATATACTACAAACTCTTTTTCCACTCATCTCTAGTATCTTGGTGATTGTAAGTAAGTCTGCCATGAACATGCTCCTTCAAATTAATGCTTTTGTGTTTCTGGTGATGACACTCAGGGTGGAATTTTACCGGTTAATACTGAAGCACTGTTCTTAATTTTTGAAAACAAACTGCTTTCCAAAGAAGCTGAACTGGAGAGAGGAGACTAAAATGTACTTCCTTAAGGAACACGGAGATAGCAAACAGGCATATGAATAAGTGCACATCAGTAGCACTGGTTATCAGAAAAATGAAAATCAAAATGGGATATAAAACTTTATTTTGACAAAAGTGGCTCATATAAAAACATCCAGAAACAGTAAGTGCTGGAGTGAATGGGGTGAAAAAGGAACTCTCCTTCACCACTGATGGGACTATTATATGGTTTCATTTCTATGCAATTGTTGTAATAGTGAGTAAAATGACCGGTCAGCTGAATTTTCATCTTAATACATCAAATATGACAAATTATATGAGATAAATAGAACATATTTTATGCATTGTCTAAATTTTCTAAATAAACACTATCTAAATTCTACTTCAAAGTTATATATAATCAAGATAGTGATCTTTTGCAGGTTTGCAATTGCCTAAATACTTAGGTGTATTATGATACAAAGAAATCTACATTTCATGGGAAGATTTTATTGGGATATATTCCAAAAACCAACTTACAAAATTTATTTTAATTTTAATTTTGATATCTCTCTTCAGGATTTATTTTGTGAGCTCTAAAAATAGTTACATGCAGCACATGTACAGTGAAGACATAGTCTTAGACTGTTATACTTTTGTTGTTGTTGTTTTGGGGACACACCCTGTGGTGCTCAGGGCTTACACCTGGCTCTACTCTCAGGGTTCATTATGATGAGGTTCAGGAGACCATACGGTGTTCAGGAATTGAATTCAGATTGCATGGTGCAAGGCAAATACCCTATCTGTTGTTCTATTGCTCGGGCCCCCATTTCTGCTATACTGTAGAAAGTCCATCTAGCAAAGTAAGTTTCTAACTAGTATCAGGAACTTAGATTTCAGGAATTCACAGCATTCCCAACATTTCCTATCAAGTACGAGTGTCTCACTATGGGTATTTAAATGTCTCTACTAGCAAAATTCAAGCATAAACAACAGTTTGCATTAAACATTGTTGTCCTTCTGGAAGTTTTGGTACATGTTTAGCAGAGGAGACTTACATAGTTATATCTCAATAAAAACTCTGAAGAGCTGCATAGTCTTTAACAAACTTCTCTAGGAGACATTATTAACTTGTCACAATTCAACACTCAAGGTTGCAAATGTGTTCTCTGTGACTCTACTGGGAAAGTATCCATTGAAGCTTGCAACTTTAATTTGCAAATTTTTCTTCTTTAATTTGCTTCCTGTTCCTTTTCCTTTGCTACTTTTTTGTTGATCCTTTCACTATAATGAATCTCAATCATGAGAACAACAATAGGCTGCATCCCGTGAATACTCCTATGGAATATTTCTCTTGGCAGCCCCAAAACAATCCCAGGATATATTTTACTTTCTCTATAATTTATCAATAAAAGATTCTTACAATATGCTTTGAATAGAATAACCTAACTGAATAGGTAAAGTAAGTGTGGAAACTACAGGTTCCACATGATAAGAAATTCTACAACATAAAGAAAATTACACGAGTTTTAAAAAGTGACATCAAGGACAGCAATAATACCTAAGCTAAATTCTGAGGAGACATTAGGGCATTTTCTTTCTGTTGCTAGTTTCCTTTGGTGGGGTGGGGGTGGTGGGCAAGTGAGTGGGAGTCATATGTGGTGCAGGGATAGAACCTGGGTCAGCTGTATGCAAGGCAAACACACTACCCACTGTAGCCTCTCTGGCCTGCTTTATATTTTCAATGTAAGAAAGAAATACTTCTGACTTAAGGTGGGTTTTGGTGGTCATCATTAATTTTATTTAATTCAGAACAAAGACAAAATTCTGTTGAAAAATTGAATATGAATAAAGATATTAAAATGCATGGTAAAATAAAAATCTGTTCTAAGACTAAGAACAAATTCATAACAAAATTTTCCTTTTTGGAGTCATCCTAAAAGCAATAAAATTCATTAGATAAAGAATAAATGATGATACAAAGGAATGAATATACCTTATCTTATTCCTAATTCTCCTTAACAAAATAAAATAAATCATATAAATCATACCCACGCAAAAGAAAAGGTAAATTTTCAAAACTGATAAAAATGACATAAAATTCTTAGCATATTTCTCAGTACATGAATAGCGAAACTAAAAATTTAAAATGCCTTGAAATATTTCTGATGTGATTTCTTTTAAATATTTACTGCTTCTGGATTTAATTATTTAAATTTGGGGGGGGGACTGGAGCGATAGCACAGCGAGTAGGGTGTTTGCCTTGCACAAGGCCAACCAGGGTTTAATTCCGAGCATCCCATATGGTCCCCTGAGCACCGCCAGGAGTAATTCCTGAGTGCAGAGCCAGGAGTAACCCCTGTGCATCTCCAGGTGTGACCCAAAAAGCAATATATATATATATATATATTAAACAGAAGATCCTCAAAACTTTTTTTAACCTTGGAATCCAGAAAATCAATATATGATTTTGAAATTCTTCACTATATCACTTTATCACTGTCATCCTGTTGTTCATCAGTTTGCTCAAGCGGGCACCAGTAACGTCTCCATTTGTCCTAGCCCTGAGATTTTAGCAGCCTCTCTTTACTCATCCTTCCCAACAGTGCCACATTGGAGGCTCTTTCAGGGTCAGGGGAATGAGACCCATCATTGTTACTGTTTTTTGGCATATTGATTACCGCATGGGGAGCTTACCAGGCTCTGCCGTGCGGGCAGGATACTCTCTGTAGCATGCTGGATTCTCTGAGAGGGAGAAATAGACTATATTTTTGGCAGCACACTTCTGGAAGCTTTGTTTTATAGTCTCTGGATCTTGGCAGTTGATGGTATTACACAGCACTGGGGGCAGTTTGTGGGTGTGACTGCCTAGCTACTTGAAGATGGGGAATCTGTGTGGAGGAGGCCCAGTCCCGATCTGAGCAGGCTTGGAGATCTCAGCCCCAGGCCCCGCACACCTGGGTTCCTCTGCTGGTTCTTTCATGCGTGAGGCTCGTCCGAGTGTGTGGAGAGGGACCTTGAGCATGGCTGTGGCTGGGTTCTGGAGGTCTTCAGCTGCTTCTGTTCAGGACAGGGAGGGAAGCTCAACCTGCTCCCCTCCGAGTGGCCCCAGTGAAGACAGCCAGGCATGGCGGCAGGAGACTAAGCCTTTGAAATTCTTTTTTTTTTTAAAGATACAAACACTTTATGTTTTAATTTTTTTGTTGTTGTTGTTTTTTAGGTCACACCTGGCGATGCACAGGGGTTACTCCTGGCTCTGTGCTCAGGAATTACTCCTGGCGGTTCTCAGGGGACCATATGGGATGCTGGGAATTGAACCCAGCTCGGCCTCGTGTAAGGCAAACGCCCTACCCGCTGTGCTATCGCTCCAGCCCCAAGCCTTTGAAATTTTTAATGAATATAATTAATTTAAAAAATTAAGAATTTGTGTGGTAGGTTGATATAAGATATAGAATTGATATGTGGAGTAGAAAGAGAAGATAAAATGGAGAGATAGTTCAAGGGATTAATAAGATTATTGTTAATGCTGAATGGAGAATTTATCCTTAGAATTTCACAAATGGCAGGCCCAAAACACTTAGGTCACTTGGGGTGAAAGGGAAGCACAGGATCAATCAGCAGGCAGAAGAAACAGGAAGAAACCAGGCAAGGTGCTTCTTGCATAAAAATAAAGACCACAATAATATTTGAGAATACCTCATTTCAAACAGATTACCAACAAAGTTAAGTGTTAGTAAGAGTATAGAGTGAAAGGACCTCTCATCCAATATTGAGCATGTACATGTTTTATGGTTTCAAAGTAAAATTGCATGAAATTTACTCAGGATGTTAAAAATATGTCTACTATAGGAACCAGCAATTCTTTTTTTTTTAAATTTTATTGAATCACTATGAGATAGTTATAAGCTTTCATGTTTGGGTTATAATCATAGAATGATCAAACACCCATCCCTCCACCAGTGTATATTCCCCACCACCAATATCCCCAGTATACCCCCGTTTCCCACCCTCCCCCTGCCTCCATGGCAGACACTATTCCCCATACTCCCTCTCTAATTTTGGGCATTATGGCTTGCAACACAGACACTGAGGGGTTATCATGTTTGGTCCATATCTACTTTCGGCACACATCTCCCACCCCGAGTGATTCCTCCAGTCATCATTTTCTTACTGATCCCTTCTCTATTCCATCTTCATTCACCTCTCTACTCATGAAGCAGGATTCCATCCATGGGGCAATCCTCCTGGATTTTCCTTGTATCTACTGTCCTTGGGTGTCAGCCTCATGTGATGTTATTCTATACTCCACAAATTAGTGAAGTTCTTCTATGTCTGTCCCTCTCTTTCTGACTCATTTCACTTAGCACGATAGTCTCCATGTCTATCCTTTTATAAGCAAATTTCATGACTTCATCTCTCCTAGCAGATGCATAGTATTCCATTGTGTAGATGTACTCAAGTTTCTTTAACTAGTCATCTGTTCTAGGGCACTTGAGTTGTTTCCAGATTTTGGCTATTGTGAACAGTGCTGATGAACATATAGGTGCAGATGTCATTTCTACTGTGCTTTTTTGCATCCTTGGGATATACTCCCAGAAATGGTATTGTGGGGTCATATGGAAGCTCAATTTCTAGTTTTTTAAGGACTGTCCATATTGTTTTCCAGAAAGGCTGGACCAGTTGGCATTCTCAACTACAGTGAAAGAACATCCCTTTTTCCCCACATCCACGCCAGCACTGGTTGCTTTTGTTCTTTTGAATGTGTGTCAATCTCTGTAGTGTGAGATGATATCTCATTGTTGTTTTGATTTGCATCTCCCTGATGACTAGCGATGTGGAGCATTTTTCATGTGCCTTTTGGCCATTTGTATTTCTTTTTTGAGGAAACATCTGAGGAACCAGCAATTCTATTTCTAAGTCACTCTCCAAAGAAAAGTCTCATTCAAACAATATTACTCACCCCAATGTTCATTGAAATGCTATTTATAAGAGAGCAATGTACAAAAAATAAACTTAGTTGCCAATGATAAACTATTGAACAAAGATATAGCATCATCTTTGTTCAATAATTATTAAAGAAACTGGAACCAAGAAGATTTATTTGTTTTGTAGTTATAAAAGAAGATAATATACACAATGGAATTCTATTGTTATTGAAAAATAAACTTGCTATTTTAGACAACGTAATGGGAGAATTTTTGTTAAACCAAATATTCAAAAGAAAAGTAAATTTTGCATGATTAAAGTCATATGTGATATATCAAAAACTAATGTCAAAGTACTGGTAAAAACAAACCAAAACTGACTCTTTTGGGAAAAAGAATTTTTCCCAAAATTCTTTAGATTTTGGGATTCTGACTTCAGAATTACGGTAAAAATAGTAAGGGGTTGAGCCAAGACTGAAGTTAATAACACAGTGAGGTGGACATAGTGTGGAATCATACACTTCAAAAGGTATGAATATGCACATCTAAACATAAGCAGTGTTGCAAATCAACGTTACCTCAATTAAAAAATAAGTCTCTCGGCTGGAGCGATAGTACAGCGGGTAGGGCGTTTGCCTTGCACACGCTGACCCGGGTTTGATTCCCAGCAGCCCATATGGTCCCCCGAGCACCGTCAGGAGTAATTCCTGTGTGCAGAACCAAGAGTAACCCCTGTGCATCTCGGATATGACCCCCCCCCTTCCAAAAAAAAGTCTCCATAGTGGTTTTCTTAGAAAAGATAAAATGAGCAATAGAAATCAGACTTTTGATTAGCTACGAGAGTCATTTCTATGGGCTCTCAGATACAGGAATTTGAACTTGGTATAGAAGATAGGCTATACGTTTTAAATTTCTTTAAGAACCCACTAAGGGAGATATTGATGGTCTTTGGATTCGTTTGTATGCATAGAGAAGGTATAATAGTTGCTTTCTAAGCTCTAGAAATTTGTTGTTTCTGGGATATGCAACTTCTTTAAGATGGTAAAAGACTCTGATGTTAAAAATCATTAAAAAAAACAGAAAAATGTTTAAAAATGCAAAGATTTCTTATGTAATTTATATTATGCTTTGATATCTACAATTAAACTGCAATGGTTACACATAGTGTAGGCTCCATTGTTAAGATGAATAAATTGTAATTTAACACCAATATTGTCAAATTTATATCCTATTCAACCCATGGATGAGGAAAACAACAAATTTTCTTGTCATTTTAGATTATTAATTTGGTGATGTTCACCACTGTCTGCTTCAGTTTAGCTCTTAAAATATAATTCCAACAATTAAGCTGAATATTTCTAATGTACCATAACTCTATTCATAAAACAGAAAGATTCCTCTCAAATATCATTGTTAATAAATTTTCTGTGACCATCTTCTTACTGAATTTCTGAATGATTTTGCTACTTGTGTTAATGGGAGCACAAGGTTTCTATGTATTTGGTCAAAAGTTATCCTGCGCATATCAGTGAGGGTTTTGCAAAAGAATTTAACAATTAAATGATAGACTGAGTATTTCACTGTATCATTGTATCACTGTCATTCCATTGATCATCAATTTGCTCAAGCGGGTGCTGGTAATGTCTCCATTTGCCCTAGCCCTGAGATTTTAGCAGCCTCTCTTTACTCGTTCTTCCCTGTGGTGTTGCACTGAAGGCTCTTTCAGGGTCAGGGGAATGAGACCCATCATTGTCACTGTATTTGGCATATCAAATATGCTATGGAGAGCTTGCCAGGCTCTGCCGTGCAAGCAGGATGCTCTCAGTACCTTGCCAGGTTCTTTGAGAGGGAGAACTAGGCTATGAGAGGTCAGAGCATTGTTTCAGTCTCTGGATCTTGGCTGTTGATGGGATTAGATGGCACTGGGGGCAGTTTGTGGGTGTGGCTGTCTGGCTACTGGAAAATGGGGGATCTAGGTGGAGGAGGCCCAGTCCCAATCCAAGCAGGCTTGGAGATATCAGCCCCGGGTCCCGCACACCTGGCTTCCTCTGCTGGTTCCTTCATGCTGGAGGCTCATCCGAATGTGTGGAGAGGGGCCTTGAGCATGGCTGTGGCTGGGTTCTGGAGGTCTTTGACTGTCGAGGCTCTGCTTGGGGAAGGGGGGGGGAAACTCAGCCCACCATATACTTGCTATATAATATTATACTTACATATATATATATTGTATTGATTCTTTTTTCCCTTGAACCATTCTAATTACTATGGCAATTAATAATTTGTCCCTAATAGAACCAAAAGTGTAATAGTAGATATCTTGGCATTCATTATTTGCAAACTCAAACTTCTAATTCTGTAAATTGATGGTAATTAAAATAATTTAAATTCAGCTTTAAATAGATCTTTTTAAAATATATTAAATATCTCATTAAGAATTTTTTAAAATATTAGTAAATATATTAAAATAACTATTTTAATATATTAAAAATGTTATACTCATTATGAAGTATAACAACTCACACAAATTTCCTTAAGGAGCACTACTCAGTTCTCTCACTGTGTGCCTTCAGTGGTCAGTTCCCACACTGGATGGCTGATGGCAATGGATGAAAGGAGAAAATGGGAGCCAGGCTGGTTGTTGGTCACTGTTCATTCCAATCTCCATCCTGCTATTTATTCCATTTTCTCTGTGCACCTATTTCAATCCCACTGAATCTCCATCCTGCTATTTATTCCATTCTCCCTGTGCACCGATTTCAGTCCCACTGAGCTCCCCATTTCAGTCTCACATTGTCCCTCATTCCCATCTCCTACTGTCCCCCATGCTAGTCTCCCCACACCCAGTCTCACAGCCTTAGTCAAAAGCCCAACCTCCAAGGTTGATGGTAGAAACTACTACATCCAAGTCAGATAGCATAATCAACATAGGTAAAGCCCTTCCTTCCAGGGGAGATCTTTTTTTCTTTTACTTTTTTATTGAATCACTGTGACATAGACCACTACAAAGCTGTTCATGATTAGATTTCAGTAATACAACATTTCAAAACCCAACGCTCCATCAGTGGACATTTCCCAGCATCAGTGTCCTCAAGTTTCCTCTTATCTCCCCGCACCCCCCATCCTCTGCTTGCCTCTATGGCAGGTGCTTTTATAACCTTTAAGTATCAATATTGCAAACCGTGCGGGGGCCTGGCGTTTCTCTTTTTTTTTTAATCTCTCTCTCTCTCTCTCAACCTCTCCTGGGCACAGCACAGCCTCCACCCCAGTTCTCTGAGCACAAAATGGAGACACGCACCCAAATGCGCGGTGCGCGGCTGGCGGGAGATTGAGGGTGGGGAAGTACCGATCTCCGCCCACCTCGGACACTTAAAGAGAGTGCAGCCACGTGGGCTTTCCCACTTCGCCGCGCCCGCCGCTCCAGTATGACCGAGGAGGACAAGGGAGCTGCTTTGGACACCAGCAGCCCACTGAACAACCTGCAGTATGTGAATTGAGCGTTTCCGCCAGGCCGCCCGTGCGGGGGCCCAGTATTTCTCTAGGTTTTCCCATCTTATGAGCACCATAAAAGGGTAAAAGATTGTAGTGATAGAATTTCAGGCAGAATTTTCCCTGGACTTTATACAGAAACCCAAAACCAAATCTTCATTCTCAGCATTGGAAAACAAATTATCAAATGATGCTTTTTCAGCAGGTTTTATTGTTGGGGTAAAATTCCAAATAATAATAATCATTTCTCTGTTGAAATATTGAATGTATCCAAAATATAGAGAGGATAAAGTGAAGATCTTTGGCCACTCAGGTGTGGGGGGGGACGGGAGGGGGGTATATTGGGTTTCTTGGTGGGGGAGCAGGGGCACTGGTGAAGGGATGGGAGTTTGATCATTATATGACTGAGACTTAAACCTTAAAGCTTTGTAACTTTTGTCACGGTGATTCAATAAAATAAAAATTTTAAAAAATATTAGAAAATCAATGTTAGAAACAGGCTACCATTTGTGTATTACTAGATTTTTTATGAAGAAAAAGTACAGAATTTATTTGTTGAGTCAAAGTTGATTCTGAGCTAATATTGGACATGTAATATAGTTTAACTTTACCTATAAAAAGGCATTGCACACTTATAAGAACAAAACAAGTTGGAGGCTAAGAACAAATATTTTCTTTACAAAACTTTGGTTAGTTTCCAAGGCACTTCTTGTCATATTTTCCATAGGGATCACTGCTTACTTCCCCTATCCATTTCATCCAAAAAAAATTTTCTTTCAGGTTTTTTTCTAGTGAGTATGATGTTGGCTATGGTCATTTAACATCATGTTAAAAAAAGATACTTTACCTCCATTTTGTTGAGATCTCTTAACATAAACTGATATTAAAGCTTTCACTGCATCCATATGATTTTCACTTTTCTTCTATTGATTGGATGGATATTTTACATTGTTTTTGTTATATTGAACCATTCTTGTTTCTATGGTATAAAACTCACTTTTTTATGATGTACAATCGCTTTAATGTATTGCTGAATTCAGTTTGCTAAGATTTTATTAAGGATTTTTGTGTCAATATTTATCAGGGATAATAGGCTGTCATTTTCTTTTTTAGTAATATCTTTGCCAGCAATGGTACAGCGTAATATTAGTCTCATAAAAACAGTTGAAAAAATTCCTTTATATCCAATATTTTGCATAAGCTTCAACATGATTGTTAATAAATCCTCTTGAATGACTTATTTAGGGTCTTAGAAAAAGATCACTGTCACTGTCATCCCGTTGCTCATCGATTTGCTCGAGCGAGCACCGGTAATGTCTCCATTGTGAAACATTTAGTTACTGTTTTTTTGCATATCAAAATGCCAGAGGTAGCTTGCCAGGTTCTGCCACGCAGGCAGGATACTCACGATAGCTTGCCAGGCTCTCTGAGAGGGTGGAGGAATTAAACCCGGGTCGGCCACATGCTTTATTTATGAGCCAATCTCTGGAGCTTCGAGGACAGGCTTGTTACATTACCAATATCTAATTGCCTATTTTAGAAAATAAAAAGGGAGGAGATGCTGGGAACCAGTGCCTGGGAATGGCCAGAAACCAATGCCTGGGAACTAATATGTCAGTACAGACTGACCTGTAACTAAGGAACAACCGCTTCTTGGGAAAGGTTGCAGAACAATGCCCAGGGAAACTGCCATCAGGTCCCACATCCAGTTTTGTTAAACTTTTGCATTCTTTGCTATTCTCCCATTCTGCCCACTTCCTCATATAATCAATTATAAAAGACTAGCTTAGGAGAAATAAAGTTGGAGCTTGCTCCCATTCTTCTTGTGTCCATCTCACTTTTGTGTCTGTCTGTGTCTGTCTCTTTCTTCTGTGTCTGTCTCCTTTTCACTCGCACACCCTCTCCCAGCTACCCACGTTGACCAAGTCCCTCAGGACGGGACAGTCTCCCATACGGTTTTCTTGAAAGTAGAGTTTTATTTTTCTTATTATGGACTGGTTAGAACTTAAAGTAGCATTGATGCAATGTGATGTTAATAAATGTCTGTTTCATGGATATTTTAATGCATTATCAAATTTATCCTGCCTGAGGTGATCATCCAACATGGATGTCACAGGGAAATTTCACTTTTATGAAATACACGAATTAAGCTATTTAAAGACTTTATAGAATAAGAAACCAAATTCCTGGAAAGAATTAAAATTTAAATTTTAGTGCAAAATAACAACAGTGTCACCATGTTAGAGACTTAGTAACAGAAATAAATCAAGGATGGAAATTGTGTATTAGCATTTAATCTTATATCTTTCTGGCCATTTGAGAACTATAAGTTTAAAGACCCACTAGTGACTAATCTACTAGTGATAATTTGCCAGGTATATAGCTCTATAGAGTCTCTTCCTTTGAAAACCAATAAAACTAAACTCATTTATTGGAAGTTACAGAAAAGATGAAACCACAAAACTATTTTTTAAAAAATGAAACAGTCCGTTTTTTCTTTTGGGAACTATCTGATTAAGACTCCAAATCAATCTGCTATGTTTATAACCTAATGCATAAGTCCCCTCTATGAACCTGTCTATCTGAAATCTTGCCCTCATGTTAGACCTTGGAACTCCCACTTTAAATCTCCCTATAAGTTTCCCATGTGCTATGCTGTATGCACACCAATTTATTTTGTTTTGTTTTTGTGCGGGGTTGTTTCATTTTCGGTGGGGGGTGTTGGGGCCACACACCAGTGGTGCTCAGGGATTACTCAGGAATCACTTCAGGCAGTGGATGAACTAGATTGGGGACAAGATGGGATGCCAAGGGAACAAACCCAGGTTGGCCTGTTGCAAATCGAGTACCCTACCTGCTGTTCTATCTCTTGGGCCCTGCACACATAAATGAAGTTTATAAGTTCTACTGCCATCTCCTGGTCCCACCCTTTTCCTTGCTCAGCCTGGAAATCCCCAAAGTTCCTACAGTATTCAAATCAGATTACAATGACAAGGAAAGATATAGGAAAATTAAGGGAAAAAGAGAAAAATATTTTTAAAGCACACATAAATGGGAACAAAATGTTCTGAAATGTGATGCATTCTGGAATTCAGTGCAACTGGTAGAATGCTAAGAAATGAGTCCAGGAAGATACCCAACAGGTAACCTCTGTCCTGTGTATGGGGGTGTAACCATCTTGGCAGCAATGGAGGGCTATTGGAGGAATGGTAAATGATGAAATAAGTGATCGGATGATTTTGGAAAGATCACTATAGTGGTAACACGAAGAACAGTTTTGAAGAAACTAATAAAGAAAATGCTTTCTCAAACAAGAAAGCACAATAGGAATATCAGTGAGACATTATGAGAATTTGAATGAATAACGAAAACTAAAAGCATTTTTCCAATTGTTTTGAATAAAGAATAAAAGGATATGAAGGGGGCAAAAAAGATAATTTCCTAAAATATCTTTTGGAAAACTGGATGCTTTGTGGTGCATAAAATAAATCTTAAGTATACAATTCAAAAGAAATAGATTTCTATTGCTAGGTCAATGTCAATTTCAACTTTGGCATGTTGAGTTTGAGGTCTTTGGAGTCCTTCAAACTTAAAATATCATTAGATGATTGTGCAGAGCTGGTGTCAGAAATTCACCAAGGGCCAGGATATAAGTTTTTAAAAACGGATTTAAACTATTAACTAGACTTGAGGATAGTGAACAAAAAAAATAACAAAATTTTAAAAATTATGAATTAACTTATGGAACCAAAGATAGTGCAGTGGTTAGGATGTTTGCCTTGCACACAGCTGGCCTGAGTTTAATCCCTGGCATCTCAAATATGGTCCCCTGCATACTTCAGGGAGTCAGCCCTGAATGTTTAGCCAGGAGTAAGCTGTCAGTACAGCTGGGTGTGGCCCAGAGCCAAACAACAACAACAACAACAATGAAAGAATGAATTCGAGGTGTCAGAGAGATAGTTCAAGAGTAAGTTTCTTGTCTTGTCTCGTCTTGCTTGTGGCTGATCTAGTTATATCCCTAGTAGCATATATAGAGCCCCAGACTCGCAGGAGTAATCCCTGAGCTCAGACCCAAGAATAAGGACTGGGTGTGACCCCCTAAATAAAATGAAACTCTATTTCTGTTTTCTGAAATGTGGATGTATTAAAATGATTTTCTTGATGTTGAAGGTGAAGATATACAAGGTAGTGCTAGAGTCTTACAAGAAATTTAAGCTAAGAGCTCTCCTAAAATGAGGGAAGGGACTGAAAACCAGATGTTTAGAGGTTTGATGCTTGAAGATACTTAGTCTTTCTGCAGTCTACTCAAGATCAAGAAGTGTGGTTAATATGGCAAGGAAGATCAATCTAGTGATCAATTTCTGAACCCATTTAAAGTTTATTTATTTACCTAACAAAAGATACTCACTTCATAAACTATTTTGAATGTTTTTAGTAATCAAAGGAAGACCCATAAAATGCTAATCTGTGTTGATAATTAACAGAAGGAAACAGAAGTGTCAACCTTTCAGTCACATACGTAAACAAAGTGCCCACAAAATTTTAAATGAAGAAATAATTAACATATACCTTAAACTGTCCTTGTTTTAATGAAGCCAGTTTTCCTGTAAGCTTATTATAGCATCACATGTTGTGTTTATTAAATTTGTTATTTAATCAGTACGATTTTAAGAGCTGTTCATAATACAGTTTTTCAGGCACTGTTCCAGCACCAATACCATCAGTAGTGTGACCCACCCTCCACCAATGAGTGCTCCTAATGAGTCTGCACCCTTAGCAGGCACAAACAAATTCACTTCATATTGCTTGTTATGACAAAATAGAAATTGAATTATTAAATATTGAGCAATCAGAGTCAATTTGTGATCATTGTTAGATCTCAAAACGGTGTCATTAAAGACATAGTCTGAAGATTTACCAAGATATTTGGTGTAGTTGGGCCTTCTGTGTTATTATTTTCTCTCATTAAACCTGCTGGTATTCTACACAACTTCTACATCAAATATGCTGTGCTTCTACTGGGATGTAAGTACTGTGAAATTTGGAGATGTCAGTTAGCCACACATGCAGTCACACACTTCAGGACCTGTGGAACTGGATGGTTTGGCAACTTGGTGGCTTCAATTGTGGAGCTGGGCCATTTATATGCTAGAGAATGTTGAGTGTGTAATGAGAAGTATTTTCTTATAAAAATAATTCTACAACGTAGTAAATAATACCCTCAAAATATCTTTAGAATGCAATCATCAACTGTCACTGTCTGTCACTGTCATCCCGTTGTTCATCAATTTGCTTTGCTCGAGTGGGCATCAGTAGCATCTCCATTCATTCCTGTCGTGTGCTAGCGTAGCCCAATGGCATACTGGGACCTCTTTCAGGATCAAGGGAATGAAGACCATCGTTGTTACTGTTTTTGGCCTACCGAGTATGCCACGGGTAGCTTGCCAGGCTCTGCCGTGCAGGTGTGATACTCTCAGTAGCTTGCTGGGCTTTCTGAGAGGGACACAGGCTTTTGGGGTGGCCTCTAATTGCCTTTACAGGTGTTCTCAGTCTACCGAATGTAAGCTTTTGGTCGACTGGCATGTAGTAACGATCTGCACACTGACAAACACACACCTGCCTGTATCTCTGGGCAGCACCTGGGACATCTGCAGCCTCAGGTTTCAATTAATATAATGTAGCACTGTTTTCAATTAATATAATTTAGCACTGTTTTCCCATTGTTCATCAATTTGCTCGGACAGGCACCAATAACATCTCCATTTTGAGACTTGTTGTCACTGTTTTTGGCATATTCACCACGGGTAGCTGTCATGCAGGTGGGATACTCTCAGTAGCTTGCAGGCTCTCCAAGAGGGATAGAGGAATCAAACCTGGGTCAGCCGCATGCAAGGCAAACACCCTACCCGCTGTGCTATCATATATGTTAAAGCAACCAAAAGAGAATTGTGATGATGACCTCCCATGACTGCCACCAAGTTGACTCACACACTGGCCTTGCTCCACCAATTCCCTACTAAATCTCCCAAGGAGATGCTCAACAAGCAGCTAAAATTTATGGAACCACCAGTCCCTGTAGCTGAAAATTCCAGAGGTCCCACAGAAGACGGGCAGGCAAGTACCTACCCAGCTGCAACTTCAGCAGCCGCACCCACACCGCACTACTACAGCCATGTCAAGGGCTCAACTCCACTGGTTCATGAGTATTCTCTGTAGAGATACCAATCTGCAAATGATACCAATCTGTATCTTTCAGATACCTGGTACCCATGCTGAGAACTCTGTGGTTTTTATCAGAGTCCAGGTAGGTAGCCTCCCCCCAAACCTCCATACTTTCAGAAATTTTGGTGGCCATGCTCACCTCCACAGCGGCTGCCATGTGGACTCATTGGCCCAGACCGTAGATCCTAAAGTCTCTGGACATCACCTAAGGCAGCATATAGCTTAATAAACTCTTAGACAAGGAATTAACAACATTGTGATCAGATCTAAAAGTTTCCATGTAAATGAATTTTCTATACCTGTTGATATAATGTTGCATCTTTTTTATCTAATCAATTTTAATTCTAGATTTGTATCAATAGAACACTTTTAAAGAGTGATAATAATTATTTCTGTGTACTTAAATGCTATAATTTCTTAGTTAAAAGTTGAAAAAACAAAAATATATATGAAAGTTCAGTTTCTGAATAAAGAAATTGATATGGGAGATACAAATGATTAGATGAGTACTGAAATGGGTATCTTAAGTAGAAAGGTAAATATATATTGTACCACTGTGTCACTGTATCACTGTCATCCCATTGTTCATCGATTTACTTGAGCAGGTGCCAGTAACATCTCCATTCGTCTCAGACCTGAGATTTTAGCAGCCTTTCCTTACTAGTTTTTCCTAATGATTGGAGGCTCTTTTCAGAGTCAGGGGAATGAGACCTGTTAATGTTACTCTATTTGGCATATTGAAAACACCTTGGGGAGCTTGCCAGGCTCTTCTGTGCGGGCTGGATATATATGGGCTGGAGCGATAGCACAGCAGGTAGGGTATTTGCCTTGCACACAGTCGACCCGCATTCCGTTCCTCTACCCCTCTCAGAGAGCCCTGCAAGCTACTGAGAGTATCTCACCCACACGGCAGAGCCTGACAAGCTACCCTGTGGCATATTCAATATGGCAAACACAGTAATAACAAGTCTCACAATGGAGAAGTTACTGTTGCCCACTCTAGCAAATCGATGAGCAATGGGATGACAGTGATACAGTGGTAAATATGTAGATATATATATGTATATATATACACATATTTTCTTTTATGATGATGTTTCAGGTGGCTGTTTTGTGACTGCGTGGTCCAAAAATATGTTCACTCATGCATGAGGCTCAGCCCAAGCATGCGGAAAGTGGCCTGGAGTGTGGTAGCGGTGGGGTCATAGAGGTCGGCTACCAGGGCTGGGTTCCTTGGGTCGGGGAGGGCTCTCACCCACCCCCATCTGAGGCAGCCCTTGTGCGGAGTCCAGGGGCATGCTTATGGGGGCCTCATTTTATGCTCCCTTCCTGGGACAAGCAGCTGTGGAAATACATATTGTATAGAAATGCATTCGAAATTAAATAGATTCAAATATTTAGGGTTTGGAAATTGAACTAACAAATATTAAGTGCCCATCATAGTTACAAAGTCAGAAATGTTACAGAAACACCCTGGCATTGAGCCTCAATAATTTAAGGCAGCAAATTAAAAGTGGTCAAGCATTAGTTGTATCCTGTACCTCACAAATATATCTCTTATAATATCATTTGATTCTAGGAGTCAGAGTAATAGTACAGTTGGGTAAGGCACTGACCCTGTATGGGACTGATCCAGTTCTATGTCTTGCACACCATGTAGTCCTCTAAGCACCTCCAGGTTGATCTCTGAGTTCTTAGACAAGAGTAAGCACTGAGCACCACTGGGTGTGGCTCTCCTTCTGCAGAAATTAAAATAATTATATTGATTCTGCCAGCTAGTCTTACAGATGTTCTCATTCATTTTGTGTTTGTCCAGGTATAGATATTTGTGGAAGGTGGAAAAGAAAATAATAGGTTATCTGAAAAGAGTCCTAAAGTCAGACTCCTTTCTCTAGCTGACCAGCTTCACATAATTTTTTTTCTTTTTGGGTTACACCAGGCAATGCACAGGGGTTACTCCTGTCTCTGCACTCAGGATTTACTCCTGGCGGTGCTCGAGGAACCATAAGGGGTGCTGGGAATCAAACCCAGGTTAGCTGCACGTACAAGGCAAATGTCATACCCGCTGTGCTATCGCTCCAGCCCCTTCACATAATTTTCTCTAACTTTCCCAAGCAGGTTTATAAAACCCACTAGACCCAGCCTGAGGGCAAGATGTATTTGGGGAGAACAAAATTGTTTCTGTTTTCTTAGGTTTCTAGCACCTGAGCAAAACTTTTCCTCCTATCAATCCATTTTTCTCTAATAATTGGCCTTTAGGTGGAAAGCACAATAACTCAGTTTCAGTAACAAAGGGTTATTGTGCAAGGAATTAACAAGGGAACTTTGTTTATTCATTTGTTTATTTATATGTTCATTGCTTTAGTTTAGGTAATAAGAACTGGAGAGATAGTTCAGCAGTTAGAGCACTTGCCTTGCAAGTAGCCCACACAAATTTGCTTTTCGGCATCCCACATATTTCCTGAATTCAGTAGGAGTGATCCTGGGACACGAAGTCAGGAATAGCTTCTGGTAGTGCTCAGACCGTACTTGTCAGGGATCACTCCTGGCAGTGCTCGGGAAACATGCGGGGTGCTGGGGATCAAACCTAGGATGGCCGCATGCAAGACCAAGAACCCTACTGGCTGTATCATTGCTCCAACTCCAAAAACATAGTTCTCTTAAGCTTAAAATGACCCTTTATTTTAAACAACAGCATCCCAAAATATTAAAGAATTTTTTGTACTTTCAATTACATGAAGTAAATTTGTTATGCTGCTACTTTTTTTATAAATAAGCACCAAGATACTTTATATGCAGATATATCTTTGATTTTAAAAATAATTTTGCAAAATTTTGTCTTCCTCTTTGAATTCACATGTCTGATTTAAATGTCTAATTTATTCAGAAAGTATTGAGAGTAAATTTTTAAAAATTCTTAATTTAAAGATAATCTCTTTTTAATATATATTTTGAAAGTACAAATAAAATAAAAATTTGGAAAGTACAAATCTATAGTCTAAAGCTTGGCTATTCACCTTCTAATACATAAAAGAAATTCAATTTTATTTTTTACCTACTTATGCGAAAATAGTTTGTATGCTAGTTCACACTTTAAAATCTTAGTTCAGATGAACTTCTTTGCAATGAACAAATTTAAATAACTTCCATCTAAATGTCTAAATTTATCCAAAATTATTTCTATTTTTAATACTAAGTCCTTTCTTCCTTATTGAGTGGATTTTTGTAGGTACATTTACTGGTGTCATTTCAACATTGTTAGACCCATGCCAGCACAAACAAACCAAATTTAAACCAACTATCCAATTCAAGACAGAGTTGTTCAGAATTATTGGGAACAGAGATTTTAATAACTATGGTCTCAGGCAAATAACATTTCAGAATCTTCATGCATAAAACAGCAATACATTTGCAACTTTCAGAATGTGCTGTTTTTCTTTCTTTTGCTTCATTAGTATTTTTGTTTATGCTTATCTCTTTTTTCCTTCTCAAAGACCTTACCCCACATTTTCTTTTTCATTTTTTTTGTACATTCAAACACATAGTCTCAAAGAATGGTTCTGATAGAAGGGTGTTACTTTTCTTCTTTTGGATCTTGATTAGAACCACATTAGAGCTATTATAATTATATTTTAATTCTATTTCATAACACTGTCTCATTACTAATTCATTTATGTCCTATTTTATCTATTCACTAAATTTATTTCAAATGTAACGTACATTTTTATGCACACTTCACAAAATGCTGAAATCTTAACCAATATCTACATGCAAAATATAGATCTAGGACTCTCTGTCTGCTGAAGTTTTGATCTGAATTTATCTTTCCATTGTTTTCTTCATTTTTTTCATTATTTTCCTACATGTGTAATTGTACCATATGCATTTAATGTAATTATAATTTCACTAATCTCATGGCACTTAAATTTAAATTTCTTATAATTACTATGTCCCAAAGTACTATTTTGATATCTTTATAATTAATAAAAGTAAAACCAATCCTAATAGGGGTTATATTAAAAAAAAATTAAAGGTAACTGGATAAATTTTTCCATAAGAAAATACTTTACCTATGAATCAATAAGATTCTGACCTACATATGGTATAAGTATATTTTCATTTTTATCTTTATAAAATATTGTTATATTAAATTCTGTTGGAATCTTTCCAGTAAATAAGTTTTAATATATTAAATTTAGTTTTAGATATTATAAATTTATACCTGTATAATAGTGGGTATTTTTAGAATTCTTCCATTTATTAACAGACTAAATGAGATATTGGTAAATTGTAATTTACCAATTTGAACATCTTGACTTCAGGAGGAAGTGTCAAGATGTTTTGATAGAAACTATTTGTTTCAAACTTTTATTTTCTTTCTCACAAGAAATGTATAAATTACTCTATGGACCCACGTCTTTCCTAAACTTGGCATAACTGTATATATATTTTGCTGCTAGATTTCAATAATTTCAATAAATTATATTGAAGGGTTACAGAGTGATGGAACAGCAGGTAAGGTGCTTGACTTGCTCACAACTGACCCAGGTCTGATGCCCACACACCAGAAGGTAACCCAAGCATTAGAGTCGTACTCTGAGTGTAGAGCCAGAAGTAAGCCTTAACCAAGGCTGGGTGTTGCCCCCAAACAAAACGAATCAAAAAACTCAAACAAAAATATTATATTTAGTTATATTTTTGAATTACATCTTACTAATAGCTAATAATCTAGAGCATCTCCATATTCATTACCTGTTATTTTTTCTGTTGAGTTACTTTTGCACATAAATTCTTGATACTAGTCTAATTGTGTACTGAAACTATATTTTTTAACAGTAACTTAGCTTTAGCACTGTAGCACGGTAGCACTGTCATCCCATTGTTCATCGATTTGTTTGAGCGAGCACCAGTAACGTCTCTATCATGAGACTTGTTGTTACTGTTTTTGGCATATCAAATACGAGATGGGTAGCTTGTCAGGCTCTGCCATGCAGGCAGGATACTCTCAGTAGCTTGCCAGGCTCTCCGAGAGGGATGGAGGAATTGAACCGTTTGCCTAGGCAAACACCCTACCCTCTGTGCTATTGCTCTAGCCTTAGAAACTATTTTGGTAAATTATTTCAGATGAAAATCTAACAATCTCTCCCCCAAGTTATTCAACAGTTATTTAAGTTTCCTGGTTCTTTTGTTCATATTCTGTTTTTTTTATTTGGGGGCCACTCCTTGGGGGTGATCAGAGAAGTTATTCCAGAAAAGAAATTGAGGGGTTCACTCCAACCCTTTGAGATTTCTCCCCCACCTATGTTTCCCAGTTCTTACTGCAAGGCTGATCCCTACAACAATAATTTTCTCATATAACTCTTCTTTTGTTCCTTTTTGGGTCACACCCGGTGATACACAGGGTTACTCCTGGCTCTGTACTCAGGAATTACTCCTGACGTGCTCAGTGGACTATATGGGATGCTGGGAATTGAACTCTTGTCGGCCGCATACAAGGCAAACGCTCTACTCCCTGTGCTATTGCTCCACTCCAACTTAGCTTTAGATTTCTCTAATTTAGAATTAATCATTGATGAGCCAAAATGATTAGTCTTAGTATTCCAAGTTTAGTACCTTTTGCTTTCTAGGAAGTTATCTTTTTTTTTAAACCGACTTTTGTGCTTGCATTTCAGTCATACAATTATCAAGTACCCATTCCTCTATCAGTGCCCATTCTCCACCACCAATGATCCCAGTATCTCTTCCACCACCCCCACCCCCTGCCCCCTATCCCACCTCGCCTCTGTGGCTGGGCATTCCCTTTTGTTCTCTCTTTCCTTTTGGGTGTTGTAGTTTGCACTAGAGGCATTGAGTGGCCATTGTGTTCGATTTATAGTCTACATTTGGCTTGCATCTCCCAACCCGAGCTAATCCTCCAAATACCATTTACTTTGTGTTTCCTTCTCTATCTGAGCTGCTTTTCCCCCCAGCATTTGAGGCCGGCTTTCAAGCCATTAAGTAAATCTCCTGGTCCTTATCTCTACTATACATGATTGTTAGTCTACCATTTTGTTACTTTATATTCCACAGATGAGTACAATCTTTCTATGTCTCTCCCTCTCTTTCTGACTCATTTCACTTAACATGATACTTTCCATGTTGATTCATTTATATGCAAATTACATGACTTCATCTTTTCTAAAAGCTGCATAGTATTCCATAATGTAGATGTACCAGTTTATTATTATTATTTTTATTTTTATTGTTTTAATTAGTGAATCACTACGAGATACTGTTACATGCTTACAGACTTTCATGCTTACATTTCAGTCATATAATGATCGAGTACCCACTCCTCCACCAGTGCCCATTTCCCACTACCAATGGTCCCAGCATCCCTCTCCCCCCCACCCCACCTCTCCACCCTGCCCTGCCTCTGTGATGGGGCATTCCCTTTTGCTCTTGCTCTCCTTTTGGGTGTTGTGGTTTGCAATAGAGGTATTGAGTGGCCACCATGTTTTGTCTATAGTCTACTTCTGGCATGCATATTTCAACCCAAATGTGTCCTCCCAACATCCTTTACTACTAGGTGTTCCCTTCTCTATTTAAGCTGCCTTTTCCTCCAGCATTTGACGCTGGTTTCCAATCTATGCAACAGACCTCCTGGTCCTTATCTCCACTACTCTTGGGTTTTAGTCTCCCATTCTATTACTTTATATTCCACTGAGGAGTAAAATTTTTCTCTGATTCATTTCCATCACCAAAGTTTTTTTAACCAGTCATCTGTTCTTGGGCACTCAGATTTTTTCCAGATTTTGGTTATTGTAAACAGTGCAACAATGAACATACAAGTGCAGGTGTCATTTCTACTATACTCTTTTGCTTCTCCAGGATATATTCCCAAAAGTGGTATAGCTGGGTCAAATAGGAGCTCAATTTCTAATTATTTCAGAACCGTCCATACTGTTTTCCAGAAGGGCGCAATCAGTTGGCATTCCCACCAATGGTGAAGGAGAGTCCCTTTCCCCCACATCCGTGCCAACACTGGTTGCTTTTGTTCTTTTGGATGTGGGCCAGTCTTTGTGGTGTAAGATGATATCACATTGTTGTTTTGATCTGCATCCCTGATGATTAGTGATGAAGAGCATTTTTGCTGTAAATCTAAGGGGTGCTCCTTTGTATGTGATTTCCTTCTTTGGCCTTGCTTCTTGCAGTATTATGCCTCTCTCCGTGGCATCCATCATACTGACTGTGATATGTCTTGGGGTCTTTTTGCTAGGGTCTCTGTTAGCTGGCACTCTTTGGGCTCCTTGGATCTGGATGCCTGCATTCTCCAGCTCTGGGAACTTTTCAGCAATGGTGTTTATAACTTTGGCTTTTTCATTGGGGTTGTCTCCCTGTCCTTCTGGTACTCAATGATTCTAATGTTGTTCCTCTTGAAATCATCCCCTAGGTCTCTGATTCACCTAAGAGCTATTTTGAGGTCTTTTTCCATAGCTTGTTGTTGCCTGTAACTTCCTGCAGCTCATTTTCAAGCCCACTGATTCGGTCTTTGGCTGTAGCCATTCTACTATTGAGTGCACCCACTGAGTTTTTAATTTTATCTACAGAATCCTTAATTTGTGACACTTCTTTTTGTAACTTTTTTTAAATTTATGCTCTTAATTCTTCCTGTATTTTCTCGCTGTATGTGCCATTGTTTCTTTCATGTCCTCCTTTAATTTACTGGATGTCTATTGAAACTTTTCTTTGAGTTCATTGAACATCTTTAACATTTCATCTCTGAATTCTCTATTGGAGAGATAGTATTTATGGGTAATGAAAGAGGCATCTAGACCTCTTTCATCATCTCTTCGTGGTATGGATTTTCATTGTTTCTTCATGTTTTTGTAGTAGTATGGTGGTGGAACCTTCCAGTTTGCTATCAGTATTCCCCTCTTGTTGCGAGAAAAGATTCTGGATGAGTTCGGTTGATGGCGGTCACCTTTTTCCCTTCTAGAGTTTCACCTTCCTCTCAGGTGCTCCTCAGCAGCTTACGTAAGGTCTCTAGTGAAACTTTGAAGGATGTGTTCTTTTATAGTGAATTTGTAAAGCTTCTTGTGATGCCAGTATTATGGTGCTATTGGAATACACTACTGGATTATTGGTCTGATGTGTTTGAGATGACCAGGATATTCTCCACAGAATTAGGTGATGGAAATGAAGATGTGGGTCCAGACTGTCAGGAAAGGGGAAAATAACTGCAGCCCTGTGAGTGGACGGCGGCCCTCAAAGAGGGGGATATCCCACTTGCATTGCAGAGCCTGGCAAGCTATCTGTGTCGTATTTGATAAGCCAAGAACAGTAACAATAATGGGCCTCATACCCTGACCCTGAAAGAGCCCCCAATACAGCAGCATTGGGAAGGACTGGTAAGAAGAGTCTGTGATGCTCTTCGTGTTCCTGGAGCGAGCGGACGCCATTGGGCTACATTAGTGCACAACAGGGATGAATGGAGATGTTACTGGTATCCACTCAAGCAAATCGATGAGCAACTGGATGACAAGTGATACAATGATTACATATGTGTATATATATGCACATGTGTATATTTATGTATATATATACATATTTTTTACCTCATCTTCTTTATCTACTTTTCTCTTGATGATACTGAGATTCCAGCTTCTGGTAAAATTATGCTGCAATGAATGTAAAAGTACATAGAAATTTTGATATTAATATTTGTGTTATTCTTTGAGTAAATATCCTGCAGTGGAATAGCTGTACCTTATGCCCTATGATATTTATATTCTAAAAATAAAAGGATTTTATAGACTTTCTTTTCTCTATGGTCATAACAGTTTATATTTCCATCAATTGTGGATGATGTTCCAAGATGTCTAACATCCTCTCCAATATCTTTCTGGATTGATAGATTTATTCTTGATTATTTAAAATAATAAACTAACATCACAGATGGTAAACTCTCTTTGATTATATTTGTTAATGATGATATATAGAAATCTCTTAGGATTCTATGTTAATGTTATCTCTAGCTAATATTGTAACTTCTCATTCTTTCAAATAACTTCTCTGTTTGTAAGAGTTTTTTTTAATAAACTTGAATATAGTCAAAGCTTACTAAGTTAGCCTGCCTCATTTTACAGTGCATTTTGGTGTATAATTGTTTCATAGCATTTTGCATAACTTCACAATTTTGATATATTGAGTTTTGTAATCATTTAATTCTAAGATGCATTAAATATTTTCATGTTTCCTAATATTTAGAATTTTTTTATACTTTTGGGCTGGAGCGATAGCACAGAGGGTAGGGCATTTGACTTGCATGTGGCTGACCCAGGTTCGATTCCTCTGTCCCTCCCAGAGAGCCTGGCAAGCTACTGAGAGTATCTCACCCACAAAGCAGAGGCTGGCGTATTCGATATGCCAAAGACAGTAATAAATCTCACAATGGAGGTGTTAGGGATGCCAGCTCGAGCAAATCGATGAACAACAGGATGACAGTGATACAGTGAATTTCCTCAGAAATACTCTCTTGAAAGGATACAGTAGCTCACTACTTCAGCACCTTGGTCAGGGACCATTGGCAAACAGGCATATATGTTTTAAAAAGGCAAATGAATCATAATTACATCCCTCTAGCTATGATTCAATGCCAGTATTCCTTGTCATGCAGTTCACACAAATTTCTGTATTCTCACCTCCTACTTATCCTTAATTCATCTAATTGACTCTTAAAATCTCTGCCTCACTAGAACAGATCTAGCAAAAATCACCAACAAAAAATGTTATTTTGTTATTAAGAAAAAAAGAAAAACAATTATAAAATTGAAGATTCTATATATCTTCTATAAACATGGACTATAGACAATGATTCAAATGGTAATTAAAAGCTATTAAAATAGTGCCTGGCACATAGTAAACACTAACCTGTGTCAGTTGTTCCAATCTGATTAACTTTTCATTATTTATTCAACTTTAAAAATCTTTAAGGAATAAAAGAAGAAGTCATGCTATCATATATTAAAACTTAAAATCTATAATAATGATGTCTCATTTTGACAAAAATTAAATAATGGAAATGAATGGAGTTCAAATATTCATATACATGTACTATGACTAAGATAATGAAACTATGAAAAGAGAAACTTTAAAATAAATGATATTGACTTCTTATATATATGATTAGAAACAAAGAAAATTTACCCCAACATCCCTATGTACACAAATATATTCCAGATAAATTATTAACCTCATTAATGGGAAAAAATAGTATGAGATAAAGCAATTAATGTTATGTCTGTATCCTGACTATTTTAATAAATGTTGCAATAAACAGGTATGTGCATATAACTTTTTACTCATAATTTTTATATCCTAAAGTTTTTTACCTATAAGTTGAATGTCAAACAACAGATGAATGGATAAAATATGTGGAGTATATTCATAGTGTGATACTGTGTATAAGGACAATGAAATAATACAGTGTGTGGAAACTTTTATGGAATAGGCAGTATTGTGTTATAAAATGTCAGTAGAATAAGAAAAATTAGAGGATCTCACTCATCTGTGCTATAAAGAAAAGCAAAAGAAGACAATAGACTTATTAAATGATAACAAATATCCAGTCATGGGTTAAAGAACTGAAAATATCAATCAAGTTGGAGAGTTGATGTGTCTGTGTGTGTGAGGGGGAGATTATGAGCAGGGCTGGAAGTAACAAAGACATTGATATAGTAAGTATAGAATGTTGGACACTTGTGTGGTGGTGAAGCAAGATGATGTGTATATCAGTCATAATAGCAACACTAATATAAACATAGCCTAAAATACAATAATTTAATCTGATTATTTTTGTTTGTGGGGCCACACCCATCTGTGCTCAAAATATGTGCCTTGGCTTACTTACTGTCAGGGCTAGAGGGGACCATGTACGGTATCTTGGATTGAACCTTTGCTGGTATGAAAGGTAAGGGCTTTACCCACTGTATTATCACTCTAGCCCTAACGAGAGTAACTTAGGAACAAAAGAATAGGAAAGTGTTTTTGTGGCTCTAATATACATATGTGTAAATATGTCACAGTCTTAACAAAATAAGGGAAATAGAATATTACATAGAGTTTTTGTTCATGAATCACATTAAATTACTACCTTCTATTTATCAAGATTGTATTTTAATTTCTACTTTGACTTATAGAAAATGATCCGGGGAGGATGATATCTTTTCAAGACATAGTGTGATTTGAGCACACCTTCAGAATTATAATGTTTTTTAAATTTTTTCTTAACAAATTTTGTCAAGTACAGTTCCCAATTAGTACTCAGGGGTTCCTGGACCACTCCTGAAAATATTTAGCTAACTAGGACCTCCTGGTGCAGGGGTAGGGAGTGGGGGGCATTACAAGGATTACCCCAATAGTAGTCAGTTTCCATGAGTGCCAAGATCGAACTCTAGGCTCTTCATGTACTGTGTATGCTCCTGACAGCTAAGATGTCTTTTCAATATCTCCTTTAATGTTTAACATATAAAATAATAAAGATATTTTCCTTTAGACCCTAAGCAATTAGTTGTTATTAGTTGTTATCAAAGGCAATGCTCACAATTTGAAAAAAAGTGAGGAAATCATTATAAAATGCAGAAATAATTAGAAAGTTTTTTCTACATTTATCATAAAATCTATACATTCCTTACTAGTTAAAAACAATAATGTAGAAAGTTGTCAGTTTTCCTATTATTACTGATTAATCTCCACCTTTCTCTTCTATCCATTGGAATATCAAACTGTCTTTGAGATCCCAGTACCTTACTGACCCTCACTTATTTAAAGTATTTAAAACAACTTCTGCTTCTTCAATATTTCATACAAAGAAGGTGGATGGATTGTGGTGGCTATTTTAAAGAAATGTCAAGGGTTTAAAAGGAGATTCCAGCCCCATGAAACAGGGCACTAGCTTATCTCACAATACATCTTCATCTATTGTTTAGAAACTGGTTCTCATAATAATGGGCGAGATCAATTGAATTCTCGCTGCATTAATATTACATAGATACTGCTTCTCTTTATAAACATGCACAATCCTGTTGGGGACTGTTCAGGACCCTGAACAAAAGAGGACCCCGAAACCTTTACCCTGGACAAACCAGAAAATTCCATTACCGGCGTTTGCATAACCTGAGGCACAGGTGCCCTTGTGACAAAGGAAATAGCTAAACTCAAGAAGTAAAAGTAGCCCAGGGCAGTTAACCACGAGACCCCAAAAAGCCCGTAAAGTAGAGTGCCTTCCTCTACACTAAAAGCCTTGTGCATTCCTCCTGACAGATGCTCCTGCCAGATAAACCCTTGTCTTCCCCTCCTCACTATTTCTCAACCTACTCTTGGAGAATGTTGTAAGCCCACCAAATAACACCCCGAACTTTTCCTTATCTGGTCTGAGAAGACACTTCCCTGATGATTGACAACTCATGTACCAACCCCCTGCTAAGAAAGGTATAAAACCAGCATGACTGCCAATAAAGACGCTCTTGATCGGCACGTTTCGTCTTGAGCCCCGTTTACTAACCTCACCAGTTTTATTTTCATATTGGGACCGCTCATAGAATCCACCCAATTAGGAGCGCTTTCCACTGTTGTCTCTCCGCAGGCCGGAGAGATCTCCGGGGAAACGCGCACAATCCATAAAGAAGTTAGTATCGCCTTTATATCTAACAAGGCAAATTCCTGAAACACCGACTCTTAAGAAAAACAGTGATGACTTGCTCTGGATGCTTTTCCCTACAAGAATGATGTGTCTTTCTCTGTTGTGATCAAGGAGTTAGCATCTTAAAATAATACAAACTTATGTCTCAGAGCTCTGTGCCAGAGGCTCACGTTGACTTGTCTTAGAGACTCATGGGGAAGAAACAATGTGACAGTTGACCTGGGCTTTTGACCTGAAGGCTTTGGTAGAAAATCCACCTTGGAGCTCATTCAACAACAAAATGTAATTCCTTGCATCTACAGGGCTGAGCTCTCCATTTTCTTGATCACTATCAAATCAAGGCCTCCTCCAGCCTTCCAGGAAGTCACAGTGAAAAGCTGAAGTCTTTTTCATTTGACATTGCACAACATCATTGATCAGAAATTATAATCTTAGCTTGTTTTTTTAAATTTATTTTTTAATTTATTTTTTTTAATTTTTTAAATTTTTAAAATTTATTTTAAAATTTATTTTTTTAATTTATTTAAATTTATAATTTAAATTTAAATATAAATTTAAATTTACCCAACCTCCTCACTTGGATACTTATATTTAATTTATTCTGTAACAAATTGTATGTACCTAAAAATCATGTATATATTTATAAACATATAAAATACATATATATTACATATACTGCATACACTATACACACAAATAGTTTATATATGTATATATAATATGAGTGTTGGTTTTAAATGGAAAAATCAGGGCAATCACCAAACACAATAGTTTCTGGCTCTTAGGTCTATAAAATTAGCTAGGTAATGACATACTTTTCAGCAGATTTTTTTTTTTTCTAGCTAAGACATCTGTTGTCACTTGAAAACTGTCCAGTATGAATATCAGAAGCAGATGGGAACAGCATGGAAGATGTCAGATTGGCTTGCGATTGTAAGTAATATTTGCTTCTTTGGGGTAAGCATTTTCACAGAAAGTAGTTTATATTTACTGTCTTTCACCTTTGCCAATGGTCAGCAACTACTGGGAAATACCGATTTGGTTTCCCTGGAGAGGAGTTACCTTCCAAAGAGCGAAGTCTCCAGGATGCTACTTAACACTACTTTGATGCTCACATGTTGTGTGATTAAACACTTGGTAAGATCCTAGGGTTACCAGCTGGACATGAGTTGACACCCTTATTAATCTTGAGCAATGTTCCCACTTTCATCCAATTAGAAAACTTTTGGAGAAGCCCTAATGCCATGCATCTGTTTTGCTTCCAACAGTTAATGCCAGTTGGCAGTTTACTTTCCATTTACTGTCCTGAGTGTTTCAGGATATGTCCTGCTTGTTGTAATTTCATGAGTAAAGACTGTCAGTGGAAAGTGAATATTGCCTATAAAACACCTGAGAAATGGTGGAAATCTTTAAAAGATTTCCCAGTTGCCTAGGACCCCAATCTGGTAAGTATCTTTCTGTGATTGGCTTTCCTTTGAAGACTGGCCATGAATCTCAATATCTGGCTTCTAGTTTGTTTTTACAAGTACTTTTCTTTGCCAATGTTATGTCATTAGTTGGGCTCTGTGGCAGAAAAAACTAAAGACAATGGGGTTCTGAGGCTAAATATTCAGAGTTCAAGAACAAAATTTGCATGGACTATTTGTGATGATGTGAACCATTTTCTAGGTGTCGGATGTATTAATAACAAAGCTTGCATATCTTTGAAGATTGCACTGTCTCATGAGACATCAGACATGTAGACCGTAAAATGTAAAACTAGTTCTTCAGATAAGCATTAGTAAAAATTATTTACAATAGAAAACAGAAGTTCTTTCGATATGTTATTCTGTGCATAGAAAATGTGGAAGTAATACTTTGGTTGCCTTAGGTTAAAAACGGCGACGAACATAAGGTGTGACTATAAACGAGGTAGTATGAAACCATCTTTATACAACTTTTTGAGTTTTTTCTCAGCATAATTCCTTTGATGTTTATCCAAGTTATTAGCATCAATAATTTATTCTTTTTTGCTGCTGAGTTTCAGTTCCATGGTATGTCTATAGCACATTTTTTATATCTATTTAGGGACCTCTTAATATTTTGGGGTTGTGCCAAACAATGATTTTATGTGAAATAAAGCAGTGGGGTGGGTGGGTTAGTATATGTATATGAACACTAATTTTTGTTTCTCTGAGATAAATTCTAAGAAGTAATTTATACTTTTTATGTTAGCCTATATTTTGATCGCATGTAGTGATACTTATTCTTATCTTTTTTGACTAGGCTCAAGATATGTATGTTGTCTGTCTTGTATATGTTTTATGAGTTTTTTTTTCTTTTTTTGGTCACACTTAGCGATGCACAGGGGTTACTCCTGGCTCATGCACTCAGAAATTATTCCTGGTGGAGCTCAAGGACCATATGGGATGCTGGGAATCGAACTGGGTCAGCCTCGTGCAAGGCAAACACTCTACCCTCTGTACTATTGCTCCAGCCCCATGTTTTATGAGCTTTTGAAAATAGATCCTATTCTTGGATGCAATGGTTTATAATGATGAATTGATGTTTGATGATACTGGCAAGTTCTTGCTTTGCTTTTATTCTATCATTTGTATATCAATTAAATATTATGAGGAGGTTTTAAAATTTCTAGCTGTAATTGTGGGATTGTATGTGTTTCTTTGGTGCTGTGCCTTTGACTCACATATTTGCAGTTCTATTAATAATTGGAACATAAACATTTAGAATCTTTTTTTTTTGCTATTTATAATTATGTAATATCCCTACACATACTTAGTAATTTAAAAAAAAGGAAAATAGGACAAAATTTTGCAAAGAAGGTTTTTAGGTGATATATTAAAGATCAAAGGATTTTTTATGTTATAAAATTAAATTAATATTATTCTTGGGAAAACAAATGTTTATAAATAGAAAACTGCATTCTGGGCATTATATATTCCTCAGTGAACACGGAAACAGAATTCCAGGTCGGTAGTGCCAAACTTTGTGATCTCAGAGTATCTTTGCCCTGTTTAATATTATTGGATAAATATATCTCACATCTCTTATTTGTACAGGTAGGATCTATGAATATTTGCCATGTTTGAAATTTAGAAACTTTAAAAATATTTAAGTATTAATGCATTTTGAGATGAAAGCATATAGCATGCTAAGATAACATCATTTATAAAAAATTGTTAATTTTCTAAAACAAGGAAAAGAATAAGAAAGTGACATTATTTTCTACTTCTGACACCTTATTTTTAATTTTTGAATTAAGAATACAATTTGATTCTTATTCTATATTTAAAGAGCTTCAATATGTTATTTTGTTTAAAATATGTGGAGGAAATCTAGTTTTGCACAAATCATTTTAATAAACATTATAGATATTAGGGAAACTCTAATACTAAACAAAGATTCTATAAATGGTACATCTGAAACATATTAATAAACATTTTTATGCATGGCCTCATTAAAATTCATTATCTTGCACTGAGTTCACATTTTACCCTTGAATAATTTGATAGATATTTGGATTATTTGGTAATATTGGCTCATGGAATTTTATAGTCCTTTTAAGCATTAATTTATTTTCACTTAATATTAAAATAATATATTTTAATGTTGCCATGAAGTTTATCAGAAATTTTTTTAGTATTGATCTCTTATCAAATTCACAGTGGTAGTTTCAAGTTTTTCAGAATTCTTATATTTTTCTAAAAAAGAATTTAATCAGTTATTTTCTGTAAAGGAGCAAAGTTAATCTGAATGCTAAAAATTATACTTATATCTTCCCATTAATAATTCTCTCAAGAAAAATGCTCCAACATAAATAATGTCAAATATATATTTCAACTTAATTTTCCAAGTATTTTGCCTTGATAAAACTATTATTCTTTGGTGTACAAAAGTACTTAATGTGTGCTTATCATTTCCTCATTCAGAATATTTTAAAACCTATATTCAGAAATCAAGTTTTAGCTACAAGGGTTTCCAGTATTTAATGAGCACCAATAAGGACAAATTATGCCCAAAGTTTTAATCTTGCAATTCCCCGAAAAAGTCCTAGTTACCATTTGAATGTTGCTATTCTACATAAAATTATAAAGCAGAAAAGATAAGAGAGAAAAAAATAAAATTCATCATGTAACTACTAAGTTCTAGGAAAAACATTATAAAAGTTAATTTAGCATAAATTATAAAAATTAAACATTAAAATTTGATTATCAAATAAGCTAGCCAAGATGAAAAGCAACATCATAAACTCATAAAGAAACAGATTATTGTAGAAAAATCAGAGGAAGTAAAGATAAATTGAAAATAGAAATATCTTCATCATAAGTCTACCTTCCACTTCTCATCTTGACCTCATGGAAAGGCCTTTAATCTCTAACCATCTATTCCCATGGAGTTACAGTCTTGACTTCTAGCTACTACAGGCTCACCTTCATTTGTTCACTTGCTTTTGTTTGGGGACTAAACCCAGCGGTATTTAGACCATATTCAGACCAAGTCCATCCATTTACAAGGCTTTAACCTTTGCACTATTTCCCAGGCCTCACTATCATGTCACTGTCATCCCATTGCTCATCAATTTGCTCGAGCGGGCACCAATAATATCTTCCTTGTGAGACTTGTTACTGTTTTTGGCATATCGAATACGCCACAGGTAGCTTGCCAGGCTCTGCCATGCAGGCGAGATACTCTCGGTAGCTTGCCAGGCTCCCCGAGAGGGGCGAAAGAATCAAACTCGGGTTGGCCAAGTGCAAGTCAAATGCCCGAACGTTGTGCTATCGCTCCAGTCCATGCAACAAAGCAACTGCCAGGCTGTAGGATAACATAGCCTCAGTAGTTTAGGTTTATTGGGTTACTCCCATTACAGTGCTCCTATTCCTCTTTGTTTATTTGTAGCTTCTTTCTTAGTGTTCTGTTGACTTGTAAATAATGTTTTTCTCTTCTCCTTGAGTCCTTTTCATAGTTTATTCAGAGCAAGTCCTTTTTGTATGGACACAGGAAGACTTAACAAATGCTATGCTTTTGTAACCTGGGAGTCATTTGACTCTACATGATATTTTCCTCCAGGGCATCTGTTCTCTTGACCTAAGCCTCAGCTGCCCTTACTTCCTAGCACCCCCAAAGCACGGTCCCGACGTGGGACAAGAAGGACCCAGGGCAAGCGGTGAGTTGTGTGCTATCCTGGCATTGAGATGGGCCTGGCCAAAGTGCCTAATGCTTAACTATAAGTTAAGAGCTTGATCATGGACAAATGCTGTCATGATTCAAACAGTGATACTAGATTTGGACCCTGCTAGGGTGAGGAATGATTAATCTGGCCTGAGTGCTGTGGTCTGAGCCTGTGGCAAGATGTTGCCAGGAGAGCTGCCTTGCAAGCCTCAATGTATCCCTTGCTATGTCCATACAAAAATAACTAGTATTAAGATGTTAATAAGTTCCTGGACTAAGGAAAAGAAAAAACCTTAAGAGTGAGGAAGGGCTTTGGAATGCCTGGCCCTCAGGAAGGGCTTTCTTATGTTGATATTGCTAGTTGGCGGGGTGTAGCCTAGAGGGCAAGGTGGGAGAGACAAGGGGGAGGAGAGAGAGAAGCCAGAGAGAAGCAGCAGTTGAGCAGTAGATCCAGAGAGAGGCTGGAGCTGGGAGTGCGGGAGATGAGAAAGTTTGAAGATTGAATAAACGATAACTAATCAGCAACCAGCTTGGTCCTCGTTCTTCCTTCGCCTGTCCTTGACCACCGGCCGTCCCGATCCAGTCCACACACTGCGGTTCCAGAGCACCGAACGCGGGTGGTGAGACAGAGCCGCCCGGAGAGCCTGCGAGTGCACTCGCCCCTCGGCGAGCTTTAGATTTTTACACCAGGCCTCACATTTTTTTTTTTTTTTTTTTGCTTTTTGGATCACACCCGGCGATGAACAGGGATTACTCCTGGCTCTGTACTCAGAAATTAATCCTAGCCGTGCTCGGGGACCACATGGGATGCTGGGAATCGAACCCGGGTTGGCCACATGCAAGGCAAATGCCCTACCACTATGCTCTCACTCCAGCCCACCTCACAATTTTTAACATGATGTTTAGGTATTCTACTGTGCAAGAAAATTCTAAGTGTGAGCTCTCAGTTACCCTCACATTGTAGGACTATAGGTTGCATTTCTTTTGTGGTATATTGTGTGAAAGTAAGCTCTGAATAGTATCACAAGGGAAAGTCAGCAGTCTTATTGTGCAGATACTATACTTAAGATTATCTTAGATATGGTTAAAATGACTCATATCAGATTAAACTGTTAAACTGTTTATGTGGCCCTAAACCCTTGCCTCAAATCGCAATGTTGTTATATGGTGTGAAGCCAACTCCTGCCTTAACTCATATTGCAAAAATTGCATCCAGAATGAGATTCCAAGGGATTAGAAATTATCTCCTAGAGGCCAAGAAATAGAACTCAAATTCTCCTTAGTTAAGGTCAAGGTTTTTATTTTTACAAATAAAAACTTATTTTACTTAAGGTACCAAGATTTACAAAGTTATTCACAGTTGAGTTTTAGGCATACAGTGTTCCAACATCAAACCCTTCACAAGGGTCAACTTCTCTCCATCAGTGTTCCCAGATTCTCTCCCACCATCTAGCTTGACCCTTGGCAGTCACATTTTTTAGTTTGGTTGTTACACTTTGGATCTAATGCCTTGAGTTTTCTTGTGGTTCAGGAATATCGTTATACTGCACCTCTACCCTGCCAGTATAATGAAAGGCCTTGTTTATTGCCTCTAATCTCCTTTCACATCCTGTAAATACAAAGGCTCACTCGGAAGGGAGTGATGTGTGTGTGTGTGTGTGTGTATGTGTGTTGTTTGTGGGCTCTCAGAGCTGTGCAGTCTCTCTCTCTCTCTCTTTCTCTCTCTCTCTCTCTCTCTCTCTCTCACACACACACACACACACACACACACACACACACACCACTCGAGTTCAGTGCTCGCGAGCCACTGTGTATGGACCGAATTGGGATGACTCCTTTGTGTTCCGCTTCTGTGTGTGCCACTGGGCTTTCTTCTGTCTGTCTTTCTATCTCTGACTCTGTCTCTGTAGTCTCTCCTCTGGTCTCTACCAATCTCTCTTCTTCCAATCTCTCTCACTGCAGCTTCAGTCTCTGGAGCCCCACTCGCTCTTCTGCTTCAGTCTCTGGAGCCTCACTCTCTCTCACTTCTGACTCTGAATCTGACTGATTCTCACTCACTTTGTGCTCTTTCTTTCCCTTGCTTCTGGCTCCGATGACTCCCTGATTCTCTTTCGCCTTGTGCTCTGCTTCTGTGTCTTCTCTCCCCACTTCTGTGCTCTGCTTCTGTGTCTTCTCTCCCCACTTCTGTGCTCTGCTTCTGTGTCTTCTCTCCCCAATTCTGTGCTCTGCTTCTGTGTCTTCTCTCCCCACTTCTGTGCTCTGCTTCTATGTCTTCTTCCTGCTTCTGTGTCTTCTCTCCTTCTATGTCTTCTCTGCTTCTCCTATAGTATTAGTTTATATAGCAATCACATAGGGTGGTGACACAAAGATGGATTGAACATTAACAAATCAATCAACAAAAAGGGGTAATACCACTCCTCCAGGAGATTAACAAAATCTCATCTAAGGAGATTACTCCAGATTACTAGGAGATCCACTCAAGGGTGGGATCCCAACGAGGGTGTGTCACTTTTTTCTTGCCTCAGCTAGTAATCCACTTAAATAGTTCTAGTATTCTAGCAATGCCATTCTGTATGAGCACAGTAAGAGAAGTTTGGTTCTTCCTGAGGACGTCTCACTATATTTTCTAGACCACAGTCCTCAGGTCAGGTTAGTCTTCCTAACCCCAGCAGGATCCTCGTCTCGTTGTTACTTTTGGATCATGGCAGCATTTGTCTATGACCATGTTCTCAACTTATAGATGAGTATTGTGGCACTTTGGCCTGGCCCATTTTGATACCAGGGTAGCTCACAGCTTTCCCTGGGTCCATTCCGTCTCTCGTTGGGACACTGCTTTTGGAGTGCTAAGAATTAAGGTCAATTGAGTTGAGAAAGCAGATGCCCAAGAGTAAATATTATTGGAGTTAATCAGCTCCCAAGTTACAAAGCATAAAATTAACTGTCTTCCTGTGTCCATACAGAAAGGACATTGCTTTAAGGTAAAGTAAGTTCCCTGTGGCAAAGCTGAAAGGACAAACCCAATTTTACCCTACAATTACCCTTAGTTTCTTTCCTTCTCTATCTTTCTCAGTACTATAATCTATGGACAAGAGTTGTAGGATAACATTAGCTTGTCCTTTCTCCTTGCTACAGGGAGCTTAGGTTTATTGGGTTATACCCATCAAAGTGCTCCCAAATCACTCCCATTCCTTTGTGCTTATCTGCAACTTCTCTGTGCTCTCTTCCCCAACCAGTCTATCACCTTTTGCCCTAATCAGACTCTGTTAATTCTTAAGGTCAGATCCTTCTAAGGACACTTGACTTGTATTCATGTATTGCCTTTCTTCTCTCCTTGTATATTTTGTATAGTTTACTTTAAAGCAATGTCTTGCTGTATATACACAGGAAGACAGTAATATTTTGCTTTTGTAACTTGGTAGCTAACTGACTCTGAATAATTTTCACTTCCTGGCATCTGCTTTCTTGACTTAAGCCTCAGTTGCCCTTAGTTCCTAGCACACCAAAGCAGAGTCCCAACGAGGGACTGAATGAAATCAGGGCAAGCTGTGAGCTACCCTGGTATCAAAATGGGGCAGGCCAAAGTATCACAATACTCAACTATAAGTTAAGAGCATGGTCATGGACAAATGCAGTCATGATCCAAAAGTAACGACAAGATTAGAACCCGGATAGGGATAGGAAAGACTAATCTGACCTGACAGTGTAGTCTGAGATCAAGATGGCCTAGGGAGAGCAGTCCCATAAACTTAGTGTATCTCTTATTATGTCCATACAAATGATTAATATTATGAATGTTTATGTTGAACAAGGAGAGGAGAAACACACTCATGGGATTCTGCTCTTGGGTGGATTGTCCTGCTGAATGAGTATTTGTCCTAGAAAAAGCTTCCCTTAGAAAGGACTTTACCCCTATTTTGTGTGACCACACCTATGTGTAAGCCCCAACCCATCATGCTTGGGGATTTAACTAAACTGTAAGCATGGGCTGGGAGAGTGGGAAAGAGAATGAAGTGGGATCCAGAAGTAGAATGAAGTAGGGGAGGAAAAAGCAGGAGGAGAATCAGAAGAGAATGGAGAAGAGACTGGAATAAATGGCAATTGGGACCAACCAGCCTGGCCCTCTTTCCTTCCTTCGCCTGCCCATTGCAATCGGCCTCCCCCGGATGGTGGAAGCAGCGTGAGACTATCAAATGTGGGCAGTGGAGCCCTTTAGCAAATACACACAGAATAATCTAAGTAATCCCTTGATACCATGCATTTCTCTGTCCTGTTATTATCTATGCTACAGGAAAAAGAGAGTATTTGGTATTTGTCTTTCTTCTAGCTGTGCTTAACTGAAAATCCTCAATCCTATCCAAGTTGCAGAATACTGCATGATTTCAACTTTTCTTACAACTTCATAGTGTTTCAATGTATAGACTTCATTATTCATCATCCATTGTTGGACACCTAGGTGGATTCTATTTCTTAGCTATTGTGCTAAGAGCTGCTATGAATAATGATTTCATATGTCCTTTTAAATCAGTGTTTTTTCCCTGGAGCTAGATACCAAGAAATGAAATAGCAGCTTTATTCTTACTTTTATGTGAAATTGTCTAATAACTTTTTCGTAGTTAAAACCCACTTGTAAATTCACATGTTATTTAATGAGAACAATAGAACAAGAGAAAACGTGTATTTACTATAGCTATTTATGACAACTTCTATAAATACTCCACATTACTGAAGATACTTAAAAACTTTAAAATTACTATAACTTATTCAATATACCATGCAGTCAAATCTACAAAATAAAACCTGGGACACCAGAACCCTGAAGATAAATGGAGTTAATTATGAGTTTTTCACTATTTTAAAAGAGCTGGAAAACGGATCTTTACATACTCTCCTTTCCATTGATCTAGTTAACTCAACCTCTAGAGACCTTTGACTTTGCTCTGAAGTTCAGGGCATGTCACTTCTGGTGAATAAATTAATGGTAGAAAGAAATCAAAGTAAAATTAGCATTAAATTAGTATCCCACTGCTGACTATCTTCAGGAACAATGAACTAATTTTATTAAGGACACTACTGATGAAAAATAAGTCTGTCATAAACTTTTCTTGTTTTGCTAATTTTAATTTATTACAATTTATTACAATTAACTCATGCCTTTTCAAAGAATAAGGACAAATATAGGACCTCTGCCTATAACAAAAATGATCACACCAACTTTTCCAGAGGAGAAAAACTTTAAGGAACAATCTGGAGTGCAATGAATGCAGTGATAATGCTAAGATCTGCTTCTCCATTTCTTTGTTTCAGAAACTATTATAAAAGGAGAAGGTATAAACATCTATCTTATCACTTTCTTGAAAAACAGAAGATAGCTTTAGAGATTAATAGGATGAGATCTTGAGGTGATCCAATCATCTGTCCTCCTGATTGAAGTTATATTTTCTGTACATTTCATTCTTGTAAATGGTCTTTGATTTTTTGACTTCCTCAAAGGCATATGGCAATCAGAAACAATGGACGTAGGTGTGTGCATGTGTGTGTGTGTGTGTGTGTGTGTGTGTGTGTGTGTGTGTTTGCGCATGGGCATGTGCACATACTCATGCATATGCGTGTGAATTTCTGCTTTCTCTTTCCTGAAAACAGATGTGTGGTATTTACTGTTTTCTCACAGCATCTTCTGCAAAGTGTGAGAGAATTTATAGCCTTTGTTTAAACCAAATAATGATATTTATAAGCTGTAAGAAACAAAGACTAGATTAGAAAAATATAAACTGTGAGATTATGTTAACTTTTACATGTATTTTATTTATGTTATATTTATATCATTCCATTTTAATGCAGCTTAATTGACAAAATCTAAGAAAAGACTTCATTTAAGTGATTTTTGTTTCATAATAATGAATAAAATTAGTATAATATGAAAGTATTAATTTAGAAACTTTCAATGCTTATCTAAATTTTATGCTAACTATAGCTATTGTGAATATTATTATTATTATTATTATTATTCAGTCATGCTGAATCCTTTTCAGAACTCGGCTTGCTCTCATGGTTGTCCTTCATCTAGTGTTCTGCCAATCTTATTCAGGATGACTCGAATGCATAACTTGTAGACGATGGACAACAGGCAAATTGGGCGATAGTTGCTGGTGTTGTGGATGTCTCCCTTCTTGTGCAACAGAATGGTCCTGCTGGTTTTCCATTGGGATGGAAACTTGCATTCAGACAGGTAGCGTGTGAAGAGCTGAGCCAGTGTATTGACAAGTACTGGCAGCAGATTCTTCAGGTGTTCGGGTCTACCCTTGTCTGAACCGGGTGCTGTATGCTTCTTTACCAACAAAATGGCATGTCGGATATTGGAAGGGAGACCACTGGGAACGACATATCCATCCTGAAGAACTTGGTACGTGGGCAGGTGGACATGGCTATCAAAAAGATCCGAGTAGGAGTCGTAGATAACTTTTTCCATTGCCCTTCTGGAAGATATGATAGATCCATCAGGACATCGTAAGGCAGTCATCTTGATCTTATAGTTGGCAAAGGACAGGCGGGCATTGCGAATACTTTTCCAGCTTCCTTGGACAACACTGCTGCTCTTCTCTCTTTGAGGTCTTCTTTTATCGCTTCTCTTCACAGCTTTGTGAGCTCAGATGTTAGCATGTAATTGCCTGAGGCTCATGCCAAACCACATTGGCAAGTGAGCTCGAGAGTTTCTGAAGATAGGCATTTTTTTGTGGCTTTCTCTCTCTTGGCGTTCCTTGCACAATCATGGAGGTGCTGAACCACTCAATCATATTCCTCATAGATGTTGTCAACGACAGCATCTTCACATACTGCCACAATAGTGCCAGAGAGCTCCCAGTTGGTGGTCATTCTGGGAGTTCTCAAACTTTGCAGCCCTTTCTCCCCACACTGTGAAGTAGAATTTTACATGAAGGAGATTAGAGTCTGATCCCGTTTGGAATTTTGGGACAACAGCAACATTGGTCAAACAAAACCTTGATTGAATATGATATGGTCAATTTCATAGTGGAGCTGTACACTGGGAGACCCCATGCCCAACGTTTAGATTCGGCCTTCTGGAACTGCGAGTTACCATGGATGGTCTTGGTCAACATGATAAAATCGGACAGTCTCTCGCTCTGTTTGTTGCATTCTAGGCTGTGGGTCTCAATTTGGAGTTCTTAGGGCAATCTTCTCAGTCCTATCTTGGCATTAAAATCACCAACAATGAGAGAGAAGCGGCAGGCGTTCTGGTGAGCAACGCAGCCCGGAAAATGCTCCGGACCCGAATTGGGGCCAACAACACCAGTGACCCGGAAGGAGGAGATGCCACCAGCACACCTTCTCCAGATGGAGCCCTGGTGACACTGAGCAGCAACTAACACGGCTCCAGGATTCGGGACTGGGACACATCCGAGCCGCGGGAGGGCACTGGAGTGGGGCAGGGCCAGCCCAAAACTCCAAGTGGTCCCGGCCGCCGGAAGTCACGCCCTCGACCCACCCTCAGCGCCATCTTGCCACAATCCACAGAGAAGGGGCAGGCATTCTGGTGAGCAACGCAGCCAGGAAAATGCTCCGGACCCGGATTGGGGCCAACAACACCGGGGAGCCGGAAGGAGGAGGTGCAGCCAGCACACCTTCTCCAGATGGAGCCCTGGCGACACTGAGCAGCAACTAACACGGCTCTGGGATTCGGGACTGGGACACATCCGAGCCGTGGGGCCGCGCGACCTTTTCTAAAACCTGAAAACATACAATCTTTTAATGGAAAACTAATTATCAAATGCTTCCTTAATAGGGTTATCTTGTTTGGGGGTATAACTCCCACAACAATAGTGAGTTTTGTGTTGAAATATGGAACGTAATCAAGGTGAAGAGAAAATGAAGTGAAATTCATCAGTTATACAGTTGGAGTGGGGGACAGGAGGTATACCGGGGATTTTGGTGGTGGAATATGGGCACTGGTGAAGGGATGGTGTTTGAATACGGTATAACTGAGACATAAACCTGAGAACTCTGTAACTTTCCACATGGTGATAAAATAAAAAAAAATGATAAAAAAAATCACCAACAATGATCTTGTAGAAGGTGTGGTCTTTACAGAACTACTCCAGCTACATGTAGAACTTCTCAAGTTCCTCTTCATTGTAGTTGAATGTTGGTGTGTAGATGACGAAGATAGAAACTGCTGGCAATGAGCCACATCTATTCAAATAAAACCATCTGATTTGACCTCTGCGCCTAAAGACTTTGATTCCAGAGATGTAACACATTCGGGCATCCAGCGCAGCATCCCATAGCAATGCACTGGGACACCGAACTGGGCTACAACTCTGTGCTGCCGGGAGTGGATTTTTTTCCTCCCCACCCTGTCTTCCTGCACGGAAAGCAGTGGCCTGGCGGCACCCACGTGGCAGGCGCCATCTTCTGTGACTCCAAACCCAGAGGTATTCGGTTTTTACTTTTGGGGCTCCCAGGAACTCATGGGAAGGGGGCGTAACCGGCACACCCTCGGCCCAGATAAATCCGGAGCCGTTGAGCGCGAATCGGACCCTCTGCGCCTAAAGACTTTGAATTCAGAGACTTCTTACAGCAATGCACTGGGACTGTGAGCTGGGCTATGTAATTTCTGGCAGAATTTTCCCTGGACTTTATACAGAAATCCAAAACGGCGCGGACGCTGCCTCGTCCCCGCAACTTAACATTTCTAATTGTCAGCAATGTGAAACGGTTCCATTTGAACAGGTCTGACTTGGGGGGGAAAACTCCAAATAATAACAGTAAGTTTTTGTTGAAATATTGAAGGTTTTTAATGTAGCAGCCACCTCTCTGGACTGTGAACTAAGCAAAAGCCCCTCTCTGGCCGACGCGGCGTGGCGTACACCATACTGTGAGGTGCAGGAAGGGGGATGAGGGGGAAAAAGAAAAAAAAAAGGGAAAAGGAAAAAGGAAAAAAAGAGAGAGAGAGAGTTATGTACTTGTAGCAGTGGGGCTACATATCTCTTCATTTCCAGCAATGAAAAACTAATTATCAAATGTAGTAGGTCTGTCTCTCTTGGTTGGAAACTCCAACAACTATAGTGAGTTTTGTGTTGAATTATGGAATGTAAGCAAGGTAAAGAAAAAATGAAGTGAAATTCATTAGTTATACAGTAGGGGGTAGGGGTGGGGGCGGGGGGTATACTGGGGTTTCTGGTGGTGGAATATGGGCACTGGTGAAGGGTTGGGTGTTTGAATATTGTATAACTGACATATAAACCTGAGAACTATGTAACTTTCCACATGGTGATTTAATAAAAAGTTTTTTAAAAAAACCCATCTGATTTGGGTTTTTAGGCATTCAAATGAATCAATGCTCATGGCCAAGTTTGTATTGATGAGGACACCAACAATGCCAATGACTCTACTATCGCTTGTTTCAAGGAACAGATCTTCTCCAGTGTCAAAAACAGTGTGATATGATTGATGTCATCTTGTCTTGGTCAATCCAATGACATCATACTTGATCTTCTGCACTTGCAGCATCAGGTTCTTGATGCATGCTTCTGATGCGAGCGTACATACGTTAAAAGTGCAACAGTCATTTTAGTGCTTCTTCGTTTTGGCAGCCTAGTTTGGTCCTGAGATTTTAGCAGTCTATCCTTGCTTGTCCTTCTCAATGCTGCCATATTGGGGGCTCTTTTGGTGTCAGACAAATGAAGCCCATTGTTGTTATTGTTTTTGGCATATCGAATATGCCACAGGTAACTTGCCAAGCTCTGCCGTGTGGGTGGCATGTTGGTTAGCTCTTCGCCAGTTGGTACCATTGCCACCTCCTAGCCATGATGAGGTGGTGAACCATGTGAGCGAGCCGGGTTCCAAAAAGGATTCAGCATGATTGAGCATATCACACGGTGACCAAGTTAATTGAGGTTTTGCGAGAGTTCAAGATGCTGCTCTGTATAACGCTTATCAATTTAAAGAAGGCCTATGATTCTGTTGAGACTGAAGTGGTCATTGAAGCCCTAACTAAACAGGACATTCAAACTCAGTACATCGGGATCCTCCATGAGCTGTATTACAGATTCACCACCAGGATCTCACCATTCTATAAAGAAGTGATTATCGATGTAATGAGAGGGATTCGGCAGGTGATACCATTTCACTGAAACCCTTCAGTGCCACCCTCAAGAACATCAAGTGACGACTGGAATGGGAAGGAATGGGAATGAAGATAGATGGTCAGCAACTACATCACCTCCACTTAACTGATGACATCATTATAATAACACCAAACATCAGCCAAGCAGCATGAATGCTGGCCGACTTCAACTGTGAGTGTGGAAAGGTCAGTCTGAAGCTGAATCTCACAAAAACAATGAAAAACAGACTAGTTCCTGGTGCTCCATTTGTTTTCAGTGGAACAAATATCTCCGAATGCAGTAGTTATGTGTACCTAGGTCGATTACTCAACATAACAAACAACCTGGCACTTGAGCTGCGCAGGAGGAAGAGAGTAGTGTGAAACATCTTCAAAAGTGTTGAAGAAGTGGTTAAGAGAGTGAAGAACCTCCAGCTCTGGTCACATCTTTTTGACTCCACCGTTCTTCCTGCACTTACATATGCTTCAAAGACCTGGGCTTATGAAAACAGGATAAGAACACTATTCAAATCTTCCAAAGAGGAATTGAAAGAGCTATGCTTGGAGTATCATGGTTCACACAAGTGATAGAAGGAATTTGAGTTCCAACCTCCGTCAACGATTAAGAATCAAGGATGTTGTCTTGTTTGCCAAGGTGTCAAAAATCAGATGAGCCAGCACGTAATGCAATTTGGAGATCACCACTAGACTAGAGCTATTACTGACTGTATTCTACAGGATGTCGAAAGAATGCCTGGCTGCCCACCTACTAGATGGTCAGACTTCTTTGTTAAGACCCTGAATGAACAGTTTGAGGCTCTTGTGTTCCTGGAGCCAGCAGATGCCACTAGCACACAATAGTGATGAATGGAGATCTTACTGGTGCCAGCTTGAGCAAATCGATGAGCAACGGGATGACAAGTGAAAAGTGATACAAGTTATTATTATTATTATTATTATTATTATCAATCTTCCTGAAAGCATGTCATGCTTTGGAAACTTTCCAGAAATAAACTAGGGAAAGGATTATCACAAGACAACAAAAATATTTATATTTAAATATAATTAGAGCCAGTTTTTCCATCTCTGTCCTATCATCTTTATTACTTTATATGCATATTTATAATTATAATATTTACTTGGCAAGTTGTTTCATTTGAATCTCATAATCAAATTATCTCAAAATAAAGTTAAGATAATTAGTACTTGAGAATTATGCTTAGTGTACATTATAAATGCATATCATTTGGACCAGGTGATCTGTTATACATAAAATAATCAAAATATAAAAGATAGCGATTAATTAATAATATTGTAACTCAGATTGCATTATGTTTATATTTAAATGTTAAAAAATGTGTTAGAAATTTCTTAGTGGTGTTTTTTCCTCCTATTACTTCAGTGATGTAAGTAAATCCAGACCCTTTGGATTTAACTCTGAAAACTGGCTCTGTACATAAGAAGCGAGCAAAGTCTAGGTATTTCTGACTTCCTTATTGCTACTGTTTCCCTAGATTCACGATGTCCATATCAAGTTATGCTAGTTATTTCCATGAAAAGTTAACTAAATGACAATAGAGCTCAACAAGCAAATAATAATCCCAAAAATAGGTATAAGCTTTAATAGCAATTTGTCTTACAACACACATGTTTCATATCTTAACAAAGATTGACTGGAAGGTCCTTGAATTTCTCTCTATTAAATGTTGTTGCTATAAAGATCTGGACAGATTAATGGGTTATGTTTTAATGATCATGAATAAAATGAAAGTGGTCCATGAATTAGAATGGTACCTCATTGGTGCATAAGCAGTGATAGTAGAATAACAGGTTTCAACAAAATCAGACAAGTGAAAGGCAAGCATAAATAAAACCGGCTGTATGAAAAGTCTCACAAAAGGATAGTACTGATAATATAGAGAGATGGCATAAATTTCAGCATTGAATCGAGGCATATTTGACTCTTTCTGTACTCTATGCCCATTTTCTGGCAGAATAAATGAGGGCTCTCACTCAGCAGAGACTCCTCTCTGCCATTGGATGTCCATTTATGACAGATGTTAACCTGTCACCCAAGCCTCAATCAAATGTTTCATACCTATCCCAACTTTTTTTAAATTTTATTTTATTGAACCACCATGTGGAAAATTACAATGCTTTCAGGCTTAAGTCTTAGTCATACAATGCCGAAAAAACCATCCCTTCACCAGTGCCCATATCCCACCACCGAAGACAAAAAAAAAAAAAAAACAGTACACCTCCCATCCCGCCCACCCCAGCACCCCCCCACCTGTAACTGATAAATTTCACTTTACTTTCTATTTACTTTCGTTACATTCAATATTTTAACACAAACCTCACAATAATTATTAGGAGCACCCCACTAGAGTCAGACCTGTTGTGAAGAGAAATGAGGTCTGCGGTCGCGCAGTTTTGTATTTCTGTACTTTTACAACTAAGTCCAGGGAGATTTCTTCTGGATATTTGATCATTGCAAGCTTGTAAACCCCATCTGTGGTCGTCATAATATGGAGGTCCTCACGCCCTTCATCCCCAGGAAGGGACAGGCGAGAGAGAGAAATACCTTTCCCCTCCTGGGCAGGCATGGGATCTCGGTTTAGTTCTCTGGCTGGAGACAATCTGCAAGGAGCTGCCCAAGTTGAAGTTGGTTCAGCTGGGTCTGGATTCACGCTCGTGCAGCTGCGGAGGAGCTGCTCGCATGTGCGGCCCCCGGGGTCACATCTCGGCAGCGGTGGGAGGGGCCAGTGCCTCCCACCTTCCCAAGAGCACCCTCCCTATCCCAACTTCTTAACTGAACTATGTGTTGTTGTAAATAAAGTCGATTACCCAAAGTAAAATCACATTGTATTATAAGCATTAAGTGAATCATTTAGTGAAACACAGAAGCTATCACGCTTGAGATCTAAACCTTATATTACATTTTCTCCTTCTGCATTTTATTTCACAAGAGAAAATATAAATTTTCACTGTATTCTTTATTTCTAATGAAACTCGATATTCTGGTGTTTATCTTTTTATATTTCCCATCAATATTTTCTGAACTTCTGTCTGTATTTTTTAACTTTAATATGTATGCTTATAGGTAATTTCAAGTTTCTCAAAGTAAAGATTTCTCAAAGTAGAGACTAAATTGCAATTTCTCAAAGTTGAGGCTAAAATACAAGTCAACATACAAATTGAAAGCTGGTCTAATTTCTATACTAATGAATGCTTCCATAAAGATTAAAATTATCTTATGGAGTTGGATTGGAAAAGCCTTTATATAGCTTTAGATTGCAAAATTTTTCAGGCCTTAGGAGGTTTGATCAAAAGGAGAGAACAATTTGATTTATCATATTAAATACAATAAATTGTTTTGAATCTGTGTGAAATAGCAATTCATAGTAAGTGTAAACAATCTGTTACCTACTTTAATATTTTTTGTATTACTTTGTTAGATGCAGATTTACTCTCAAAACACTATTTTTTGTCTCAGTATATTCTTTCTCAAACAAGCTAACAGACATGGTACACTTCATTCAGAAAAATGAGTCATATATGTAAATCATTATGTTGGGGGCAAAGCCTCTGATTTTGTGTTACTACTCATGAAATGAAGCTGAAAACAGATTGTGTATATTCACCATTTTCCAATATGGAATAGTTCTACTTCATTTTAATAACTTCTGATGTCATTTTCTCCTGGAAGCTAGGTGACAGACTGGCATCATTTCAGTGGAATATTTTCTGTTTCTCATTGTATAGACAATCACTGCATAGTAAAATTGAATGGAAAAATGGGATAAAAAGACTATAAAATCAGATATCAAGAGAAAATTCTGCATGTGCTGAGATACAACACAGCAGCACTTTCCTGATATTTATTATATCACACTGCATTAGTCCTCTGGGCTCTGACTATCATAATGGGATATACAGTGTGCTTAAGTTCCAGTTACTTCAGTGATATATTATTGTCTACTTTGCTGCATTTTTTTACAAAGAAAAATTATGATTAATAAATGAAAAACATTCTTCTAATCAAAAGAGAATGCAGGAACTCCAGACATAACGTGTCACCAAATTGAAAGTGTTTGTGGTATGAATCTTTACATAAATGTTTAAAAGAGATCATCTACAATTAATAAAATTTTCAAAAGGCGCACGTAGACTACTAACAAATTGATTTTTATATGATGTATAATTAGTATTTAATACATATGTTCTGTAATAGTTCTCAAAATGATCATTATCCTCATGTAAGTCCATTTAAAATCATGTATGCCTGTGTATTGATCTACATAATGATTAATATGCATTTATTTGGTATTTTGCGTGTATGCACAAAATATTTACATACATAATTTATTTACACAATACATACAATATAATGTCTTCTTCTAGTTTAAGTTATAAAAACTGGATGCTATCCAGAATTGCAGTCTTCACGTATTTCATTATATTTGTAGGATAACATTCGTTTGCCCTTCCTCGCTGGCCACAGGGAGCTTGGTTTTGTTGATTGCTCCCCGAATCTGTCAATTACCTTTGTCTCCTGATCAGACTCTGCTAACTTGTAAATATTGTTTTTCTCTTCTCCTTAATGTCCTTTGCATGGTTAGTTACTTCAGAGCAATTTCCTTTTGTATGGACACAGGAAGACAGTTAAAAAGAAGCCTTTAACTTCGGAGTTAATTGACTCCAGATAATATTATCTCCTGGACATCTGCTCTCTCGACTTAAGCCTCAGTTGTCCTTACTTCCTAGGTCCCCCAAAGCAGGGGCCCGATGAGGGACTGGATGGACCCAGGGCAAGCTGAGCTACCCTGGCATCAAAATGGGCCTGGCCAAAGTGCCAAAATACTTAACTATAAGTTAAGAGCACGGTCATAGACAAATTCTGTCCTGATACAAAAATTAATAATTAAATGCGGATCCTGCTAGGCTTCCCTATCACTATCGTCCTGCTGATGATCAATTTGTTAGAGTAGGCACCAGTAACATCTCCATTCATCCTAGCCCTGAGATTTTAACAGCCTCTCTTTACTTTTTCTTCCCAGCGGTGTTGCATTGGAGGCTCTTTCAGGGTCAGGGGAATGAGACCCATCATTGTTACTATATTTGGCATATCGAATACACCACAGAGCTTGCCAGGCTCTGCTGTGCTGGCAGGATGCTCTCAGTACCTTACCAAGTTCTCTGAGACAGAGAAGTAGGGGGTTGGGAACGGGGTCAGCATCTATGGTGGAGGAAAACATTAAAGCAGGAGTAGAAGGTGGTATTGAAAGGTTACAGAGTGTTATGTATGAAACCCTATCAGTAACACTACTGTGAACCACAGTGCAAAAACTTATCTATACAAGAAAGAGAGTCTCTCTGAGGGCACCAAAATTTTATTCAGAAAAGACATGTACACTCCTAGTTCTTTGTAGCACTGTTCACAGTAGCCAAAATCAAATATCTAAGAACAGGTGGTTGGGTAAAGAAACTGTGGTACATATACACAACCAAATACTACTCAGCTAAGAGAAATCATGCACTTTCTGCTATAAGGATGGATCTAGAGAGTATCAAGCTGAATGAAGTTAGTCAGGAGAGAGAAAAATACAGAATGATTAACCTCAATTCTGGGATCTAAAGAAACACAGAAAAACAAATACCCAAAAGCAATAGAAATTGAGAACTGGTTTTTAGTAGGAAGCTTATCACTGCAGTAGGGATGGGAGGGGGCTGGATAGGACAGTGTTGGGAGGACACTGGGACAAAGGTAGAGGGTAGCTAACAATCTTGTTGAGGTACAGTGTTGGAATGTTTTATGCATAAACCCTGACATTATCAAGTGTTGTCAATCACAGTCCCTAAAATATTTTTTAAAAAGAAGAAAAAAAATCATGTCACACTCAACAAAATTAAGAACAGAGCTTTCATATGACTGAGGAGTGCAACTTCTTGATATCTACTCCAACAACAACAACAACATCAAAAACATTAATAGAGAGGGATGCATGCAGACCAATGTTTACTGCAGCTCTAAATTTAATAGCCAGGTTATGGTATCAACCCGAGTGACAGATGATTGGATAAAGAACAGTTGGTTTGTATATACAATGGAATACTACATAACTGTAAGAAAAGATAAAGCCTTGCACTTCACTAAGACCCAGATAAAACTGGAGTAAGCCAGAGGGAAACAACTACTGAATTATCTCAGTCATCTGTATACAGAGAAAGGAAATTCAGGAATAGACAATAACAAAGCAAAGAATACCTCTGATTTTAAAATGCAAAACTGAGAGAGTCAAATAGTATGGGGAGGGAAGAAGAGAGCAAAGAGCAGATGGGCTAGAGGGGTATTTTGGTGGTAGTGAAGGTTCACCAAAACCATGAAAGTTAGCAGTAGTGAAATAATATTACCTAAGCGACAATAAATAACTTTTCAATTAATAATAATTAGTATAAAAGTCTGGGAGTTCTTTTCAGGTTTGAGCAGTCATAAGATTTTTTAGACAAGGTTTGCAATCTCTCTAGCAAAACATTTTCTTTTAAGGAAGAGTCAGCTTTCCAACTATGCCTATACTTTTAACCAAGCTACCTTTCTAAAAATAAATATTATGTTTTCATAATTTTCTTCATTCTTTCTCAATTTCTGACTTTCATTTCTCTCACCAAGGTACTGGTGACCTCAAAGTCAACTATAGCATAAGCTAGGATTTTTTTTTACAAAATCAGTCGTAACTCCCACTATTTGGGCATCAGGAGAATTTAATTTTCTTTAGTATAAGGAAAGTGTAAGTATTGTTTAGCATAAGGAAGGAAAGTACACCTTGTCGAATAACTTGTTCTCTTGTACAAGTACTTTCCTTATTTGTGCTGACACAGTATCATAAACTTGATTGTGTAATCATCAAGCAACTAGGAATCCCATGGCTCTCTCTGGCCACCTGCGTTCGGTGGTCTTGTGCTGCTTCCCCACCTGGAATGGCTGATGCCAGGAGTGGATGAAGGAGGAAATGAAGTCCAGGCTGGTTGGTGATCAGTTACTATTTATTCCACCCACTCCATGCGCCTGTTCTAATATCACTAAACCCTCATTTCTGTCTCCTCCTGTCTCCCTCACTTCTCCACCCTCCAACTCACTGCCTTGATCTCTCTCTAGTCTCTCTCCAACCTCCCATCATTGGGGGTAGCAACCACACCTAGGTTGATAGCATGATCAACATATCAAAGCCTTTTCTGATCACCAGCTGTCAGGAGATCCACTCAATACCACCTAGGGTGTGTTTCTCCTTTCCTTAGTCCAACAATCATTTAAACACTCATCTTAATTTTACTTCTTAATATTAGTTATTTTGTATGGACACAGTAAGAGATACATTAAGCTTTTAGGGTGGCTCTTCTGGGGGCATCTTGCTATAGATCTCAGACTAAAGTGTTCAGGCCAGATTAGTTTTTCCTAACCCTACAGTGTCCTAATCCAGTTGTTACTTTTTTGATCATGACAGAATTTGTCCATGACCATGCTCTTAATTTATACTTAAGTATTATGGCACTTTGGCCTGGCCCAATTCGATGCCAGGGTAGCTCACAGCTTGCCCTGGTTCATCCAGTCGCTCGTCGGGACCCTGCTTTTGGGGTGGTAGGAAGTAAGGGGAACTGAGGATTAAGTCCAGAGAACAGATGCCCTTGAGTGAATATTATTTGGAGTCAATTAACTCCCAAGTTACAAAAGCATAGCATTAATTGTCTTCCTGTGTCTATACCAAAAGGGCATTGCTCTGAATTAACTATGCAAAGGACATAAGGAGAAGAGAAGAGCAATATTTACAAGTTAACAGAGTCTGATTAGGAGATAAAGGTGATTGACCGGTTGGGGAAGCAGAGCATAAAGAATGAGGTTACAAATAAACACAGAGAAATGGGAGTGTTTCAGGAGCACTGTGATGGGAGTAACCCAATAGACCTAAGCTCCCTGTGGCAAGGCAGGAAGGACAAACCAATGTTATCCTACACTTGATGACAAAAGTAATGGGAATTGAATATAAGCAGCTAGGACTAGATCAAATGGGATATTTTTTTGGAATGGGTTATGTCTGCTAATTATATGAGTAACTGTGGGGCATACGGCTACTATTATCCTACTTGCTCTTAGGCCTAGTTTTCAGGCAGGCCTGATTTCCAGGTTTGATTCAGTGACACGTCTATATGAGCTTATTAGGATACATGCACCAGAATCACGGGGAGGGTGGAAGGCAAATAGTTAGAAAGTGGGTCCCCTGGCACTATATCAGCTTTCTTCACTCTGCATATAAAGTCAGCAACATCCGAACATGTGGGACAGATGGGACACAGGCATGCCAAACATACCTCCAACTCCTTGCTTTTTCTGGCTAGCAGAATCACAAACCTTGATGTCTGGTGCATTGCAAGCGCCCAGCACTAATCCATTTTAATTTTTCCAGAGACAAGATAAAGCAGAAGCAATCTGTATTTTCTCCCCATCTTCTCTATCTCACCAGAATGTAAAGAAGTCTATCAGAGTGAGAATTTCACACAGAGCCAAGTTATTCTGAGGATAAGTATTTGAATACTTACACAAAAACATTGAGAACCAGATTAAAAAATAATAACACCAGTAAGGTACAGATTTATTCTCTGGCATAATACATCTGCTATACTCCCTGATAATTCTTGGTGGTTTGGTTTTCCAGTTAAGAACCACAAATTCCTAGAGATCTGGAGAGATAGTAAAGTGTGTAAAGTTCTTGCCTTATAGCTGCGGACCCGGGTTCAATCCCTGGCACCCCATATGGTTCCCGGAGCCCACCAGGAGCAATTCCTGAGAACAGAGCAAGACCAAGTCCTGAGCAACACTGGGTATGGCACCAAAACAAACAAACAAAAAATGAATCACAGACTTCTGGAAGCCAAAAGCAGCCTCTATGATTATCTATTCTAATTCATTTACTGTACTTCATATATGAAAACATAGATTCACAAGGGATATCTGAGCAAAGGGAAAGATTTAACTTATAGAATTGTGCTTTATATCTTCTTTTTAGTGTCCAGAACTTTTTGGCCCATAGCTATGACTTCTTTCTTTACTGTTTCATAGGCTACAATTTAAAATTATGTTTCTAGATGATTACAATCTCTAGAAAGGTCCAGATGTTGGTTTCTAAATTTTCTATATATAATGTACATAGAATAATATTTCTTTCAGTGTCCGGCTCACATTTCTGGACCAATTTGGACAGAGACTATAAGCACAGAGGAAGAAGAAAGGAGATTGGATGAAGTCAGTAACACAAGAAACAATGACCAGGTATTATGAACAGATGCCCATGACCACATTAATAAAACCAAATTTAAAATAATATCAAAATAATTTGGTACAAAAGAAATGAAAATAAAAAGGGTTAAAAATAGTTCCTGACTGGGTAGGTTTATTATCGAACTTTAAAATAATTTTCTCACATTTTTATTGAATTAAATGTTATTTCATGGAGATTTATTTTTACAGAAACTTGGAAAGAAATGTTATACACAGTGGTTTCCCTTAAAAATTATAAGAGCATTAAGCAAATTTTAACTACAAAAGCATAACAAACCTTGGCATGCGTTTTATCTCCTTCCTCAATGTTTGCAGGCTAGCAATATCAGGAATACTAATCCATTCTATTCAGCAAGTAAACAAATCTCACTTATCTCCATGACTTTGGAAAGTAAGTGAATGAATGATATGCCAAAATCTCTGTGTAACTTTGTGAATGCTCCAAGAAAATTAATTTTACATCTGGTTGTGGAAGAGTATTTATAAACTCAGTCACTATTTTGATTTTTTAACTGCATATGCCCTATAATTGCTTTGTCAATTTTATAGGATTTATTTTATAATTTTATGTTCCTTGCCCACATGCCTGGCTATCTTCCCCTCGAAGGGGATGTGCTCCAGCTTCCCTCCCCACCCCGAGTTAGAGCTCCTGGCAGCCGAAGACCACCAGAACCTAGCTACAGCCATACTCAAGGCCCCTCTCCACACGTTTGACAAGCCTCACATATGAAGGTACTGGCAGAGGAACCCAGCTGTGTGTAATCTCATCAACAGCCAACATCCAGAGACTTAAAAGCAAGCTCCCAGAAGATATCTTATAACCTACTTCTCCCTCTGGGAGAACCTGGCAAGCTACTGAGAGTTTCCTGCCCACATGGGACAGCCTTGAAAACTTCCTATGGTGTATCCATAAGCCAAAGCCAGTAACTAGCTAAATCTCATTCCCCTGACCCTGAAAGAGCCTCCAATGCGGCATCATTGGGAAGGCCGAGAAGAGAGACACTTCTAAAATCTCAGGGATAGGATGAATGTAGAGATTACCTAGACTGCTCGAGCAACTCGACGATCAACGGGATTTTGTGATTGTGATCGTGAAGTTCCTTTATTACATGACAAACTAGTTTTGATTTCATGCTCCTTAAAAAAAAAAAAATGTAGGGGCTGGGGCAATAGCACAGTGGGTAGGGTGTTTGCCTTGCATGCCGGCCAATCCGGGTTTGATTCCCAGTATCCCATATGGTCCCCTGAGTACCACCAGGGGTAATTCCTGAGTGCAGAGCCAGGGGTAACCGCTGAGCATCGCTGGGTGTGACCCAAAAAGAAAAAAAATTGTATAACCCCAAATAAATACATTTAATAAGGTCTGAATTTTGGTAATTGATTTTAGTCTACATTTCCACAAGAGAGTATGCTTAAAGTGAATATGGTATGGAAAAGGACATTACACGGGAAAGGTTGGGAGAGGAGGAAGGAGAGGAGGAGAGGAAGGAAAAAGAGAATAAGGAGAAAGCAGCGAGAAAGGAAGGAGAGAGTAAAAGATGTTTGTTAAGTGCCTAATATATCCTACACATATTAGGAATTCATTTTTCTATATATAATTATTTCTCTACATTTTCCTTCTCCATCAATAGAATGAACCTCTCTCTGGTACTAGCTTTTCCGCTCTAGCCGTGATATATCAGAAATTCTCGTTATCTGTGGGACCTAACTATCTTTACTATTTACACGTAAAAGTGTGCTGTGATATTGCTAAGTGTTCCTTTCAGCATTTAAAATCTTCATGTTCTTCATGGATGGAACAATAAAAGAGTTGATAGGTTATTTTCTGTCTTGCATGTATATGACCCGGGTTCAATCCCCAGCACCCCAAGTGGTCCCCAAAGCACCTCTAGAAGTCATCCCTGAGCACAGAGCTAGGAGTAAGCACTGAGAGTAGCCAAATGTCACACAAAAAAAATAAACAAAAATCTTCATGTTCTACTTAACAGTAATAACAGAGCACCATTTATTTCAATATGTTATTCCTCCAAAATAGGAAATTAATTGTATCTGTTCCTAATATGTGGAGTCCAGAGTTATAAAGCTCCATAGAAATATATTAGTTTTCCAGGAATAGATCTTACTATAACATGTTTTGAAGCAGCTACTTTCCATGTCTCTTGTTAAATTGCTTTGTGACCCTCAGAACCAGGAATTAACATGATGTGTGCAATGACAATATTGACAACTGTTTAATCTAATGCTGCATGCTCTAATCAACAACTCATTTTCCATTCTAAGGCACACATATACAGCTTTGATATAATATATTCATTGAAAGTCTGGTTCCTCAAATACTTGAATTCTAGGGCTAGAGCGATAGCACAGCGGGTAGGCCGCTGAGATAGAGAAGGGAACACCAAGTAAAGGATGCTGGGAGGACCCATTCAGGTTGAAAGATGCATGCCGAAAGACTATAAACTGAACATGATAGCCACTCAATACCTCTATTGCAAACTACAACACCCAAAAGGGAATGCCCTGCTACAGAGGCAGGGTGGGGTGGTGGAGGATGGGGTGAGTGTGGTGGGAGGGATATTGGGAACATTGGTGGAGGAGAATGGGCACTAGTGGAGGGATGGGTAAACGATCACTGTATGACTAAAATGCAAATATGAAAGTTCATAAGTTTGTAACTGTACCTCTCGATGATTCACCAATAAAAAATTTTTAAAAATTAAAAAAAACACAATTTTGAGTGACAATAGCCTACACAAAATATTTATACTATAATATTCTCAATAGAAACAAAACAAAATAGGAAGCATTGTAGCACTGTAGCACTGTCAGTCCCTTGTTCTTCAATTTGCTCGAGCAGGCACCAGTAACTGTAGTGGTAAAAATTAGTTTAATGGTAACTTTTGGAATAACTCAATAGTGGTTTATAGTAGGAAAACATAGGCAGACTTAATATTCTATGTTTGCCTGTATTAGGCACATAGTGGCATGTTATCAGGCGGAAAATAATTTTCTTTGCCAGATTTATGACTTAGGCAATTTTTAATATATGCATTTGCAATACTTAGATAGTTGAGGAGTTTTTATTTATAAAGAACAAAGAATCTAGCCTATAATCCAGTGGAAGGATCCACAAAGATAACTTAAGATGCTATTAACTAAAAAATATGTACTTCATTATGGAATTGGAATTTAGAAATATAATTTATTCAATAATTAAATAAAAGTACTATCTCTGTAACTAATTTATATTGTTCTAATTATGTGTATTATAAGGTTATTAGTGTAGTAGTTTTTCTAATAAAAATAATAGTATAATAAAGATTTCAGTGTTGCATTTTAAAAACTAAGAAAATGTATTCATTCTCATCATACTGAAATAGATGTCATGAACAGAAATTAGTCATTTCATATTTTATATTATGAATATGAATACATAGTGATATTTAAGCTATATTTTCATGAACATTATCAAGCTACTTTTTAATTTCTTCAAAATTGATCTCAGAAAGCCATAATTAATAAATTATGCTTCATAAAATAAATCTTATCAAGCAAAAATTTAAGCTATATATAGAAATTGTTTTTTAAGATATGTAGACACATAAATAGAATATATTTGGATTTAATAAGCATCTTTAAATCTTCAAAAATGAAAGCATGGGGGTATGATGCAGGTACAGGTCATCCTGTACCTGCAGGGTGGGTGCATCAGCAGCTTGATGGTGCCTTCAGGCTTCCTGATACACCAAAGCCGGACCCCAACAAGGTGTGACCAAGTTTCCAGAAAAATTAAATGACCGAAAGTTGGATATGTGGAATCATGCCCGCAAACCACCTCCAGTTCAGCTATACAAGCTCATTTATGTATCAGAGACCCATACATAAATCTTAAAAGATATCAAAAGCAGGTTAAGTGCATTAATAGCCATGATTCAGAGACTCACAAATGAATCTCAGAAGAGAGTGGCATGCTGCAGAGATGTCTCCCCTGGCCCCATGCCATGCTTATTTTGCTAGGGCACCTTGTAGGGGAGTAGGTGTGTCTCTCCTCCTGCCCCAAAAGAACCCTGGCAGCTGCAAACCTCCAGAACCCAATTACTGCCATGCTCACAGCCAACCTTCACAGGCTCATCCCGAGCCCCCCACGCATGATAATGAATCTGCTAAAAAAATCCTCAGGTATGCGGGACCAGTGACTGAAAACTCCAGGCTTCTCAGAGTCAAGGATGAGCGACCTCCCCTCTCCCCGCCTCAGACTTCCGTTTTCCTGGCAGTCATGCTCAAAATCTGCCTTTGGGCACCATTTAAGCACATTAATGGCCATGATTCAGAAACTGACAAATGAATCTTGGAAGAGAGCAGCATACCACGATATGCCTCTGGACCCCAAATATTTAAAAATTTTAGAATTTCAGAAGCACTTGGCCACTTTCGCTGCCACGTGACACCTCATACTGTTCATGGACAGAAATACAAAATAAATTATTTAGCATCAGCCTAAGGGGCAGGTTGGGATGGTGATGAGAAGATTCAGTGTAATGGTGACAGTAAGATGCAATGGGGGTGGGAGTGGTGTTGAAATATTGAATGTAAACAACTATTGTGAACAACTTTATGAAAAATTAAAAATTTTTTAAAATTTAAATGAAAGTAAAAGTAGGTTATAGAATCCATATGATGCTAAATTAAACTTACACTTCTTTCAGATGTTTAACAAGTAAAACCGATCTTTTTCATTGGACTCTACAGTGAATGTGCACCATGTGAGATAAATGAGTGGCACTTCTGGGTAATGGTATAGCACTTGTTGCTATATACAGTCACTCAACACACTGTTCTCTAATGGAGAATAACTAGCTGTTGAAGTCATAATCTCCAGAGGGGTTTTCTAAGCACTAAAAAGTTACATAGGGTTACATTCAGCTAATCAAACATTTGCAGAAATATCTCTTTTTTACTTCAAGTGCAATTTGCTTTTGGAAATGTCAAAATTTTGCTGCAAATCTGTCATTTTATTTAAGATGGATATGAAGCCACTAAATAAATTGATGAGATTTCTGACACAATAAAAGGCAAGTAATGTCAAATATTTATAATAGTAAAAATGTACCCATTATAAAAATGCCAATGTCCAGTTTTCCAACTCCATGTAGCGTGGGTGTCAATGGTCATAAGAAAACACAGTAAAATCAGATAACCTAAGACTTTGTCATTGGGTCATGTTTGTCATTGGGTCACACTCACTTAAATATCCACAGCAACTCCAATTCCTAGAAAACACTCCATTTTTAAATCAGCAATTACTAAAGCAGAACTTAGACACTACATTTAAAAATCATCAGCCTCTCTAGGTGACATTAGAGAATTTGAGATATGTTGTAATGTAATTCAATTGATCACTTGTTTTTGTTTCTTTGCTTATTAGTAAGGAAGGGACAAAATTTTAATTTTGTTGTTGTTTGTTTTGGAACCACACCCACTAGTGCTCAGTGCTTACTAAAACCTCTCTGCAGTGGGCATAATTGCATTTTGCCACCTTTTTCACCATCATCGTGATGCTGTTTCAAATATGAGGTATCCATAATTATTTCCTTGATAATTAATTTTTAAAAGACTAGCTACTTCCCACAAATTGGACTGTTTGAAGCAAAAACATTATTTTGACATCACTCGAGTTATCTTACTAAGAAATTAGGGTGAAATTACAATTAATTTTATTCCAAAAGAAGCATGAGCAATGGCAAAAGTAAAATATTTTGTATTAAAACAATAGCAGTTGATTCTCTTTACTTGGGGCTGGAGCGATAGCGCAGTGGGTAGGGTATTTGCCTTGCATGCGTCCTACCCGGGTTTGATACCTTCACTCCTTTTGGAGAGCCTGGGAAGCTACCAAGAGTATCTCGCCTGCACAGCAGAGCCTGGCAAGATACCTGTGGCATATTCAATATGTCAAAAACAGTAACAATAAGTCTCACAATGGAGACATTACTAGTGCCCACTCAAGAAAATCGATGAGCATCTGGATGACAATGATATAGTGATACTTGGGGCTAGACGTCCAAGATAAAATTGGCCAGCAGAGTTGGTTTCTTCTGAAAGATTCTCGTAAATTTGTGGACAGCCACCTTATCCATGAGTTTTCATGTACTATTCCCCCTGAAACAAAAAAAAGTCATAATTTATGACACGATGACTATTAATTGCACCACAATAAATTACCTAAATGTAAACAACTGCTTTTGAAAAATGTGACTGCTTGTATTTCCAGTGTTCAGTGAAGAGTCTATTTTTAAAAATATTAAGAATACTATCTCCAGGGGCTGGAGCAATAGCACAGAGGGTAATGTGTTTGTCTTGCACACGGCTGACCTGGGTTCAATTCCCAGCAACCCATACGTTCCTTCAAGCACTGCCAGGAGTAATTCCTGAGTGCATGAGCCAGGAGTAACCCCTGTGCATTGCCGGGTGTGACCAAAAAGGCAAAAAAAAAAATACTATATCCAGCTTTTATTTTTTTTTAAATTTATTTTATTGAATCACCAAGTGGAAAGTTACAAAGTTCTCAGGCTTATAGCTCAGTTACACAATGCTTAAACACCCATCCCTTCACCAGTGCCCATATTCCACCACCAATAAAAACAAAAGCAAAAACAAAACAAGCAAACAAACAAAAAAAAACAGTATACATCCCACCCCTCACACCCCAACCCACCCCGTACGTGAGTGATAATTTCACTTCCTTTTCTCTTTACCTTGATTACATTCCAGATTTCAACACATAACTCACTATTGTTGTTAGAGTTTCAAAACAGACTCACTATTTTTGTTGGAATTTATCCCCTAAGAATACAGCTCTATTAACAGGGAAATATTTGATAATAAGTTTTCCACTGATGAGAATGAAGAGACAAAATGTCACGCGGCTGCAGTAGCGGCCGCGCGGTTTACAATTTCTGTATTATAGTAATTAAGTCCGACAAGATTTAAGTTTGAAAATGAATCATTTCCCTTCCTGGAACAGCATGTAGCCAAAGTTAGTTCACAGTCTCCATACATGGGTGCAAGCACTTGCTGGAACCCCAATTCCTAAAGCTGTCTCTGGTTCCCGCTCGTTCCACATCCACCGGCTCTGCAGAGGCATGGGCACCTGGGCCAAAAACCCGGCCGGCCGGAGCCGAGCACCAGCCCCGGCTGGCTATATCCAGCTTTTAAAGTGATTAATTTTCTATTTTTTAAATTTTGCTAACCCTTCTTCTGTCCTGCCATTTAATGTCAGGTGATTTTATGTTCCTTGATGACTTTATTCAAGTATGCTCCTAATTTTAAAATAATTTTCTTGACTGTAACAAATTATGATATTCATAATAATTTGTTACTTTTCATGGAAACACAGTGATAAATGCACTATTACTGGATATAAGGGTATAATTCTATGGTCGGACAAAAATTTAGCAGAATTTTATTGGTATTCCCTTTGTGTTCATAACTGTAAATATAGCCATAATGACTTTAGTTTTCTTTAAAAAATCACAGATGATTTCTTATTAAAGAGTGCATATCTATATAAATTGTGGCCCTATTGAAGAACAATTTATCATTCCAATGTAAGAACTGAACTGTTATAACAGATGACATTCCATAAAACCAAGTCATCTGTGGGAACTTTGACAAGCTTAATAGCAAAAGGTCACACTTGATACAATTCTTGAAAAATGTTATCTGAGCTTTGTACAACTGAATTATTTTGACATCAGTCATCTAGAGAAAAATAAGTTCTGTTCATACAAAGAAATAATTCATCTATATGTTCTTATACACCAGAGACAAAATTTGTCTTTCAAATATTAACTTGAAACACAAATTAATAGAAAACTAAAACTAACTTAGATAAAATGTTTTGAAAGATTGCATTTATCCTTTTTGCTAAAATTGTTAAAAGTTTCTAAAATGGCATAAGTTCAAATGAGGAAAAAAAGAAACATAATAAATTCATCTTGTATTATATTAATTTTTATCATTTGCTTTATTAGGACACACACTTTCCACAGTTAAAAGAGAAATTAAGGCACATTAAATTTTTTCAGAATTTTGAACTGGAGCTATAGCATAGCAGGTAGGTAGGGTGTTTGCCTTGCACTTGGCCGACCAGGGTTCGATTCTTCTGACCCTCTCAGAGAGCCTGGCAAGCTACTGAGAGTATTCTGCCTGCATGGCAGAGCCTGGCAAGCTACCCGTGGCATATTTGATATGCCAAAAACATTAACAAAAAGTCTCACAATGGAGACGTTACTGGTGCCTGCTCAAGCAAATAGATGAACAATGGGATGACAGTGCTACAGTGCTAAGAATTTTTGTATTGATATTCATCCCTCCTTCCCTTCCTTCCTTCCTTCCTTCCTTCCTTCCTTCCTTCCTTCCTTCCTTCCTTCCTTCCTTCCTTCCTTCCTTCCTTCCTTCCTTCCTTCCCCTTCTTTCTGTCTCTGTCTTTCTCTCATTCTTTCCTTCTCTCTTTGTTTTCTCTCTTCTTCTTCCCATAAGTTCTTTATTATTGTTTGCTTTAATATTTGGAGAATATTTGTGTTTCATTTACTTATTTTTGTTGTTGTCTACTGGGGGGAGCGGGCAACACATGGCTGTGCTCAGAGCCCAGTCAATACTCCCTGACTGTGCTTAAGGATCATAACTGCTGGTTTCTGCGGAAACATAGATGGTGCCAAGGATAAAACCTAGGTCAGACACAATCAAAAAAGCTCTATATCTGCTATCCTATCTTTCTGAGCCCTGATCACTGTTTTGACAACTTAACTTACTTGATATTAGGGAAACGTTGTAATTCTACCACTAATTAGTAATATGATTATAAAAAAATGATTTGTTTTTTTAAAAATCTACATCACTTATTCCAGAAAAAAGTAGAAAATAAGGGTTGTATATCTGTATGATTATTTATCTGATGGTATTTTTTTTAATGTTGCCAATGCATTGCCTCTCTTAGTTTAATTGCATATGGTACTAAGATATTTGCATATTAGTAGCATTGTCTTACAATGAGTGCTTTCACATATCATATTTGGTCATTTGATGCAACACCCTTTGAATTATTCAATTAAATAGCATAATAATCACACTTTATACTAAGGAAACTGAAACCAGGAAATATCAAGTGTCCAATGTGGGCTCAAGACTATGTTCCCTGATTCCTTTAGTGGATGTAATTTTCTTTAACTACATAATATTTCACAAAGGAAAAATAAATACTTTGGCAAAAACCCCAATAGTGTATTTTTCTAATTGAAATTATATAGAAAAAATGTTATTTCTTTCTTTTAGAAGTTGTTGGAATTCAAATCAGAACATATATTACCTCATTGTTTCATATTAATTGTAATTATAATATAAGCAAATAATATACAGGTCAAATGGAGCCTTTCAAAACCATCTAACTTATTTTTATCTTTGCATTCTTATTTTAATGTTTATCAGAAAAGCAATGATTTTTAATTAAAAACTAGTAAATGTGACAGCATGTTAGGTAGATTTTTATCAGAAGTAGAAAAACATTCTCTGAAAAACAGTATAATTGCAGAGGTAGAAGAAATTAGATGTTTTTTATGTCTATACAAAAATGTCTCTACCAATTTCCTAAATCAGAGATTATCCTTAAGTGTTCACTATTCTTTAATTATACATTTTTCATAGTAGCTCAAACATTTTAATTGATACAATATAAATTTTAACACTAGCTAAAAATAATGGTAAAATAATATTTAAAGTAGGGTACCAAAAGTATAAAAGTGAAATTAATGTCTTACATAATTATTAATATTATTGTTCTTCACTTAAGGAATATTTATAGCAGTTTTTCCTTGATGAATATTTGTCTCCATGCATTCTTTTGAAAATCCAAGTACCTTTCTTTTTCAATCACATACAAAACACAAACACAGTCCCTTAAAAACAACAATAATGGTGTTAGACAGATTGCACATGGTTTAAGGCTTTTGGTTTTCTGTGACAAAACCAGGTTCAATCCCAGCATCACATATGGTCTTCTGGACAAAAAACTCAGACTAAGCCCTGAGCACCACCCAGTGTGACTTTGTGAGGACAGGAATCTATTTAGTTTTCTTAAGACTCTTTTTACAGGAGCCCTCATTGTAGAATAACTTGTCTATCTGTCCCTGAGCAAGGAAACTGGATACAGGCACCCTGGGTCACAAGAAGGGTGGTGGTCAGACCAGATAACAAGACCCATATCACAAGACCCATATCACAGGACCCAGGACTGTCCCCAGAACCGGGACATTCCTGAACATTGGCATGAATACTGATCTCTAAAACCATAGGCTAAGGAGTGATGTCCTTTTAAATGGATTGGTTAAGAGAGTTTGTAATATTACAAATATATTGGCTATGAAATGCGTGGGCTCTGCTGTAACGGCCGGGGAAGGCCTATATAAGATCTCCTTTGGAGAAGCTCGGGGTCTTTTGCCCAACCTGCTGGACCTGCGTGTCCTCGTAGGCGGCTGGACCCTGGCTAGCCAGTCTTACAATAAACCCTGCTTGCTGTTTGCAGTCTCTGGAGTCTCTTTGTCGTTATAGGGAGATTTCGATCCACGCCCTAACAACTTAAAACCAAATAAACAAAATTTTCAACTGAAGGTAGCAGAAGGATAAAAGTTTATATACAAATATGTCTAGACATGATTGAAAAACTCTGAAATGCAAATGTGGGACTCCAATCTATGCACATTTCAGAAGCCATTACTTTTCTTGAATAAAGGGTGTTCTAGTAGATTCTTACACAATTATTCACTTCCCTTAATGCTCTAAACATTGGTATACTTCCTGCACTGCCTGACCTTTGGATACTTATATTACAGGATGAGAAAGAAAGTAAGGTGTTTAAATTCATGGACGGCAATGCAAAGTTGGAAAAGCTACAGGATGGTGCTATTCATTGATCTGTAACATTTTTCAAAGTAAGTAGTAGAAAAAATGGATTTCCTTAAGCATGAATTCAGATGTCTGCTCAAAATAGATTTCTGATTCCATTGGCATACCTTACCAAGAGTCATCTGAACTAAATGTTTTATATCAAATCTTATTGCAGAAAACTCAACTTGTTCTGTTCTACATATTTCTATGAAAAAGTTTATTCCATGAAAATAATTTAGTTCCTATAAATACTACTCTACTGTCTTTATATTCTAATTTTATGAATCACATTTCTAATAGTTTTATCCTAAATGTTATGACTCAGTTAATACACTATTCCACACAAGCATTATTTAATCATACCTATGAAATTGTCACTATAGAAAATTATGTTTAGTTTTTGGTGACTTTGCATCTTTCATAATTTTATTGTCTTCCAATTAGATACAGCTGTCTCTTGGTTAGGTCTTTGGATACCTGTGTTTTAATAATTACAAATTTCAGAAAATGAGTCACAGAACTTAGTTGCTTAATGAATAGCTTCCAGAATGTTTTCAAGTACTGAAATTTAAAAATAAATAAATAAATGGGGAAAAATCTGCAAGAACCATTTCTGTTCAAGAATAATTGCATTATATGAAAACAGAAGAGCAGCAGATGAGGAAAAAACAAAGCTAGAAATTTGAAGATAAAATGACTTAAAGAAAAATGCAAGTTTTCTCTTATGGTTTTTAAAATGACTAGAGGGAAAACAGCTGTTAAGAAACACAACATGCTAATTATAATGTTTAGTTAGGAGGAATGATTATCTGCAAAAAAAATTTTTTTAAAGTGGAGATTACAGCAATGCAAATTGATCACATAACGTTGGCATTCAATAGAATCCGTTTCATCTTGTTCAGAGCAATCAAAGAGGTAAGTAGAAAAAAAATCTTCCTCTTTTCTTGTATAGATCCAGAATTAGAAAACAAAAACAAGACTAAACTTCTTTGCTGGTTAGAAAAAAAGTAGACTGCAGAGCCAGGGAAGAAATGGCTGCTGCAAGAAAAAAATTTGTTTTGTTTTGCACTTGGCTTTATGTCTGTGCTTTTCAGTTTGAGAATAGATAAACCAGAAATTGGGGAAACTTCCTAAAGAGATATAAGTATCAACTCATTAAACATATATTTACTGTGCTCATTATTACTTGTAAGACTCTAAATACCAGGAAAGTCCTTTTAAGTTAGGATATTAGGCTCTAAGGTAAGAATTACAATTTAGGTAATTTACAAAGTGAGCATGACAAAGCAAGAATTACATACTTTCTGTCAAATTAAATTAAAAAGCTGCATGCAGGTAGGTAGATGTTGAGATCAAACTTCTCCATCCCCTAAACTCCATCTGTTCTTAGGAAGAAGAAAGTTATATTCAGAATGTGCCTACACAGAGACTACACTGATTTATATTTGGACTCTCATTCTCTAAAACAGGAAAAGGGGTCACTGTCACAAACCTCCTTCCCCCACAGTTTTAAAGATATGAGAGTGTTTCGATACAAAACACAGTAATAGAACAAAATCAGAAGTATTTGTGAAGAATCTCTATGTTCTGATTTCCTCCACTTCAGTGTAGCATGGTTGCTGGTAACTAACTTAAGTGAAGTGGGGAGAGACAAGGCAGCACCCTTGAGAAGGGAGACTAAAGCTTCTCTCCCTCTCTCCCCAAATCTGCCACCCTGGGGGAAGTGCCTGGAGAAATTTGGGACTAAGGAGAAGCTGCAGTGAACTTCTGCATGGTGCAGATCTATGATTCAACAGCCCCACAAGGCCATTGTCAAACTGTGCCTGAGTCTCTCTTGTTCTGTTCAGTGTGAGGGATGATCCCTACCACTGTATGTCTGGGGGAGTCGTAGAACTCAGACTAGAGCAAGAAATCGCTATTTGTTGGAAAAGAAAGTCCTAAATTCTTCCCAGATTTTCCAAGAGTATTACCTCACAGACAAAGCATTTTAGGAGAAGACGAAGAGTAAAATAAAAGAGGTTTAATTAGAAATTAGAAGGGCAAGAGAGACAAGGAGTAAGGCCTTCATTCAAGAGAAATCTAGGCTTTTCGGGAGGGGAGAGCCAAGGGTCTATTTTTCAGGCGAAGTTAAGGACTGACCTCCAGAAATGAAAAGCACTCCCCTTGCCCTATCATACTTGCACATTTATATTTGGCTTATATAGTTTTTTTCTACAAGTGTTCCAATGTGGGTTTTCCAGCTTAGATAAGAGCCCATTGCTGAGACTTTGTTAAGGGGAAGAATTTGGAACGTTCAATGGTCCAGGTTCATTCACATTTTTATTATATCCTTTGGTTCCTGCTAGAGCGTCTCTAGGAGGTGGTTTAGACAGAATTCTCTAGGCCTATGCTGGCTCCAGCTAGAGTCTTATTGGTCTTCACTTCCTGTGCTCACAAAGTTAGTCTGGCCACAGTGCTTTTTTGCTACTTTAGGGCTAGTGGCTAGAGCAATAGAACAGCCGGTGGGGCATTTGCCTTGCAAGTGGCCGACCCAGGTTGGATTCCCTCTCGGAGAGCCCGGCAAGCAACCGAGAGTACCCCTCCCCCACGGCAGAGCCTGGCAAGCTATGTGAGGCCTATTCGATATGCCAAAAATAGTAACAAGTCTCACTATGGAGACATTATTGGCGCCCACTTGAGCAAATCGATGAACAATGGGATGACAGTGCCAGACAGTGCTAGGACTAGTGACAGAGAAACTAATTTAAATCATATTTTGATCATATTACTTCCAAACAACTCATTGCACCACATCTGTCAACTTGCCTGCATCAGAGTTTTTGATCTTCAACTTCCCAAATTAGCAATATGTCTTGCCATCTTTTTTCCATAAAACAACAGCATAAATAGATTGACACTTGTCAATTGCTAAATTTGGATAATAAATGAATTCTACTGCTTCCCATCCATTTTTGTTTCCATTCCCAAGGAGTTGTTGTGCTTTTGCCTTCCTACTTTATTCCTGCCCTTGAATTCAACTTCTTAAATGCCAATATTCAATCTTATGTGGCAAGGAAGTTAAGCAATACCTGAGCCTACATAGACACTACCTAGTCCAATTTCCAGTCTTACAAATAAAATTCCTCTTCTCTCCATAATACATTGGTTCCAAATGAGCAGAGCTTATCTCATTAAAAATGATTTGATTTACTCATAAATTAAATAATATAGAATGCACTTTAATTTTACAAGAATACTTTGAATCCCCACTGAGAGTCAAGCATTGAACTATTCTATAAGAGAAAAAAGTTATCAATGCAGAAATCTGCCTTGGGGATCTCACTGGGGAAACTAGAGGAATTTTGGTAGTGCCATTGATCCATGAGCCTTGATCCAATAGTTTCAGAGACTGGCTATAGCATCATAACTCTATTAAATATGAAATCATCAATGAACATACAGTGTGTACACCTTTCGTAAAACAGACAGTGAGTAGGTAAACTCTACTTATGTCTTTTTCTCAGGTCTGCACAGCAGCATGCCATTTGCTGTGTTTCTACATCATTGTTCAGTTTCCTCTTCAAACTTGAAAAATTCTGGGCCCTTTCCTAACTTAGCTGTTATAGCGCCTGCACCTTCTAGTTTATTTGCTCAACAATTATGGAACATGTTTATGATTGAGTAGAATTGAATTACTGAATGTTTTTGTTCTTTATAGTTTCTTATATTTTACAGCTAATCATAGAAATTCTTCCCCAACTGGACTAAAATTTAAACTCTTCTCTAAAGCTGGTATATACAACATGCGCTCTCTGAAAGGAGAGTCTTTCGGAAATCATTCAGAAATACAGGATAAGAGTAAAGAGCTGAGAACATAAAAAATTGGAATTATTGCTCAAAAACATAACATTTTACTTAGAGAATTTGTTGCTGCTGCTACTGACATTTTCAGATGCGGCCTTAGGCACTGACAGTGACAAATGGTCTATACTTCTAGTTCAGGTTATAAAGTCAACAGGAGAACTCTGAGCATTAGTCAAAACTTTGACTTAACTGAACCACTTCAATATCCTTGCCAGGCATGGCCTGACATATACCACTGCATTAATTTTCCTTTGGCTTTCCCTAAAATTTTATTTTCTACACCACTTTTAAGATTTCTTTGACATATGGGTCACAGCATTTGGGATAAAATTACTCGTGGCATTCTTTAAGAAGCACATTTGTTAGCATTCTACTTCATTCCTGAATCATCGATAGAGCATGAGAAAAAAACAGTGGGGAGGCAGTGCATGTACTGTGAAATCTATATTAATAAAGCCCACCCGTCACTGATCTAAGCAACTAGGAATTATTTATGGGAATTGTTAGAGTGCATCTAAATTTGTCTGAAAAGATTAGACTAAAAATTGTTTACCTCAAACAGTTACCAAATAATGAACCTCTTCAAACTCTTTATCTTTCTTGCTCTATAGGACATTTACATTTTTTTTAACAGTTTTAACTTATTTACAGTGATGCAGTGTAATATTTAAATCATTTACTTGATGTACCTCAACTGCAGTGGTTTCTGATTCTTTTTCTCCTTTGGATTTTTTTAAGGTGTTTTCTGATTTTTCAAGAAATTTATTTTTCACTTAAAATAGTGTTGATTTTGAGCATATTTTTTCATATTGTAATGCTTTGGAAATCCTGATAAGCATGGTTATCCAATGCCGAATTGGTGTGTATACATACTAGAACTTAGTGACTTGAAACAACAACAACAAAAAAATCTATGTATTTTTAACTCTGGAGGTTTGACTACAAAATCAAGGTCTTGGGGCTGGAGCGATAGTACTGCAGGTAGGGCGTTTGCCTTGCACAAGGCCAACCCGGGTTCAATTCCCAGCATCCCATATGGTCCTCTGAGCACCACCAGGAGTGGTTCATGAGTGCAGAGCCAGGAGTAAGCCCTGTGCATCGCCAGGTGTGACCCCAAAAAGCCAAAAAAAATCAAGGTGTCAGAAAAGTTCTATCTCTGGAGCCTCATGAAGACAAGCTGAGCCATAGTTTAGGATTCACTATAGAACATCATCCTAAACTCATTATACTTGCTAAGACCTATCAGTAAGGTCACATTCATAACTTCTCATTGGATATGGGACTAAATTTGGGAAAGAGTCCTAGTCATCCTAGGATACCAGGCTAAGATCAAGTTATTGCATACAGATTAGTATCACTGTTCTAATGTCAACACAGGAGTATTAGCTGCAAGTTATTTTGCTGGGACCTGAAAGATAATACAGCAGGTGAGGTGCTTGTCTTGCTCATTGCCAAGCCATGTTCCATTGCTGGCACTTCATATAGTCTCCTGAGCACCACGAGGAGTGATCCCTGACCACGAAGCTGGGGGTAAACCCTGAGCACAAATGCTGCAGTCCTAATTCTCCCCCCAAAAATTATATTCTTGGTGCTGGAGCAATAGCACAGTGGGTAGGGCATTTGCCTTGCACGCAGTCAACTGGATTTGATTCCCAGCACCCCTTATGGTCCCCTGAGCACTGCCAGGGGCAATTCCTGAGTGCAGAGCCAGGGGTAACCCCTGTGCATTGCTTGACTGTGACCCAAGAAGCAAAAAAAAAAAAAAAAAAGAATTATGTTCTTCTGCAGAAACAACCAATCTTTGGAATGACACCTATTCTGTGTGATAACTCTTATGTTTCTGTTGAAGAAGCTACTATATTAGAAATGCTAAACATCTCAAAAGGCAAGTAGAATAAAGATTGAAACTGGAATCTACGATTGTTTGGAGCCAAGAAAATCCAAGATGAAAGATTTCAGCTTCCTTCCAGCTGATGACAACTAGTGGATGACTTCCATCTTCATTATGCACTCATTACAATTTTTTTAATACTAAAAAACACATCCACCTAGACCAGAGAATTCATAATTATCATAAAAGTCCTCGGAAATTAACAAGAATTATCAGAATCTGGGTAGTACCATGATTCTGAGAAATCTCCACCCCAAAGTCCGTCTCCTTTCCTGAAAAATTCTGAGTATTCCACCACTATTTAATTTACCCTCTTTGTAATTGTATATAACCTAAAAGTTTGTGTCGTTTCTTCTCACTCTTTGAACAGGCCTGCATTCTGAGTTACCAGTGTATGCTATTTTCAATGAACATTTGATTTTTATTCCTCTGACTCTTACTTGAATTCTTTCCTATGCAAATCAAATAACTCTAACTATGTCAGGGCCCGTTGGCCAGGAGTCTAACCAAACTCTTCCTACAATACTAGTAAAATGTTGGTTCATTAATATGGATAATGTAGCTAAGTTAAAGAAACTAGAGAGTTCATACTGGTTCACAGAACAACCAATAATTTTTATGTTAATTCCATCAAAATAATATATACAGGATTGACTTTAATCAATACACAGATTTTATTCCCTCATATAATTGTATAAATATTCATTTAATAATCCTGTTAAATGAATATTTTTAATGATAGATATGTTTACTTACCATCACAGGTAATTGTATTTTCTGTTGTTTGTCTTTTATGAAGATTTGATATTTTCTTTCTGAATAGGTACCCAAATTTTCCTATTTCAATTTCTCCTCATTGCTCATGTCACCATTTTGTTTCCAAAGAAACAATTATATCAAGGAAAAACAACTTAAGTTCACAAGAAAGAAACCATATTTACACATCTTTTTCCACATTATTTCATTTCTTTATATTTGCAATTCTGTTTATATAATAATAATAATAATAATAATATAATGTCCTTATTGCATTTTTCACTTCCTTCTAGTTTCTGCACAAAACAGACTTCACACAAAGGTCGCATCTGCATTACACTATTATCTTCACATCGTAATTTTATGTCATATCAACTATCCCATATGGTAATACTTTACTTATAAACTTGTGTTTGTATTTATGATATGACCCCTTTAAAGGATAAGCTTCAGAAGCTAGAGCAATAGCACAATATGTCTTACACATGGTGAACCCGGGTTCTCTCTCCAAAATACCATGTGGTCCCCCAAGCACTACTAGAAGTGATCCCTACCTGTAGAGACAGGAGTAAGTCCTGAGGATTACTAGAAAAACAACAAAATAATAAAATAAAATATAATCTCTTTAAATACCACAAGCTTGTTTATGAAATTCACTGTCTTACTTCAGCAATTATGACAACAATAATTGTACCTGGTACACCTAACAGATACTTAATGTTTTCTGAATAAATAAATGACTTAAAGAACATTGTAATGCAGAAATATCCATTTCTGTAGTATGGAAAAATCATTGACTCTAGGGGCTGGAGTGATAGCACAGCGGGTAGGGCGTTTGCTGTGCACGCGGCCGACCCGGGTTCGAATCCCAGCATCCCATATGGTCCCTTGAGCACCGCCAGGGATAATTCCTGAGTGCATGAGCCAGGAATGACCCCTGTGCATTGTCAGGTATCACCCAAAAAGCAAAAAAAAAAAAAATCATGACTCTAGATTATAGGAAGAAATGTGAAGGAGGGAGAGAAAAAGAGGATGAAAGCAAGAAAAGATCTAAAAATAACATAGGGGCAAGGAACAGGAGACTGGTTTGTCTATGATGTAGTGGTGAGGTCTCTCTATATATCCAAACTACTAGAGCCAATACTACTGAAAGCATGGGAACCAAACTACAATAATTAAAATTTTAAAAACTAGCTCTCCAAGAGTCAGATTGAGAAATGAGAGGGAACCTAGGTTCGGTTCATTGGTGGAGGCATGGGGTCATGGAGATTGGAGATGGGAATATTGTAAGCCTGAAAACCTATTATAAACAACTTTTAAAATCCCAGTTTGTCTAAAAAAATTTTCAAACATACAGGAAAATGTCTTCTTTGATTGTCTTAAAAATTAAATATGAACAGATATGTGATTTAATTCTTATTCCCTAAAATGTGTTGCCCTGTCACGCATATATGGTATAATATAGATGTATATGTGTTCATATATGCACATCTTATATGGGTTGCCTGCATTTTTCTTGATACATATAACAGTCCTTACCAATTCACAATCTTTAATGTGCACATTAGTCAATTATTCATTTAAAGTTTGTCTATGAAAAAAGTATTTTTATTTTATGAAAATTGAACCAGGAAAAGTTATTTTAACAACTGGTAACCAATTATAATAACTTATGATCATAATTACAATATACATTTAAGTGCCATCACTTGATTATATAATTTTCACAATTAATGTAAAATGATTTTTCCTGGTATTTAGCTGAATATTAGTTTTTGGTTTATTGTTTTAAATTTAATTCCTTTCCCCAGCCCCACTTTCTTCCATAATTGCTAATGTTGCTGCAATGAACAGTAGTCACATGCACATTTCTGGCTTTCTTGCTTACACATTCTTAGCTCTATTGTTCATCTGGGTTGTGGTAGTCACACACTGGTCACATCATTCACCAAGGTTTGCTCTTATTATAGTTGTGGTGCTTGTATGACTGTTCACTGGCCCTCTGCACTTCATTGAGGCACATAAATGATGATTGTGCTATGCTTACTGGGGTTTACTACAGTGAACACGCATGAGATCACCAGGGGTCACACTTTCATCGCACTTATGAATTATTTTCCTTTCTTTCTTTTTTCTTTTCTATTTTAAATGTTGTATTCAGCAGTCTTGTATTCATTTTTGTGGCATTCACACACAATTGACTGCATTGCAACAAGGTACTAGTTGTGGTGCTGAGTTCACAGAGAGAAGAGTTGTCAGGCTCAATGAACAAATTTACCACAACCATACATGGTACATGTGAGATACTGGGGATTTAAATGCAAGACTACACACGTGCAAGGCAGAGTCTTTAAGCCAATCCACTATTCCTTTATGTTCTGCACATTAGTATTAAGACAGGGGCTGGAGCGATAGCATAGCGGGTAAGGCCTTGCACGAAGCCAACCCGGGTTCGATTCCCAGCATCCCATATGGTCCCCCTAGCACTGCTAGGAGTCATTTCTGAGTGCAGAGCCAGGAGGAACCCCTGAGCATCACCGGGTGTGATCCAAAAGGCAAGAAAAAAAGACATCATTTTTTCATATCATATCTATTATCCCTGAGTTTGAAAGACAAAAAAGTAAAGACCTAGAAGACATATAAATAGGGGTCCCAAAATACCAACCTCTTCTCTTTCTGATCAGTTTATTAGGAAGCATTGTTTATTTCAATAATCAATGTGATTCTAAAACTTCATTCCACTTAAAAATGGTTCATCTTGGGGCCACAGAGATAGCTCAGTGGGTAAGGCACATGTGTTCTATGTGGCTAACCTAGGCTCCATCCCCAGAACCCAGTATGATTTCCTAAGCACCACCAAGACTGATTCCTAAATGCAGAGCCAGAAAAATCCCTGAGCACTAGAAGTGCTCCTCCCCCAAACAAGCAAACAACAAAAAAGGCTTCACCTTGTCATATACGTGTTTTATAAGGATGCCTCTCTATAGAAGCTGAACCTATAAACTACTAAGTTTATCCCTTAGGAAAATTAGATGTGTCCTTTTACTTTTATTTTCCTCAAAGTGTAGTTTATTTATCTTATTTGCTAGAGTCTCCTATCCCACCAGGCACACAAAAATGAATCTGTCTAAAATTAGAGTTACTATTCATTCTTCTCAGGTGATAACTAAGTTTCAGGCGCCTTGGCCTCCAGCTTTGTTGTGAGTGTTCTTTGAGGATTAGGAATACATTTGTCAAATTCTAAAGAGCAGAATCAGCAGTATTCACCCTTCAAGAAGGGAAGTACTCTTTCTATCCTTGTTGTAAAGTCTTCTCCTCTCAGAAGTATGTGACCCAGCTATAAGGCTTTATATCACAAGGTTAGTGCTGATGTGGTCAACTTAGGCTCCTTTTCTTTCTAATAGAGTACTCAATTTTTTTAAATAATTTTTAAATACAGGAATTGACTTACTGATATTAAATATCACCTATTACCTCTGGTGCATCTCCTCTTTCTATTTTCCTGTTAACCAGCATAATATAAAATTGATGTGTGTGTATGTTTGTGTTTGTTCTCTCTCTTTTTTAATCAAACCATCTTGCGATAGAGCATTACAAAATTGTTCATGCCTATGTTTCAATCATCATACAATGCTCCAATACTATCCTTTCACCAGTGTAATTTTCCAGCACCAGTGTCCCCAGTTTCCCAGCCTGCCTCTATTGCAGACACCTCTCTTCTCTCTCTTCTCTCTCTCTCTCTCTCTCTCTCTTTCTCCCACTCTCTCTCTTTCTAATTTTGGGTATTATGGTTTGTGATACAGATGCTAAAAGGTAATTGTGTATATCCCTTTGCTGCTTTCAGCACTCAGTTATTGTCCAGAGTCATTATTTCCAAATAATATTGTCATAATTGATCTTTCTCTATCTTAACTACCTTTCATCTCCCACACCATTTACCAACCATTGACTAGTCCTCCTGGCCCATTTTTTCTGGCCTTAGTTATTAGTTTCATACATTATATATATATGTATATATGTATATATATCCCACAAATAAATGCAGTCACTCTATATCTGTCCCTTTCCTTCTGACTTATTTCACTCAGCATGGTACTCTCCAAGTCTCTCCATTTATATGTAAATTTCATGATTTCATTCTTCTTTTTTCCTAACAGCTGTGTAGTATTCCATTGTGCAGATATAACATAGTTTCTTTATCCATTCCTCTGTTCTGAGGCACTCAGGTAAGGGACTCTCTTTGCAAGTTGTTGTAATGAACTCCTTCTCTCTAGGTATTGGAAGTCCTCATAACTTCTCTCAGTTTTCATCTAAATGATTCTTCCCTGGGAGTATGGTGCCTCCAGCAGATCAACCTGAGTGCATCAGCAGCGTGATGGTGACTTCAGGCTTGCTGGTAGCCCAAAATTACTGCTGCGACTTTGGCAGGACACCTACAACTTGGGGCCAAGTTTACCAAGAAATTAAATGGCCAAAAGTTAGATATGTGGGATCCACACCCACAAACCACCTCTGGCTCAGCTATACAAGCTCATTTGTTGGCCTTATTTCAGAGACCCATAATTCTTGAAAGAGATCAAAAGCCACAGTCAGGGCCGGTGTCACACCCTGCAGGGCATATGCCAATAATTTATTTCCCTGGAAAAGATGGAAACAAGGGCCATGATCCAGAGACACACAAAAGAATCTCCAAACTGAGCAGCTCGCTGCAAAGGTGACTCTGAACATTAAGCCAGGCCGACTTCACTGGGGTGCCTCAGATGGGGGAGGCATCATGGCGTCATCCCTCCACCTGCCCCCTAAAAACCCCTGCAGCCACCAACTTCCAGAACCTAAAGAGAAGTGCAAGTACGTGGGTTCAGTGATGGCAAACTCCAGGCCTCAAGAGATAGAGGACGGGCTGGTCCCTCTCATCCCCCATCCCAATGGGACCCTGGAAGTCATGCCCACAAACTGCCTCCAACTCAAGCTCCTTAACTGGTCATGATCCAGAGACACACAAAAGAATCTCTGAACCAAGCAGCTTGCTTCAGAGATTTCTCCAGACTAATTATCTAAAATCTTAGAATTCCAGGAGCATGCAGCCAATCTCACCGCTGCATGGCATCTCATGATATTCATAATAAGCAATACAAAAGAGAGTATAAGGGAGATTGTCTGCCATAGAGGCAGGGCGAGGGATGGGATGGGGGAGATAATGAGGAGATTGGGGGTGGAAGATGAGCACTGGTGGACGGTTGGGTGTTTGATCATTATATGACTGAAACTCAAACCGGAAAGCTTTGTAACTGTATCTCATTGTGACTCTATAAAAAAATGAAAATTAAAAAAGCAAAATAAATAAATTATTCTCCCCATAACTCACGCAACCATAACTTGTTATAATGTGGGTTCCAAAATATGTCACATTGTAATTATACGTGACAGCTTTGTGTCCTAAGTGAAAACTCTTCATTACGTGAGAATTAGCAACCCAAGATTCCATCCAGCAGTTTCAATAAAAGAAAAAGAAAAGGACTGTGCTGCCTCTCCCTATTTCCTTCTCACAAGCAGTGAATGAGGAACGGAAAGAGAAAAGGGATGTGTAACTATCACTGAAACCGTACCACAAAAATATCTGAGACCAGAAAAAAAGATATTTGTTCTAACATGTGTTTGCTTCAACTTCTTCTAACAAACTAAATGCAAGATAAAGTTAAATTAAAAAACAAAAATAAAAAGAATCAGTGTTTCATGCAGGAAAAGTATAGCACTGCAGACTGACCAAACATTCCATACTCCATCAAATTGTCTTATTGGCTCTTTAATGAGGTAAATACCATTCTTGTTTACATTCATATTTCCTCTAATTTCATGAAAAAGTACCATAAAATCAACTTGTCCAAGAACACTAACAACTTTGGTAGTTTTCCTTTGTGATTTAATTGATTCATGCTATAAAATGAATTCTCGTATATCTGTAAGTAGCATGATATTTATTTTTTTAACTTTTCAAGATTGTGGTTATTATTCAAGTCTACAATAGCAGCTTGCAGTATAAGCCAAGCAAACAAACTACTCCTCACAAGTTACATAGAACTATCCTAACATCATTAAATCATTCAAAGAACAAATTTTGGGGAATTCTCTTGAAAATAACTCTAATTAGATGTAAATATTGCCCATTGCAAAGTAATATATTTTAGAATTTTTCCCTTGAGGCAAAGATTTTTTTATCCAATATTTACTATTAAATGAAAAATCAACAATATTTCAGTACAAATTTTCACAATGCAATATGATCAGATCCTTAAGATAGAAAATAAACTATTTAATAATAAATATATTTAGCCACTCGACCTCATATCTCTTCATTCTCAGCAATGGAAAACAAATTATCAAATGCTTCCTTTTCAGCAGATCCGACTTTAGGGGGGAGAAACTCCAAACAATAATAGTGAGGTTTTTGTTGAAATATTGAATGTAATCAAAGTAAAGTGAAAGTAAATTGAAATTTACCAGTTACACAGGCAGGGTGGGGGGCTGGGGAAGTGGGGGTTGGGGGGGAAGGTATACTGTGATTCTTGGTGGTGGAATATGTGCACTGGTGAAGGGATGGGTGTTCAAGCATTGTATAACTGAGACTTAAACCTGAAAGCTTTGTAACTTTCCACATGGTGATTCAATAAAAGAATAAATTAATAAAATACATATATATTTACACAATTATAAATATATTTTAAATATAAAATGCTCTTCATGTTGATTTATAATATTTTGTTTTTCACGTTTAATGTTTTATTATAATATATATTTAAAATATTGATGATAGTTTTTAAAAAATTTTGAACTTAATAGACTCAAGTTTTTAGAATTAAGTCTCATACTTTTTAAACACAACACTAAAGTAAAAAGGTAGCAATTAATCTCCTTATATGCATTAATATTCTATAGCATGCTTGTTATATATCTAAAATTATGCAAAAATGGGTATTAAAATCATTTAAATATGGGTAAAATGGTTAAAGCATTTATACTAAACCCCTGTCATACAGCAATGAAAGCATTTTGGGAAAATAGTATGAAAACTGAAGAAAGCAATTGCTGAAATATTTACGTTAAGTATTTACGTTTCTGAGCACCAGTCTCTACACTCACTTTAAAAATACTTGCAGAATCTCAAATAAAATATAAATGCTATCTATTTAAGTTATTCCTTATTCTTTCCTTTAGGAAGCCGTCTTCAGGCAGCTACTAATACTAGTGTCTTTGCAAACATTCCCAGACACAAGCATTTATTAAGCATCTTAATCCTGACACACATGTATGGTATCTAGGTTCAAGAGTTTCTTCTGGGACTGGATAAACTAGGACAGGAATCCATCTCAACTTCATCTGACCGTAGCACCTTAAAAGTTTCATGAACTTTGTTGACAGGAGATTCACAAGGTTAGTGAGTACCATCTGTAAGCCTGCGAAAGTTATTCTTTTTTCACTTTTTTCTATTTCTGAGTGTTCCCTGGTGGTCTAGTGGTTAGGATTCGGTGTTCTCTCTATTTCTGAGTGACTTTAGAGACTTTCAATTTAGTCTCTTTTCTGACCCAGATTAGCCAAAAGCAGATTTCCAGATTTCGTTGTTTCAACTCAAAAATGTTGAATGGGATTGAAGAATCAGTACAGTGGGCAGCAGACCAGGGTTCAATCCCACACAGTCCCCTGAGCCCCACAAGGAATGATTCCTAACCACAGAGTCATGGGTAAATCCTAAGTTTCTCATAGAAGACCCCCAGATAAAACAAAATATTTATTTTATTACCTATATATGGTTTTGGTTTTGTGTTGGGGTTTGGATTCACTTCCAGAAGTGCCCAGAGCTTTTTCCTGGCTCTGTGCTTGCTCCTGAAAGGCTGGGAAACCATATGAGGTGTCAGGGATTGAGCCAGGTAGTAACCCTGTACTAATGGGTTATGTTTTCTACTTTAAAAAGTTTTATTAAAAAATTTACTTAGAAAGAAGTGAGCAGAGAGAAAGAGTGGAATATGTGTTCCAGAGAGAACACATACTTGAGAGCAAGCAGGCATACATCCTTCTGAATGAATATTTTTAAGTCCTGGGGGTAGATGCCCAAAAGTGGAATATCTAGGTCACATGGAAGTTCAATTCTAAGTTTACTGAAGATTCCATGTACTGTTTTTTCACAGGGGTTGAACCAGAAACCTTTCTCATAAGCAGTGGATGAGAGTTCCTTTTGACCATATCCACCACCAACACAGATTGTTCCTACTATTTGTTTTTTAAGTGTACATTCAGAACATAGAAGCACATATATCTTTTGTAATTAATTGTTGTGTGTTTGGCAGACAGAAATGTAAACAAAATTGTTTCTAGCTATAGATAGAAGTTGCATTGTTTCTCAGGTATATGACAAGAATAGAATCGTTGAAGCACACATACAGAGAGAGGTGTATATATATATGTACATATATACACCTATATATAGGTATATGTACCTATATACTTATGTATAGGTATATACATATTATATATATGTCTATGTGTGTATATATATATGCATATATAAAACAAAAGAAAATTTACTTAGGAAAATGAGTACTGAAGGAGTAGATACAATGCTACAAACATTAAACCATTAATCATTGTGATTGCAAATGATTACATTGGGGCATTGTGAACAGAGGGGAATCACAGAGGCTAATGCTGAAATTAAAATGAAAAATTAACATGGAATCTTGGGAATTACCAATAATCTTGGTGTTAAATATCAATTACAATACCAGATGAAGCTAGCTACTAACAAGTTTGAACATTGTCTCATATATAAACTTTAAAGTTTTCATTACGTTATAATACTTAACGCATCTGCTTAACTTAATTTAACTTAATCAATGCCAAGATGTATCAAGCCCCTAAAAATAATAGCAGTAAACAAGTTGGTTGAAATAATTTTGGTAAGATTTTGTGAATCATAAAATTAAATTGCTGGGGCTGGAGCAATAGCACAGTGGGTAGGGCCTTTGCCTTGCACATGGCTGACCTGGGTTCAATTCCCAGCATCCCATATGGTCCTCTGAGCAGGAGTGACCCCTAAGCATCGCCAGGTGTGACCAAAAAAAGCCAAAAAATGAAAAAAAATAAATTAAATTGCAGAGTTGTAAGACTTAAATAACCACATGCTTTCCTTAATGTTAGTATCCTAGTTACTCATTCTTCTTTCAGTTTATCACTTAACAGTGTTTAATAACTATGACAATTTCATCTCCTCCCTTCTCCATTATTGAAACAATTCTGGATTTAAACAACTGCCTTATTGATTGTGTCTGATGACAACCACCTCAGGTGTTCTCTGGCCATCATTCTAACAATCAAGCTTTCTTAAGGACACAATTACATTGTTTATTCCTTCTGGTGAGTAGTAGTTGATGCTTAGCATTTTAATTTACATTTGAAATAAGTTATGTTTTGCTTTGACAGTGCAGTTGTCTTTTTCAAAGTTAGAAGCCTTTCGATGACTGAATTTCTATTGCTGAAAAAAAAGATAAGTTTAAAAAAATGACATCATAGATTTTTCACCTTTTATAACCTATTCATCTTGGGTCTAAGAAACAATTTTATCACCTGGCTTCTGAAGGTATCCTTTTGAAATGAGATTAAGTGAGTGTAGGCTCCAGGTAATTATTTTTCTGCACACCTGCTTTCCTTCCTTCCTGCATACCTACTTCTATTTTTTTGAAAGTGAAATTAATTCAGATAGTCACATTTAAAGGTCCTGGTTTCTAATAAAGGGTTTTCAAGTGAGAGATAAAAAGCCATTTGATTTTTCTTGAGATGATTATCTACAAGGAATATAATCCCTCCACCAAGTAACTCTAATTGCTAAAGAAAATACGGGAAATATGAAAAGTTACAGGAAATTATGCCTAAAGCATCTGATCTCCATTAAATTCTGCTTTTTTACAAAAATCTTTAATCACCTGATGCCTCTAAATGTTTCTTCCCTTAAAGGTATACACTGTGAAAACGGTTGTCTTCATCACTTCACAGCTTCTCATGAGCAGAAACTCTTTTATTTATGCAGATCAGAAAAGGAAAGCATTATAGGTTTCTCCAAAAGTTAAGGATTAATAATATCTGGATGATGTCTAAAAAGTTCATAAAAGTGGGGCCGGAGTGATAGCACAGCGGGTAGGGCATTTGCCTTGCAGGCGGCCGACCCGGGTTCGATCCCCGGCATCCCATATGGTCCCCCAAGCATCGCCAGGAGTAATTCCTGAGTGCAAAGCCAGGAGTAACCCCTGAGCATCGCTGGGTGTGACCCAAAAAGCAAAAAAAAAAAAAGTTCATAAAAGTAAATTATCGCCACATGTACTGTCTAGTATTAAATATATCTTCTGAAGGCTTCTATTGGTTTTCACTTCTACCACTACCAGCAGACTAGAAGACAAGTTAAAAAGAAACATTTGCAGAACTTACAGAGAAATCGTTCAACATCTCCAAAAGAAATAATAACTTTGGATGTGAAGAGATACCTTTAGTCTAAATAGTATAATGAGATGGGACTGGAGACTGTGAATAATGATGTGTCTATAGCTGCAAGTAAAAAACAGATGAGTCACCTCTTTGGAGAAGAAGAAAATCTCCAATTGTTGATTTCAGAGGTGGTAGTGAGTCAAGATCCTGTTGAGTCTCCCTGAAACACTTAAGTTCACTTTTAAGCTCCAGTGTCATTCATTCTGTATATTGTTTTTGTGAATGGAAATTATAATCAAGATCCACCAAGAAAATAACCAAGTCCCCCGCCACCGCCATTTTGAAGAAGCAGGTTTCAAAGTGTATTTCATGTTTTCATTGCATTGGTAGAAGATGTTATATGGGGAAGGAAAACCATATTGACTCTGCAATATGCCTTAGTTGTGCCTAAACCTATAGTGCCAAAGTCTATCAGAGTGACCCAGCAGTGCTCATGAGTCTATGTGGTGGTAGGGATAAAACCGCAGTTGGGTACTTACTAGTCATACTCTTTATATGATCTCCCCAGACCAGTTTATTTCCTGTGCAGTATTCTCAGTCTAGTGGTATACACCAAAACATTCTCTTCTAAAATAAACCCATTGAATTTAACTTTGATGCTTAAAAAAGAGAGAGAGAAAAAACAGATACAGTCCACTTCTTCAAGAAACTCAGAATAACATGGGGAGACAAGTTGGCACAGGAGGTGTGAGAGAGAGAGTGAGTCAAGTTTACATGGATGATAAACGTTTTTACTCTTAGTGCATGTTTTCTTTAAACAACTATTTGTATCCTTTTAAAAAATATTACCAGTTAGATCTATGGTCTCATAGTACCCCATCACTTGACACAGTGATTCATATTTAGTCAATAATCAACATTTTATTTTGAAAAAGGATGGTGTTGCCTTTAAAAAATTGTTGAATCTTTTGGAAAATACCTGTTTTATTTTCCAGCTGAAATATTAAACAGATGGGAATATTTTCACTAAAACAAATGGATGAATGCTAACAGCATGTCTTAGATTCACAAAAGATCATCTAATTACCAATGGTATTTCTGTGTCAATGCGCTTGCAATAAATATTAATTTTTTTCCAATTCAATTACTTACAGTCTTTAAAGTTTTGGCACTTAACTAAATGGGAAGACCTTGAAGATGATAGTGATGAAAGTTTGTAGGTTAGAAATACTGGCAAAATAATCCAAGGGGTTCAGAACGGGCAGGGGTGGACTTTTGTTATGATAATCAAGATTTTCAAGCATCATGAGCAGAAATTCTGAAAACTAGAGTTATTAACTTGCACATGTGAAAGACATCTAGGCTCCCTTTTCTAAAAAGTATACCTGAGAAATGTAGACCATGAGTTTCTCTGCATGCTTGGGGATGCCTGAGATAATAATAGACAGTCTCACCTTCTCTCCATCTGTGGGCACAGAATTTGAAGTGAATATGCCTCTTAATTTTAAAAACACACTAAAATTTTCACAAAGGGAAGGTTTAAATGGGGAGACCGCTAAATCACAGAACCTTAAGAAATCAGCAGAACACAAGAAGTTCAAAGTAAGCTGGAATAGGAGAGTTCCCGGTCTGTGACAGCTGGGAGAAGCGGCCTGAAAAATCAGAGTACATTTTACAAGTTACAGAGGTAGAGGTAGAAGCAAAAATGATCACTCTTGGTTGATCCTGACTATTTGTGGGGTTATAAAAAAGAAAATAAGAACAGACAAAAGTCAAATCTCTCCTGCAGACTTGTTGTTACTGTTTTGGGCATATCGAATATGCCATGGGTAGCTTGCCAGGCTCTGCTGTGCAGGCCAGATACTCTCAGTAGCTTGTGGGGCTCTCCAAGAGGAACGGAGGAATTGAACTTGGGTCAGCCGTGTGCAAGGCAAACACCCTACCCACTGTGCTATCACTCCAGTTCTCAGTAAATAGTGTGCTGGATCATTTTGACACACCAGTTGGCTGAGTCACATAGAACCCAGATATTTGACACAATATCAGTTTGATGTAAGTTTGTGAGGAAGGTCCTACATGATACTTAACTTTGAAACATTAGACTAGAAGAGATTTCCCTCGCCGACATGTACTGAGCATATTCATCCCATTGAGTACCTAAATACAAGACTAAAACTTTTCCCCTGTCTCTCTGTCGTTGAACTTAGACATAGTCTTGTCATGCTTTTGGATATGGACTTGAACCAGAACCACACTGATGACTTTCTTCTGACATTCCTATTTTCTAACTACGGATCTTGAACTTTTTGGTCTCCATAACCACATGGTTCAGTTTCTTGCAGTATCTGTATCTATATGACTTAACAAGTATATTTCTATACGTAGATCTACATGTGTGAATTATTTGTTGTCTATCTATATTTCTATCCATATCCATACCATTTTATATGCACTATGTATGCAATTTTTTTTACAGTTTTATTTCTCAACCTTTTCTGACCATGACTTCCTGCTAGCCTTGTTTTATTTTTCCTGTACCATTCCCTATTCCCATCTAGAGACTGATCATAGACAATAGCCTTCACATGATATTAGCTGCGACCAATTTACATGATATTCTCCTGAAACTCCCTTAAAATAACCTGGTTGAGAAATGCTTTTAGATAGTTACATATGAAGTTTTCCTGGCAGAGAAGCTTTCTTCTTATGTTCCCTCCATCCAACGTTCCCTCATCAAGGGAAATCTCCCTATATGTAATTATATTATCTGGAAATAAAGTGGCCTTACAAAAAAAAGAATTAACTTCTTTAAATTTAATTAAACTTCTTAATTTAATAATGCAGGTAAAAAAGTACATATTGAAAATCAGGAAGCATAAAAAGATCTGGCTCCTCTTCATCAAATTCAAGAGAGAAATTTGGAGGCTCGATTTACCTTTTATCACTTATAGTCACTGAGCCCAACACGCAGATTTTACTCCATGTATTTGCATCCTCCTGTTATTTTCTAAACATATTATAGAAGAAGAGTTGTTAAGACTGTGTTATACTAATTATAGATTCGGCATTGCATTTTAGTTCTACTAAAGGTTATTTTATTTTTCAGATAAAAAGTGATAAGGATTCACACATTTGCATCAGATTTTGAAGGAAAGCATGCTATTAGAAGCTGAGAAGCCTCTAAAAATGTCAGTTCAAATAGCATGTCTTCAGAGTCATGCCCTGACACCTGTTTTTCCAGAGTCTTAAAAATGTTTTGCCAACATTAACTTTACTTAGCCAGACATCACCTCTATTATAATTACCATATCCCCATTTGAAAGATGTTAAGGAGTCAAACTGGAAATTCTAATGGGAAGTCCAAGGTCATGAGCTTCTGCGTCTAGTATATAAAACCTCCAAGAGTCAAGCATTTGGGATGTTTACTTTTTTCCCTAGTGACAAGAACTAGTCATGCAAGTGACAGCTTAGGATCACTATCATTTGCTAGCATCCCCTCCCTTTCTTTTCCAAGTCGTTTGCATAGCCATTTACATAGCGGATCATGAATTATACATAACCGCATATTTCTTTGTATCTTCATGAACTTACATTCCAAATCATTGTGCAATCTTGAATTCATCAGTTTGAATTTTTCCTCTGCACTATCTTTAATTTTTGGTAAACACTGTCTCTGATGGGCACACTGCTGCCCTATCACAGACCTGGAAAGTAAAAGGGGCTAGACAAAGCAATCCCTTTCTTTGTTCATGTATCATCATCTGAATTTCTTATGACTTCTGGCTATGGAGGTCAGTAAATCTCTCCCTGAAAAGCAAATAGGAAGTTGAGACAAATTTAAAAAAAAAATCATCTCAATGCTATAAAAATTGACCAGAAATGCAAAATAATTTGAAAATAATTTATATTTGAGAAAATGCCAAAGTTGAGGTACAATTAGAGGGAATCTATGGCATTTTTGCCTACTGCTATCTCATCTGCACCCAGCACAGGCAGCATTGAATGAACACCAGTGTTACTCTTCTAAACATAAATTCTACCTTCTAAGTTCTAATACTCTTCCAAAGCAGAGTAGATCTTTAGGACCACCAACTCTGCTAGCCATAGTCCAAAGGAACTAACTCAACTATGAGAACTAAACCAACTATGGAGATGGAGCCCCGGGCCCATATTATTGTCAGTAAAAATAATATTAATGCCACTGGATAAATAAAAAAATAATGGTTATTATTTTAGTCACAGTTTTAACAAATCTATTCTTGGTGGCTGTTTCCTACACAATGGAATTTTGAATTAAAAAATAATTAGAACCATTCAAATTACCAAAACCAACTCAAGAAAGAAAATGTAAGGCAGAGAGGATAAATTAATAATCTCACGTAGCCAAAGCAAAGCTCGGATCTGGATGCTTTAACTTTGTAAATTGTATCAAATATTTAATAAAGAGTAATACCCAAAACATTTTCTTTTCTTTGTGGAAATTTATGAATTTTGCAAGAAAAATTATAAAATATTGTTAGCATCAAGTTAGAAAGCAGACAGTGTTTATAAATAGATTTACTGATTCTTGAATTTTACCTATCTCGCTCTGAATTTCTATGGTACCAAACACACAACACACACACACACACACACACAAGCACAGATCATATTAATTATTTTCCTCATATTGGTATCTAGCAGTGCAGATGTTTTGCTTTATGACAAATGAATGAGAAGTTAAAGGTTCATATAGACTACATTTAAAAAGATATATACAATATTGAAAAACATTTCTTCCTAATGAGATTATAAATGTGGAAACAGAAATTTATATTCTATTGCTAGATAAACTCTAAAGCAACCATTCACTTAGAAATAATATTAGAGTCTTATTTACATACTCAGAATGGTTCTATGCACTATATTAAAAAAAATAGACATTGCCTGTTTTTCAATCAAGTAGAGAGATCAGAGCAGTTTAAATTTAATAGAAATTTTTTTAAGGCTGGGGGTTTTCACTTGGTTATGCTTAAGGCTTACTCCTGGCTTTATTCTCAGGGTTTACTTTAGGTGGTCCTCAGTGAATCATATCTCCTGTTGGGATAAAACTAGGGCTGGTCACTAACAAGGCGAGAACCTTACCCCTAAACAGAAGCAGGAGTTGCTTGTTTGTCTTTTTATATCCAGTTAGGAAGTATTTTCCCATAAGCACTTGAAAGGAGATTAAAATGTTATCATGAGTAAATTATTTTTTAATACTAACCTTATTAGTATTATATAGGTCAAGAAGTAAAGTTGGTTGATGATAAAAGTTCAAAATAATTCTACCAAAAATTGGGGCAAGAAACAAAATTTAAATTATTAGTCTTCAATAAAGCAAATAGCTAGTAAAAGAAATAATATGTATTAAAAAAACAAACACAAATTCATGGAGACAGGTTTAAGGACTTTTGACTTAGAACTATCCTTCTGCAGAAAAAAGAAACAGTGGCAAAACAAGCCTCTAAGAGTTTTATAGCTTTCAGACCTGTCTGGCCTTCCAATCTCATTATTATTGTTGAAATTTTGTAAAAAAAAAAAAAAATTACCTAAATCAACAAATTCATGTAAGCAATGATTTGCAACTTGAAAAGGAATTAAAACTAGAGATCAAAATTCAGGTTTTATTCACTGTTCAAGGAATATGTGATATAAACATAAGTTATTTTACTGGGACAAAATCTATACCATACCTCCCATTTTGGTGTAACAAACTACAAGAGATCTGGGTGGTATAATGTTATTAACATATCCCCAGAGTTGAGACTATAAACAAAATCAAACATTTCTCTGTAATTTTGTGCCTAATAACTGATTCATCACCAAGTTGTCAAGTTATCTAATGTAGAATATGAAAAGCCTAAATAAATATAATGTGGCTTCTTTAAGACATGTACAAACTTATTCTTAGTCACAGTTAAAGACGCTAAAAATATTTGTAAGAGGGAAAATGTAAAACAAATAGGACATGCTGAAAAGCAGTGAACTGTACACTTAAAATAATTAAAATGGTAAATTATATGTTATATAAATTTTGCCACAATAAAAAAATAGAAAAGGGATTCAAGGTTATCTCTATAGCAACTTGCATTAAAAGGGTGTCCAAAGATAGGTATATGACCCCTAGACTTCTTTAGAAGACTACATGTAACTGACATTTTTTTTTTTTAAAGTCTGTGGGCTGGTAGATGAGGGCTGTATGGAGTCTGGAACTATAAATTTGTATCCCAACACACTAAGGAATTTACTACTAAAAAACAGAAAGTAACCACTCTTAGGAGAGGGAGAAAGGAGATGATCAGAGCTGTATTCTAAGAAAACCACCCATGTGGTTGAAAAATCTCGGGATTTTATAAAATAGGATATGTTTTGAGGAAGGCATTTACTATTACATAATGAAGGACACATAATGGGAGATAAAAGTGAATGGATGAGTTTGGAAGATATTTGCAAGAGAATTCCCATAGCTCAGCAGTTAATTACCATAACTAACAAGATTAAGGATACTTTTTTTCTCTCTGACATTTGTAACTACATTTGCAAGTGGTGTGCATTCATCATTATGGTTATTGAAAGTGGGTGGAACTAAGAATGGAAAATGAGTTTAATTAGGGACTTACCTATTTAATGTGTAAGGAAAGTCAAAGCAAAGTCAGATTGAAAGAAGGAAACAAAGATCAGTAGACAGCTCTTTCTGGAGAAACAAGTATAAAAATGATAATATCTAGATGCTGAATTTAGTAAGGTAGTAACACATTAATAAAAGGCACAGAATGAAGATAATCTTCCACACATCTTCTCTCATTATCTCTATAGTAGGAGCAAGATATTGATTTCATTTTATCTATAAAATGCTTGTAAAGAAATTAATAAGGTAAATAAATTATGTTTAACTTCTGTATACTAGCTGACACATGAACACTAATGCATTTAACATTGTCCTATAATAAATATTCTGTGTTCAATTAATGCTTTTGAACACCTGAATAGTCCATCAGCATTCTTGCTATTGAAAATATAAAGTTCATAGTATGTAATTGATATACAATTTGTTGTTTTTTTAAAAAAAAATCTCTTTTACATGTAGTTCTTTTGAGCTGACAGGTCTTTCTATAACCACAGTTATGTAACACTGACCAAGGTGGGCTAAGAACAATATCCCTTTTGCTAGCCAACAGTGATTGATCTGCATATATAAGGTAGATAAAATAGGACAGATAAAATCCTGCAATCAAGAAATGCATAGATAAAGGATTTGACTCTTAATTAATCTGATTACTCGCGTAAATATAATAAGGAAACATGTAAAAATGGAAAAAATAGTATATAAAGAGTTTTACATACAATTTTATATACTATATACAAAATCTACTTTATTATTTCAAATGTTCTACATTGTTGCCTTATACCCTTTATTTAATTTCATTCATCCTGAGTAAATAAGAGTGGTTTTTGCATTTTCTAGAGAAATTCAGAATCACATATGTTATGTTTTAGTATTCACAACACCCTCTTTCTGTCTAGCTTTGTTTTTAACCTTACTTTTTAACTTGTGAATATGTGCATCAGTGATTTCTCAACTGGGTCTGAAAAAAAAAAATAGTAAGAACAGTGCTGCAACCAATTGATACCTTAATCTTTGAATTTCTTTCAGTCATCAATTATTTTATTTTCATGGATCATTTTTGAGTTTTAAAATATAATTAAAACATACCATAACAAGTAGATTTAATTGTCCCATGCAATTTTACTTGTCAAGGACTCATTATTTTTTTTTATCTCAACCAATTGCTTTAGAAACCCAGTTATTTTTTTAATTATTCACATTTTGACATTAACCTTCATTTATTTTTTCACTGGAATTATCTGAGAAAGCAATCCATATTTTTAATCAAAATTTTATTCACTGATATATTTTTATGTGCTGTTTTTTCCTGTTATTTTCAAATGGTGAAAAGGGAGTTGAGACTCAATGTATAACAAGAGAAGTAGTGAGAAAAAGTAGATCTTGAAATAATCATTCAACATTTTCAAATATGATGAAGTGACATCATAATTTGTTTTAAAATGGAAGCTCACATATGGATGAAACAAAAGGATATTATACTTGCTGGTTTAAAAAATGGGACATAAATGTTAATAATAGTATTACAAACCCTGCTTTCATAGGTCTTCAATTTTTCATAACAAAAATTTGAAAAAAATCTGTGATTAAATTTATGTGTCAAACGTACTGGCCCACATGGGCACCCAATACCCAGTCAGATGTTATTCTAGGAGTTTCTGTGAGAGATTTTTGAAAGACAATACCTGAATCAGTAGAGTGAGAAAATCGTATTGTCTTTCCCAGCTCGGTAGATCTCATCAACCTATCAGTGGAAAACCTGAATTAAACAAAAAGTTGGGGCAAAAGTAAAGTCAATTGCTTCAGGACACTCAAATAGGGACATTATATTTTTTCCTATTTATGGATCTGGTGTTTTCTGGCTTTCAGACTGGAACTTAAAACCATCTGCTCTCCCAGATCTCCAGCTGATTCACCCTGAGATTTTCAACATCCATATTGCATGAAAAAATTCCTTATAATCTTCTTTGTGTCTTCCTTCTTTCCCTCCACCTTTTTATTTCTTTGTTTTCTCTCTTTCCTACGCTCTTTCGCTTCTCTGTCTCTTTCTATTTTAGTTTCTTTATTGACCATATATTATTTAAGCCTTGACACAGTCATATGTAATTCACTTTTTTTTCTGGTTCAGATTTAGTTTGTTGCTTATAAAAGGTGCATTAAAAATTTTTTTTAAGCTTGTTCTTCAAGCCCTTGTTCTTTCTTGAGCAGATATTTTTCCCTCTCTCTGTTTTGGCCACTCTAGAGAAATCTGTATTGTTAGAACACATATTCCTCTCTTTCTCGTGCCCACCCCCCATCTTTCTAGGTTAAATCCATTCAATAAAAACTCTCTGGCTTCCATATAAATAAATAAATAAATAAATAAATAATAAATAAATAAATGAAAAGAAATTTTAATTGTCAAATATATGAGATAAATAAAAAACAGTTTTCTTTTGCACAGTGTTTTATACCTTATATAATTTTATAATGAGCTATGCTTGTAATATCATGTTTCACTCAAATGAGAGAAGGAATCCAGAGTTCGGACCTCTATCGACGATCGAGAATCAGGGACCCTGTCTCGTTTTCCAAGGCATGAAAACTCAGATGGACTGGACACATAATGCGATTTGGAGATGACTGCTGGACTAGAGCTGTTACCAACTGGATTCCACGGGACGTCAAAAGAACGTCTGTCTGCCCACCTACGAGATGGTCATACTTCTTCATCAAGACCCTGAACGAAGGATTTGAGGCTCTTCATGTTCCTGGAGTGAGCAGATATCATTGGGCTATACTAGCACGCAACAGGTACGATTGGAGACATTACCGGCACCCCCTTGAGCAAAAATCGATGAGCAACGGAATGACAAGTAATACAAGTGATAATTTTTATTTTTATTTGTTTATTTATTTTTCTGATTATTTTTTGTTTGTTTGGTTTTTATTTTTTTATTTTTTGTTAATGAGTCACCATGAGGGTACAGTTACAGAGGTTCATGCTTGTATTACAATCATACATTACTCAAGTACCCATCCCTCCACCAGTGCCTGTTATCCTCCACCGATGGCCCCAGGGTCCCTCCCACCCTCCCAACCTGTCGCCCCCACCCCACCCGGATCCTGTGACAGGGAATTCCTTTTTGTTCTCTCTCTCCTTTTTGGTGTTGTGGTTTGCAATGGAGGTACTGGGTGGCAATCGTGTTCAATCTATAGTCTGCTTTCAACCCACCTCTCCCATCCCAAGTGGATCCTCCACCACACTTTAGTTGGTGTTCCCTTCTCTACCTGAGCTGCCTTTTCCCCCAACATGTGAGGCTGGCTTCCAGGCCATGGAGCGAATCTCCAGGTGCTTATTGCTACTATTCTTGAGTGTTAGTCTCCCCTTCTGTTGTTTTAGATTCCGCCTATGACTGCAGTTGTTCTATGTCTGTCTCTTTCTTTCTGACTCATTTCACTTAGCATGATACTTTCCATGTTGATCCACAAGTGATAATTTTTAAAGTAAATTCATTTAGTGGCACAGGATCTTGTGGTGCATTTGCCTTGCACAGGGCCAACCTAGCTTAGATCCCTGGCATCACATACCAAAGCCCACCAGATGTGACCCTGAATGCAGAGCCAGGAGTAAGCCCTGAGCACTGCTGAGTATGCTGCCCACCCTCCACTCCAAAAATTGTGGTTAATCACGAGTGTTATGAAAACCCCAGATTGTGCTTGTTTTGTTTTTCAGAGATATATGTATTTCTAGTAACTCCATTTTGGGGATCAGAGAAGTGAAATGAGTTTTTAATTAACTGGTCCAACAGTTTCAAAGGAGATATCATATTCAATGGAAATCCTTTTTTATTATATTTCCCAAGAGAAAAACAAGAGGTGCTGAAAAGATTCATTTCTTAAAGAATTACTTCACTTAAAGAAGAATATTTACTGAGCTATGTGTATATATGTATATATGTGTGTATATATACATATATGTATATATGTATATATATACATATATATATCACTGTATCACTGTATCACTGTCATCCCATTGTTCATTGATTTACTCGAGCGGGCACCAGCAACATCTCTATTATACCCAGCCCCGGGATTTTAGCAGCCTTTCCTTACTCATCTTTTCCAACGATTGGAGGCTTTCAGGGTCAGGGGAATGAGGTCTATCATTACTGTTTTTGGCATATCAAATACGTCATGGGTAGCTTGCCAGCTATATATATATATATGTATATATACACATATATGCATACATGTATGTAAAATGGTTTAATAATAATCACAAATGATGTTAATCCCTAGTCTAGACTAGCAGAAGGGTGATCACATGCCATATCACCTATTGACTTTTGGCTTTACACTCATCTCTTGACTGCATGAAACAGTACTATGAAAAATAAGCTAAGTTCATAAAATAGATAATATGATTATATATATATATATGAGCGATAGCACAGTTGTTGGGCATTCGCCTTTCACGCGACCGACCCGAGTACGATTCCTCCGCTCCTCTCGGAGAGCCCAGCAAGCTACTGAGAGTATCGAGCCCATGTGGCAGAGCCTGGCAAGCTGCTCATGCGTATTGGATATGCCAAAAACAGTAACAATAATTCTCTCAATGAGTGACATTACTGATGCCTGCTCGAACAAATCGATGAGCATTGGAATGACAGTGACAGTGACAATATATATATATATGTATATATATATATATGTATATATATATATATATACACATGTTGAGTACTGGACATTTGTACAGAGGTTGGGGTGTAAGTTTCCAAACCTGGCTAATCTGTATCACACATGCCCCTCCTGTGTAATCCTGGGGCAGTACTGGGGTGGCTCAGATGGACCTTGGCACTGGACAGCCCAGGTAGCACCACATCTTCAGACACTAGTTTTCAGCCATTTGACGGAGCTAGCTGCGAACTGACAAGACTAACTACCAGGCAACTGAACATAGGTTGGGAGTAGCCACCCCCAAATTTTATACATAACTGTTATAGATAAAAACAGCCCAAAGCTGATATTTAAATGTTTCAGAAATACTCTAAATTTTAAACAGAGATTAACTGGTAAAGGACTTTGAAACAAAGACCTTGCAAAATTCCAACGAATCAATCATTTAAGCAACAATTGTATTGATGGTATGCACCTCCTAAAATAACCCAAGGGTTATATTATATGACCGTATGTTATGTATGTTTTATACATAATAACCTTGGGGTCAGGCCTCAGAGCCTTGTGTAATCAATCATTATTCAATATAAAGTTTAGAAGGAAGTGTTGACTAGAAAGCTGTTCATAGGAAGGAAGGAAGGAAGGAAGGAAGGAAGGAAGGAAGGAAGGAAGGAAGGAAGGAAGGAAGGAAGGAAGGAAGGAAGGAAGGAAGGAAGGAAGGAAATACTTTTTTCCAAGGCCATTAATTTTTCCCCAAAAGGTGTACAGCTGCAATACAGGAACTGAACATATACATATACAGTTACTGAACAAATTGTCTCTTAGTGCACTTTCCAAGCCCAATGAATGGATTAGCCCATGGCTGACTGATCATACTACTGTTCTCTTTCCCAGATTATAGTTATAGGATAAGGATAAGACAAATAATCACCTCAATACTAATCACCCAACAACCTCATGCTATAATTAATGACACAAATTATTCTTGTTACGATTAGACATACCTTCTGATTAACAAGGCTTTAGTTACTTTATTGGTAAGCTTTCTACTTTGAACCTTCTTAAATCTATTGAATGATTTTTATTCTTAAGCAGCACAGAGTTGGAGTGTGGAGTTGGCAATGAGTTCTAAAGAATTAGCAAAACCAAGATGTTATTAAAAGAAATTACTAGCCTTAATGTGGTCAAAAACTTGAAAACCAGACCCACTTGGTGGACTCAGAAAATGAAGCTGACGAGACTAATTGGCACCAGTACCTCCAGAGAAGGTTGGAGCCATTCCATAAGGAACTTTTCAGAGAGATAAAATACTGTGATAAGGATTCAAAGATAGAACACCCAAAATTTAAAGTTTTTCCCCTTAACAACATCCTAGCAACAGATCCTTACCCACATTGGAAGCCCTATGCAGAGGTTGTTTGGACAAAAATCCTATTAAACCAACTTTGCAAAAGGCAAGTACACATATTTCCCCATTCTGGGGAGATGGCCCATATCTATGCCTGGAGCATGTTTTCTTTGTCTTTGACTTCATTGGCTACATATTCCACCTCTGAAATTTTTGCCCTCATCTCAACCTGATATATGTATTCTCAGCTCTCTCCTCTCTGGAGAAGCTCTTGAACAGGTTACTCTTTTTCCTCCCTTAAAATATCTAAATGAAATTGTGTATTTCACTCTTTATCTCCTGCTGAATTTCTTTTCAGTGAGGGAAAGCAACATAGCTATTAAGAACCTGGATAGAAGTTTGAATTGAGTAATAGCATAGCAGGTAGGACATTTGCCTTTCACGCAGCCGACCCAGATTTGATTCCTCCATATTTCTCGGAGAGCGCAGCAAGTTACCAAGAGCATCCCACCTGAATGTCAGAGCCTGGCAAGCTACCTGTGGCGTATTTGACATGCCAAAACAAGTCTCACAATGGAGACATTACTGGTGCCTGCTTGAGCAAATCGATGAACAGTGGGATGACATGCTACAGTGCTACGAAGAGCAATTCCTTGTTTCAGCCTGAATTCCATAATTCTTCAGAAAATTGGGTATAGGAATAATTCCCCATGCCAAGATGATAAAGTAAGACTCAGGTGCAATTTAACAACAGCTGTGTGGAGCTAGTGAGATATATATCTGGCTCTTAAAAATTCTTGTGGTAGACTTATTCACCTAAACATCCCAAGCAGTTACTTGGGTGAACAAGTAGGTAGAGAAGAAGGAGTAAATGCCCTTGTGCTAATAACTAATGCTATTAAAGTAAATGCTAATAACCCTGTTGTCCCTTTCAGATAAGTCAACCACAACAATCTTATGGAGGTTTGTTTTTTTTTATATAGACCTGACTACTCTTGTATAAAAAGAATACTTTTATAGTTTTCATATCATTATGTATATTTTAAAATAAAAGTTCTTAAGCACTTGGAATTTTTTTCCTGAAATTTCCACTCCAAGAAAATGTGAAGGGCTAGAGTGGTAGTACAATAAATAGGTAGGACACCTGACTTGCACATGGCCAACTCAGGTTCAATCCCCAGCACTCCCCTGAGCTATGCCATTGGTGATGCCTGAGCTCAGAGCTAGGAGTAAGCCCTGAGCACTGTTGGTGTGCTCTTACACTCCCCCTCCAAAAATGAAAATTGAGCAGAAAAATGAATGCAAAGAAAAAAATCTCATTTCCACTAAAACGGTCTTACTATTCCTGTGGAAATGAAACTGAATAAGTAATCGTTAAAGATAATGTTCAATGATCAAAATGGTAAACATATAGAAGTAATATAACGAAATGCCAACTAAAATGGTTTTTATTTAAAGATAAATGTAGGGGCTGGAACAATAGCACAGCAGGTAGGGCGTTTGCCTTGCACGTGGCTGATCTGGGTTCGATTCGCAGCATCCTTTATGGCCCCCTGAGCACAGCCAGGGGTAATTCCTGAGTACAGAGCCAGGAGTAACCCCTGTGCATCGCGGTGTGTGACCCAAAAAGCACAAAATAAAAAATTTTAAAAATAAAGATGAATGTAAAACTTAAAATTCGGGGGCCAAAGAGATGAATAGTCAGCCGGGCACTTGCCTTGCACATGGCTGACCGGTGTTCTATCCCTGGAACCCCATTTGATGCTTCAAGTTCACCAGAAAAATCAAAACAAATCAAAAACTTGGAAAAATGCAAAAATAAAATTTTAAGGCATCAGTCATTATCTAATTTTCTTTATTTTGTTCATGATTTGAGATAACTAAGGTACAAGAACTATTGAAATTAAGTCAAAGAAGATTTTCTTGTATTGCATAAAAATTGATGGTTCAAAGGTCTTATGCTGTATGTATCAATATATATTTATGCTGGTATATCAATGTACACATTTATATCTTTTTGGATTGTTAGATTTATTTGGTCTAGAAAATCTTGAGTTTAAATAATTGTGGTACCTAAAAACAGGTTCAAAAAGTAATGGTTTAATTTAAAACATGGGTTTCTAGAGTTATAAAATTGGTTGCAAAGCTGGAGCAATAGCGCTGCAGGTAGGGCGTTTATAGTTTTATAGAAAACTTTTTTATAGAAAACTATAAAAGCCATGTTTGCCTTGCACGTGGCTGACCTGGGATTTGATTCCTCCGCCCCTCTCGGAGAGCTGGGCAAGCTAGCGAAAGTATCTTGCCCACAAGGCAGAGCCTGGCAAGCTACCCTACCTGTGGTGTATTCGATATGCCAAAAACAGTAACAAGTCTCACAATGGAGACATTACTGGTGCCCGCTTGAGCAAATCGATGAGCAACGGGATGACAGTGACAGTGACTGGTGTTTTATTTGATCTCTAAGACTTTTGGTAACTGAAATTTCTAGAGTTACATAGCAAAGAGTTATAATGGATTAATCTTAGATGTCAGCCTGACACTCTGAAGCCATATAGCATTGCACCTTGGTAAAAGTTTGAGATAACAATGGAGAATTGCATGGGAAATGTGTGAAATTTTACTAACTGTATTGTTAATCCTGGACTGGAGCGATAGCACAATGGGTAGAGCGTTTGCCTTGCACATGGCCGACCCGGGTTTGATTCCTCTGTCCCTCTCGGAGAGCCCAGCAAGCTACTGAGAGTATCCCATCCACATAGCAGAGCCTGGCAAGCTACCCGGGGCATATTCAACATGCCAAAAACAGCAACAACAAGTCTCACAATAGAGACGTTACTGGTGCCCACTCAAGCAAATCGATGAACAATAGGTCTACAGTGCTATAGTGTTTGTTTGGGGGCCAAACATCAGATGCCGCTCCTGGTTTCAGGGATCACTTGTTATGGGCAATGAATGAATTTGGAGCTTCAACATACACAGCATGTGCCTAACCCATTAAGTCATACCCCTGGCTCCCCTCTAATTAATTGTTAATAATTATCTGTTTGGTGTTGTCATACCAACAAGGTAACAGGAAACTATTTGTATGTAAAAATTTTAATAGCATAGCATTAGGTGAGTTGTCACCTTTAACCCCTTCAAATGTGAGCAATATTCTAATAGAAAATAAAATCTTCCTTAATTTAGAATGAGTAATATTTATAGAAATAATAAATTATTAATATAACCATGAATAATTTATAGTGAAAACTCAGATATTTGAAGAATATTTTAAACTTAGGCATAATTGAAAGAGGTGCCAAATGCCTCAGTTCAACTTATCTACATAAATTGGTTTTTTTCAAAGGCAAAATTCATTTTTCAGAATATTTTGAAGCAACATGAGCAATGGAGTTTGATTTCATATTTAAATTTATACCTTGCACCTGGCCTCATTCCGTTTCTACTTCCTAATCACTTCACTATAACAATATCTTTTCAGGATATTGACAATGCTGTGATATTTTAGGAATAGTTCTTTAGGGAAGATTCAGTGATGATAATTATTCTTCATGAATTTACAGCTTAGCATTTCAAGTTGACATGTTAGCATAAAATTCTGTAAGTAATTAATTTGATAGCTCTATAATCAAAAGTATTTTAGTAAAAGCTGAACCTTTCTGCTTTTTAATATGTTTCTTCATTCTTTTTTTTATCCTTATAACTTTCCAATTAATGCTTAAATTAAAGTTCAAGTGCTGTATTTAGAAATTCATTAAGAAAACTGGCCTGATTTTCTTAGGGCAAAGATTGGCATATTACTTCCTGAGGGAATTACACATCTTAATTGTGGATAGATAGATATAATGAAAGTTGTTCACAGGCATTGTCCATGAAATTATCATTTAAGACTTTTTATTAGTGCATAGAATTAAAAAACTGAGGCATCCCATTTTATATCTTCAATATTATTGTTTGAGAGAATATCTCATGGTTTTAAAGGCAAAGTTTTAAATTTTTATTATTATGTTGTTTATTTTTTTAATCTACTCCTAATTTTTCTAGGTAGTTATTTTCACCTTAGAAATTATTTACAAATAAATAAATAAATAAATAAAGCAATCATTTATTTATTAATATACTAAAAAAAAGGACTGGAGCCATAACACCAGTAGGGTGTTTGCCTTGCAAGTGGTCGACCTGGATTTGATTTCTCTGTCCCTCTCGGCTACCCAGAGTATCCCCCCCACACGGCGGAGCCCGGCAAGCTACCTGTGGTGTATCCAATATGTCAAAAACAGGAACAAGTCTCACAATGGAGACATTACTGGTGCCCGCTTGAGAAAACTGATGTACAATGGAACAACAGTGCCACGGTGCTACATACTGAAAAATAGTATGTGAAAGGCAATCACAAGTAAAAATCTGACTGAAAGTGTTTTGTCATGATAACATATATCTAAAATATGATATAAATTGGGGTATTAAATTGATCCAATTTGTGATGCCTTTGAACTGCATCAGTAATTCTAAAACCTTCTTATAATCCTAGTGAGAGATAAATAGCACTCACCCTTAGGAAAAAGTGGTTCCCAACTAACAACTCTTAGAAAAGTGCTCTTTTAGTCATACTGCTATCAGCAAGTCAGTTCCTTGAGCCTCCCTTCTTAAGTGATTTATAACTCTAATGCTGCCCTTTTATTTTTAATTAAATTGTATGCTTATATATTGTCATGTGAACTTCCCCAAGTAAAATGTTATCATGATTATATGCAATTAACTTGAGTCATAAAATGAAACCTTACCACTATGGTAAAAGCTAGCATTTTTCTATATCCAAACCTTATATTACAGTGGGTCATGCTACTTCAACATGAGTGAGTCGATAAATAAAACAAGGTTTCTTTGCCTCATTTCACACACACATGCACACACACACAAAGAGGGATGCCTTAAATAAATCTCTCAAATATTCAAAATGGAATCTTCTGAATTTAAGTAATTGTCCCCAATAAGCATTGTTTTGTATTATCCTCTTTCCCCACATCCCAGCAAGAAAAGTGAAGTATTTGGTTTTATTATAATATTAAACTATTTTAGAAGCAAGAAGAGTTAGGTATTTTTATTTTTATTTTTGTTTTGTGTTTTTCAGTTTGGGCAACAATCAAAACTACATTATAGTCCTTTCTATTTCCTCCCTTCTCACAGCACGGTCACCAGCTGTTGTGATGGCCCCAAGAGGGATAGTGAAAGACAAACTTGGGAGAAAATATTCGATTTTTAAAAATAAACTCAGTTTCTATTTGTATGAGGAAGTCAGAGGCCCAGTGCAAAGATAGAAAGTCTAAGTAATGCTTGAATAAACTTATTTCCTCCTACACTGATAGATGACTTTATACTAATGTACTTTGGTGTTCAAAAATAGTAAAGCATTACCCATTGATGTGTAAGGGTCTAATTAAATTAATTGGATGGTTTAAAATATAATGTTTGTGACTATTTACTTTGAAATCCTCTTTTGTCATTTTCATACTCTCCATGAGTCATATCTAAGACAAGAAAGATCTAGGGCATGTGATCAATGTCAGTCCTAAGGATCATGCCATAAGGGCATGAACTGATAATGCAAGCCTCACTTCTACTGTCTAATGACCTGGGTTAAAACATTTAGCAATTTTCTACACTGAAATTTTCTCAGCCACAACAGCATGCTAATAAGATTCCAGTGTCATAGGTGAGGGGAAAATGATCCAATGATAAGAATTAGACTCAATATAAAAAGAAACTTTTCCATGAAACCTATTTTTACTTGCTTTATAAATTATGCCATTCAGGATGTTGCTAAAATCATTACCTTGAAATGCACCTACTGGATGAAAGTAAAAGTAAGCCTTTTTGTCCCTCATCTTCCCTAGAGACATACCCCTTAACAGGAAACTGAACTAGACAATATCTTGGTCGCACCCATCAAACCTGAGAGACCCACACAGATGAATCATACTTACTGAAGCACTTGAAATTAATTTTTATCATTTAGTGAGAATGAAAATGCTCATTTCAAAGGCCAGATTTTTCTTTCTAAATTATATTTCTTCATAAATATATTATTGTATTAACTCCAGAAAATTGCCTTACTCCTTCATGTTTTTAACACCTTTTAATGGTTGCTCTGCTCTTGCTCTAGGAATATAGAGGAGTGAAATAAGCACCTACAATTCCTGATATCTGGAGACGAATATAGCATCTCATCAAAACTTGACTATTAATTCATGTCCTACCCTTCATTTTTCTCTGTAGAATTCTTACAATCCTTGCTTTACTGAACCAATAGTTTTGTGCTTTCTTAGATAATTTTGAAGTTAGAAAATAATTAAAATAATTCTGAAATGTACTCCATGTTGGAATCAACCACATCCCAACTTTGGTTACATAATTCCTTTATTTTATTCAAAGTAGACCCCCCTCCCTCCCTCTTTCCCTCCCTCTTTCCCTCCCTCCCTCCCTCCCTCCCTCCCTTCCTTCCTTCCTTCCTTCCTTCCTTCCTTCCTTCCTTCCTTCCTTCCTTCCTTCCTTCCTTCCTTCCTTCCTTCTTTTCCTTCCTTCCTTCCTTCCTTCCTTCCTTCCTTCCTTCCTTCTTTTCCTTCCTTCCTTCCTTCCTTCCTTCCTTCCTTCCTTCCTTCCTTCCTTCCTTCCTTCCTTCCTTCCTTCTTTTCTTTCCTTCCTTCCTTCCTTCCTTCCTTCCTTCCTTCCTTCCTTCCTTCCTTCCTTCCTTCCTTCCTTCCTCCCTTCCTTCCTTCCTTCCTTCCTTCCTACCTTCCTTCCTTCCTTCTTTCTCTTCCTGTTTTTCTATGTCTTTGTCTCTTTGTTTCTATTCTCTCTCTCTTTCTCTCTATCTCAATCTCTCTCCCTACCTATCTCTCTCTTTCTCCCTCCCTCTCACTTCTCTCCCTCTCCCTCTAAATAATATTATATTTTCAGTCAACCATCAAAGGAAAGAGTAGCTTTCTCTCACAATGTTTGCCTCCATTTTCGCTTTTAAAGAGTAACAAAAATGAAATTAATTGGCATGATCATGATTCTCCATATTCTTAGTAAAATAAGATATATTGTTTCTTTAACATCAGAAGTGCAATGTCTTGTGAACTTTAGTAACATTTGGTACTCATTTCTCAATTCTCTTCCAATTATTGCTTCATGAGAAATTATTTTGAAGTATCTTTCAGAATCTTTCAAAATGGGCTACTATATTCAAATTAATAATTTCCTTTTGAAAACTGTGGCTTTGTTAAAATTTTAGATTATTAACTCTACAATTTTCTCTAGGTTTAATGTTGTGGCAAGAAGCAAGGAATAGCAGTGAAGTGATAGAGAATGTGTTTTATAGTGACAGTTTCACGTCCCTCAATGTTTTAGCTAAAATAGTTAGACTGAGATTCTGGTGTGCTCTAATGTAATAACATTTTTATATAACTTGCTCACTAGATTAGCATTGTCCCAAAGGCCCTGTTTCAGGGAACTAAAGGCCTCCTGAGGCACTTTGGGTGGAAAGCAAAACTCCACACCTCTTGGGTTATAAACTAAATATTTTTGTAAAAAATTAATTCTTACATCATGCAAAGATTATTTAAAAATAGTCTGTGAGTTAAGTACATTAAAAATGTAAGAAACTGGTGACATTAAAAATGCACCATGGGTCATGGTGCCTACTCTGCCACTAATAAGTTTTTAATCCTTGGATAATTTTTCTGCTTTCTTTGACCACAAAGTTACTAATTAAGAGAAAGATAATAGTCATGCATAAAGAACTGGGCTCTCTACTTTCATGCAGTCCCTCCCTCTTCTTGATGACTAAATGGTGGAGTGACCCAGGTATTAAACCAACATACCATTCTTGATATCTAAATTTTGGATGCATTCATCTTCTATATTTGATTTAAACTACATTCTATGGCCTATATAAATGTTTCTCCAGCTTAGACCTATCCAAAGAACACTATAGAAAAGGAAAATTAGATTTCTCTGTACCCAGAGTTCCCCTGAAAGTCTTTTCATAAAAGACAGCATGGAAAAACATACAAGCACAAGTTATTTAAAATGTATACCTCATACATACACAGGAGGTACTTCTGGAAAAATGAGTGACTCCTTGAGAGGGCTTATAATTCCACTTAATAGAGAATCTTCAACAATGAACCGTGCACACGCTGAGAAACGAGAACATTTGAAAAAATAGCACTTTCAGACTTACAGGGAAGCAGATAAAGGCTAATTACTAAAGAATGTTCCATCATTTAGTTTCTGGTCACTTCTTCAGATGGCTGAGAATCTGCAGTTGTCTTGGAGATTATTTGGAGCACTCTACCTTTCTGGTAAAAGTTAAAAAAGGTATTAATAATTTATACATGTATTCTTTTATTTTAGGCAAATAAGGAGAAGACAGTTATTTTCTTGTATCTATTTCTTTCCATTTGTCTTCAACTCAAAATAATTATTTTATCAAAGCATGTATATTTGAGTAGCATTATCTGCAACGCGTCCAATTTCTAAAAGGCAAAAGATTTCTCCCACAAAACTACTTTCTTTACTCAGTTAATTGGCATTATTCATTGCTCCTTTACTTGGATCAAAAAAAAATCAAGGATCAAAACCCTTTTATTTTATTTATTATCTTTTTCCTTCCCCAGATCCCTAACATTCAGTCTGTCAAACTGTCTTGGTAGCCCTTCTCTCAAAACAGATTACACATGGTACATCTCCCAGCACCTGGTCTAACCCACACTCAGCTATGCAATATCCTCTTGCTTTTCTCATTTTTTTTAATTGAATCATAGTGATATACACATTCAAAGTTCTTTATGATTGGATTTCAGCCATATAATGTTCCAACACCTGTCCCTTCACCCGTGCACTTTTCCCACAACCAACAGTCCCAGTTTCTCTCCTGCCCACACACCGCATCCCACCTCCTGACACTATGGCAAGCACTTTTCATCTCTCTCTCACACTCCCGCTCTCTCTCGCGCACACACGTGCTCTTTTTCACTCTCTCTCACTCTCACTCTCTCTCTCTCTCTCTCTCTCTCTCTCTCTCTCTCTCTCTCTCTCTCTCTCTCTCTCTCTCCTCTTAAATGGTCTTTCCCTGCTGACGCTCTCTCCTTTTCCCTCTAACTACTTTCCATTGATTTTTCTAAAGTGAGCTCCATTAAAGTAGCCAAACTCTTGTATGACCGAGACTTAAACCCAAAAGCTTTGTAGCTGTTCATACGGTGATTCAATAAATAAATTTATAAATAAATAAATAAAGTAGCCAAACTCATTTTTTTACAACATAAATCAAATCTTATTACTAAATGTCATTCAATGCCATTAAATTCCTTCCTAAGCCTATAAAGTCCTATACTTTGGAGCCCTACTCCCTCATCTGCATAGTACTGTCAGTTCTCCATCAAATTTTATATTAAAGCCATAGTTTCTTTTTTTCTTTCTTTTTTTTTTTCGCTTTTTGGGTCCCACCGAGCAATGCACAGGGGTTACTCCTGGCTCGTGCACACAGGAATTACTCCTGGCAGTGCTCAGAGGACCATATGGGATGCTGGGAATCAAACCTGGATTGGCCGTGTTCAAGGCTAACACCCTAACCACTGTGCTATCACTCCAGCCCCAAAGCTTCAGTTTCTTGATATTCTTTAAATATACGTCCTTTCCTTTCAATGGTTTCTACATATGGAACCATTTATTCCTTCTATTAAATATTTCTGAATTGTATATTCCCTAATTAGCTTATCAAACGTGACTCTCACACCTCCTATGTTGTAATTCTTTACCTTCATATTCTTGAAACCATCAAAAAGTATCTATTTATGTATTCTTTATTCCATTAATTTCTCATTGAGAATGAAATTTTATATGGTAGAGAGTTCATCTCTCATTATTCTCCCCATCTACCTCTTGGCATATAATTAAATGCTTAGAAAAAAATAATAATTTTAATTAATTCCATCTATCTACTTAGTCTGAGCGAGATGCTGGCTCGTTTGCCAAGGTGTCAAAAATCAGATGGGCCAGACACGTAATGCGATTCAGACTCTGAATCATATGTAATGCGATTCAGACGCTGTCTCGTTTGCCAAGGCATCAAAAATCAGGTGGGCTGGACACATAATGCGATTCAGAGACGACCACTGGACTAGAGCTGTTACCGACTGGATACCACAAGACGTCAAAAGACCGTGTGGCCGCCTGTAAGATAACATGGGGTTTGTCCTTTTAGCCTTGCCACAGGGAACTTAGTTTACCTTAGAACAATGGCCTTTCTGTATGGACACAAGAAGACAAGATTATGCTTTTGTAACTTGGGACTTAATTGGCTTTGAATGTTATTCATTCCCAGGCATCTGCTTTCTCCACTTAAGCCTCAGTTGCCCTCAGTTCCTAGCACCCCAAAAGCAGGGTCCCGAAGAGGGACAGGAGATAAGAGACAGGATGGATCCAGGGCAAGCGGTGAGTTATGTGCTACCCTGGCATTGAGATGGGCCTGGCCAAAGTGCCTAATTCTTAACTATAAGTTAAGAGCGTGGTCATAGACAAATGCTGTCATGATCCAAAAGACTAGGACCCTGCTGGGGTTAGGAAGATTAACCTGGCCTTTGGAATGTATAGTGAGATGTCCTCAGGAAGAACCAAACTTTATATCTCTTACTGTGCTCATACAGAATGACATTGCTAGAAATATTATAAGTAGATTTACTATAACTATTTAAGCAGATTACTAGCTCACACCCTGACACACCCTTGTTTGGAATCACTCCCTTGAGTGGATCTCCTTAGATGAGATTTCCTTAGATGAGATTTTTGTTAATCTCAAGAAATGGTCTTACCCTTCTTTGTTGATTTGTTGATGTTAAACCCACCTTTGTGCTACTGCCCTATGTAATTTGCTATATAAACTAATACTGTGGTGCACAGAGGGAGGAGGATAGAAGAAGACAGGGGAGAGAGAAGAAGGAGATAGAAGAAGATCCAGAGAGAGATCCCAGACTCAGAAAAAGCAGAGAGAGAGAACAAAATAAACTGATCGAGCAACCAGTTTTGCCTTCTTCCTTCCGTCGCCTGCCCTTGACCGACATCACACACAGTGGTTCCAGAGCACTGAACGTGGGCGGTGAGACAGAGCCACCCAGAGAGCCTGCGAGTGCACGCGCCCCTCAGCGTGCTTTAGTTTTTTTTTTTTTTTTTGGTTTTTGGGTCACACCTGGCGATGCACAGGGGTTACTCCTGGCTCTGCACTCAGGAATTACTCCTGGCGGTGCTCAGGGGACCATATGAGATGCTGGGATTTGAACCCGGGTCGGCCGCGTGCAAGGCAAACGCCCTACCCGCTATGCTATCACTCCAGCCCCGCGTGCTTTAGTTTTTTACAGCCGCCCACCTACGAGATGGTCAGACTTCATCATCAAATCCCTGAATGAATGGTTTGAGGCTCTTGTTGTTCCTGGAGCGAGCAGATACCATTCGGCTACACTCGACAGGGACAAATGGAGATGTTACTGGCGCCCGCTCCAGCAAATCAAAGATCAATGGGATGACAAGTGATAGAAGTGACAAGTGATCTACTTAGTCATCTAAAATATAAATGTCCTTGTCCTGGCTGGTTAGCTCAGTTGGTTAGAGCATGGTGCTAATAAATGTCCTAATGACATTATTTTTATTTTTCCTCCTATGTCAACTTCTTTACTCTCATTAGTATCCAAACTGATGTTTTATGTCTGTTTTCCCTTTGTTTTTTCTACTATACCATCTAACCTAGTCCCCCATAAAGGCTCATATGAATCCTTATTGATCTTCTAAATAATTTGCCCAATCCAGTTTTGCCCCATATCTTTTTGCATGTCTTATATTTATCATTTTTCAAAAATAACTATCAAGAGATCTTTCTTACGGGGTAATTTTAGTTTAGAATATTCTAGAACTTTCTTAAGAACTGATAATTTAAAGATTACTTTGGTTTGAAGTGGCAGTGACCCTACACACACACACACAGCATTACTTTTGTGTGTGTGTGTGTGTGTCTCATTCAGCGTTATGTAATGAGAAAGTGATCAAGAGTTGAATTTACAGAACTTTTATCTCTGAAAAACAATCCTCTATAACATTCTGTGGAAACTCCCTTCTTCTAGCTGGGGTAAGTAGAAGCCTTATCAAAATTGTACTGACCCTGAAAAAAATCCATGATTTAGTTTCTTGCTCTTGAGGTAATGTACTTGGGTAGATTACGCATTGTACCTATGCATGAAAAATAATCACTGCTGCTCACCATAAAAGCACTGATAATATACATAAAGCATAACCAGTCTAATATAAGGTTAGCCAAATAAGACATTTTTTAAATTTTCATGTTTTATTTTTTAAGTTTTTTTTGTGATGAATTGTTACATTCAATTTTTCAACACCAATCCCACCACAATTGCACCTTCCCATCACCATTATTTTCAATTTTCCCAACCATTCCTCAATCCTACCCCAATAGCAGGACCTGAATAATTTACTGTTATAAATAAGTTGCTAAAACTGATCAAAAAATATTTCCTTCAAATAAAGTGTGTGAAGTTTGTTGTGTCTCACCATGGAGCCACTAAGTTCTTGTAGAAGAAATTACTAACATGTTATTATACATTAAATATTGTGTGTTTATATTTTGTTAATCAAGATTGGTTACCTTCTACTTTGCATCCCATCCAATGTGTGTGCTACTCCTGGTTTATCAGTGATGTGAAGTTTGAGATGTTGCGTGGCCACAAATGTGGTCACATGCTCCAGAAATTCCAAAATTTTGAATGGGGTGATACAGCTGGAGTTAAATTTTTAACAGGATGGTGAATTTTGTGCCCCAGACAACTCAGGTTGGTGTGGGGTCTGGACCCATCTCTGCAACTTGTTCATCTTTTTTGAGATGTATTTATGGACCCTGGCCAGGTAATGAGTTTACTTGGTGCAGTTCATTGGTGTGACTTCTGAGGCTTCTGGAAGTACAGGGAAGTTGGGGTAGGTAGCCCATCCCTGACTCCATGAAAGCCGAAGATTTCAGCCACAAAACCTGCACACCTGATTTTTTCAAGAAATTAATTTCTCTCTGAGGCTCATTCCATGCATTTCAGTCTGGCTGTGAGCATGGCAGCGATTGTGGAGTGTGGAGGTTTTCAGCTGCCAGGGTTTTGTTTGGGCGTGTGCTGACTTCACCCACCCTTCCCTCTGGGTGCCCTGAACAACTCAGCCTGACAGGGTTCTGGAAGCATCTCTCCAAATGAGACATTTAAAGCAAACTACCAGCATGGGAACTTAAAAACGAAGTTAATTGTGTGGTTTATATGTTAAATACTATAACAGCTTTGAGCTGAGAGATGATATTTTGTAGAGCTAGGATTTGAACTGTCTTTAAATAAAGAAGAGATTTGCATAAATTGAAGATTTAACGAAGTGATAGAAAAGAACATTGCAGAAGTCATGTGAATTGAAAGAGGCATAATATGTAGGGGTTAGGAAGAGAGAAAAAGGGGAAATGAGGCTGATTGAAGAAAATAAGGCATACAATTGGCAATTGGCACAGGGAGTCTAATTTCAGAGTCATATTTTTGTTAGTTTTAGAAATTATTAAAACTATGTAATTATATAAAATAGAGTTGTGTAGTTATTAGAATTTCCATTACAAAAAAATTCAGAGTATAAGTAACATCAACACAGGCACCAAATTCATTAAGTGTCTCTGCATTCAGAAATCACTACTGGCAGGCTTAGGGGACCATATGAGATGCTGGAGATAGAACCCAGGCCTGCAGTGAGCTAGGCAAGTGTCCTACCCCTGTATTATCTCTCCAGCCCCCAGATTATGTCACATTTAATCTTATATTCCCTCAACTTTAGAACCTCCATGAAAATTGCATGTAATAATGGGGTTTGGTGTGAATTATATGGCATATGTAATGGGGTATCTGATATAGAGTAAGTACTAAGGAAAGTCTACTAAAATGACACAAGTAATATTCCACATTTTAATTTCATGAGTAGATCATTGTAGTAGCTACCATTTTAAGTGAAAATAGTTTATCTGAAAAATATGCTCTGTTACCGCAGGCATAGTTTACTGCTCACTGGAGCGATAGCACAGCAGTAGGGTGTTTGCCTTGCACATGGCAGACCCGGGTTCAATTCCCCTGCCCTTCATGGAGAGCCCGGCAAGCTACCGAGAGTATCTTGCCCCCATGGCAGAGCCTGGCAAGCTACCTGTGGAGTATTTAACATGCCAAAAACAGTAACAAACAAGTCTCACAATGGAGACGTTACTGGTGTCCACTCAAGCAAATTGATGAATGGGATGACAGTGACAGAACAATATGCATTTCTCTAAGAAAGAGGAAAATAAGGAGACAGTACAGTAGAAAAGGAAAAACCAAAATGGCTACAATCAATATAGCATAATCTACTTATTCTGAGAACACTAAACCCAGGCTTCCTCACAGAAGCAGCCAAACTACCTACTCCCTAGTGAGTACAGTCCAGTCATGTTAATAATGAGCAATATTATAATGTGTTATTGCAATGGTGCGCTGGAGAACTGCAGTGAGCCAGTATTGTAATACCATGTAGTAATGCAATAATTCAATGCATTGAACTGTACTGCAGTTCTCTCCTTTACCGCATTCTGCAGAACCAAACATGCTATAGTTTTATTTAATATAATCACTTTCTACTTGCAAAACAATTACTACCATTGCAAGAAAATTTTACTCAGAGAGCATCTCCCCACTCACATCTCATCAGTTATCAATTTGAGATAGGAACTCAAAGGATAAGCTATTTGAGAAGTCAGGAAGATAGCACAAGGGCCAGAGGGTGCAAACATCCATGGAGCTGAGTGTGATTGCTGTTGTTTCACTGTCCCGGAAGCATTGCAGGGTGAGAGTAGCACTGCATCCTCAGACCTTGGTATTGAACCTTCCAAATAAGGCTTTCGTGTTACCAGGAGTGGCCCCTCAACATCACCCCAGCCTACGGAACAGTCTCTCCAAATCCACATTCAACAAAATAGATTTTTAGCTTCCAGATTTATTCTTTTGGATCCTCTCCTTATTCCTGTCTAAGCTCTGGCTTACTCCCTTCCTGACTGACACTCAGTGTCAGTCCCCAAGTAGAGCTGTGCCTTGAGAAACCTAATAGTCTGAGGGTCATATACTTGGGCCTTGTTTCTGCTGCTGTGGAATGATGGCTGATAGGGTCTACTCTTCTGGCAAATATGGCACTTCTGGAAGAAGCAGGAGGCTAGGGAGCAAACGGTCTCTAAACCTCTTTGTAGATTGTAATTTATTAGATTATTCCCAGGTATCTTTATACAGATATATACCCCTATTGCACTGATTTTTATGCAATGTGTTTTCTTAATTTAATAGTTCGATAGATTGAAAAGATAAATCATTAGACCTATCCCAGTTCAGTTCATATTTATGTACTTTGGGTCTTTTGCCCCCACACCTGGCTGTCTTCCCTAGGGCCCCTTGGAGGGGCTGGGTTCCAGTTTCCCTCCCAACCCCGAGCAGAGCTCCTGCAGCCAAAGACCTTCAGTGCCTAGTCACAGCCATGGTTAAGGCCCCTCTCCACATGTTCAGACAAGCCTCACACATAAGGGTTCCAGCAAAGGAACCCAGTTGTGTGGGACCCAGGACTGAGACCTCCAAGCCTGCTCGGATTGAGACTGGGCCTCTTCTGCCCAGATTCCCCATTTTCCTGTAGCTAGACGGTCATACCCAGGAACTGCTCCCAGTGCTGTGTAATCCCACCAACGGCCAACATCCAGAGACTATAAAACCAAGCTCCCAGAAGCATGCGGCTGCTTTGCAGTCGTGTCACACTTTATAGCCTAGTTCTCCCTCTGGGAGAACCTGGTTAGCTACCGAGAGTTTCCTGCCCACATGGGAGAACCTGGTTAGCTACCGAGAGTTTCCTGCCCACATGGGAGAACCTCAAAAACTCCTCATGGCATATTCATATGCCAAAACCAGTAACAATTATGGGTCTCATTCCCCTGACCCTGAAAGAGCTTCCAATGTGGCACCATTGGAAAGGACAAGTAAAGAGAGGTTTCTAAAATCTCAGGGCTAGGACGAATGGAGACGTTACTGAGACCACTCGAGAAATTCAACTGATCAACGGGATGATGATGATGATTGATTTCTTGTTTGTTTGTTTGTTTGTTTTCTCTTTCACTAAAGATATTCATTGAATAATTTAAGACCTTCCTAGGGCTTCACAAGCAGCAGTGGAGACTTGGAAATCTCTCTCTCTCTCTCTCTCTCTCTCTCTCTCTCTCTCTCTCTCTCTCTCTCTCTCTCTCTCTCTCTCTCTCTCTCCCCCTCTTGCTCACTCTCTCTCTTTCTTGATTCTATTTGTTTTGGATGGTTCTTTATGTAACTGAAAACATCTTTACACAAATATTTATATAAGAGTGTATACTTTGACCAAAGCTGTGTGTATGCTCCATTCCAACAGGGAATCCACCATTGTTTGAAAACACAAAGCCAGGTGACTCCAGCTAGAGTTTCAGTTGTCTGAGTGCTGATTCTGTAACTATCTGGCAGGTTCCCAGATATAAACACTGTTTTTGTTTTTATTTAAAGTTTCAGAATGGAACAGAAAAGACTTTCAATCTGTACTCAGCATGACCGACCCTGGAGACCAATTCTCTAGGATCCATAGCTGTCAGAAAACTAAACAAAATGCCTTTCTTTGCAGCACAAGCACTTACTTTAGATGTTCTGAGGAGTAGATGCTGCAGTCAGCAGTGATATTGTTTCACAGGGTTCAGCCAAAGTCAATAGGCTTTTATTCCCAGAATATCTTAGCCCAAAGACATAGCATCCTATTTGAGACAGCCTCTGAAACTTGACTGCTTGTCTGCTTGCCTGCAGCTGCTCATTCTTGACTATAAAGCAACTTTTCTAAAAAAGCAAGAAGGAACTAGGCCAATAAGTTTAAACCCTAGCCCCTCTAGCAAAATGTCATGGCGAATTTCTGATCTCTATTATTAATTTATATATGGAAAATCATATATAGACAATATAAACTTTATTGGTGCCATATGTAATCTGTATTCTCTTTGTACTAAAAAATGGTTTTGCAACCTGGTCTCTCTCTAAATCTACACTAGAGAAGTTCACAGTTGCTTATAGATTATGTTATAATATTCTACTTTCTTCTCTGGTGATGGTAAGTATACATTATTTTTCTTCTACAACCCTCTTCTAATATGGAATATGAGGATTGCTTAATAAGTCTCAAAACTATGATCTTCCATTCTTCAATGCCAAAGTAAAAGATGAATGTCCCATATTCAGCATAGATTGTTGTCTGTAACTCTAGTACAAAGACTAGCTGTAGGATAACATCGAGTTTGTCCTTTTAGCCTTGCTGCAGGGAATTTAGTTTCCCTGAAAGCAATGTCCTTTATGTATGGACACAGGGAGACAGTTAATATTATGCTTTGTAACTTGGGAGATGATTGGCTCTATAGCATTTACCTCTGAGCATCTGCTTTCTCAACTCAGTTGTCCTTAGTTCCTAACACCCCAAAAGCAGGGTCCTGACGAGGGATGGAATGGATCCAGGGCAAAGTGTGAGCTACCCTGGCATTGAAATGGGCCAGGCCAAAGTGTCATAATACTCAACTATAAGGTGAGAGCATGGTCTTAGACAAATTCTGTCATGATCCAAAAGTAACAACCAGACTAGGACCCTGCTGGGGTAAGGAAGACTAACATAACCTGAGGACTGTGGTCTAGAAAATATAGTGAGATATCTCAGGAAAGAACTTTGAGTTCTATATATCTCTTACTGTGCTCATATAGAATGACATTGCTAGAAATATTAGAAGTAAATTTCTATAACTATTTAAGTGGATTACTAGCTGAGGAAAGAAGAAAGTGACACACCCTGGATGGGATCCTGCCCTTAAGCGGATCTCCTAGTAATCTGGAGTAATCTCCTTAGATGAGATTTTGTTAATCTCCTGGAGGAGTGGTCTTACCCCTCTTTGTTGGCTTGTTAATGTTCAACCCACCTTTGTGTCACCACCCTATGTGATTGCTATATAAACTAAGACTGTAAGAAAAGTAGAGAGAGAAGCACAGAAGCAGGGGAGAAGACACAGAAGCAGAGCACAAAGCAAAGGAGAATCAGGGAGTCATTGGAGCCAGTATCAGGGGAAAGAAAGAGCACAAAGTGAGTCAGAAGTAAGAGTCAGAGTCAAAACTGAGAGTGAGAAGGGCTACAGAGAGAGAAGAAGAAGGGCTCTGGAGAGAAAGATCGGAAGAAGAGAGATGGGAAGAGACCAGAGCAGAGAAGACAGAGAGAGAGAGATGTCGGAAGAGACCAGAGAAGAGACTACAGAGACAGAGACAGAGATAGAGAGACAGACAGAAGAGAGCACAGTGGCACACACAGAAGCAGAGCACAAGGAGGAGCCATCCCGATCCGATACATACACAGCAGCTTGAGAGCACAGAACGAGAGCCTGGCGGGGGGGGGGGAAGAGAGAGATAAAGAGAGCCGTCCTGAAAGCCCTAGAACACAACACACATATCACCTCTCCTGCACGCACATTTGGCACATTTGTATTTTTTACAACTGGCTACCATATTTTGTGAATATAATACAAAGATAAAATAGTGATTCGGGGCCAGAGAGATAGTAGGGCATTTGTCTTGCATTTAGCTGAGTAGGATTTTATCTTTGGCACCACATATGATCTCATGAACCCTATCAGCAGTGATTCCTGAGTGTGCAGCCAGGAGTAAGCCCTGACCATTACTGGTGTGGCCCCTATAACAATACATATATGTACACACATATATATTGTTGCATTTACATATATATGATCACATATGTAATCATATATATTGTTGACTATATATGTGTATCAACTCCTCGAACCTCGTGTGCTTGGGTGGTAAACACTTAGGCTGACATTGTAATCAAAGAGAAATTATCAACTATGAACTTGTAAGCAAAGAGAATATGTGTGTCTAGTCATAGAGCTTCAGAATTCAATAGCTTTTATCAATCCTCAAAAAATTTTGGATAAGAGTTTTAAAACACTGTGTGAGCCTAAAATATCTTTTAAGGCTTTTTTTTTTTAAATCAGAAAATCTTTAGAAGGGCAGAGATGCAGTATGGAGTTTAAGTCACGTGCTTTAGATGTGATTGCACCCATATTAGATCCTGGTATCGCTTATGGTCCCCAAATCGATTCCAGGAGTGACCCCTGAGCACAGACTCAGAAATAAGCTGATAAACAAAAAAGTAAAAAAAAAAAAAACAGAAAGCCTTTACAATGATTCTTGGCAGTGATCCACTCCCAAATATATGTTGGATGATAGAGTAATCATGAAACAAACATTGCTCAATGTCCAGAAATACACGTTCTGGAATCTCATTACCTCACTTAAAATGGCTAGCCACCATTTTTGAAGAAATAGATGTTCTAAAATTGACCCATCAAATTTAAAAATTGCTTTAAACATGACTTTATTTCTCAGTAACATTAAGAATCCTTTCCACTACTCGGGTTGAAAGATGCTGCCGAATGTAGACTATAGACCGAACATGATGGCCACTCAATACCTCTATTGCAAACTACAAAACCCAAAAGGAGAGAAAACAAAAGTGAATGCCCTGCAGCAGAGGAAGGGTGGGGTGGTGGGGGATGAGGTGGGGTGGTGATAGGGATACTGGGAACATTAGTGGAGGAGAATGGGCACTGGTAGAGGGATATAAACAATCACTGTATGACTGAAATGCAAACATAAAAGTTTATAAGTTTGTAACTGTACCTCACGGTGATTCACTAATAAAAATATATTTTTTTTAAAAAGAATCCTCTCCAGTAGTTGTGATCTCCCTGAAATCATTAGGAAAACAAAAACCATTTTGGTTTGTGGATTTTTGATATTTACTATAGATACTGCCAGCACAATGAGATTTTAAAAAGTCATGTTTTCTAATTGTGCATGTGGGGAAAAAAAGAATCTCTGTTCACATGTAAGTAAACTGCCTCAATTATCTTTCAGTTGTGCATGCTTCCCATGGCATAGTAGGACTCCTAGGAATACTTATAAATGAGACAGAAAGAGAATCTAAATACATAACTCTTCCTCTCTTTTCAGAGAATTTAGATCCTGATAGGGATCTCATCTAGGAACTTCTAAAAGATCACCGATCTGAGAAACCACCATGTAAAATCTTCTTTCAGGATCATTCTCTATTTTACTCATGCTAGATATACTTCTCTGATTCATACTATTTTCCATGAAAATGAGGATTATCTAGATCTGTGCCAGCTAATATAGTAACAATTGGCTTCATGTGGCTACTGGGCTCTTAAATGTGCCCACTTGTAATTGAGATGGCTGTATGTGTAAAATATACAACAGATTTTGAATATTTAATATAAATATCACTAAACATCTATCTCTGCAATGGAGGCAATCAATGTGTAAAGGTGGTGTTAAGGAATGGCAGAGCCAAATATTCAAACCGTAGAATCAACAACACTGAAATCAAATTAAAGACCCAAACTTTAATAGCCAAGCTTGGAAATGTTCCTGTCAAGAGGGCAGGCTGGAGATTGGGTGTCTGGGATGTGGATGGAACCTGGGTATATTAGTAGAGGGAAGTTGACACCAATTGTGGGTGGGATAGGTGCTGCAATATTTTATGTATAAAACTCAACTATGACTAATTACAAGTCATAGTGCTTGTACTGTCACTGTCACTGTCATCCCGTTGCTCATCGATTTGTTCGAGCAGGCACCAGTAATGTCTCTCAGTGTGAGACATTGTTACTGTTTTTGGCATATCCAATACGCTACGGATAGCTTGCCAGGCTCTGGCATGTGGGCGAGATACTCTCGGTAGCTTGATGGACTCTCCAAGAGAGGTGGAGCAATAGAACATGGGTCAGCCGATGAAATGTGAACGCCCTACCACTGTGCTATTGCTCCAGCCCAGTGCTTGAACAAAATTTCAAAATAATTTTTAAAAACTCAAATATTGGCCGAGGTTAGAGAGAGAGAGTACAGTGGGTAGAATGTTTAGCTTGCATGTGGCTGAACCAGATTCAATCTCTCATACCTGATATGGTCCGCTGAGCCCAGCCAGAAATGATCTCAGAGCACAGAGCCAGGAGTAATTCCTGAGCACAGCTGGGTGTGGCCCCAAACTAAATTAAATAAAGTTAAATTAAAATTAAAATTCTGAAGAATTTTATGGGGGCTGGAGCAATATCACAGCAGGTAAGGTATTTTCCTTGCACGAGGCCGACCCAGTTTCAATTATCAGCATCCCATATGGTCCCCCAAGCATACTACACTTACCACCAGGAATAAATCCTGAGTACAAAGTCAGGAATAGTCCCTGAGCATCACTGGGTGTGACCAAAAAGAAAAAAAAAACTGTATAAGAATTTTATGACATTTTTATATAAATTACATGTTGAAATGATCACATTCAAATGTCTATTATTAAAATTAAATGTATGTGCTTTATTTACCTTTTAATATTGTTAGTAAATAAATTTATGTGACCATATTTCTATTGTGCCAACTTTATTGTTCTGGGTCCAAAATAGAAAGATGAAGAAGGTAAGTACTGTAGTTGTCCCAAAACTAGACCCTATACTCAGCACAAAAAGGAAACTAAAATTGTGAATGCTGTATAGACCTTGGAGATTTGCCTTATGTTAGATATCCCTGAGCTTCCCACTGCCATTGACAATGTCCCACTTCAGAGAACAAATGCCAACATAAAACCAAAATTTGATATTAAAATCAGCTACCCTTGACATATGAGGACCTCAAAATAAAAAATAAATGTTAGAATAAAATAAAAGCATTTAACTTTTGATTTTTGGGTTTGATGAAATAATTTTTACACTTTAGAAATAGAATGTACTGTACAACCTGATTCTCAAAAAGAAATGTGTATCTCAATAGATAGAGTGAATTTTTGCCAGACTTAAGCGGTATTAATTAATTTGTCCCTTCAAGCTGACAATGAGTCTACTGGTCTAATGTCAGGATTTTAGCTAATAGCAGTATAAAAGAAAACATAATTTTATAAAAAAGAACCTGGGTTTATTGTTAAATTCATCAGGTTTGATGCCTGAAAAAACTGCAAGAAATATTGCAAGAGCATTAAGAAATATCACATTGGCTGAAAATCTCATTTCTATGATCCAATAGTGTTACATCCTGCTTGTTGTGAATGGAATTTGAATTTTTTCTTCCTCTTCCAGTGATCTGGAAGTAAAGAATTTTCCTCTGAGATGATGGGAAAAGGCAGCTTGCATTTTGCTGGAAGCATGCATTCCTACTCTCAGTTTCTTCACCCTCTCTCATTTTGACTAAAGAGTTGGAAAATACGGGGCAGTGTGCTTGCTTTGCACGCCACCATCCCAGGTTCAGTCTCCAGAACCCTATAAGGTCCTCCAAGCCCAGAAGAAGTGAGCCCTGTGCACAGAGCCAAGAGTAAACCTTAAGCACTGCCAGGTTGGCCCAAACCACCACAATGCCCCCTCAAAAAAAGTTGAAAATGTAACAAAAAAAAAAAAACCATGAAGTTCTATTTCTCTCTGCTTTTCACCTATATGTGATGCTCATGAAATATATTGAGGAGAGGGGCTGGAGTGATAGCACATCAGATAGGGCATTTTCCTTGCATGTGGTCGACCCAGGTTAGATTCCCAGCATCTTATATGGGCCACTGAGAACTGCCAGGGGTAATTCCTGAGTGCATGAGCCAGGAATAACCCCTGTGCATTGCCGGTTGTGAGAAAGAAAGAAAGAAAGAAAGAAAGAAAGAAAGAAAGAAAGAAAGAAAGAAAGAAAGAAAGAAAGAAAGAAAGAAAGAAAGAAAGAAAGAAAGAAAGAAAGAAAGAAAGAAAGAAAGAAAGAAAGAAAGAAAGAAAGAAAGAAAGAAAGAAAGAAAGAAAGAAAGAAAGAAAGAAAGAAAGAAAGAAAGAAAGAAAGAAAGAGAAAGAAAGAAAGGAAAGAAAGAAAGAAAGAAAGGAAAGAAAGAAAGAAAGAAAGAAAGAAAGAAAGAAAGAAAGAAAGAAAGAAAGAAAGAAAGAAAGAAAGAAAGAAAGAAAGAAAGAAAGAAAGAAAGAAAGAAAGAAAGAAAGAAAGAAAGAAAGAAAGAAAGAAAGAAATGCATTGAGGGAAAATACTGAAAGTGAACTGACGTCTTTTCATAAGATCGGGACATCTTCAGCACTATAGTGAAGTTTGTATCACACCCAAGGCTACAATGGCTAATTCTCCAGTCTCAATACAAGCATACTGAATAAAGTAGCTTCATTTTTTTAGTAGTTTATAGCTTAGTAAACCATTATATATTATGTTATTTCATTCTAACACTTTAGTGTCCTCACAAGAAATTGAATTGACTAATCTATGTGTCAACTAATTAGAGAAGTGTTAGAACTTTCCTGAACAAGAAAAATTTATAGTGTGATCTTTTTGTGCACTGTTCACTATCATTCCATCTCAAATGCAACTGCATGACCCCGTGGTTATTTGTATGTGTTAACTTGACTGGATCAGAGTATGTTTAGGTGGTGTCAGAACTAATATGATGCCCAGTATGCCTGTGATGTGATAAGTTTAAATATGATATAGATAGACATAATAAAGCAGATTTTGCTCCTAATGTGAGTGGGTTTCAGTCGAAACCCTGGAAGAACAAAGTTTGACTGTTCCTCCAAATATGGAGACATTTCTTGTACCTAACTCTCTTTAGACTAGGACGTGGTGTCTGTGTTCCTGTTTTCTTCAAGTTTTAAAACTAACATTTATTTATTTCAAATCAACATATGAGTACCCACTACTTTTGAATTCAACGAAAAATTTAGCAATTTCCGGAAGCTCAAGCTTGCTGGCCTTTGGCATTGAGCTATATCATTGATCTGGTTTTCAAGCTTAAGACTTGTACTTACTCAGATGCATTTCATTGATTCTCTGAGGTATCCACCTACTCATCTAATCCTGTTACGCTGAAGACCTTGTAGCCAGTATCTACAGTTATATCAGTCGATCCTGTATAATCTCAATTTCTCTCGCTCTTTGTCTCTGTTTCTGTCTCTATCTCTTTGTCTGTCTATCTGTCTCTGTCTCTGTCTCTATCTCTGTCTCTCTGTCTCTCTGTCTCTGTCTCTCTCTCTCTCTGTCTCTCTCTCTCTCTCTCTCTCTCTCTCTCTCGCTCTCGCTCTCGCTCTCTCTCTCCTCACTGCTCCCTGTCTCATGCACAGAAACAACAAGCATACTGTATAGGTTCTAGAGATCTAGAGATCTCTAACCTAATGGTCGACAAACATGCAAGCTCAATTTGAACAACTTTGACAAATATGGCTTTCTTTGTAAATTGCCAAACCTACTTGACCATTTCTACTTTGCATTTGGTGAAGAGTTACTAACATTCTGTCTCTGACTCAGGGATGGAAGTTGTAATTTTTTATTTCAATATTCTGGAAACTGTAATTCTATAGCTCTACCTAGAATAAACTTACCAAAGAGTAAGAAAGATGATAAATACTGGTTTTGCCTTCAATTTTTCTGTTTTACACTTGTATTAGCCAACCAAAATGCCAAATAAATTTATTTGATTTTATGTTTTCATGCTTTCTTTAGGATGTGATCCCCCCAGGTCAATAAATATTACTGAATACATATCATGAAAATCCTAATACCAACTTCCCTCGGCGATTTAAACTTGGTAAATCTCTCTAATAATCTTCAGTGTCCTCAGATATATAATGGTGATTAGTATGCCTCCAAGAAATTGTTTTAAAAATTAAGCATAATAACTATATTATTATAGCATACAAAATAAAGGAATAAATTTCTATATCCTTCCTCCCTAGAAGTTTTGATCATTTGAGATAAATTCCATGATTTTAAAACCACTTAATAATCATCCTTTTTAATCAAATTATGATGCCATATTAATTATAATATTTAAACTGAAAAGGAAACTGGACTAATAAGTCCATTTTTTTCCAGGGTTAGTATTTTGCCAGCTGAGACCTGACCCACTAGTGAAAGTGTCGAGATCCCAGGGACATATGTGGAGAGGAGATGGGGGGCCGCCTCTAGAAGGGTGTTTACAGCTTCCCTTTTGTTCACTCGAGAAAATGCCTGTGTCAATCTGGGACTGGTGAAAGTCTACTATGAGCCCCAGCTTCATACAGATCTTAGGGTCCACCAGCCCCACTAGGGGATCATCAAACCACACTTGGTTCCACCTGTTCTGTCAGACATGGGAAATGCTCTCTATACCTGATTTCTTAGGGAATCATGGAATTCAGGCTAGAGGAAAAGGAAAAATCATATCCAGGCTATTACAGGTTCCTTGCCTTCCCTCATGGAAAAGAATTTTTAAGAGGAACCAATAGTGAGGCAAAATAATTTCATCTGAAAATGTTAGGACCCGCTTAGCTGGAGAACTGCCATGACAAGCTCTGTGGCCTCTGAGTGACTTAGGCCTCTTCCAGGAACAAGAAAAGCAGAAAAAAACACATGGTCGTCAAAGATTAGGTCCCTAGAATGAGATTAGGTCTCCAAGACGTAACTGTCAGGATGTGGAATGGATGATGCAGGTCAAAATACATGTACTCTATAGGTAATAGAATATTGCTGAGAAATGCCTACTTGCTGAAGTATAAGAACTTAAGTCCAAATATAAGCACCGTAGCACTGTAGCACTGTTGTCCCATTGTTCATCGATTTTCTCGAGCGGGTGTCAGTAACGTCTCCATTGTGAGTCTTGTTACTGTTTTTGGCATGTCAAATATGCCCCAGGTAGCTTACCAGTCTCTGCTGTGCGGGCGTGATGTTGAATCTGGTGCTGGGGTCCTTGTTGAAACCCGCTCACTGGGCAGATGCTTGGACCCCAGCTAGCTGGGACAATAAACTTCTCTATGTGATTTGCATTATTGGCTCTGTTCTCTGTCCTTGAGAGGTGGTTGACTCTGGACCCTAACAGAAAATGAGAGAGAGAGAAACAAAGACAGAGACAGAGAGGAAGAGAGAGAGACAAGGGGGATGCTCAAGAGATAGGCTTCTCTGGGAAAAAACAAGATAAACAAATACAGGTACATATCTCATAGAGATTTGCAGTAGGATGTTGGACGTTTCCCCTAAACAGAGAAATGTGCTCTAGAGTAAGAAAGAAATCGTCTCTAGCAGAGATGTGAGCAGATGTGCTATGGGGTAAGAAATGTACATCTCAAAGGGAATTGAAGGGAAATGCTCTCTTTAGTCCTCCCAAGTTGGTTCATATACACTTCTCAAAGAGCTGGCCAGTCTATTGTTAAGGTGGTTTGCCAAGGGAAGAGCTTGAAGTTGTTGAAGTTCTGCATTTGATATTTTAATGTGGCTTCTGTTCAAGTTGTGAAGCTTCTCTCTCCACATGGTCCATCCCTGCTGTGGACCTGGGAATTCGGGGAATTTTGCATCTCAGCAGTTTTCCAGGTGCCCAGATGAGTTCTAGGTCTACAAATTCTTCATGCCTTTGGGCTGATTTAAGCTCCAGATTGTTTTGCTCTGAGTTGGAGAGATAGCACAGTGGTAGGGCATTCGTCTTCACGGGGCTGACCCGTGTTCGATTCCTCCGCCTCTCTCCGAGATCCCAATAAGCCCCCACAATGGCATATTGGATATGCCAAAAACAGTAACAAATAAGTCTCACAATGAGAGACATTACTGGTGCCCGCTCGAACAAATTGTTGAGCAATGGGATGAGCAGTGGGATGACAGTGACAGTGATTGTTTTGCCCAGTATATGTCACCAACTCCCCATCCCAATCTCCCTGCCTGAACCAGCATTTCTAGTCACTCTTTTCTTCAGTGTTTGATGCAAATTAGAGAGCAATTTACAGTTTGTTTTTCTATGTTTACATAGTTGTCATTAAGAGATTTTATTTTTTATTGTTCCAAGGTGATTTGGATATCAGTGGTTAACAAAGTTCAAGGAGCATAGCTTTTAATTTACTCAGTGTATGGGGCAATGTGCTCCCGTTGTGCTGAAAATGTTGATATTGAATTTCATTATTTTTTCTTTGGCATCCTCTTGCTAACCAACACTTAGAATTTGGCTGCAATAAGCGTGAAAACTTTTTTATGAAGATGTTATACTTATGGGGATAATATCAAAAGAGTTCGTTAAATTTTTGAAAAGAAAAAAGAATTCTATAATAAAACTTTTGTAAGGTAGGGAAATGATACTTAGCATGTACACTGAAGGAGAGTGTGTTTGGGCTCCACCCCTGACAATTCCTTGGGGCTTCTCCTGACTCTGAGCTCAGGGGTAATTAAGAGTGGTGCCCAGCAAACAACATGCAATGCTGAGGATCCAACAGGGATCAACAGTATGCAAGACAGGTATTGCCGGAGAGTTTGTCAAGAAGCCATTTTCTGGTTAGGAATAGCTCCACTACAGTAGGACCCCAGTATTCAAGTGCACAGTGGACAGGAAGCTAAACAAAGTCTTTTCAAAAGCTGATCACTTGGGAAACCACAGACTTGTAAATTATAATACTATAATCCCCAAGCTGAGACCCTCACAGCCTGAACTTTACCTCAGAATCAGAAAATGATAAAGACCCTTCGCAAAATCACCATTTTGCAAAATTTATCTTGCAGCCTTTATTGTAAGTTCCTCCCTTTCAAGTATTTGGTTTTCCTCTAGATTTGGAGAAACAAATTGACTTCACATGAGCCCTATGTCTGCCACAGAGTTCTTTCTGCAGCACTGAGCTAAATCCTAACATGCATGGGAATTTTCATAAAACAACCACAGCTACAGATATTAAGACTTATTTCTAGGCTGGAAGGCTGGAGACAGTACCCAAGTGAGGCTCTTGACTTGCACAAAAGCCCGGATTAGATCCCTGGCACCACATACGGCCTATTGAGGTCTCCAAGAGTGATCTCTGATGTAAAGCCAGAAAGAAGACCAGGTGTACTGATAGCCCCCATCCTCCCCCCCAAAAAAAAATCATTTCCTGGGGCTGGAGCAATAGCTCAGCGGATAGGGCATTTGCCTTGCACACGGCAGACCCAGGTTCAATTCCCAACATCCCATATGGTCCCCTGAGCACCGCCAGAAGCAATTACTGAGTGCAGAGCCAGGAGTAACCCCTGTAACCCCTGTGCATCTCCAGGTGTGACCCAAAAAGCAAAAAAGAAATTTTTTTTCTTTCTCATTTAATAAAATATAGCTATATTTATTCTTCAAAAAATGTATGAAAGTGATGCTTTTTAGCATTTTTATTCAGTATAGTTTGACAAAGGCATGTACTTATGTCATTTTTCCATTACTTTACCAAATGTAGTATCTCCTTGCCCTTAGAAATATTTATGTGAAAGTGTTTTTTAAAAAATACATTATTTCTGAAGACTGATGATATTTTAGCTCATGTAATTTAATGTAACTTTTAACATTTAAATTGCTAACATTTCTTCCAGAAGAGCAAAGGTAAAACTTGAAATTTTTAGGGTTGGATGTAGACTGTGTTCTGGAAAGGACTCTTTGGCAGAGGCTGCCTGGTCATTAAGAAGTAAGTCAAGTGTTTAATCACTGGCCATGAGGGAATCCCAAGCATTGGTGAATTAATCCAAATGCAAATGTGATAACTTGAATAGAAGTATTCTGATTAATGATACGAAATTATGTAAATATTCCAATAAGGGCTTGGATGAATGTCTGCAGATAACTCATCTGTATGTTAAGGTATTTTTCAGACAGTTTTTATTTATGAGGGTTAGAGGCAGGAACTATGGAGCAGGCAAGCAGGTAGAAAGGGAAGGACCCCCATGGCAAAGAGTTCTTGGGAAATGATAAAACCAATTGCCCTTAGGCTGCTGAAACAAAATTCAACTCACCTTGTGAGCACTGGAATTAAGGCTCGATAAGATTTTTAACTGCACCACTGCAGACCCAGAGAAGGCTGGATTCCCTACAGAGAGGATAAACTTCTTCCACAGAGACAAAAGACTGCTATACAGATGTGGAGGAGGGGCCCTGGAAAGTTCAAAGTTCTTCCTTTTTAACAATGCCCGATTAACTCCCTGTGGAAAACCCTGGGCCAAGGCAACCTGCAGAATATCCATATAAAAGCCAGTCCTAAATCCGTTCAAGTTTCTCTCTGCCTTTGGAGATGCTGAGGTTCTCTCTTAGGCAAATAACTCTCTCTTTCTCTCCCCACTTCCGCTCCCTCCAAATTTCTAAATAAAAACCTGATTTTATTTCATCACTCTTCTCCTGAAATTCTTTTCTGAGAGAATGGCGAATGACAAGAAAGGCCTGGGTAAGGTCTAGGATTGACTTTCCGTTTCCTGCAAAGAGCAACTCTTTGCTCCAATCTGAGTCCCTGTCAACTCCCGCTCTGCAGAATAATTAGATGTCAGGTGCCACTTGACCGCTGCCCTGTAGTGGCTCATCGCAGGCTTTATCAGCCCTAGTCCCAGTTATTCCCAGGGTGGCAGAGATGGATCCGGATAAAGCCACAGAAGCCTTCTCGAGGCTACCGCCTCTCTCCTCGGCACTTCACCTAAGTCACCAGGGAACCCACCAGCATCAGAGATAATGAGTAAAAATTCATTCCTGTATTCATAGTATCACTCATTCCATTGCTCATCGATTTGCTCCAGCGGGCACCAGTAACGTCTCCATTGTGAGACTTGTTGTTACTGTTTCTGGCATATTGAGTACGCTACAGGTAGCTCTGCCATGCAGGCAAGATACTCTAGGTATCTTGCCGGGCTCTCCGAGAGGGACGGAGGAATCGAACCCAGGTGCAAGGCAAACGCCCTACTGCTGTGTTATTTGTCCATATTATATCTATTGCTCCCAGCCTGAGTACTGGATACAGAAGCTCCAAAAATTTGCACTGCTTATGAAACAAATCAGAGCAGTTTCTGGGAACTAGTAAGACCTCAGACTTTCCTCAATCTACTAGGTAAAAGCAGGTGAAATTGGCGTGAGATGATCATACTGGTACCTGTTGTGTAGTGTCACTAGCAGCTCAGAAGCACGTATGTAGACCAGCAGGCATTGCCATGTGTGTTTTGAGAGCCCACTCCGAGGCTCGAGAGCTAGTGCAGCAGACAGAGCCCTTGTCTTGCATGCTGCTGATCCTGGTTCAACCCCCAGCATCCCATATGATTCCCTGAGTCTGTCAAAAGTGATTCCTGAGCAAAGATCGAGGAATAAAACCCTGAACACTGCTCGAGGTACTCCTTCTGCAAAAAAAAAAAAGTCTTCTGGTATATGCTGCTGTCCCATAATTATAGTCCTAAAATATATTTAATCTGTGGTTTAGATAATGCCATACATTGGTGATTTTTGAAATGACACATTTCCCCTTCTTTCCTTTCCTCAATAGAGCATTTCTTTCTCATTATTTACCGCTTGCAGACTTAAATCTTAATCATCTGATATGAGGACTTAGATCTTAGCCAAAATGACAGGTGGTCAAGAAACCTGACTTCCTTATCCTGCTTCTTATTACCAGGCTTATGGTGTCATGCAGGATCAATTTAATTGTAGCACAAGCATGTAAACTCTTCTTCTCATGTAAGTCCTAAGACCCAACTGGTGACAAAGAGAACAAAAGTATTTATTGCTAAATGATTTAATTAAGGCAAAAAAAAACAGATGAAATATCCTGTTCCCAGAGAGCTTCTGACATATATACATTTAAAACAAATAACTTATCTTCCTCAATGGACTTTTTGTTTTTTCAGTTGAGTTATATCTACTAAGAAAACACTTATTTGGGACGAGGGAGGTAGTTTGAAGTGCTTGCTGGAGTGTCAGATTTGCCTACAGGAGCCACACTTCAATTCAAGAGCCTGGAGAAGACCCCAAATACCACTGGGTGTGGCTCATAAACAGAAGACAAGAAAAATAAAGGAAAGAAATCAAAGACAGACATGCTGGCTGTTCTGTGATTTTTACCCAGATTCTCACATTGTACAGACCAGCCTTAGCTTGCAGGACAGCTTTATGAGCAAAGATGCAACAGTATCTGGTGTTTTTTTGTGGTATTTTTTGTACTTTGTCTGGCCTGACAGTTACAGTCTCACTCTATTCGTACAAAATCCATGTTGGGGTGGTGAAAAAAAAAACACTTTGAACTCAATTGTATACTTCTGCTAAATATAATAGACTTAAGGAGAGTAGGTGATTTTTTTCAAGGGAAAAAATACATTCTTTACCATATATTCAGATTATCAAATCTTTTAATAAGGTCAAAGAGTTACAAAAATGCATAAAGGAAATACAGGATTTCAATCAAAGGCAGTGCTATGGAATCAGACAACATATGTTGTATCTCAGTTCTGTCACTAAACAGCTTCGTGACCTCATACACATACTTTCCTTCTCTGTGATCAGTTTCCTTATCTGCGAATTCAAGATAATAGTACCTAAATCATAGAACTGTGTTATCAGAACAAAATTAAATTTTATCTTTGGAACAGTGCCTAGAATAGAGTATGTTACTCTACTAGAATAGAGTATGTTATACCAATACACACTGTATCACTGTATCACTATCATCCCTTTGCTCATTAATTTGCTTGAGCAGGCATCAGTAATGTCTCCATTGTGAGATTTGTTGCTGTTTTGGCACATCAAATATGCCACAGGTAGCTTGCCAGGCTCTCTGAGAGGGACGGAGGAATTGAACCAGGGTTGGCCCCATGGAAGGCAAATGCCCTACCGGCTGTGCTATTGCCTCAGCCCACCAATACACACATCCATCTTGATATATGCAAATTTATATTAATATAAACTATATTAATAATTGCATTAAAGACAAAACAGCTTGATTGCAGATCCAAAGAGGATCAAAAGAGCTATGCTTGAAGTATCATGGGCAGACATGCGATCTTTTGATGTCCTGTGAAATCTAGTCAGTAGCAGCTCTAGTCCAGCAGTCGTCTCTGAATCTCCTTACGTGTCTGGCCCATCTGATTTTTGACACTTTGGCAAATGAGGCAACATCCCTGATCCTTGATATCGTCGACGGAGATCGGAACTCTGGATTCCTTCTCTCACTTGAGTGAAACATGATACTTCAAGCATAGCTCTTTTGATCCTCTTTGGGATACCCGAATAGTGTTCTCATCTTGTTTTTCTAGGGTCCAGGTCTCTGATGCGTATGTTAGTGCAGGGAGAACGGTGGATATTTTATAATATACTGCATAATATAGTTCATATTACTTAATGGAATCTAAAGAAAATCTATTTCTTAGAATATGGATGAGAAAACAAAACACATGATTTATAACTAAATCATTTTAGAAAGAGATAAAAATTAAAATCAAGTTATAGGCACTTTGAGACTTCTGGCTAACATTCTTTTGATGACAAGTGATAATCTAACTTGCCTCAAATATGTTCTTCTTTTTGCACAAGGTATTTTTTTTTTCTTTTTGGGTCACACCCAGAGATGCACAGGGGTTATTCGTGGCTTTTGCACTTAGGAATTAGTCCTGGTGAAGTTAGGGGGACCATATGGGATGCTGGGAATCGAACCCGGGTTGGCCGCATGCAAGGCAAATGCCCTACCCGCTGTGCTATTGCTCCAGCCCCTGCACAAGGTATTTTTGATGGATTCTTGTGTCTGACTCTCAGAAATAGAAATATTGACTAATTCAATGGCAAAATATCCTCAGGTAGAAGAAGTAAATTTTATAAATGGATTTCCTCTTTTTTGTTCCCTGGATGACTGTCCTTGGAAAATATAAGTATCTGTAGTTTGTATGAGCTTTGGTTGCAAATTCATACTCTTGGTGACTTCCTCTTATACTGCAGGCTCTTTTCACTCTCATAAGAAGGGCAGCAGGAGCAGCAAGAGGCTCAGTCTTAATTTGGTTCCTAAGGCCGGCAGCAGGAACTAAAATTTATAAAGTTAATTTCTAAAATAGCCAGCAAAGTAATTTCACATTTGATATAAACGCTTAATCTATTCAACACTAGTATGGATGTTTTTTTAAAAGTTTTAGGCATAAAGACAAAGATATTTCTGATAACCTCAAGATGCTGAAAGTATTTGGAAATTGAACATATAAAAGAAACTAACCCTTCTACGTTTCACAACCCCTGTTGCTCTCAGATGAATGCTGTTACAATAAGTAGTGTTTTTCACCCCAGAAAGAAAAGACCTCTTTTCCCATGTAAAAGAAAATTTTCAAGAGATTTTTTCAGTCTGTAGGAAATGATATGCTGAAACATTTATTATCTGTCTTCAAAGCTGGACATAAAGACTGGGCAGGAGAGTTGAAGGTCTGTAACAGAAGTAGGTCCAGTAGAAGGCGAGTCACCTGACTCCCTAGGGACTGTCACCTCAGACTTCTTTTGTTATCACTCATCTCGAGAACAATGGCATTGCCAAATACAGTTCTTAGGGTTTGATACTTTGACAGAGTGAGATACTTAGCAAAAACAGATGGCAAATAAAGACAAAACATAACTTTTTCTCACAATGTTCTTTTACTGTTTTTTTTTTAATTTAATCAAGATGAGATACACAGTTACAAAGTTATTCATGATTGGGTTTTAGTCATGTAATATTTCAACACCCATTCTGTCGCCAGTGTATGTTTCCCACCACGAGTGTTTCCCACCCCTCATCCCCCACCCGCCACTATGGCAGGCTCCTCTCTCTCTCTCTCTCTCTCTCTCTCTCTCTCTCTCTCTCTCTCTCTCTCTCTCTCTCTCTCACTCTCACTCTCTCTCTTTCTCTCTCTCCCTCCCTCCCTCGCTCTCCCACTCTCTCTTTCTTTTGGGCATTATGGTTTGCAATACACATACTGAAAAGTTATCATATATATACACATACATATATATATATATAATTCTATTTATCCTATTTGCACTTCAGTCCCCAAATACTTGTGGCAAGCTTCCAACCATTGACCAGTTCTTGTAGCCATTGTTTCTACTAATATGTTGGTATTAGTCTCTTACTATGTTTTTTTTTTTATATCCCACAAATGAGTATAATCATTCTATGTCTGTCCCTCTCCTTCTGGCTCATTTCACTCAGCATTTATAAGCAAATTTCATGACTCCTATAACTTGGACTTACAAATCACATAGGCATTTTCTTTGCATTCGTTTTTAACTTTTGCTTCTCTTGGTGTCAAGACTTTGCTGTCTCCTTATGTAAAGGTGGGGTGGAAGGTTGGCAAATGGGGTAACATGGTTTCAAACATATCACAAAGGATTTAAATATGTATGTGTGTGTGTGTGTGTGTGTGTGTGTGTGTGTTTGGTAGTAAAGTTTCACTACTGTTCAACTTTATGGTACTGATGTGTGACAATTTACTACAATAAAGCCCAGCAGGATCAGTTACAAAAGAATGAGACAGATAGATGCTATGGTTTGTATGGTTGCAAGCTAGCCACTGTAGCTCCAGACAAAGAAATAGGCTGGTCATTCTTTGAACATAATTTCTGTTCCCCAATCCTGGTTTCCTGAATGCAGACACATGAACCATTGTTCAAGTACATTAAGGACACTGAGAGGCACATTGAGAGTTAACAGATGCACCAAGAATTAACATGTACACTAAGAATAAAGATTGGAATATTTATGTAGCTGTGGCCATAGAGTGTTAAACAATCAATAAGCACCTTCATTGTATAGCGTTGAAGTCATTCTATTACTGCCTGCGCACATACTTGTAGCACTCATTATCTAAACTATCAAATTCGTTTTACCCAAAGAACTGTCCCAACCTCGGCGTTCCTATTGTAGCACTGTAGCACTGTCATCCTATTATTCATCAATTTGTTCTAGCAGGCACCAGTAACATCTCTGTTGTGAGATTTGTTGTTATTGTTTTGGCATATCGAATATGCCACAGGTAGCTTGCCAGGCTTTGCCCTGTAAGTGAGATACTCTCGGTAGCTTGCCGGGCTGACTGAGAGGAACAGAGGGATCAAACCCAGGTTGGCTACATGCAAGGCAAACATCCTACCCGCTGTGCTATTGGGGCTACTATTAAGGAACCAATTTCCCAGAATGATGTTCAAAGTTACTACACACCACCATGAAGTTTCCCATGAACCAGTCCATCCCCCTTTTTCTACATCACTCTGGTCCAATATTCCTTTTGTCCTAAGCCTTCTTCATTTGTTGAATGACGACTGTGGTTTTTGTGTAGACTATTACCTTCCTTGGCAATCGCTCACGATGCTCCCGTTTTACTTCCAGTTAGTCTATTCATTCCCCCTCCAGTTGCCCAAATCTGTCCATCTAAGGTCTGTATTTGAATATCCAATTTTTATTTTTAATTAACATTGTTCATAACCTTGATTTTTTTCTCTATTTATTGCACATGGATGAGATCATCCAGTACTTGCCCTATTGCATCTGGCTTATTTCACTCTGCATTATATTCTCCAACTCCATCCAAATTGCCAGAAACTGCCTGATTTTAATTTTTCTTATGGCTATGTAGAGTTCTATTGTCTACTATAGGTTTTAACTTTCACCAACCATCATCACCAAGACACATCCCATTCCCTAAGAAAATGGACTTTTTTATCCAAATTGTAGAGAAATATTCCTGGCTCAGTTACCCATTATAAGTCAATGGACTATAGGCAAAATTGGGACAGGTATGCACTGCTAGATGCACTAATCTAGCATTGATGCACTGCTAGATCAATCAATTTTGCACAGGGAATGCAATCTAGGAAGAATATAATATCTCATACACTTAAAAGAAAAAATATCTCTCTCAGAGAAAGCAAAGTTTTAAGAGAAAGGGAAGATATTGGCTGAATAAAATAGATTTCTCCTTCAACTTCAGAAATAGAAAAGGCATAAGTCTCAATATGAAAAAGTTTATTTAAAAATGTGGGAAAACTGGAAAACTATAAGCAAAATTATGAAGATAGAGGATAGATATAAATGTAAAGTCAAATGGATTCAATACTAGAAAAGTGAGACTGAAAGTCATCAAAAGCCATCAAAATCGTAAACTATATTAAAAAAAACATTATAAACTTGCTGACATAAACTTTAAGAATGTCTTTGGAAATTCTTCTCCCATGATAAGGGCAATGAAAGCAAAAAGAAATAAATCAAATTTCTGAAAATAGAAACTTCTTTACAGTGAAAAAAATTCACAAAAATAAAGACAGCTTAAAGAGAGGCAAAATAGGGCTGGAGCCATAGCACAACGGGTAGGGCATTTGCCTTGTATGCGGCCGACCCAGGTTCCATTCCCAGCATCCCATATGGTGCCCTGAGCACTGCCAGCGGTAATTCCTGAGCGAGTGCAGAGCCAGGAGTGACCCCTGTGCATCCCTGGGTGTGACCCAGAAAGAAAAAAAAAACAGAGAGGCAAAATATATTTGCAACTTACACGTAGAAGATATTAATGTACAAAACAAATTTAAATGCTTGCAACTCAACAATAACCAGCTTACCAGGCTGTGTAGACTTTAGACACCTAAATTCATTCCTACAGTTTAAGATTAAATTGGAAATTTAATTCCTGTTTAATCCCAATCCCACAGTCTCCATACATTCTTTGGAACAAGAACTAGAAAAGTGTTTCTTAATGATTTTTCTTCTTAGCAAATTATAAGGTGAACCACTTTAGGTTTCCTTCATCTCTAAAAAATAATGGATAGCTTTTTGGAAAGCAATGTGGACAGTCCTTCAAAAACTAGAACCTGAGCTTCCATATGACCCCACAATACCACTTCTGGGAACATATCCTGAGCCTGCAAAAAAAGCACAATAGAAATGACATCTATACCTATATGTTCAATGCAGCACTGTTCACAATAGCAAAAATCTGAAAACAACCCAAGTGCCCGAGAACAGATGATTGGTTAAAAAATCTTTGGTACATCTACACAATGGAATATGTGCAGCTGTTAGGAAAGATGAAGTCATGAAATTTTCTTGTAAGTGAATAGATATGGAGAGTTTCATGCCATGTAAAATGAATCAGACAGAGAGGAACAGATGTAGAAGGATTGCGATCACTTGTGGAGTATAAAATAACATAACACAAGACCAACACCCAAGGACAGTAGGTAGAAGGGTCAGGAATATTGCTCCATAGTTGGAAGCCTGCCTCACAAGCGGACGGGGAGAGGACAGCTGGACTAGAGAAGGGTCACTAAGAAAATGATGGTTGGAGGAATCTGTTGAGATGGAGATGCGTGCCGACAGTAGATAAAGGAGCAAACATGATGAACTTTCAGTATCTACATTGCAAACCATAATGCCCAAAAGTAGAGAGAGAGCATGGGGAATAATGCCTGCCATGGAGACAGGGGGAGGGTGGCAAAGGTGAAGGTACACTGGGGATCGGTCGTGGGGAATGTGCACTGGTGGAGGGACAGGTGTTTGATCATTGTGTGACTATAACTCAGACATGAAAACTTGTAAGTATATCTCACAGTCAATCAATAAAATTTAAAAAAATAATTAAAAAATTAATGGCTAGAATTTTAATTTCTTTTTGTTTGGGGGCCACACCAGTTGATGCTCAGGGGTTTCCAATGGCTCTGCACGCAGGAAGCATGTCTGGTGGTGTCCAGGGGATCATATGTGGTACCTGGGATCAAACCTGGGTCAGCTGTGTGCAAAGCAAGCGCCTTACCTGCTGTCCACGCACTTAGAGTTTTAATCTTTGTAAAAAATGCAGCAAAATATTGAAACTGAAATGAATCCCCCTTTGTGTGTGGGGGGGAGCATATCAGGCAGTGTTCAGGACTTACTCCAGCCTCTCCTGGTGGTGCTCAGGAGACCATATGCACAGCAGGGTATTGAACCAAGGCTGTTTTTGTACAAGGCAAATGCCTTACCTGCCATATTGTCTTCTGCTTGATTCTCAATTTTAAAAAAGCAAGCAAAATAAAATTCAGACTTCCCATAGTAACTGCTATAAACCTAAATGGACAAAAGTATCTAACTATTGCATTTCAGCTAAATTTAATGTAATCAGGTTTTCATATGCAATTGAATTAAATTTGTTATTTTGAAGAAAGGTATAAAAAAAGAAAATAAATTATTTTAATTGGCAAAAATTATACTTAACATAAAATTGGGTGTTTTAATTATCTCTATTGTAAAGTTGAATGGTAGAAAGTACATTCCTAAAGAGCAAACATCTAGATCATTCATCTCCAAAAGTAGAGTACCACACTTTGTGAAATCTTACTTTTTTTGACCAGAAATATATCCTTAACTATTATAGTTATTGAGTTTTTTTCCCTAAATTATTTTAAGGTCAGTTACAGGGAGAGCTCCCCTCCTACTCGTCTTCAAAATGTCATTTGGTATCAAAGACCAAAATACCATTCTGGTCATATAATTATCCTGCCCAATCTTTATATCTGAAATCATACTGCCTACCTTTTGAAAGCTTCAAATGCTTTAAGGGAAACATGCATTCTCTCCCTTCAGAATTTTACCAATACATGACAGTTAATTACAATTTTATGTTGACTCTGACAGGCTGCACTGTTGAGTGGTTTTCACACAAAATCTTGACGGGAAATGAAATAGAGCAAAGGCATCAATTACAAGGATAGATTATGCCCTCTCCATGCAATCGGAATTAACTTCTAAATCCTGAGTGGCATTCAATGCAGAGCCATGAGGAATAACAAAGAGATAATTGATCAATCTTTTCTCTGCATTTTAAAACATAGACATAATTGTTTCTTGCTTGACTGAATTTAGCAATCTTTCCTGTCAAGTAAATGTCCTAGTTGTCTTTCAGAAATTGAACTGAAGAATTAACATTCCTCAAAGCTTGCAGTGTAATGTATTTCATACTCAATAGCCCACAAGATTTAACCTGTGAGAATGATGACAATGTCTTGGCTTACAGTGCTGACTGGAAATATATTATGATCATTATGATGCCAATACACTAAAAGTATTGTATAAACTCATTGTAGTTTTCCCTGGTAACCTTTATGAAAATGTTATCTTGTTTTGTCATCCTGATCTCTAGTTCCTGATAAATCAGAATAATGTTCAGAATCACATAAATAATAGCAGTGATTAATAAGTGAATAAGGATAGAGAAGGAAGAAAGAGTTTTATTTATGATTTTATTTTTTGGCTGGAATTTTTAATCATTTAGTGAAGACAAAATGTTGGCTCCAACTAAAGAAGTGTGTACCAAAAAATATTGATTATACTAGATTGCTTAGTTCCGTGTCGTCTTTGAAGATACCTTTATCTTCAATATCCTGGAGGGTTTTGCCTACTTTGTCTTCAATGTACCTTATGGTTTGTGGTCTGATGTTGAGGTCTTTGATCCATTTTGATCTGACTTTTGTGCATGGTGTCAGATCGAGTTCTAAGCCCATTTTTTTGCATGTGGTTGTCCAGTTGTGCCAGCACCATTTGTTAAAGAGGCTTTCCTTGCTCCACTTCACATCTCTTGCTCCCTTATCAAAGATTAGATGATCATACATTTGGGGTTGTGTGTAGGGATATTCCACCCTGTTCCATTGGTCTACAGCTCTGCCTTTGTTCCAGTACCATGCTGTTTTAATTGTTACCGCTTTGTAGTAGAGTTTAAGGTTGGGGAGGGTGATGCCTCCCATCATCTTTTTCCCAAGAATTGTTTTAGCTATCCGTGGGCGTTTATTGTTCCATATAAATTTCAGGATTGCTTGCTCCGTTTCTTTGAAGAATGCCATGGATATCCCTATAGGGATGGCGTTAAATCTATATAATGCTTTGGGGAGTATTGCCATTTTGACAATGTTTATTCTCCCTATCCATGAGCAGGGGATATTTTTCCATTTCCTCATGTCCTCTTTTATTTCATGAAGTAGCGTTTTATAGTTTTCTTTGTAGAGGTCCTTTACTTCTTTAGTTAAGCTTATTACAAGGTATTTGATTTTCTGGGGCACAATTGTGAACGGGATTGCTTTTTTCATGTCCCTTTCCTCTGTCTCATTGTTTGCATATAGGAAGGCCATGGATTTCTGGGTATTGATTTTATAGCCTGCGACTTTACTGTATAGGTCAATTGTTTCTAAGAGTTTCTTACTAGAGCTTTTAGGTTTCTCTAGGTATAGTATCATAAGTCTGCGAATAGTGAGAGCTTGATTTCTTCCTTTCCAATCTGAATCCCCTTAATATCTTTTTCTTGCCTGATGGCTATTGCTAATACTTCCAGTACTATATTAAAGAGAAGTGGTGAGAGTGGACATCATTGTCTTGTCCCCGATCTTAGAGGAAAAGCCCTTAGTTTTTCTCCATTGATGATAATGCTTGCCATAGGTTCATGGTAGATGGCTTTGACTATCTTGAGAAAAGTTCTACATTAAACTAAAAAGCTTCTGCACCGCAAAAGATACAGCGACCAGAATACAAAGACTATCTACAGAATGGGAAAGGATATTTACACAATACCCATCAGATAAGGGGTTGATATCAAGGGTATATAAAGCACTGGTTGAACTCTACAAGAAGAAAACATCCAACCCCATCAAAAAATGGGGCGAAGAAATGAACAGAAACTTTACCAAGGAAGAGATACGAATGGCCAAAAGGCACATGAAAAGTGCTCTACATCACTAGTCGTCAGAGAGATGCAGATCAAAACAACCATGAGATACCACCTCACACCACAGAGACTAGCACATATCCAAAAGAACAAAAGCAACCGCTGTTGGAGAGGATGTGGGGAGAAAGGGACCCTTCTACACTGCTGGTGGGAATGCCGGCTAGTTCAGCCCTATTGGAAAACAGTATGGACGATTCTCAAAAAACTAGAGGTTGAGCTCCCATTTGACCCGGCAATACCACTGCTGGGAATATATCCCAGAAAAGACAAAAAGTATAGTCGAAGTGACATATGCACTTATATGTTCACCGCAGCACTGTTTACAATAGCCAGAATCTGGAAAAAACCCGAGTGCCCTAGAACAGATGACTGGTTGAAGAAACTCTGGTACATCTATACAATGGAATACTATGCAGCTGTTAGAAAAAATGAGGTCATGACGTTTGCATATAAGTGGATCAACATGGAAAGTATCATGCTAAGTGAAATGAGTCAGAAAGAGAGAGACAGACATAGAAAGATTGCACTCATCTGTGGAATATAGAATAATAGACTATAAGACTAACACCCAAGAATAGTAGAAATAAGTACCAGGAGATTGTTTCCATGGCTTGGAGGCTGGTCTCTCATTCTGGGTAACTCAGGGAAGGGACCACCAAGTAAAATGTGGTTGGAGGTCATGTGGGGGAAGGGTGAGGCGGGCGGAATACAGACTAGAGACTGAACACAATGGCCACTCAACACCTTTATTGCAAACCACAACACCTAATCAGAGAGAGAGAACAAAAGGGAATTCCCTGCCATAGTGGCAGGGTGGGGTGGGGGGAGACGGGACTGGGGAGGGGGGGAGGGATGTTGGGTTTACGGGTGGTGGAGAATGGGCACTGATGAAGGGATGGGTTATCGAACTTTGTATGGGGGAAGCATGAGCACAAAGATGTATGGATCTGTAACTGTACCCTCACGATGACTCTCTAATTAAAAAAATAAATAAATAAAAAAATATTGATTATAATCAGCATTTTAAAATTTTGTCACCATATCAATTACTTCCCCTGCCCCTCACAAATTGTTTTTGTTACATTCACAAATAGGCAGCTGAAATTATTATAGCTTTTGATTTGAAAAGGGGAACTTTTTTTGAAAGGGTGAACTCATCTTCAAATGAGTTATAGCTGTTTGTTAAGCAACCTTGTAACCTAGATACTGGGATAATAAGCAGAATAATGCCAACTTGTGAGTCAAGACAATATATAAGGATTTAGAAGTTAATTCTAAAATAATAGCAAATAATTCACAGATTATGTATGAATTTCCTTAGGAAGCTAGTACTCCACATAGAAGAATACTCTAAAAATGACTTTGTTGACTGGTTTAAACCTTAAGAATTTCTTCTGAATTACAAAAAAGATTTATTTTGGGGATTACACAGCCAATGACATACAGAATACTGGAGTTAAAAGGAGGTTTGGTCAATGGAATACTATGCAGCTGTTAAAAAGATGAAGTCATGAAATTTGACTATAAGTGGGTGGACATGGAGAGTATCATGCTAAGTGAAATTAGTCAGAAAGAGAGGGACAGACATAGAATGACCACACTCATTTATGGAGTGTAAAACAAGATGAGACTAACACCTAAAGACAGTAGTGATAAGAGCCAGGAGGATCACTCCGCAGTTCAGAAGCCTGCCTCATGAGCTGGGGAGAAGACAGCTTGGATAGAGAAGGGATCACTAGTCAATGATGCTGTGAGGGATCACTCAGGATGGAAGATGTGTGCTGAAAGTAAACTAAGGACCAAACATGATGGACTCTCAGTATTTGTATTGTAAACAATGATGCCCTAAAATAGAGAAAGTAAGAAGAAAGGTGCCTTCCACAGAGGCAGAGGGCGAGATGGGGGCTGGGGGGCCGTGGGAAGGATACTGGGGACATTGGTGGTGGAAAATGTGCACTGGGAAGGGATGGTTGTTCGATCATGATATGACATTGTATGACTGAAACTTAATCATGAAAGTTTTGTAACTTTATCTCATGGTAATTCAATAAAAAAAAATTAAAAAAACAGTGGTATGGCAAATCATCCCCAAACTTCTTTTATACAGATAGAGAAACTGAGAGTTAGACAAGAGTGGCAGGGTTGGGTGCTGCCCAGAGAGTGTCAGATAGAAACAGTGCCTATTAACCATTCCTGCCTGCATACTCTTGTCTTGATTCACAAGTTGGCATTACTCTGCTTAGTCTCCCAATATCTAGGTTACAGAGTTGCTTAACAAACTACTATAACTGATTTGAAGATGAGTTGAATCAACAGTGAAACTCAGGAATTAGAACTATTATTCTTCTCCCGGGCTGGAGTGATAGCACAGTGGTTGGGTGTTTGCCTTTCACGCGGCCGACATGTGTTCGATTCCTCCGCCCCTCTCGGAGAGCCTGGCAAGCTACTGAGAGTATGGAGCCCGCACAGCAGAGCCTGGCAAACTACCCGTGCATATTGGATATGCCAAAAACAGTAACAATAAGTATCTCATTGAGAGATGTTACTGGTGCCTGCTCGAACAAATCGATGAGCAACGGGATGACAGTGACAGTGATTCTTCTCCCAATCAACAAGTAAAGTAGCATTAAACATTGGGTTCCACTTCAGCACTGGTTCTTTCTGTCCTTTTTAATGTTTGTCAGTCTCTGTGATGTGAGATGTATCACATTGGTGTTTTGATTTCCATATCCCTGATGATAGGTATGTAGGGCATTCTTTTCATGTGACTTTTGGCTAGTTCTATTTCTTCTTTGAGGAAGTTTCTGTTTATTTCTTCTCCCCATGTTTTGAAGGGATTAGATGTTTATTTATTGTAAAGTTCTACCAGTGCCCTTATTTATATTTGATACCTCCTTATCAGATGAGTATTTGGTAAATAATTTTTCCCATTATGTGGGCTTTCTTTGTATCTTAGTCACTGTTAGTTTTGAGATGCAGAAGCTTCTTAGTTTATTGTAGTCCCATTTGTTTATCTTTGTTTCCATTTGCTTTGTCAGTAGTGTTTCATCCTTGAAGATGCCTTTATCTTCAATGTTATGGAGGGTTCTGCCTATGTTTCCCTCCATGTACTTTATGGATTCAGATATGATATTGAGGCTTTAAATCCATTTGATCTGACTTTTGTGGAAGGCATTAGAAACATCTCTGAGTTCATATTTTTGTTGCCCAGTTTTCCCAGCACCATTTGTTGACAATGCTTTCCTTACTCCACTTCATATTTCTTGCTCCTTTATCAAAGTTTAAGTGATCAGATGTTTGAGGATCTGTGTCAGGATATTCAATTAGATTCCATTTATCTCTGGGTCTGTCTCTATCCTAATACCATGCTGTTTTAATTACTACTGCTTGTAGCACAATTGGAAGTTGAGCATAGTGATGCTTCCCATCTTCTCCCCATGGATGGGGAGAGAGAGGGACTCTCATTGTTGGTGGGAATACTGTAGTCCAGCCTTTTTTGGAAAACAATCCGGGCATATCTCAAAAACCTAGAAACTGAACTTCCATCTGACCCAGAAACACCACTTCTGGGAATATGTCTCAGGCGCCTGAAAACACACTACATAAAGAACACCTGCACTTCTGTGCTTACTGCAACACTATTCACAATAGCCAGAATCTGGAAACTACCCGAGTGCTCGAGAACAGATGACTGGATAAAGAAACTATGGTAAATCGACACCATGGAATACTACACAGACTCTAGGGAAAATAAAGTCATGAAATTCCCTTATAAATAGATGGACATGGAGACAATCATGCTGAATGGAATGAGTCAGAGGAAAATGGACAGACATAGAATGACTGTACTCATCTGTGGGATGTAAAAATAAATATTTTATGAGATTAACACACAGTACAATAAAAACAAGAACCAGGAGGACTTGTCCATGGTTAGAAGCTTACCTCAAGTGATGGGAGGAGAATACAGTTAGCGTAGAGAAGGGACCACTCTGACAATAATAGTTGGAAATGATTATTGTGGATAAGAACTACATGCTTCAAGTAAGTAAAGGAATAAACATAGTAATGTTTCAGTAACTGTTTTGCCCAAAAACAAAGAGAGAGAGCGAGAGAGAGCGAAAGAGAGAGAGAGAGAGAGAGAGAGAGAGAGAGAGAGAGAGAGAGAGAGAGAGAGAGAGAGAGAGAAATAAAAGTATCCATAGAGGCAGGCTGATGGTGAAGTGGGGGTGGGGGGAATTGAGGGAGGGAAACGGAAAACATTGGTGGTGAAAAATATACATTGATGAAGGAATGGGTGTTGGAAAAGTGTGTGACTGGGAACCAATCATGAACGGCTTTTTTTTTTTTTACAGCGGTTGCTTTTGTTCTTTTGTTTTTTTTTTTTTTGGAATCAGAAGTCCTTTTATTTTTTTTAATTTTTTATTGTGGAAAGTTACAAAGTTACAAAGTTTTCAGGTTTAAATCTCAGTTATACAATGCTCGAATACCCATCCCTTCACCAGTGCTCATATTCCACCACCAAGTAATCATGAACGGCTTTGCCACTGTGTGTCTCATGGTGATTAAATGTTTTAAAAGAAACACTAATAATATGCATGTATAAAAGCAAAGTCAGGTCAATGGGGAGTGAGGCTAGTCACAGTTTCATGGCAGCTATAGTCAGCGATAGAAGGATCTGTGTGTCTAAGCTGAGTCTAAAACTAGTTCTTTCAGGAATGACTGTTGCCTGATTCCATTGGGTCTCAGTCCCATACGGGGAGATGATAAATGCATTTTCCCAAGGACTCTGTGAAAATTAAACAAGTTAAAAATATCAACAATTTGCTCTTTAGTTCTCCACACACAGCAGATATCAATGAGGAATTACATGGAAGCACAGAAGGGAGGGGAGTTGCTGGAGATACAATCTCGAAATAATGGGGACTAGAAACTGAACAGAGGGATGAATGCTCCACCGATTTGCCCCTCCTGACAGTTCTTGAAGACAGTCTGTAGACCTCAGAGCATCATGGAAGAATTATGTGTTCTTTGAACACAAGCCCAAGACCCAAGCACTAATATTGTTGTGTTTTTTTCTCTCTCTCTCACTTTCCCTAGTCCCTCACACCTGCTCCCGGGTTTTATTTGCTACCCACGACTGCACCCAAGTTCTTGTTCTGGCTTATGTTTTCAGAGGAACTCAAACTAAGACAGTCATTTACTGACTGCGAACTGAGAAAATTGCTCATACACTAATTCAATTTCGTCAACTCAATGTGTGAATAATAGAACAACTTCAAAGGACTGTTGAATTATTTTAATATATATGGAAGTGCCAAAGTGCAGACCAGCCTTCCTGAGCTTGCCCCACCATGATTAAACCATTCACCCAATCAGAAAGGATAGAAAAACAGCCAGATGGAAAAGATGAGCTTTATTAGCAAGGAAACACCTTGTAAATTAGGGGGTTGGGGGTGGGTGGGATGAACAATATAAATGAGTTCTGGATATGAAGAGAAGGAGACCCGGTTTTATGAAGGACTTAACTAGATTAGGGTAATTTTAAAAAGTCTATGAATATTTAGAAATTTTTCAGGGAACATAAGCATTTTTGTGGGGCAGCTGAGAAATGTACATCTGAATACAGATATATACCTCATTTGTAGAAAATAGCAGAGAAATTTTATTTAATTTTTTTTAGAGCAGAATAATGAGGAAAGGGACCACTGTCGGCTGTGAGGAAAGGGGCCACTGTTGGCTGTCTGTATTGTGACTAGAGACTGATCATTTCTATCTAGACAGATGTCTGGGATTCTCAGCAATATGAAAAATAAAGTTTCATTTTGGTTCATGAAGAGCCAAAGGAGGCAACCAGGTAGCTGCTTCCAAAAAGGTGTTGGGACAGGAACGAATGCATAAGGCTCAAATTAGTTTACTTTGCTTCATTAACTCTAGAGAATAGACTTAATTTTTATGAGAAGAACAAAAGGGAGTACAAAGTTTTGACTATTTGACCACATGCTACTTGACAAACACCTTGTCGTGGGGTCAGTGTTAAGTCATCTTCCTTACACTCTCTTGTTCCATACACTTGTTTCCTTATACTCTTTTGCAGCATACTTTTTTACTTCCAGTTTTCAAAATCTGCCCACACCTAACCACTTTCCCCAATATCATAGCTTCCACAATGATTTGAAACATCCTCATTTCTGCATACATTGTAACAGCTCTGCTTAGGTCTCCCTGGTTCTATCCCTGCTTCCTGGGAAAAAAAAATCTTGTTTTCCTTAAACTAGAAGCTGTCTTAAGCATGTACCAAATGTAATCAAAGACTAAAGTTTGTTCTCATTCAACACTGTTTATACCCTTAATTCTTTTGATTATTTTGTTTCTCCATAGACAAGTGAGAGCATGGGTACTTTTTTTTTCTTCTCCTTTGGATTTATTTTACTTTACATGTTGCACACCAGTTGCATCCCAATTATAGCCAACTGTAAGATTTTATATTTTTTTGTTCAGAGAGATAGTAAAGAGTTTTAGGCACTTACTATCCATGCAACTGACCCAAGTCTACCACCAGTATTGAGTATGTTTCCCTGACTCCACCAGGAATGATCTTGAGCAAAGTGCTAGCAGCAAACCCTAAGACCTGCTAGGTGTGACCCATAGCAAGAGGGGGTGGTAAGAAAGAAAGAAAGGATGAAAGGAAGAAAGAAAGAAAGGAAGGAAGGAAGGAAGGAAGGAAGGAAGGAAGGAAGGAAGGAAGGAAGGAAGGAAGGAAGGAAGGAAGGAAGGAAGGAAGGAAGGAAGGAAGGAAGGAAGGAGAGAGAAAGGAAGAAAGAAAGAAAGAAAGAAAGAAAGAAAGAAAGAAAGAAAGAAAGAAAGAAAGAAAGAAAGAAAGAAAGAAAGAAAGAAAGAAAGAAAGAAAGAAAGAAAGAAAGAAAAAGAAAGGAAGGAAGGAAGGAAGGAAGGAAGGAAGGAAGAAAGAAAGAAAGAAAGAAAGAAAGAAAGAAAGAAAGAAAGAAAGAAAGAAAGAAAGAAAGAAAGAAAGAAAGAAAGAAAGAAAGGAAGGAAGGAAGGAAGGAAGGAAAAAAAGGAAGGAAGAAAGAGAAAGAAAGAAAGAAGGAAAGAAAGAAAGAAAGAAAGAAAGAAAGAAAGAAAGAAAGAAAGAAAGAAAGAAAGAAAGAAAGAAAGAAAGAAAGAAAGAAAGAAAGAAAGAAAGAAAGAAAAAAAGAAGCATGTCCTTCTCAGGAAGCATAATCATGATGCTTGCCATAGCCATGCCACCATTTCCCGTGCCAGGCTGTTTCACACGGGGCACCCCAGAAGGGGGCAGGTGAGACCCCTCCCCACCCCAAGGGACCCAGCCTCGGCAGCCAAAAACCTCCAGAACACAACTGCCACCATGCTCACGGCTGCTCTCCACACGCTCAGACCAAGCCTCATCAGGAGTGAACCTATTCCTGGACCACAGGAACACATCATAAGACACACCCTACCCATACTCCAAGAGCACTGCACCACATTTGATGGGGTTCAAATAGTAGGCAACCAGTCATAGAGGGATATATGTATATATATATTTATATTTACATATACATACTTACAGATATATTTACATATGGCTGGAGCAATAGTTCCATGGGTAGATGTTTGCCTTTCACATGGCCGACCCGGGTTCGATTCCTTCATCCCTCTCAGAGAGACTGGCAAGCTACTGAGAATATCTTGCCTGCACAGCAGAGACTGGGAAGCAACCATGGCATATTCAACGTGCGAAAAACAGTAATTAACCTCAAGTCTCACAATGGAGACGTTACTGGTGCCCACTTGAACAAATAGATGAACAACAGGATGACAGTGATACAGTAATATATACATACATACATACATACATACATATATATATGTACAAAAGTTCACAAGGCTCAACCTTTAACAACATGTTAGTGATATCTTATAGAAGGTCTTAATGGCCACTGCCAAAATAGAACAATCTTCACACTGTTTCTTTTCTCTGTGGATACTTCTTTTGTAGCATTTTCAGTGGTTTTTCCTAACAAACAATACAAAATATATTATTACGGTTCTGCTTTGGGGCAGGGATTGGGGTTTGGGATGGAAACATCCCAAATATGGTGGTGGGAAGGGGTAATGGTGGTGGGATTGGTGTTTGAATATTAAATGTAATCAAATATTGTGAAGTACCTTACAAAATAAAAAAATTAAAAAGAAAGAAGGATTTTTAAAATTTTTTTCTTATAACTTTGTAATATTCTTTTGTGTGTATATACCACACCGTCATTATCAAATCATCTGTTATTGGACATTTATGGGTTTTCCCCCCGCATATCTTGTCTATTGTACTTAGTATTGCAAAATCAGAGGTGTGCATACATCTTTTTGAATTAATAGTTTTATGCTCTTGGGATAGGCACAAATAAGTGAATTTACAGGTTCATATGCAAGCTCTAAACTAAGTTTTATTGTAGCTATCACTGTTGATATCGTTGGCCACACTGGTGAGACTCAGTATTCATGGCTCTGCGTTGAGGACTCTCTCCTGGCAGTGCTCAGGGGACCATGTGTGGTTCTAGGAATGATTAAACAGGGGATAGGTCACATGCAAAGCACACATCTTAACTTTGTATTATCACTCCAGACTCCCATTTGATCTTTTAGGAGCCACCATACTGTTTTCCATAAAAGATAAACCAAACAAAATCCCCACCAACAGTGTTTCTTTTTCACATGTCTGTCAACACCGATTGTTTCCATATTGTTTGAGACGTACCATTTCTTCCTGATTATGAGATGATATCTCATTATTGTTTTGATTTCTATTTTTCTATTAATAAGTGCTGGTGGAACTCTGGTTGTCCATATGTTGACATTTTTTTTTCTTGCTTTTTTGGTCACACACGGCGATACTCAGGAGTTACTCCTCATTCTGCACTCAGGAATTACTCCTGGAGGTGCTCAGGGGACCATATGGGAATTGAACCTGGGTCAGATGCGTGCAAGGCAAATGCCCTACCCGCTATGCTATCTCTCTAGCCTCTAGGCTGACGTTTTTTAAAAAGTGTCTGTCTCTTTAGGTTCTTTCTTCATTTTTTTGGTAAGGCGATTGTTATTGTGCTTTGTTGTTGATGTTGCTAATAATTGTGAGTGTTTTTATAGATCTCAGATCACTGTATCACTGTATCACTGTCATCCCATTGTTCATCATTTTGCTCGAGTGGGCACCAGTAATGTCTCCATTGTGAGACTTGCTACTGTTTTTGGCATATCAAATATGCCATGGGTAGCTTACCAGGCTTTTCGAGGGCAAAATACTCTCAGTAGCTTGCCGGGCTCTCTGAGAGGGATGGAGAAATTGAACCCAGGCCGGTCACATGCAAGGCAAATGCTGTACTTTCTCTGCTATCACTCCAGCCGATATATATTAGCTATTTTTCATGTTTGGTATGCAAATAATATTTTCTATTCAATGACTATCTTAATTTTAGCCCAAGATCCCTTTTTTCAATTTCTATTGAAGAACTATGATTTACAATGTTGTTAATGATAGAGTTTCATCCATAAAGTGTTCCAAAATCCTATTCATTCCAGTGTATACTTTCTTCTGCCAAACTCCCAAGGCCTCTCCCATCCACCCCACAGGCACCCTTTCCTTGAAAATCTCAGTTCTGTAATTCAACTCTTAGATTTGATTGCATTTGGCCTTTAAAAAAAATTCCTTACTATATTTCTTTACTATATCCAGAGTTCTGACCTCTGTTGATGATTGAAAATCAGGGATGCTGTCTCGTTTGCCAAGGCATTGAGAAGCAGAGGGGCCGGACATGTGATGCAATTTGGAGGTGACCGCAGGACTAGATATGTAACCAACTGGATTTCATGGGACATCAAAAGAATGCCTGACCTCCCACCTATGAGAAGGTCAGTCTGCTTTGTCAAGACCCTGAATGAACGGTTTGAGGCTCTTCATGTTCGTGGAGTGAGCAGACACCACTGGGCTACACTAGGACGTGACAGGGACTAATGGAGATGGTACTGGCACCTGCTCAAACAAATTGATGAGCAATGGGTTGACAAGTGACAAATGACAAGTGACTATATTTCTTTATAACCCACATATGAGAGACACCACTCTGTATTTGTCCCTCATCTTCTTACTAAATTCTCTGAACAAGAAACCTTCTAAATTAAGGGGGCTGAAGTGATAGTACATTAGGTAGGGTACTTACCTTATACGCAGTTGACCCAGGTTTGATCCTCAGTATTCCATATTGTACCCTGAGCATATCAATGGTAATTCCTGAGTGTAGAACCAGCAGTAACCCCTGAGCATTTCCAGGTGTGGCCCCAAAACAAATAAGAAAAAAGATACCTTCTAAATTATTCACATGGAGAAAGATTGCACTATTTTATCTTTTTTACTACTAAATACTATTTCATTGTTTACACATACCACAAATTTTTATCCAGTCAATAGAAATTGCAAGCAAACACAATTTGAATTAACATCCATCTGTACCACCAGTTTGTAATTTTGGGATAAGCATTTAATAATTAAAGTGACAAATCTAGTGAGCAAAATCTTCAATCTGTAAATAAAGGGAGATTACATTCAGTACCTGGTTGTAATACGATGATGACAGAAAATATATGGCAAATAATTCCTACAGAACTTACAGCATAAGATCAGGTTCCAAAGATGAGATGTGCCAAAGTAGCTTATTGTCTATTAAGCAAATAACAGTTTTCTTGTATCAGTGTTTCTATGTTTATTTCAATGGTATGCTTCTTTAATTACTATGACTTTTCAGTATAGTTTCAAGTCGGGGAAAATGTATAAGTCCATCTGTTCCTAGCCCTCGGTGGAATGCTTTACACTATGAAATTTTTTATAGTTCCAAATAGATTTTATAATGTGTCCTGTTTCTGTAAAGGAAGCGATTGGGATTTAGCTATGAATTATAATGAATCTGATGTTGCTAAAGGTAATGTAGTCATTTCAAACCATAATGATAACCATACTTTTAATTCTTAAGCAAAAATTATATTTTCATCTCTCTGTAAGTTTTATTTTTTTCAGAGGTGTCATGTTTTCTATTTGAAGCTCTTTTATATTTATGGATAAATTTCCTCAAAGGTATTAAATTATTTTATGCAATTATAATGGGATTCTTTTATGCTTTCTTTCTGATAGTTTATAGCTTATTATAGAGAGACAACATATTTTTGTATGTTGTTTTGTAGTATGTCATTTTTGTTCATTAGTTAAAAATAGCTTTTAAGAGGTTGGAGCAATAGCACAGTGGGTAGGGTGTTTGCCTTGCCCGTGGCCAACCCAGGTTCCATTCCCAGCATCCCATATGGTCCCCCAAGCAGGACCAGGAGTAATTCCTGAGTTTATGAGCCAAGAGTAACCCCTGTGCATGGCTGAGTGTGACCTCAAAAGCAAAAAAAAAGAAGCTATAAGTACCAGAGAGATAATATAGTGTGTAGTGCTCTTGCCATGCATGTGATAAACCAGATTTGGTCTCTGGTGTCCCATATGGTCCCCTGAGCCCCACCAGGAGAGTGATCCTTAAGTGCAGAATAAGGAGCAAGACCTGAGTAATGCCAGGTGTGACCTCAAAACAAAACAAAACAAAACAAATAGTTTTTAACTTTGAGTTATCCAGTGCATAGCACCAAGTGATATGCAAATGATTAGTTTTACTCACATTCCAATTTAGATTTTTTCATTTATTTTTGTTTCCTAATGACTCAGGCTGGAGTGATGCACAGCGGATAGAGTGTTTGCCTTGCATGCAACTGACCCACGTTCAATTTTTCTGTCCCTCTTGGAGAGCCTGGCAAGCTAGGGAGAGTATACCACCCGAACAGGAGAGCCTGACAAGCTACCCATAGTGTACCTGATATGCCAAAAACAGTAACAACAAGTCTCATCTCACAATGGAGACGTTACTGGTGCCTGCTCAAGCAAATCGATGAACGATGGGACAACAGTGCTACAGTGCTACATTGACTCGGGCTAGAATTTCTAAAACTCCATAAAATTGTAGTGGTAAATGTTTACATGTTTGTATTGCTTCTGATGTTAGAGAAAAGGCTTGAAGTTTCTCTTCATTGAATAAAATGTTCACCGTTAGTTTGTCCTATACAGTCTTTATTCGTTTGAGATACATTTCATCCATGCCCATTCTGTTGAAGGTTTATTATTATTATTATTATTACTATTATTACAAAAAGATGTTGAATCTAGTTAAATGTTTTTCTTCATCTATTGAGATAATAATGTGTTGATGTGGCATATTGCATTTATTAATTTTATTATGTTTAGCTATCTTTGCCTCCCTTGAATACATCCTACTTGAAAATGGCAGATTATTATTACCATGTATTATTGAGTTCAGTGTGATAGTACTTTGTATTGAGAGTCCATAGATAGATAATTTATAACATAGGAATCAAATGTTCAAGTGCAACAAAGTAATCATTTCAATAAATTACAGAGAGAATTGTAAAAATATAAATTTTTGCAAAATTTGCAAAAATATAAAATTAGACCACTATAATACAAAAAGTCAATTTAAATGAATTATATATTTAGTTGTAATACCTGAACTAGAAAATACATAGAAGAAACATAGAGATCATATTCTATGTCATCATTAAAGATGTGTTTTGGGTCATGATTCCCATACAAAGGGAAACATAAAACAATCAAATAAATGAAAGTACATCAAACTCAGAAGCTTTTGTACCATAAAAGAAGCAAGCATCAAAACAAAATACAAGCTAATGGATAAAAGATATTTCATGTTATATGTCTGAAAATGGGTTAATGTCTAATCACTGTCACTGTCACTGTCATCCCGTTGCTCATTGAATTGTTCGAGCGGGCACCAGTAACATCTCTCATTGAGAGACTTATTGTTACTGTTTTTGGCATATCCAATACACACAGGTAGCTTACCAGGCTCTGCTGTACGGCTTCCATACTCTCAGTAGCTTGCCGGGCTCTCCGAGAGGGGCGGAGGAATCAAACATGGGTTGGCCGCGTGAAAGGCAAAAGCCCAACCTCTGTGCTATTGCTCCAGCCTAAAAAACTTAATAAAGCGCAAATGAAAAATCAACTCACTCAAAATTATGCAAAATTTTGGAATAAACACTTCTCAGAAAAAGACATAAAAATATACAATAGGCAATGAAAAACATCCATCATCTGTTATAGGGAAATAAATCAAACAATAAAATACACCTATGAGAATGACTATCCAAAAGATAAAATAAAATAACAAGAAGAGTTGGAGAGAATGTGGAGAAAAGTGTACCCCTGAAATATGACATGGAAATATAAATTGGTGTATCCATTAAGAAAATCAGCGTGGAGGTTGCAAATAGGGACTAGCAAAATGATATTGGGATTAAGATGCTCACCTTGATTATGGCCAACCTCGGTTTCATCTATACCACCGCATAAGGTCTTTGAGCTGGAGAGATTCCTGAGAACAGAGCCAGGTGTGGCCCACCACCCAAAAGAAGTTAGAAATAGAGTCCCATGGAATGGTTCAGTGGCTAAAAGTGCCTGTTAAAAAGTCTTACAGTCTTGGGACTGGAACTATAGCACAGTGGGTAGGCGTTTGCCTTGCACACAGCCGAACCGGGTTCAATCCCAGCATCCCATATGGTCCCCCGAGCACTGTCAAGAGTAATTCCTAAGTGGATGAGCCAGGAATAACCCCTGTGCATCGCCAGGTGTGACGGCACTGATATTGGCACGCGGCCGACCCCGGTTCAATTCCTAGCATCCCATATGGTCCCCCAAGCACCGCCAGGAGTAATTCCTGAGTGCATGAGCCAGGAATAAGCCCTGTGCATCTCTGGGTGTGACTCCAAAAAAGCAAAAAAAAAAAAAGTGCTTACAGTCTTGGGCCGGAGCGATAGCACAGCAGGTAGGGCATTTGCCTTGCACTCAGACGACCTGGGTTTGATTTCCAGTATCCCATAAGGTCCCCTGAGCAACTCCAGGAGTAATTCCTGAGTGCAGAGCCAGGAGTAACCCCTGAACATCGCGGGATGTGACCTAAAAAGAAAAAAAAAAGTGCTTACAGTCTTAAGGTTAAAGGTTTGATCTCTGTTAATCCCACATATTCCAAGTCCCTAAGGACTCACCATGCTGTGTAAAGTGATTTCTGGCACACATTTAGGTTTATGTAAATTAAAGTGTTCCACCCCTGTGCCTTACACGAGGCTGACCCGGGTTCAATCCCTCCCAGAGAGCCCAGCAGGCTACTGAGAGTATCCCACCTGCACGACAGAACCTGGCAAGCTACCCGTGGTGTATTCAATATTCCAAAAATAGTAACAACAAGTCTCACAATGGAGATGTTACTGATCCCCCCCCTGGAGCAAATCAATGAACCATGGGTTGACAGTGCTACAGTGCCACCCCTGTGTGTGAGCACCACAATTAAAGATGTATGTGCACCATGGCGAGGATTCAGATTACACCTGAGCGCATCCATGAGCACCATAGTGAATCCTGGTGCGTATTACATATAACCAGAATATAAATGAACAATTCAAATGAGTGAGTGTGAATCTAAACAAGCATGTGTACAAATAACACAAGTGAGTATGTACCTCTGAACCCCCCAGTGAGCATGTTGTCCAGTGAGCGCATTGCTGGGTATATGAGCACCACGAACAGATGTGCACCCACTTAGATGAGCATCATAACAAAATGTGTGTGTGACTCCTGGCCTCTGCAGTTACAATAGCAACAAAAAGATGGTGCTTAGGGGCTGGAGTGATAGCACAGCAGGTAGGGCACTTGCCTTGCACGTGGCCAACCCGGTTTGATTCCCAGTATCCCATATGGTCCCCTGAGCACCGCTAGGGGTAATTCCTGAGTGCAGAGCCAGGAGTGACCCCTGTGTATCACCAGTGTGACCTAAAAAGAAAAAAAAAAAAGATGGTGTTTAAAATTGATAAAACTTAGGCCCCAGAAATGTATCAGCAGGTATGGCTCTTGTCTTGCATGTAATGTACCTGGATTCTGTCCCATGCAACACTGTCAGGAGTTATTTCCAAGGACAGAATCAGGAGTAAGGCCTGAACACCACAGGATATAGCTTTAAAACATAACCATAAAATATATATTTCAAAAATTATGCCATCTATAAAAATCAGCGATAGCACAGCAGGTAGGGCGTTTGCCTTGCATGCAACCGACCCAGGTTCGATTCCTTTGGCCCTCTTGGAGAACCCAGCAAGCTACCAAGAAGAACTCGCCCTCATAGTGGAGCCGGGGAAGCTCCCCGTGGCGTATTCGATATGCTAAAAACAGTAACAACATGTCTTACAATGGAGATGTTACTGGTGCCCTCTTGAGCAAATTGATGAGCAATGGGAGTGACAGTGACAGTGATAAAAAAATCAAAATTTCATATCATCCAGTTATTCCATTTCTAGGCATACATATCCAAAACACACACACACACACACGCACACACACACACACACACACACACACACACACACTCATTTGAAAAGTTTTAGTTTTTACAACTTGTTTACTTGTTTACAACTGTCAGGAGTCAGAATAAAACATACATTTTATTTACTGAGGAACAGATAATTATATGTGCTATCAAATTAGTAGAATACCATTGAACAATATATTGCAATAGGGAACCTAGGGCCTGAGCAATATTACAGTGGATAGGGTGTTTGCCTTGTACATAATCAATCTGGGTTTGAGTCCCAGCAACTCATGTGGTTTCCTGAGCCCACCAAAATAAAGGGGGAGGCAAGGAAGGTTGAGCATTTCATTTGCAAAAAGTTGGATGAATATAAAAAGTATAAACTTAGTTAAATAAACTTGACGGATAAAGATACTTAAATATTTTGCCTTTTTATAGTATGTAGAGAAGACAAATGAACTAAATAAAATAAAATTAAATCTTTCTGCTATAAAACCAACAGTGATTACCAGAATAAGGTGTGCAAGTTAAGGCAAAGAGGTGAAATACGCATTGAAAGATAAAACTAGGCCTTTTAGTGATGGATCTAATGTAATATATATACACATTGATTTTCAATTTGTAGACATGAATCGATTCTGTAATACAGTTACTTCACTGAAAACAATCAAAATGAAAAAGAAAGTCTGTGAAGAAACAATACCCTAAATCTCCCTTTTTCCTAAAAGAGGAAATTCTTTTTACCTTTCTCCTGTCTCCCATAAAAGAAGGAAATAATATGGAAAATTACCCTTGCTGCACATAAATGGATAAAAACTCTTATTGCTGGTGACAGGGTTGGGAAACTTGCCTTGTGAGCCAGTTCACTATTAATTGTCCAAACCAAAACTCACAAGAATTTTTTTACTCTATTTGCTCTTCACAGACTTAGTCCTTCTTTTCTAAAGCTATGGACTTCTCTGGACATTCACTAGTTTCCATAATTATTGAACAGCCAGACGCATAAAATGAAATGTGTCATTTCTTTCACTATCTTGCTAATGTAGATTTATTTTGGCGCCAGTCAAAATAACAAAAGAAAATGAGAGGGTAGGTTGCTTACATGGCTTCTCCACAATTATGAACCAGATGAGAAGCAACCTACACATCAAATTTACATGGGGCTAACTTACTTATTCTGTTTTTATCAGAAGATCTTTAATATTACACAGATTGCCTACAAACTGTCCAAAAGTACTTTTGATATGTTTGCCATACACTTGGTATGCCAAGTAAAGCCAATTAAGGACAGCACTTTCCTCATTCATAATGATAACCCAACTTCATAGCATCAGATAGTGGTAGGAAAGGAACTTAAAGGAGTAGAAGAAGTAGCAAAAATAAATGTATATGGAGTGTATCCATCTTCTGCCTAGAAATCTTTGCATGTATCTTCATTTTTTTTTCTGCTTGTTTGTTTGCTTTTGTTTCAGTGAAGCAAAGATTTTACTGAATGAAGCTTACTTAGAAAGATGTGAGGAGGGGAGAAGGAAAAGAATTAAGTGTTTTAGAGAGAGCATGAGCTTGAAGAGGAAATAGAGACAAAGATACAGGCAAGCAAGATATGTGTTGAAGAGAGATAATGAGCTCAAGCAACCTTCATTTTTTTCCTATTTGTGTTTCCTTAAAAATACCAAGACAATAACAACAACAACAACAAAACAATAATTCACATGTATGGAATCATTATAGTCTCTTTCACTCTGTAATTTTGGGAAAAACTACTTTTTAATTTGTATTTTTTTTAAAAAAAGAAAGAATTACAAGGATTTTTTCAGACTGGAGCTATAGCACAGTGTATAGGGTGTTTGCTTTGCACAAGGCCAACCTGGGTTTGATTCCTCCGGCCCTCTCGAAGAGCCCGGCAAGCTACCTATACGTATCCTGCCCACATGGCAGAACCTGGCAAGCCACTGGTGGCATATTCGATATGCAAAAAAAAGTAGCAACAAATCTCACAATGGAGTCATTACTGGTGCCAGCTTGAGCTAATTGATGAACAACAATGCGACAGTGCTACAGCATTTTTTTTTTGGCCTTTATAGCAGTAATACAATCACTGCTATAAAATCACCAGTATTAGTATCATTTTATATAAACATAAGTAGCTCCCAAGCACTAAATGCAGTGAACTAAAAGTGATAAGGTATTATAAAAAAAACTAAGTTAATTCTTCAAGCAACTGAGTTTAATACTACTGTCATAATATGAAAATGCAGTTAATGATAATTTAACAATATTCTCCATAAGTTGTTAATTTATACATTCCTTTCTTTACACTTTTAGAAAATCTTACCTGGAAGCAGTTTGTATGATTTCCTGCTACAACATAAAGCTGAAAAAAAAAGTACACGAGTCCAAATCTAAAATCTCAGCACACTTTATACAGATTAATGCACATGTAAATAAATGTGAACTATTTCTGATCATAGTTATTTAGAAAGCTGGACCATCATTGCCTGTTACTTATAAAGGACACAAGTCTCCAAAATATCTTGTGAAAATGTTATATATCTCATTTTATAAGTATTACCCTAAATAGAACTATTTCTTTTATTTGTGTTAATAACTGTCTTCGTAAGAAAGAGATTAACCACTTGCCTGCCATGGAGCCAATTTCTAATATTCTTGGGTTAGTCTCCTACCCGCTCGGGAAGGGAGATGTGTGCTGAAAGTAGACTATGAATTGAACACGATGGCCACTCAATGTCCCTTTAGCAAACCACAGCACCTAAAAGGAGAGAGACAACAAAAGGGAATGCCCTGCCACAGAAGCAGGGTGGTGTGGGGGGGATGAGATTGGAGGGTGGGAGGGATACTGGTTTCAATGGTGGTAGAGAATGGACACTGGTGGAGGGATGGGTTCTTGAACATTGTATGAGGGAAACACAAGCATGAAAATGTATAAATCTGTAACTGTACCCTCATGGTGATTCACCAATTAAAAAATAAATTAAGTAATAAAAAAAAGAAAAGAAAGATAGATTAATTATATCTTTGTAATAATTGCATGTCTGTATTTTAAATGACAGTTGGATAGTTTGCTTTCATTTTATGTTAAATGTAATAGGGACAGCTATCCATAGTTCATCTAATTAATACATTTATCTAAATATGATTTTAGATATATTAAATTTGAGTATATGTATTACAAGAAGTAATTTATACTGAACAGTTTCATGGTCTCTCCTTTTTCATCAATAAGTAAATGACATTTGCTTAAGTGTTACATGGAATAAAATAAGCATTTTAAACAAAAAAACCCAATGAGTCAGACAAAATTTTTAAATTTCTGGACTACACAATTTCTCAGAGTCCTATAAATATGAATTACTAGTGTAGGTTATAAATTTCCCAAAGTGGAATATAATGTAGACCTTTTCCCTAGAAATTTTAAAAAACACATTTTCACAGGATATAGTTTATGATCATACTTGAATTACATTGCTATAAAATCATATCTGTTTTAGCACCTCTTACTAAAGAAACCAATTTTCCACTTCTATTCACACAAAAAGTGCCTATTTAAGCAGGTTTCATGTTTCTATGCTCTTCCGCTCTATATGAAAATGAGTATATAGCATTTTATCTATAACATGAATATCTTCAGTAAAATTTCTAACTATATCATTTTATTTATTTTTATTGGGGCAATATTTGCTGACAATAAAGTAAATGTTTATGTTTCAGGGATACAATGCTAGCACATCAGTTCTATCATGAACTTTCATCTGTCTACCACCATCTGTAGGATTCTTCCAAGACTTCTTCTCCAATTCTTGCATGGTAAACTCGGTTGTCAGCCCCCACACACAAAGTCTTAGGTTTTGTGTTCTTTGAATATTGTGTATTCCTCTGCATTGTTTCTGTATATACTATATGTGTTGAGATGATCCACTTGCTGCCTTTCTCTTTCTGACTAGGTTGTTTTCTTTTTCTTTTTGGGTCATACCTGGTGATGTACAGGGGTTACTCCTGGCTCATGAACTCAGGAATTACTTTTGGCGGTGCTCGGGGTGGGGGATGGGAGGGACCTTATGTGATGCTAGAACTCCAGCATCCTGGAAATCCAGATTGGCTGCGTGCAAGGTAAACGCCCTACCCGCTGTGCTATCACTCCAGCCCCTGGATTGTTTTTTTGAACAGCCTCCATTTCATCCACATTTTAGCAAAGACCAACAGTTAATATTTTTGTTGTAGCTGAATAGAATTCCATTGTATGTTTACATATATCATCGTCATCATCATCATCATCCTGTTGATCCTCAAATTTCTTGTGCAGTCTCAGGAACCTCTCCATTCGTCCTATCCCTGAGATACTCTACTCGGCCTTCCCAATGATGCCACATTGGAGGCTCTTTCAGGGTCAGAGTAATGAGACGCAACTTGTTCCTTGCTTTGGCATGTGAATACATCATGGGAAGCTTGCGAGGCTCTCCCATGTGGGCAGGAAACTGTGAGTAGCTTGCCAGATTCTCCCAGAGGGAGAAGTAGGCTAAAGGTAGCGGCCACGCGCTTCTGAGAGCTTGCTTTTAAGTCTGTCTCTAGATGTTGGCCTTTGATGGAATTACACACACCTGGGTTCCTCTGCTGGTACCTTCATGCATGAGGCTTGTCCGAATGTGTGGAGAGGGGCCTCGAGCATGGCTGTGGCTAGATTCCAGAGGTCTTTGGCCGCCGGGAGCTCTGCTCGGGATGGGGAGGGACACTGGAGCCCATCCCCTCTGAGGGGCCCCGGGGAAGACAGCCAAGCATGCGGGCAAGAGACTCTCTTATATATATATATATATATATATATATATATATATACACACATATATGTATATATACATATATATACATATATGTATATATACATATATACGTATATATACATATATATGTATAAATATATGTAGAGAGAAGTATTGGTAACTTGGGAAATATAACAGCTCATCTAGAATATTAGCATATCAGCAATAGATAAAAAACATTAGAAGAGTTTCAATTGTCTATCAGATTTCTCTTCTATCATTCTGTTTTTCTCTTAATAATGATTAGATGAGGACTATTTGTAGTTTACGTGAAGAACAAAGACAGGCAAGAGTAAGGAAAGAGGGGCTGGGTCGATAGCACAGTGTGTGGGGCATTTGCCTTGCACATGGCAGACTCAGGTTCGATTCCCAGAATCCCATATGGTCCCCTGAGCACTGCCAGGAGTAATTCCTGAGGGCAGAGCCAGGAGTGACCCCTGTGTATCGCCAGGTGTGACCCAAACAGCAAAAAAAAAAAAAAAAAGGAAACAAAGATAGAGAAAAACATGCTTGCATGGGTTCGACTGACCTGGGGTTTGATCACAGGCACCCCCTATGACTCCCTAACACCACCAGGAGTGATCAATGAGCACAGAGCCAGGAGTAAGCACTGAGGACCTCTGGGTATTGCTCTCCTCAACAAATCTTCAAAAACCTCACAAATACAGTAAGTGCCTTGTATGCTTGGTCTTTATAAAATAAGATACTCGTATTTTATAAAGTATCATAAAATACGAGGCCAGAAAAGCAGCCCATTGGCAGAGCACTTGCCTTGTAGATGTGAGGCCCTAGGTTCGATTCCCAGTAATGACAATGGGATAAAATGAAAATGTTTATAGAAGAAAATCTGAAAATTGTAAATGTGTTTTGTTTTTGCCAATTTTATTCTATTTCTTTTCCTCCCCACCCCCAACTCCCCTCCGCATACCTCTCACCCCACTGAGCATCATTTCCTGGTACTCATCTTCGCTCTACCTCTACACACGATGCTGTAAATACATGTTTCTTTGTGGACGTTTTCTGAGGGTTGATGAATCATAGCATATTTGTTCTCAATCAGACGTTCTCTCCACCGACAGAATATATCTATAATACATCATTCAACTCAGATGGCTCACAACTTAAAATTTCAGTCAAGCCTTTCATATGCAGAATGGATCCACCAGGGAGTCATCCTCTGTTTCCAAGTATGCTATCAAATACATATGCCTGCTATTTTAATAGGAAGTTAGATTTTGTTCTTTCAAAAATAACTTTTATTTTCCTTAAAATGGAGAACTTTATTCTTGAAAGTGAACAGAAGGGACAGGCATGCAGTGATGGAACATATGCCTTGCATATGTGAAGTCCTGGGTTTGATCCCCAGCACTACAGAAAGAAAAGTTTCTGCAGCCTCAAATTCATTTTTATTTAAACTTTATTTAAGCATGTTTAAATCTTTTGGATAGCTTTAGAAACAGAAAAATTTTAGCTAGAGGCAGAATCTTCTTTCTCAGGCCCTCAGACATTCAGCAGTTCCTTTGCTACTGAGTTTCTCACTCTACCTGCTTTCCTATCACGACTTGACTTATCCTTTCATTTTTTCTAAATTACTGCTTCTCATTTTGCCTTGGATATGGCCGACCCGGGTTTGATTCCTCTGCCCCTCTAGGAGAGCCCAGCAAGCTACCGAAAATATTCTGCCCGCATGGCAGAGCCTGGCAAGCTATCTGTGGCATATTCGATATGCCAAAAACAGTAACAACAAGTCTCACAATGGAGATGTTACTGGTGTTCACTTGAGCAAATCGATGAACAATGGGATGACTGTGCTACAGTGCTATAGTCATACTGATTTTAAATTAATTCATACAGTCTCACTACCAAGTCTCTGGTTCTATTGCAAATAAAGTCGTGTTAATTGCAACTATGAACTTCTCTATCAAAGTAAGCATAGGAAGAGCTTAAAAGTATTCCAGGTTTCTTTTTTCTTTGTGGCATTTTTTTCATAGTTCTTAAAATTGTAAATTATTTGAGTTGTATACTTTGCAGAAATACAAATACTTCATATCAAACTTATAGAAAGACATATACTGAACATTGGTGTCTTTTTAGGGCAAAGAATTAAGCAATGCACACAGAAATTGGTATACTTTTCCTTATTATTATACATAAACTATGAACTAAGAAAATATATATTATAGCTAATGAATATATATATATATATATATACATATATATTTTGCTTTTTGGGTCATACCCGGAGATACACAGGGTTACTTCTGGCTCCTGCACTCAGGAATTACTCCTGGCGGTGCCCAGGGGACCATATGGGATGCTGGGAATCGAATCTGGGTTGGCTGTGCGCAAGGCAAATTGCCCTACCTGCTGTGTTATCGCTCCAGCCCTGAATATTGATATCTTAAAATTGATACCGTAAATATTGATACCTTTAAGATCAATTTTTTCTCAAGTGATCTATAAATACTAAAGATTTAACTTACAGTAGAGTACACACCTTGCAGTGATGAGGCCCCGAATTCAAGCCTGGTACTAAAAAACAAATGTAGTGAATCTGCAGAAAACCCAGGTATGTGGGACTTGTGACTGAAAACTCCAGGTTCAGCAGAACAGGGGCTGGGTGACCATCGCCCATCTCCCCATGTTCCTGACAACTTGACAGTCATGCCCACAAGCCACCTCTGGCTAGCGCCAGATAATCTCATCAACGGCCATGATCCAGAGACTCTTTATAAATCTCTCTGAAGAGAGCATAAAATGACTCACCATAGCCATGCCACTGGACCCTGCACCAGGCTGTTTCATGCAGGGCAATCCGGAGGTGAGGTCCCTCCCTGCCCCAATGGAGACAGCCCCGACAGCTGAAAGCCTCCAAAACTCAACAGCTGTCATGCTCACAGCTGCTCTCCACATGCTCTGGCCGAGCATCACCCACAAGTGAATCTATTCCTGGACTGCACAGCGATGTTTCTTACCTCACACCATTCATAGTCCAAGAGTAGTGCACCACATTTAAAGTAGAAGGGGTTTAAAATAGAAGGCACCCAATCCCAGGAGGAAATGCATTTTACATATGTATATATATATATATATATATATATATGTATATGTATATGCACACAAGGCTCAACCTTTAACAACATGTTAGTAATCTCTTATATAAGGGCTTAATGGACCCTGGGTGAAATACAACAATCTAACAATCTTCACACACTTTCATCTAAGGAAACTTTTTTGGAGAATTTTCAGCAGTTTATTCATAGCTAACAATACAAAATAAATTATTTTGTATCTGTTTTGGGGCAAGGATTGGGGCTTGGGGTGGAAACATCCAAAATATGGCGGTTGAGTATAATGGTGGTGGGATTGGTGTTCAAATATTAAATATAATCAAATATTGTGAACTACCTTATAAAACTAAAATTTTAAAAATTAAAACAAAAACAAAGTATTGCTATATAAATTATCATTGCCTTTCAAATCAAGTTGGCATCATAAAAACTTCCATGAGTTTTGGAGTAGATAAATACAACTTTCACTGAATAAGGAGTTAAGTTTGGGAAAAACCATCTGCTGAGATTATTTTTATTCATGCTAAGTAGCATGATTAAAAATAAAGCCATTAAAATGTATTGAAATAATGGAAAGCCATTTGGTTAAGATCAAACTCCAGGAGACTATTAATAATTAGGTATTTTCTCCCTGAACACCATTAGACTAGAATAACGTATTCACTGGAATTAATAATGAAAACCTATTTAATTTTATGTGGTCAAAATTACAGTCGAGTCAAGGAACTTGGACAGAGATAAGCTGATTTTCCTAGAATGTAGAACCCTGCAGAGTTCTGATCTGATTTAGCGGATATTCTTTAAAGCCTACCAGTTCCAAACATATCATTCAGTCAACAAAGATATTGAGAGGTCCCTACACAAAACACTTTGTTCTAAGTGTTTTTGGGGTACTAAGGTCAAAGCACACTTTACTTTCTCAGAATATCTTCTGTAATTTTAAGAAGTATGTAAATTTCAGTGGCAAACACATTTAAACATTGCAAAAAGAAAATAATATGAACTGTTTAAGTCAAACCTAGAAAGACAGACATTGTCATGTGATGCTGATTTATCTAAGACATGTACACATTAATATGATATAGTCACCAGAAAGTAACTCAAGCATAAAATTCTTTACACATATATGTACATATACATATATATTGAAATATTTTAAATTTTATATATTAATAGAAATTAAAACTGCTTATGAATATATGCATATGTATGCATGTACAAATATATATTTATATTGACTGTTTTCAAATATGGTAAATCAAAATCCAATGATTTTTAATCAATTATTAATGGCACTATGGGTATAGTCTCTAATGGATTGATAGAAAAATAGACATAGTGAGCAGCTATTCACCCAAGTCATCTTCCATTATCATCCATAAAGGTATGCTAACATCAACTTCATAACAGCAAGAATATGTTTGTGACATAGTATATTCAGGAAACCAGTCACATACCCTGCTTGTTAATTAATATTATTTGTTATTGTATTTGTTAATGTAGTAAATATGCACTATGTTTTGGAGTTATATAACTTATCCTAATTATTCTTCAAATAAAGAGTTAAACAGATGCATGATTAAAATAAAAGTTAATAGACAGACTATTTTATGCTGTATTTATTCATCAGCATTACAATACTTCAGTATTAAAATTTCATTTCATTTTATAATTCATATGAAATAATCAAATGAATTTTCAGAAATGAAGAAAATGTCCTCAAAAGGAGAGAAAAGAACATTTGTTCTCTGCATAAAAAGTAACTTGAGTTAAACACATCTCACTGATGATTTGATGTTTTCCAATGACAGAATCATTCAATTTGGTTAAATTTTAATTTTGATGTTTTCCAATGACAGAATCATTAAATCATTTAAATAATTAAATTATTAGATCCATTTATTACCAAATATCAACAGAAAGATAATATTGTTGTAAATGATTTTCTTAGAAAAACTAACTCATGAACACTTCTTTGTTAATATAGAATCAGTTGTTACTAAATGACACTATGAGATTTCTACATCTTATTGGGACGTGAGCTAAAATTATATCCATAGTGACTAAGTTTCTAGGATAAGGCATACATTACTCTGTCGGGGTCCTGGCCAGTCAACCCCGGCACACTGGAGTATAACCCCGGAAGTTACCAGACTTACTCCCTATGAGAGAGGGAGTGGGAAAGGGAGAAGCCTCTGCCCTGGCCCTCTGCTCACCACAGGATTCCTACTGCCGAGAAAGAAACCAACCGAAAAAGAAGGTCACCGAGCAGAGTAGGGGAGCCTGGTGGTCAAGCAGTCTCCTTTTATTGACTCTTACACAGAGGTTTTTATGCACATAATCTGGGGTGTGGGAGGGGCATTCCACGCATGTATCACTCTTATCTTGTTGAGCTCAGTACAGATGCTAGTTATTGATTTGTATTCCCCAATCTCAGGGCCAGGTTAAATAGCTCAGGTAAATGTTAACTGTCACACCCCTCATGCCATTGTCTCCTCAACCAGAGTGCCTGTGTGTGGAATGCAGGAGTGTGTGGAATGCAGGGCCCCTGGGCCCCTGTAAACAGAGTGGGCTCTTGCTTTCAGGGGCAGGGGGTTTAGTCAAAGTCTCAGGCTGGTTATTGAGACCCCAACATTACCCAACAAGCAATCTTTAAGTTCGAACTTTTCAAATAAATGATTTTATTTCTTTAGAGTATACAAAGACACAGCATTTTCTTTTCTGAGAAAGACATTAAAACAGGTTCTGAGAACAATTCAGTTGGTTCATTTTATGGTTCTGGTTAATTATTTTACTTTTGATTTCAATAGGAATTTTTCTTTCCAATTATTTTCACAGTCTGTTCTTGTTCACTGTTGTGAAACACAACCTAGACTGGAAGTCTCATGAGCTCTTTTAATTATTATTTTTCTCTTGCCAGGGGTTCCTGAAAATGAAACAATCACAGAATCTCTTTGGCACATGGGATGGCACTGGAGTTTGAACTTATGAGTCCTTGCAGTTAGAACGAAAGCACTTTGAGCATGGAGCCATCTTCTGGACCTCCAAAAGTTTGTTTTACTTTGTTTTTGTTGTCAACTATGTTTACTCAGTACATGTAGATATCCTCATCCATTCTTATTGTATTTACTCTATAATTGTCCACACACTAAATTCTCAGTGGCCATGAACATTGACAACAGATAAATCCCAGATGAGTATGTCATATGTTCTGAAAGCAGCTACATGTCATGGGACAACATGTTGAGTGAGGCGTTGTGGTGGTGGAAAGTCTGGTAAAGTTAGTCTCTGTCTCAAGGTTATCTCAGGTTAACTCTTTCCATTACCTACTCAGTATCCTATCACCTTCACATAGTTTTTGTGACATACATACAAAAGAAAATTGAAGTGAATAGTCACAGGATTATCTAATTGCTCATTATTTCTAGTTTTCTACAGCTACTGTAATAAATTATTACAAATGGATGGCTTGAAAAAAACAGAAAAAATTGTATCCAATAGTTCTGGTGACAAGATCTCTGAAATTAAATTTTTAGAAGGTCCGTTTTCCCTCTGAACCCTACGAAGAAAAATTCTTCCTAAGAGTGTCAGATATTTTCTGAAATCCTAACAAATTTCTATTGAGGCATCAGCCAGACACTATCACCACTGGGCATGTGCTAATCTGCTTCTTATGAGCTCATCAAAAATATTGAACTAATGATCTACCCAACTCCATTAGCCTCATCTTAACTAATTGTATCTGCAGTGATTCTATTTCTGAATATGATCATAGTGTGAGGGAATAAAGTATAAGAATTTTTATTTTTTTTCTTTTTGGGTCACACCTGGCAATTTTCAGGGATTACTCCTGGCTCGTGCACTCAGGAATTACTTTTGGCGCTGCTAGGGAGACCATATGGGATGCCAGGAATCAAACCCGGGTCTTCCGTGTGCAAGGCAAGCACCCTACCCGCTATCCCATTAATCCGGCCCCAGAATAGAACATTTTTATATATAGTTTGGGGGAATAGCTCAACTCATAGTACTCTTCTTTATCACATAAGTATTTGTTTCTAGTCCCTTTTCAGACAAGGGTAACCACAGAAGATATTCTGTTGTTAGGATCAAAGTAGAAACTATTTATGTCACTTGTGTCCATGACATAACAATGTCCATGAAGTCCTCCAAACCGTACTCAATAGCTAAGTTGCAGGAGGTGGCAAAAACCAGGAAAGAGGGAGGTGGGGGGTGGGGGATGGAGAGACAAACAGAGATAGAAACAGACAGAAGCAGAGGCAGACACATTTTTCCTTCTCCAAACATTCAGTTCACTTTTGAAACTAAATGGATTGAATGCTTTGGGTGGGGCCTTTGAAGCCTAAGACCTATACCAACAGCTGCTTTATTATTATTGACTGTCACTGTCACTGTCATCCCGTTGCTCATCGATTTGTTCGAGCGGGCACCCGTAACGTCTCTCACTAAGAGACTTATTGTTACTGTTTTTGGCATATCCAATACACACGGGTCGCTTGCCAGGCTCTGCCACACGGGCTCAATACTCTCGGTAGCTTGCCAGGATCTCCGAGAGGGGCAGAGGAATCGAACTCAGGTCGGCCGCATGAAAGGCGAACGCCCAACCGCTGTGCTATCGCTCCAGCCATTATTATTATTATTATTATTATTATTATTATTATTATTATTATTATTATATGGGGGTTGGGTTTGTTTTGTTTTGAAAATTTTATTTCAAAAGCAAATTTTGTTTGCTTTTGGGTCACACCCGGCGATGCACAGGGGTTACTCCTGGCTCTGCACTCAGGAATTACTTCTGGCCGTGCTGGGGGGACCATATGGGATGCTAGAAATCTAACCTGGGTCGGCCGCATGCAAGGCAAATGCCCTACCTGCTGTGCTATCATTCCAGCCCCCAACAGCTGCTTTACACTCCAGTCTTGATCCTTGCATAAGATTCAGCTTAAGTCATCTTTGTGCTCTACAAGAAAAGCATATGTCATCCATCCTTTCTGTTCCTTGTCAGTCTTGTTATCTATCTGCAAGAGTTAAGAGTCCCTTTCATACTGAAATTGTTTTCTTCTAAAACCCTTTTCTTATGTTAAACCGAAAACTTCTCAGATTCTTACAGCAAAATTATTCCTCTACTTTAAAGAAAATTTTATTTCAACTGACAAACTAACCCAGCCACCCAGCCTTCTTCTTTAAAAGATCTCATTAAGTGCTCTTCAGTTTTAAAATAATTTCATAGGTATTTTATCAAAGAAGATGAAAAATGTCCAGTAGACTAAAAGGTTCCATTTTTCATTATCTGTGAATTGATAAAAATATATATTTTATACTATTGCAATCTACTAGATCTATGATTTCAAAATCAAAAGCATAATTAGAATTGAATCCAATTTCAAAATATAGAGTATAGGAGACAAAAATGACAGTGCAAGGAATGCCATAGACTCGGATGCATTAGATGTAGTTAATAGCAGTAAGAGAAGCTGATTTTGACTCAACCTAGCAGAACTTATCATTGTTCTATATAAAATTTTATTTTAGTTTATGCATCATGGTTTACACAATTGCTGAGTAGAATTTTATGCATAAATCATTCCAGCACCACACCCTCCACGAGATTATCAGCTTCCTTCCACCACTGTCCCAGTTTCTTCACCCAATTCTACCTTCTTCTAATCACCCCCCCCCCAACTTAAGATCCTTTTGGTACTCACTTTCCAGTTTAAAAGATGCTTTCCCCAGCCCTTAGAAAGTCATCTGCTCTTTCCACGAGCAGATTCTTGACACAAAATATAATTAACTCCAGCCAAATGTCCCTCCTATAGCTTGCCTGACGATGAAACAAATTTATCATTAGTCAATACCATATCTGATCACTCATTATCATTTTTAAAACAATTTTCTTGTACACTAAACACATACATCTATTTAGAGCCAGCTGAGTCACACTAGTGAATGCAAATAAGGATCATTCATGACTTGCAGGCAAATAGTACAGCGGTAGGGCATTTGCCTTGCATGCGGCTGACCTGGGTTTGATTCTTCTGCCCCTCTCAGAGAGCCCGGCAAGCTACCGAGAGTATACCACCAGCAGGGCAGAGCCTGGCAAGCTACCCGTGGTGTATTTGATATGCCAAAAACAGTAACAAGAAGACTCACAATGCAGACAGTACTGGTGCCCACTTGAGCAAATCGATGAACAACGGGACAACAGTGCTACAGTGCTACTGTTCTGGAGAAAAAGCATTCTAGAAATATGGAAAGTAAATTAAACTATATAATAAATTGAAAACTATTTGTGCCAAATAAACTAGAAAATCTTGGCAAGACTGGAGTTTTTTAAATCATCTATTCCAGTTACTCTTCTATTTTTTACTCTATGGCCTTACAGTCTCATGAAAATCTAGCTATAATACTAGAAAATAGGAAAAAAATATCACTTTTAGAGTTGCAATAGTTGCAATAGTGGGTCAATGGGTAAGCTGATAATAGTGTTACAACATTTTTTATCTAAAATTTTATATTTTAAAGGAAAAGTATTAGATATTCACAGCACTCAGAAGTTAACAATATTAACTAAAACATTAGTTAACATTTTAACTAATGTTAATGGGCATTACTTAATAAGTGCAGGATCTCTTTGGGCCATAAGGAAGGTTTCCTAAAACTAGAGTGTGTTCATAATTATATTGAAGAGCTGACCTCACACAATATTCAGGACAATGTATGTCCTATGGGATGATTTTGAGTTGAAGTCATTAGAGTCCCTGCCAACTCATGAGAATTCTTTAACTCCTTTAAGTATTAAAAAAAAAAAGGGAGTGGAGCCATTAAACAAACTTTTTATCAGAATTAACCTTGCTTTTGGAGAAACCTGGGCTGGAGCGATAGCATAGCAGTAGGGCTTTGCCTTGCATGCGACAAACCCAGGTTTGATTCCTCCACTCCTCTCGGAGAGCCCAGCAAGCTACCTAGAGTATCTCACCCACACAGCAAAGACAGGCAAGCTCCCGTGGAATATTCAATATGCCAAAAACAGTAACAACAAGTCTCAAAAAAAAAAAAAGAGAGACATTACTGGTGCCTGCTCGAGCAAATCGATGGGCAATGGGATGACAGTGATAGTGATTGGAGAAACCTATGTATATGGCAGACTAAAGGTCCAATTACACAGCATCTGGTCTTTGTCCTAGCAGCCATCCTCTTCTCATCATGTGTTGTGCTGTCCTTTTTTTTGAATCTACAGACCGTCTACCATTCCACATTATGGCTCTATACCTCATGTAGCCCCCCCTGGCTCTGAAATTCTTATTGATATAGATTTCATATATGCTCAATTTAAATTGGTCTTTTCTTCTTAGTGAATCTGATGCAATTTCATTGTTTGACCCACCTGAGAACCAAGAGGTATGAAGGGGAAATACTCTCTTCTTCCTCACTGATCTAAAGTGGAATACAAGCAATAATACATTTATGTAAGTAAATAAATGTCTTAATTATGATAAAGGGAATGAGAAGCAAAGAACTACTTACATACTTTTGGAAAACAATATTTTAATTAGATATTATGAGTTCAACACAAAAGAAGGGCCAACAGCTCATGCAATGCAATGACTTTAGTTTGGTGCTCTTAGAGCACCACTAGGTGTTATCTTGGAGGCTATTAAGCAGTGCTGGAGTAACTCTGCTGGTCCATGGCACTGCAGGGTCTGGGAAGTTATCTTTTGTTTTTGTTTTCAGGCCACACCTGTTAGTAATAAGAGGTCATTACTTACTCTATACTCCTGTCAACATAGAGATCACTCCTGCAATACTTAGGGATCCAATGGGGTGTTGGGGATCAAACCTGGGTGGACCACATAAAAGGCAAGCACTCTACCCACTGTACTATTGCTCTGACCCCCTGTTCTTTATCTTTCGACCTTAGAATTGAGCTGCCCAGTCTTGTTAGCTGAATATCACTGGGAATAGGCCGGCAACCTCCTGAGAATTACTTGGGAGGAACTTTCCCCTCCGAAAATCAGACAAAGGAAGAATATGCAAAGACATTGACTTGGATTATTTTATTTCTCATAGCTACTGGTTAGAAGCTCTACAATTATTTTGTGTTTATTCTGTGAGTGAGGATATAATTAGATACATGAAATGATGAGAGCCTGGTTTGTCATTGCTGGAGAACACAGTTAGAAGATGAATTCCTTCGGGGAAAGAATAGAAAAAAACCTGTTTGTGATATGGAATTAGCATTAGAGGTTTCGGTAGGAGGAGAAAAAAGTAAATTTGCATATTATCAAAATAATGTTCAGAGACCTGGGTTACTTTTGGCAATACTGGACCAGCACACAGTTCAGTGTGACAGTTCTCAGAGGCCTCTCTGGCTCTATTATGTGGTGACATAATGACAGAGGTAAACTTGAGACCTCCTGCATACAAGAAACATGCTCCTGTTGCCACCCCCCCACCCCGCAAAATCCCCTCCCATCTCCTCAGGTGAAATAAGAAAAAGCCAAACTTCATTGTACAAAATAATCTAATTTGGGGACATTTTACAAAAAAAAAATGCTTTGGGGCTGGAGGAATAGCACAGCGGGTAGGGCGTTTGCCTTGCACGCGGCCAACCCAGGTTCGAATCCCAGCATCCCATATGGTACCCTGAGCACCTCCAGGGGTGATTCCTGAATGCAGAGCCAGGAGTAACCCCTGTCCCTGTGCATCACCGGGTGTGACCCAAAAAACAAAAAACAAAAAAAAATGTTTCAAAGGTGTCAAGATCATGAAAAAGAAAGGGGAAAAAAAGAACCACCATTGATAGGAAAAAATTAAGGACAAATAACAATGAAATACAATTTGAGTTCTAATACTGTATCCTAGAAAGGAAAAGAATATTAGTGAGAATGTGGTGAATTGATACTGAGCTTCAGTGTATCAATTCCAATAAACTGTGCTAATTTTCTGACTTTGGTTATTGTGTTATGGTAACATAGATAATACCATTAGGGGAGTTTCTTCAAGGATAAATGAGTATTTTTAAGTCAATAAAAATTACCTTAAGGACCAGGGACATGATTCACAAAGTAGAGTACATGCTTTGTACGTGGGGGTCCAAAATTTGGGTCCCCAGTGCCACATAAGCTCCTGAAGGCCACTGAACACTCCCATAACTAACCAGAAAACAAAGAGATTCAGCTTAGAATGGCCAATGCAGTATTGTTTAAACTATTTAAAAATTAAACTTTTACAAACAGTATTTCTGAAACTCCTTAATTTGTTGGATAATGGTTGGTTTATGATTCTGTTTTCAAAGTTAATTTCCTTTTTCATATTTGATTGCCATGTGAGTCCAGGAAATTTTGATATAGAGCTCCACATTCTAGAAGTTTCTTAAAATGCTATAGGAATGTAGAAGGCAAACAGTAGCTAAGGAGACAGGAAAGACACAAGAATATTGTCAACGAAGAGATGGTACAGCAGGCAGGACCCTAGCCTTGCAGTAGGCTAACTGGATGCAATTTCCAGCATCCCATATAATCCTGCCAGCCTTGCCAGGAGTGATCACAGAGGACACAACCAGGAGTAAGCCCTGAGCACCCAAGGGTATGGCCAAAAATAAAATAAAACAAAACCAAAGAAGAATATTGAGGATTATCTACTCATAGTACAACAGGATGACAGTGATACAGAATATAAGTTCCCACTACTATCTAAAATAGTGCTTGCTTCTATTAAACTAGCCATATGCATACAGCACATGGAATGACAAAAAAGAAAAGAAGCAATTAGTATTAATTTATCTGGAAACATTCTTTTGAAAAAAATGATATGCCCCCCCCCCAGTAGCAACAGAGTAATATCAAATAACAGGAAAAGCCTAAAATATCATTAATATATAGACAAAACAAGAATGGTATAATAATCCATAGTCTATAGGGCAGTTTCCAGAGATGAGGCTTGGAGGTCATAGCTGATCTCACTGCTGGGAACGTGCATGTTTGCGCAAAACCAAACTCAACACTAATTTTACTTCTTGTCTTTTGTAGTAAAGGTGAAAGTCCTCCTTGGGTTTCTCGCCATTAGCAAAAATGGGTACTGAAAGCAAAGTGTCAAGACAAACTCTTGAACTTTTGAAATGACACCTATTATTTGTATCTGTAGTTTGCAGTTCAGACAACAGATTTTATTCAAATTCATTCACTACAGGAGAAGGAACCTTAAAGTTCATTAGCTATTACTGTTTTAAGCATAAGAACTAGACATAAGGTCTCTATTCTCTATCAGAATGAAAAAAGTGATAACAGAAAGCCATTAACAACTATTAACACTTCAAAATGCATTTATTCATGTTGCTCTTTAACAGAAACTACAGGGCTGTGACCAGAATCCTGTAGGAAAGACAGCCAGAATGGTCAGTTTTAGGAAGAGAGAGACAGAGAAATTTAAACATTAGCTCGGATGAAGACTGTCTGAGCTCCTCTGGATTAGATGCGTATATTACCTATGAATTATATCACTGTCATCACATTGTTCGTCGACTTAATCGAACGGGCACCAGTAATGTCTCTATTACACTCAGCCCTGAGTTTTTTTGTTTTGTTTTTTTTTTTTTTGGCTCACACTTGGCGATGCACAGGGATTACTCCTGGCTCATGCACTCAGGAATTAACTCCTGGTGGTGCTGAGGGGATCATGTGGGATGCTGGAAATCGAACCCAGGCCGGCCACGTGCAAGGCAAATGCCCTACTCACTGTGCTATCACTCCAGCCCAACAGCCCTGAGATTTTTAGCAGCCTCTCCTTTTTGTCTTTCCCAATGATTGGAAGCTCTTTCAGGGTCAGGGGAATGAGACCTATCGTTACTGTTTTTGGCATATCGGCCATGGGTAGTTTACCAGGCTCTGCCGTGCGGGCAGGATACTCTCAGTAGCTTGCCGGGCTCTCCGAGAGGTGTGTATACATCTTTTTCTGTATTTGAGATATGGCTACGGTATGGGGAGCTTGCAAGGCTCTGCCATGGGGAGAATAGACTCTTGGTAACTTCTCAGGTTCTCCAAGAGGGAGAACAAGGCTATTAGATGTCGGGAGCTTCTGGGAGCTTGGTCTTATAGTCTCTGCATGTTGGCCACTGGTAGGATTATATGGCACTGGGGGCAGTTTGTGGATGCAGCTGCCAAGCTACTGGAAAATGGGTGGTCTGGGTGGAGAAGGCCCAGTCCCAATCCAAGGAGTGGCTGGGTTCTGGACCATGTCTTCAACTGTCAAGGCTCTGCTTGGGGAGGGGAGGGAAAGGCAACCCATCCCCTCCAAGGGGCTCTGGTGAAGACAGCCTGGCACAGGGGACAACAGACTCTGCGTAGCTCTCTTGCGGGAGCTTGGTCCTATAGTGTGTATTAGATTCCATATACCTTCCATAGTGTATGGAATCCTGCAAATTCTATTTGAGGTAATTTTACCTTTTATCTCTTTATTTTATATGATATTACTTTTACTTTACTTAAAATGTTATTCTTAAAGTTAATGGTGACAGCTATTGTGTACATGCTAGTCTAAATTATCTTGCTTTAAGTATAGTCCTTATTTTTCTACTTTAAATTTTATCTCTACATGAGGTAAAAATTTTTTAGTATCTTTTATTAGTTTCTGACAGTGTAAAATTTTTAACAAACAGAATTTTACTCATAAGAAATATATTTAGGGGCTGGAGTGATAGCACAGAAGGTAGGGCGTTTGCCTTGCATGCAGCCGACCCGGGTTCGAATCCCAGCATCCCATATGGTCCCCTGAGCACAGCCAGGAGTGATTCCTGAGTGCAGAGCCAAGAGTAATCTCTGTGCATCGCCGGGTGTGACCCAAAAAGCAAAAAAAAAAAAAAAAATATCTTTGGGGTAAATTTCCATGGGTTATCTTCACATACAGTAGTTGTGTAGCAAAAAATAAAATAATTTTGCTAAATTATTTTCAGCAAAAAATATTTTTTGCTAAAAATTGATAAAGCTATACATTATCACTATATATATATGTTGAGATTTTATGTGTGAAAGAAGAGGTAGTGGTTGAATAAAAAGTGAGTTGGTTAGTATTTACTAGTAGACAGAAACTATTCTTGGTTACTAATTCTAATAAGGGTATAGTATATTGATATTATATTTGGGCTGAAAATCCAAAATCATAAATTTTCAGGGCCAGAGAGATATTACAGAATATGAGGCGCTTACTTTGTTTGCAGCCAACCTTGCTTCTATCTCTGTTACCACAAGTGTTTCCCTAAGCACAAAACCAGGAGTAGCCCCTGAGAACCACCAAGTGTGGCCCAAGCCTCTACACCCACACCCCCCAACACACACACATACATACACACACAATACTTCAGTTCTTAACAAAATCCTATGTTTAATTTTTTTGTTAATTTCTTTTGGCCCAATGAGTTGGTCTTTGACCCAACTTAAAGATCTTCAATTAATTTTAAAAATAATAATACAATTTCTTTGCAATCAATCTCCTGCTTTGATTATAAATGGCTTCATAGAATTAAAATTCCTAAAATACACTAAATACTGGGCAAAGGAGCCCAGGTATGCGGGACCCAGGGCTGAGATCTCCAAGCCTGCTCAGATTGGGACTAGGCCTCTTCTGCCCAGATCCCCCATTTTCCAGTAGCTAGGCAGTCACACCCAAAAACTGTAATCCCATCAATGGCCAACTTCCAGAGACTGTAAAATCAATCCTGAGCCTCGAAACATCTTATAGCCTAGTGCTCCCTCTCGGAGAACCTGGCAAGCTACAGAGAGTTTCCTGCCCACATGGGAGAGCCTGGCAAGCTCCCTGTGGCCTATTCATATGCCAAAACCAGTAACAATTATGGGTCTCATTCCCCTGACCTTGAAAGAGCCTCAAAAGAGGCACTATTGGGAAGGATGGGTAAAGAGAGACTTCTAAAATCTCAGGACTATTACAAATGGAGATGTTACTGAGACCACTCGAGAAAAATCAATGATCAATGGGATGATGATGATGATGAAAATACAGTATACAATACTATGTGATATGAAACACACATCTGTATTTGTATAATTTGTTAGATATCTTTGCCAATTCTTCTCTATAACAGACTTATTTTCACTGGTTTTTTTGAGCAAATACTAACAGTGTAGAGACAACTTAGGGGAGTAAAGGTCCCTTAGGATGGATAGGATAGAAGTTATTACAGGAACTTGATCACGTACTTAAGTTAAAGGGATGTTTGTCAAAAATAACTGAAAGGAAATTTGACAAATAAAAGTAAAGAACAAATATGCACTGTACACCTCCAGTCACTAAGAAGGCATTGGGAAATACAGTAGAGAAGAGCTTCTTTAGGAAGAACCTTCTACAATGTTCTTTTGAAATTGGCATTGCTATATTCTACCTTTTAACATTTATATACGCCTGTTAATTTTTCACGACAGAGCCTGGCAAACTACTGTAACAACAAAACAGTAACAACAAGTCTCACAATGGAGACATAACAGGTGCCCGCTGGAGCAAATCGATGAGCAACGGGATGAGTGATACAGTGATACAGTTAATTTTGTAAATCTTTCTTGTTCTAAAAATAGTTAGCTGTAGTATTTAACACAACTATAATTATCCCTGTTAAAAATAAAATGGCATTCCTAAACGGAGGTACTGCCCTAAACTCAGCACAAGTAAGTAACTAAGCTAACTTAACTATCCTAGGAGTCTAACCTTTCTACATTCAGCACGGGATTTTTCTGGTCATCAGCAAAAAAATGACATAATCTTAATGACATAATCTACTACAAGATTTTTTTCCATCTCATATAGGTAGATTTCCTCTTCTCACATCTTGTTCTGTTTCTGCCAATAAATTGTTCCACCTTGTGAGCTGGAAAGAAAGTTCAAAGACTGAATGCAAACTTTGCATGTCCGAAGCCCACATTTAATCCCTGTCTTTGCATGAACCTCCATGTAGCACCAGGAGCAATATAAGAGCACAAATTTAGGAGTACTTTCTGAATCTAAATGGGTGTGTTTCAGAGACAAACTCAGAAAAAAAAAATCTTCTTGTACAGATTTATGGAGAACCTTTCTACTTGCTAGGTGGCACACTGCCCAATTTATGAGTTGTTTACTAAAGCCAGTTAGGACTTTAAAAATTAACTTGGTTAGATTTTTGTTATTAACAGAGTCTAATGTTCCAAATGTCTCTGAGCAAGTCTCTAGCAAGGAATAGGGTGCTCAATGACCACCAATTTATTGTTAAGCAATGCGCAGACTTTGAATTATGCTAAGAAGGCTTTATAAAGTTTGCAATGAATACAACTGACTTTAGAGTGACAATGGAAGAGGAAAAAAACTCCTTTGGGAGCTAAATTTTGTCAGAGTCTAGCAATTGTCCCTTAAATTCATCTTCATTCAGGAGGGTACAAGTGATAAAAGACTATAAAAACAGATGCTCCAAATTTTATGTGTAAGTCTCCAATCAACTCATCTGAAAATCCTCCTGCAGAAAGTTGATATCACCATCTAATTCAGTTCCTTCTATTGTGAACCTTCTTTAATTTTCATGATCTTTTTATCTTCCCACATAATTATTTTATCTATGAATATCTGATGACAGTTTTTAGGAAATCTATTTTTAAAAACTCTTATTAGAACATGCCCCTGAGTTTAGTAATCTTAATGTGTAAGCCTACTTTTAAGCTGAATAGCTCAGTCTTGTTATTACTTCAAATATGCCCATTTATTTGGACTTAATTTCAGAAGGAGAGTATTTATTATTTTCAATCTGTAATAATTACACTGTGCTCAATTAAATTCAAAAATTAGGATAATTTAGGATTAGTTTTCACTATGACTTTATCCTTACAGCATGAGTTGATTTTGTATAAAAAAAAAAACAATCACAAAGATTGTGACCTTATACAGATGCAGTCATTGATAGGTATAACATATCCACAGAGAGAGATGATTTTATGGGGTGAATGTCTCCATTAATAATACAATATTGGGGACTGGAGTGTTAGCACAGCGGGTAGGGCATTTGCCTTGCATGCGGCCAACCTGGGTTCAATTCTCAGCATCCCATATGGTCCCCAGAGCACCGCCAGGAGTAATTCCTGAGTGTTGAGCCAGGAGTGACCCCAGTGCATCGCCGGGTGTGACCCAAAAATCAAAAATGATAATAATAATAATGCAAAATAATTTTGGAGATTGTTATCAGAAATATTAAACTAAACAGAGAACAGTACCTTTCTGACCGCCTTATTCATGTAGTAAACAGTAAATTCTGAGACTGGACTGTAGGGTGGGTGAGGTAGAATGGAAAGTGGGTGATAAGAAGATCATAGTGTGAGGTAGAATATAAAATAAATCAGACTTAGACACAAACTCCTATGAGTCATCTTCATATATTAAAAGTCTTCACAGTCCATCCTGATCTTATTTGAAATTCCTTATAATCCTCATTATTTATCCTATACCCACACCGCCATCAACCCTCATTTCACCCAATGAGTACACAAAGGGTTTTGCAGGAGCATTCAAAACGTAAGGATTTTTATCAATCTCAGAGTCTCTCTAGAATCTGTCATTTTCTCTGGTAGAGTGTAATAGTGAAATCCACAGTCCCTTATTAGAAGCCATGGATTTTTCTAAGTTGCATTTATAATATAGCCCCAGATGTATTTCTTCATTTTGAGAACGGACATTAAGAAATGATAAGAGTATTTTATCTTTTCCACTCTATTTCACATGTATATTTTTTAAAGTCCTTTAATTCAGAAGGTTTCTTTTTTCATGTGAATCATGAGACACAATATTTTTGCTCAAGAAAATTTCTGATGTTCTATACCAAACTATTAAGTATATTTGTACAGTCCACTGGTCTTTGCTGATGTTGCCCCAGTTTACATCCAAAAATGTCAGCATAACTCAAAGCAATGCTTCTAGAAACTTTCTTTCGAAGTTGTCAAAGAAATAGCAACCAAAGAAAGGAATGCATATATCATTCACCTCCTCTGGGTATATATTTATTAATATCCTGGTGTCAATCTTGTCAGTGGACAGGCTACCTAGCAACACCATTTCAAACTGACTAACTCAGGCTGTCTGGTATTGGTTCACATCATCTCCTGAGATCTAGGCTTCTGGAAATGAGGCATGCCTATCATAGATACCTTTTCAGATGTTGGCAAAGGAAGTGACTCAGCTGTGAGATACCCACAAGCTGGATTTAATAAACATTAAAGCAGAAATTTGCCATCTGGCTGACCATCTCTATGTAATGACCAGGGGAAACTCAAACAGCAACTTAATAAATCTGAGTTCTGGTAAGTGCAGCCTCCTGTGCAGCCAATGACACTTCATGTACTCCAATTCCACTGTTTAACCCTGAAGTTCTGTGCAGCTCCACTTATATGGATCCAACATTGGGACTCTATCAGTACAGTTTTCTAGACCACAAAACTCTGTCTGTCTCTGTCACTGTCTCTCCCTCCTTCTCTCTCTCTCTCTCTCTCTCTCTCTCTCTCACACACACACACACACACACACACACACACACACACACACACACACACACACACACACGTGCGCGCGTGCTTCCAGGCCTGGAGAGAGAGTATAGCTGGTAGGATGTTTGTTTTGCACGTAAGTGACTTGGGTTAGATCCCACATGGTGGCTTGAGTACCACCAGGAGTGATCCCTGAGTATAGAGCCAGGAATAAGAGTTTAGCAAACAAACAAAAAATCCAAAATTATATGCTTGTATGAATAAAATGTCAGCACTGGTCTCTGATCCAAATTCCTAATCCCCTTCACTCAAGTCCCAATCTTCCAAATTATTCAGTGTCTCTAATATCTTACCCAATTTTTCAGAATTATGGTCACCAGACCAGGCAGCTGGAATGAGAGCATCTCTTTGTCTTTTTCTACAATAGCTATCTTCCACAACCTTATCCCTACAGGCCCTAAACATGTCAAATTGCTTCCATAAGGCCAAATCTAATCCATAGACATCTATTGAATCTTCTCAGCAATGCGGAAAGGATACTTCCTCTTCCATACTAGTTTTGCCATTATCCTCATTTAAACTACAAATTCATTCTAACCAGTGCTATCAACTCTACCAGATAAAGCTGGCCAAGAAATAAATGCTCCACGTTTTAGAATTATATTTTTATTTGTTTATTAGTGAATCACCATGAGGTAGTTATATACTTGTTTTTGAATTATTAAGATCTACTCACCATGTTGTAGGACAGACAGTGGAAAACTACTATAAGAAACAAAGAGCTATCTTATTTATCTAAAGGAAAAAATAATGGAGCTTCAAGGCTGCAACCCAGAGAAGCCTGAGATTTCAAACTTCCTGAAAAGAGGGGACTTAGAGACAAATTCCAGTCAGATACTTGAGCATGCTCAGAGAATAGAACCCTGACTGACCTAGTTTCACTTTCCTCCTCATTAAGTACAAAATGTGTCTTAATTTACATGACCACTGACTGTCTAATTAGATACTAGTTATGCATGCAATATATAAGCTAGTATATAATCCTCATATACATTTGAAACTACAGAATCTTACTACTCATACTCAATCCCTCATGCATATTCATCCCTTATTTGGTTCACTCTTTAAAAGTTCTTGCACTCCATCTAGTGTGTGACTCTCTTAAAATGGCCAGCCTATTTACCTCATAAATGTATCATCTCCTTAATAAAACTTTCAGTTTTTACCTGCACTTTGTTTTGTCCTTGAATTTTCTCTCTAATAATGATAAAGAACCTGATTTCTTAATTTTCTCACAGCTTTTCCTTTCACTGGAGCTGATGGAATTAAATCCCATCAGCAACCTAAATTCTGTGACTCCCCTGGTATTCAGGATGGCAGGGGTTAATTCCAAGGCTGAGCAGATGAAGTGGACATAAATGTGGCCTAATGACCACTTAGTGGGACTGGCAGGATAATTGCCATCACCAAGCTATGAGCTCACATGAGTCTTCCTTTTTCTTCCTTGAGGTTAGAGCGTCAACAGGAACTTATCTGAATCTTTTGTCTCAGTGACTTCCCTGAGTCTGTTCTTTCAATAATGTAATAAGAAAGCTAGCCTGGAGAGGTGGTATCATCTTAGAATCTCAGGTATCTTATCATTTACTAACACCCTCAGCTAGCAGGATATCTCTAGAAGTATTTTCATCAGACATAATTTCAATACCTTCCTTGTATCCTCAGAATATCACCCCTCCCCCTGCCCTTATTTCTCTCTATCCTCAATCCTCTTTTGCTTATCAGCTTGTTCATATATGACTATCTCTGACCTGGATAGAAATTCCCAAGATTTGGCTTAAAAAACCACCTCTACTGAATGTAATATATAATATACCATCCTCTTGTACTCAATACAATTTTGACTTTGTTCATCCTCTCAGAGGACCTGAATGCCTAAACAATTCCATACTGGATGAATCAGAAGTGTCATGGTTCCCTGAGTGTGCTACTAAACAAGAACCTTAAGGATGTAATGAATCATTGGGCAGGGTTTCTCCTGAAAATATAGACTTTTTCCTGTACCTCTTCTCTCTGTGTTCTTTGAGAAATAATAGACAATCTCTGATAGATCCCCAACAAAATTAGCCAAACTTACAAACTCTATAGATCATTGAATTTTTCACATTTGAAACTATTCAATTGTCTAGCCTATGTTCTTGGGATCTGAGTTGTCCTGAAGTAATGTTTGAGTTTGGTTGTTCAGTATATTAGATTTACTTTCTTACACTGGGACCACAAAATGACGGGATAAATGGTGTAGCAATTAAGACTCCCATTTTCTCTGCAAAAGCTAATCTTTGTTCCTGAAGCCAAATCATAAAAGAAAAGTATATACTTGCAGCACATATCCCTTAATTTATACAACCCACTCTTGATTTACACATCACAACTAAATCCTATCCCTTATATATTATCTAGGGGAAAAGTCTTTTGGTGGGGAAATAGAAATACATATGCACTTTATAAATCTATTTCCCCTTAAATAATTCCAGAAACAGTGAAACTCGGAGCATTGGAATATTTTCCAGGTGCTTCTAGAAACTAAATGGCACAAATGACTCCCGGGTTCCAATTGGCCAATTGATTTTAATTCTTAAAGAATTAGAAATAGAAATTTTTGAGAGGTTCCTCACATTTATTTCTGTAGCCTCTCCAGGTTTGTACTCTAGTAGTAAACAAACCTAATTATGATTATCTTCACAAACATTAAATATTTCTATGAATCCACTTTCCCCCCTGGGACGTTGTTTTTGCTGGAGGTGACTTCACATGTTGTTGGTCTCAACAACCTATGTAGAATGAAACATACTACAGATGTGAAGAGGCTGAACTTGTGGGTTTACTAGAACAAGAAAGTTGTGTGGAAGAATAGCACAAAACTACCTACTACCTCAAATTCATTTCCAGCAGCGCCATGGTTATATGGTTATTCACATTCTTTCTGAATTTTATTCATTTATTTCTGTCCAAGGCAAAACCCTAATGGTGCTGAAAGTTTCCTCCTGACTCTACACTCAGAAATTACTCCTGGCAGGTTCAGGAACCATATGAGTTTCCTGGGATCCAATCCTGGTTGGCCCCAAGCAAGGCAAGCACCCTACCTGCTGTACTATCTCTCCAACTCCTGAATATCACTTCTTGCTATATCATTGTCTTAAGGTGTACAAGCTGTCAACACAACTGAGGAAGTCAAAGTATCGGGAGTAGGGCAGTTAGGGACTTAGGGGAAGTTGAGGCAGGAGACTGACACTGTGGTAGAAAGTATGGTGCTACAGCAATGTAAGATTAGAACAAGAATATTGATACTATTATATATCATGATTCATCAATAAAATATTTGATTAGGAAAGATTCATTTGTCAAGATATTCAATCCTTAATCTCAGGACTCTTCTGTAATTTTTCTATAGCTTTGAATCTCTGAAATTAAAAATTGCACTGCAGCACTGTCGTAGCACTGTCATCCCGTTGTTCATCCATTTGCTTGAGCGGACACCAATAACATCTCCATTGTGAGACTTGTTGTTACTGTTTTTGGCATATCAAATACACCACGGGTAGCTTGCCAGGCTCTGCCATGTGGGCGAGATACTCTCAGTAGCTTGCCAGGCTCTCTTCAAATATATAAAATAAAATTAACAATGGCCAGAAAGATGCCCCAAGGGTTGAAGCACACACTTTGTGTGCAGGAGTCCCCAGCGCAATCACCAGCACTGCTTGGTACCTGGAGTACCAGCAGCAATGACCACCAGCATGACAAAGTTTGGCCCCAAGGCAAAAAAATAAATAAATAAAATGAACAAATATTAGTTAAAAACCAAAAAAGTGCAGGAATAGAAAAGCTAGATTATATGGTCACTTGAGAATGGCCAGGAGTAAGCCCTGAGGACAGCAGGTTATGACGCAAGCAGGGGTAGGGGTGGGGGAGGGAGACACACACACATACACAGAGAAAGAGAGAAAGAGAGAGAGAGAGAGAGAGAGAGAGAGAGAGAGAGAGAACAAACGTTGGTGATATAATGGCACATTTTCTTTTTTTTCTTTCATTCTTTTTTTTCTTTAAAAAAAGAAATTAAAAATAGAATAGAGAGATGAATTTTCAATTAAGTTTTACCCTTGAGGAACATAAGGAGCTTCCAAGGTTGATAGAAAAAAATCACTCTCTTGAAATAGCGGTTTCATAGATATGTATGTTTACTAAAATCTATCAAGTTGTACTCTTACAAATGATGTGTTTCTGATTATATGAAGGTAATTATTATTAGTTATAATTATAATAGAATATAATAATTGTAATAGAATGTTGTTGTAGTTAAAATAGAATGCAGTTGGGACAACCACATGCAAAAAAATGGGCATAGACCTTGACCTGACACCATGCACAAAAGTCAGATCAAAATGGATTAAAGACCTCAACATTAGACCACAAACCATAAGGTACATTGAAGACAAGGTTGGCAAAACCCTCCACGATATTGAAGATAAAGGTATCTTCAAAGGTGACACGGAACTAAGCAATCTAGTAAAAACAGAGATCAACAAATGGGACTACATTAAACTTAAAAGCTTCTGCACCGCAAAAGATACAGTGACCAGAATACAAAGACTATCTACAGAATGGGAAAGGATATTTACACAATACCCATCAGATAAGGGGTTGATATCAATGGTATATAAAGCACTGGTTGAACTCTACAAGAAGAAAACATCCAACCCCATCAAAAAATGGGGCGAAGAAATGAACAGAAACTTTTCCAAGGAAGAAATACGAATGGCCAAAAGGCACATGAAAAAGTGCTCTACATCACTAATCATCAGAGAGATGCAGATCAAAACAACCACGAGATACCACCTCACACCACAGAGACTAGCACACATCCAAAAGAACAAAAGCAACCACTGTTGGAGAGGATGTGGGGAGAAAGGGACCCTTCTACACTGCTGGTGGGAATGCCGACTGGTTCAGCCCTTCTGGAAAACAATTTGGACGATTCTCAAAAAATTAGATATTGAATTCCCATTTGACCCAGCAACACCACTGCTGGGAATATATCCCAGAGAGGCAAAAAAGTATAACCAAAATGACATCTGCACATGTATGTTCATCGCAGCACTGTTTACAATAGCCAGAATCTGGAAAAAACCCGAATGCCCTAGAACGGATGACTGGTTGAGGAAACTTTGGTACATATATATACAATGGAATACTATGCAGCTGTTAGAAAAAAGGAGGTCATGAATTTTGTATTTAAGTGGATGGGCATGAAAAGTTTCATGCTGAGTGAAATGAGTCAGAAAGAGAGAGACAGACATAGAAAAATTGCACACATCTATGGTATATAGAATAACAGAGTGGGAGACTAACACCCAAGAATTGTAGAAATAAGTACCAGGAGGTTGACTCCATGGCTTGGAGGCTGGCCTCACATTCTGGGGAAAGGGCAACTCAGAGAAGGGATCAGCAACTATAATGCAGTCGAAGGCCATGTGGGGGAAGGGAGTTGCGGGCTGAATGAGGGCTAGAGACTGAGCACAGTGGCCACTCAACACCTTTATTGCAAACCACAACAGCTAATTAGAGAGAGAGAACAGAAGGGAATGCCCTGCCACAGTGGCAGGGTGGGGTGGGGGGAGATGGGATTGGGGAGGGTGGGAGGGATGCTGGGTTTACTGGTGGTGGAGAATGGGTACTGGTGAAGGGATGGGTTCCTGAACTGTGTATGAAGGAAGCATAAGCACAAAAGTGTATAAATCTGTAACTGTACCCTCACGGTGATTCACTAATTAAATATAAATAAATTTTAAAAAAATTAAAAAAATAAAATAAAATAGAATGCAGTTGTAATTCATACAACTACATATTTAAAATGGTTTAACTCACCAACATGATATAACACAATTTTTTTAAAATCTTATAACGTCACACTACATGCATATTTGTAAAAGAAGGACATTGGCAATTTCCATCTTGTCTTAATTGAGCATCTGCAGAGCTTAAGCAATTACGTGCTGCATGTATTACCTCTGGCTAGGATGTTAAACCTTTTTTCTGGAATTTTATCCTTTCGGGGAAATAACATTTTCCTATTTTATCCATCCAAGCACCCTGCTAGTTACCTGGCAGTTCTTCAGTGAAGATTGCCTTTAGGGAACTATGTCGGATGCTCCCTTCACCACTTCTCTTAAAGATTTGATAGCTTTCTGGAAGCCCAGTAGCAGTTTCCTAGGTAGCCGCCGCTCTCCACTGATGGAATTGGGACCCCACACCATGCTCAGTAATGACTGTGGACTAGAGAAGGAAGTGTGGAGCTTTTCAGCTGACAGGTGTGAGAAAACCTGACAATGAGTTAGTGAAAAGACTGCTCTCATAAAGTCTACTCACAGCAAGGGAGCTGGTAAGGTTTTGTGAGAAAAAAAAATGCAATGTCTTTTTTTAAAAAAATCTGTATAGTGACTCTAAAAACGATTTGGTCCTATGAGGGCACTTTCAGCAGCAGTTCAAAACAGCTAAACCAACAAGTTAGCAGTTTCAGAGTCAAAGAAGAAAGGGATCTGTATCCCGAAAAAAATCATTTGGCTCTTTACTTTCTGTTCATTCATTGCCCTTGTATGTACTTCAGAGAAATCGGAGAGATAGAGAAAACAGTTTCTTTCACTGTATCAACTTTGATAGCTTTAGTCACCATTTAAAGCAGGTCTCTTTTCCTATATAAATTGGCTAGAGAGAGCACCTATAAAATTCTGTCCTAGAATTTATGTGTCCTGAAACTGAAATTATCACTGATGTCACATAAAAAAGAACAAAGGAGAAAAGTACTTCTGTAGAAAACAGCTTGTACCCTAGTGAAAAATGAATTGCTTGCCTGGTTGTTCACATATGATAAAGTATAAAATCATAATTACAAGTACGTTTTGAAAGTTTAACTGTGCAAATTAAAATAGGTATTCAAATTTTGCAAGATTAAATTGCTTTAAGAATAAGTCTTAAGAATTACATAGTACATAGGACACCTAAAATAAATGGGGAAAAATAGAATTGACATGTCTTAGAAAAGATACACTTGGAACGATTGAAGGTAAATATAATGCAAATCTTGGAAACACTATTATCCTCTGATTTCCTTGGAGATTAATATCTACTTTTAGGATTACATTTATTTTTTGGAAAATGTAACAAATAAAAATACATTAGTGAGGGGCTGGAGTGATAGCACAGCGGTTAGGGCATTTGCCTTGCATGCGGCTGACCCGGGTTCGATTCCCAGCATCCCACATGGTCTGCCAGCACCGCCAGGAGTAATTCCGGAGTGTAGAGCCAGTAGTAACCCTGGTGCATCGCTGGGTATGACCCAAAAAGAAAAAAAATACATTAGTCGGGGAAAGGATGTAGGATGCTGAAGGCTTCAAACACCTTCGCTTCATGAACAATGGAGGATGCATTTTTCAGTTGTCATATTCATATCTTGAAATTATCATGAAAAGACAAGTTAAATTTATACTCTATTAAGGTGCAGAAAAATGTGTAAAAACTAAAAAGCAGTTGTCCAGTGTTCCCTCTTACTTGCAAGTAAGTCTTTTGGAAATATGAAAGACCACTAAATAATGCTTTTTGGGGTTATTTTTCTTTTTCTGGCTATAACACCTCGGTCCTCTCGGAGAGCCTGTCAAGCTACCAAAAGTATCCCTTCTGCACAGCAGAGCCTGGCAAGCTACCCGTGGCGTATTCGATACTCCCAAAACAGTAGCAACAAGTCTCACAATGGAGACGGTACTGGTGCCCGCTCCAGCAAATCGATGAACAACGGGACGACAGTGCTACAGTGCTATTGGTTTTTATTATATATCATCAGCATTCTTTTCATTGCTTTATAAGCAATTAAAATTTTTTCTCTTTTTTTTTTAATTCTGGTTTTATTTATGTTTGGGGGCTACACCTGTCAGTGGTCAGGGCTTACTCAGGGCTCTGTGTTCAAGAGACCATATGCAGTGCGTGTGATGGAACTGGGGTTGGCTATCATCAGTATGCGTGCGTACCTCCAGTGATACATGCACAGACCTTCTTGGAGGAGGTCAGAGTTCAAACCGAGTTGGCTACTACACTGTATCCCATTCCAGACTAATCTGAGTTTTAATATCTAATTGTATTGTGCAGTCTCATGTGTCCTGGTTTGTTCACTGTTCTCTCATTGTTATATGACCAGTTAGCTCTTCAGAATCTCATGCTGCACGAACAGCTCAGTACTCTGCCATAGATTTTAGAAATATCTTATGAAACTTCTTTCAACTTTATTTTTGTCCGTACAGCTCTTGCTTCTGTGTCATACCCCATAAATTCAAAGAACCTTAGAAACCCTGAGATCTATCTACGAACTCCTTTATTCAGTGACGACTATTGATATTTATGTTGCTTTAACTTCTCAGAGTTGTGTTTTGGAACTGCTCCAGATAGAAAGCTGGTGTGAAAGCAAATCTCATCTCACATGTTAGCTGGAATTACAAGGATCATAGCCTTACTCTGTCCTTCAGTATCTGCAAATGCTTGCTTTATATATTTGTCTAACTTTGCAACTGTTCACATTGTGAAAATAAGGACTAAATTTATTGTTGCTTCAAGATTTATTCAGATCAACAATAATAATGATGATATTTAAAAAAAACTAAAGAATGTTGCTTTTTTTTTTAAGTGCAACAAGTTTATGAGGAAATTAAGGGAAGTGAAGAGAAAGGAGGAGAGAGAAGTGAGGAACTCCTCACCCAGTTTATTGCTAGGGTGATTGCCAAGGGGAAGTTAAGGCAGTTGAAGGTCATCTTTTGCTATTCTTCGGGTGTGGAACCCTTCCTTTCCTCTCAGGGGGTTCCTCACCTCTCTTCTCAGGAAGCCTACTTGACTTGGCCAAACTGCGTCTCAGTGGCTTTAGAGAAGGGTCCTTTGTGTCAAAGGCCTCAGTGTCTTCCAACTTGCATGAAATTTTTAAATTTAGGTTATAGACAATGTTAATCAGTTTAACAGGCACTGAATTCATTTTCAAACAGGTCCCACCTGCTCTTTCTTAGATTTAACATATTATGTATTAAGACTTTAATTCTTTTTTGTATCTGTAAATGTATAAATAAACAGTATACATTGATATACTTTCTTAAAAGTAGAATTTGGAGATTGCTAATTTCATTACTCATAAGTTGTCAACCAGATGCATAAGTCAATTTTTCAGCGAAACTTTTGATCTTTAGTAACCACTTCCAAGTTTGTGCTATTAAAATAATCCTTCAATAGATATCTATGTGCAATAGATATTGCAACTGTATTACTGAGATGTATTCCAAGGAAAACAATTTTTTCAATTTAGTTTTTAATAGTTGTTTATAACAATTTTTTACATCCGATAGTTCAGTATCAATCCCACAACAATAGCACCTTCCTACAACCATTATTTTCAGTAGAAAGGATTCTTTTTTTGAGGGGGTCTCACCCAGAGATGTACAGGCGTTATTCCTGGCTCACGCATTCAGGCATTACTCCTGGCAATGCTCGGGGGACCATATGGGATGCTGGGAATTGAACCCAGGTCGACTGCATGCAAGGCAAACGCCCTACCCTCCGTGCTATCGCTCCAGCCCCCAATTCTTTTTTTTTTTTTTTAAGAAAAGGATTCTTGGGGCTGAAGTGATAGCACAGTGGGTAGGGCATTTACCTTGCACTTGGCCAACCCAGGTTCGAATCCCAGCATCCCATTTGGTCCCCCGAGCACCGCCAAAAGTAATTCCTGAGTGCAGAGTCAGGAGTAACCCCTGGGTATCACCGGTGTGACCCAAAAAGCAAAAAAAAAAAAAAAAAAAGAAGAAGAAGAAAAAGAAAAAAGAAGAAGATTTTATTTATTTTTTTATTTTTTGCTTTTTGGGTCACACCTGGCAATGTACAGGGGTTACTCCTGGCTCTGCACTCAGGAATTACCCCTGGCCATGCTCAGGGGACCATATGGGATGCTGGGATTTGAACCCGGGTCGGCCGCGTGCAAGGCAAACACCCTACCCGCTGTGCTATCTCTCCAGCCCCCGAAGAGTATTCTTGAGTCAAAAGAAAAATCTCCTTTGATTCTCAACTCTCTATAACTCTATATGATATAGATTATATGATCTGAATAAACCATATAATTTGCAGTTTCCTAAAAAAGTATTCTCTCCTTCTCTTGTGTCTTTGAATACATTATTTGTTCTACTGGAATGAATACTCAGCGGGTAGGGTGTTTGCCTTGCACAGGGTCGACCCAGGTTCTATTCCTCCCTCCCTCTCAGAGAGCCCGGCAAGCTACCAAGAGTATCTCACCTGCACGGCAGAGCCTGGCATACTACTCATGGCATATTTGATATGCCAGCAACAGTAACAAGTCTCACAATGCAGACGTTACTGGTGCCCGCTCAAGCAAATCATTGAGCAACGGGATGACAGTGATACAGTGATTTGTTCTATCTAAAATTTGCTTTTTAAAAACTTCTTCCCATCCTTATTTCATCGAATTGACTCCTTAAGGCTTTATTTTTCAATATCACATACTTATATAGGCATCATCTGTTCTAAACTCAACCCCACCCACACAAGACTATAGTTCTCATTGCTGATTTTCCTTTGAGGTTTCAGTGAGTGGTCATTTGAGGTTATATTTGCTCTTATTCTTACCAATGATAGAAAAATAACAACTCTACAGCATGACAATAATCAGAGTCATATGAATTCAACTCAGAATTATCATACTCTAAGATAATACTTGGCCATCACATGCATACTATAGTTATCTGTTCTACTTTTGATAGTACTAAATTGTGAATATTGAACTATTCCTTTAAAAAACATACTTATCTTTTCATTGATATAGGAAAAAAATGTTTTCCACTTTCTAAGGAAGGCACTGTAGCACTGTCATCCTGTTGTTGATCGATTTGCTTGAGCGGGCACCAGTAACGTCTCCATTGGGAGACTTGTTACTGTTTTTGCCATATCGAATACGCCACGGATAGCTTGCCAGGCTTTGTCGTGTGAAAGGGATACTCTTGGTAGTTTGCCGGGATCTCTGAGAGGGACAGAGGAATCGAACCTGGGTCTATTGTGTGCAAAGCAAATGCCCCACCCACTGTGCTATCGCTTCAGATACACCTTCTAAGAAAGGATGCTTGTTTATTTTCAATACTTTCATATCTGGTTGCAAATAAAATATCTTTTTTCACAATGACTTACCTAAGCAATTAAGTGTCTTTCTTCTGAGTAAAATCACAAGAAAAAAATTAGTGGACTTCAAAATGTATTTTTATCTCAAGAAAACAGAAAGTAATGCAGAAGTGTACATTCTAAAAAAGCAAACTAAAGTTGAAAAATCTCTGCACGACATAAATATTGGCAAATGTCAATAAATCAGATAAACACCCATAATGACAAAAAAAAGAATGACATAATAACAGAAGAAGAGAAATGGTATAATGGCAGAAATAAGAAGTAGAAATGTAGAAAATACATGGAAAAGAGGGAAGCATAACACTAACCATAATTACTGACAAATTAGCTCCAAAATATCATCAAAATGTTCTGAGAAATAACCTGGAGATGAGAAAAGTTTAATATAAAAAAAAAGACACGTATTGATGATTAACCATTACCCACTTTTTTGGAAGGACTGAATAATGAATAAATGAAATAACTGAAAAATAGGTAAAACATCAGGAGAAAAATCATTGATAGTTTAAGCTTTATGAAATTATAAGTTTCTTGCCCAAGTTTGAGAAATATTTTAAGATATTAAGGGTAAAAAACATTTGAAAACAGTATGCCAATTGGTTGCTAATGTTAATAAGAGTGAGGAAAAAGCATAGATTTGCATAGAGATTAATGTAATAGATTAGAAAATTTTAAACACCTATGTATATGAGTTAGAAAAAAAATGATTATTCATTTGACCACCACAACATTACTCAATAGGAGTAATTGTCTAATCATAACTTATTCACAGCCCTTAGTAACAAAGAATTGCGGTCTCACCTGCAATCCAGACTCTTAAATACTATATAAATAGAGCCAAGTATTTCCCACCTCTCTTTCTCTCTATTGCTCCAGAAAAGGAATACATAATCTGCTGCAAAAGAGTGTAAAAAACAAGAGGAGAGATGAGGACTTAATACTGATCCCAAGACAAGGTGTTTGCTGAGTAGCATGTGGTCAAATAATCAAAACTTTGTACTCCCTTTTCTTCTCATAAAAATTGAGGCCATTCTCTAGAGTTGGACTGAAGCAATAACACAGCGGGTAGGGCATTTGCCTTGCATGTGGCCGACCCGGGTTAGACTCCTCCTCCCCTCTCAGAGAGCCCAGCAAGCTACTGACAGTATCCCGCCCACACAGCAGAGCCTGGCAAGCTCCCCATGGTGTATTCAATATGCCCAAAACAGTAACGATGAATCTCACAATGGAGATGTTACTGGTGCCTGCTCGAGCAAAGTTGATAGATAATAAAATTACATAAAACATAGCAATATTATTTTTAAATATTACTTCTATTCTAACAGTATTACATGAAAATGATCACTAATAATGTCAATAAGTTATCTGAAAGAAAATAAGCAATGCTTATTCTCTTTTATAAACATAATGAAAATTAACAAATTTTATCTTTGTATCCTTCTCTCTTAGGATATTTATTTAGATACTATATAACTGTGACCTAGTACTTATAATTATATGTTTGGTAAGCAAATTTTCCTATAGTTTGTAAAGACTGTCTTAGTGATCATAGTATTATTTTATTTATTTATTTATTTATTTATTTTTTAATTTTTAATATATCACCATGTGGAAAGATACACAGTTTTCAGGTTTATGTCTCAGTCATACAATATTCAAACACCATCCCTTCACCAGTGCCCACATTCCACCACCAGAATCCCCAGTATACCCCCCGCCCTCCACCCCCCACTGTATAACTGATGAATTTCACTTCATTTTCTCTTTACCTTGATTACGTTCCATGTTGCAAAACAAAACTCACTATTGTTGTTGGAGTTTCCCCTCAAGAAAGACAGCCTTACTAAGGAAGCATTTGATAATTGGTTTTCCATTAAAAGATTGTATGTTTTCAGTTTTTAGAACCGTGCGGCCGCGCGGTTCGGATGTGTTCCAGTCCCGCAACCTGGAGCCGTGTTAGTTGCTGCTCAGTGTCGCCAGGGCTCCATTTGGAGAAGGCGTCCCAGCTGTACCTCCTCCGTCTGGATCCCTGGTGTTGTTGGCCCGGATTCCGGTCCGGAGCATTTCTCCAGCCGCGTTGCTCACCAGACTGCCTGGCCTCTTCTCTGTTCAGTGTGGCAAGATGGCCGATCATAGTATTATTTAGACTGTTAAAAACAAATCAGAAATTTTGAAAAAATATCTCTTGGAGCTTATTTTGTAGACTTAAAAACTTTAACTCTCAGGTTACATAGGTGTCAACTCTAATGACTTAACAGTGCCACACTGATACATGGAAAATTATATGTACTTAGGGCGGAATACCAATGCTTCTTTTACTAATGTGAAATCTGTTTTAAGTCACTGAAAGGTGAGTGACAAGACAAAGTTTCCACACCAGACATGGGTATTATTGTATTCTGCTACTTCTCCAATTAAAGCTGAACACAGAAAGTTAACAAGCTCAAGAAGACTTATAATCAAATGAGTTCCTTCCAGTGAAAAACAAACTGTGATTGCTGTTTACTTTTAAATTGTACTGAGGAGTACATGGGCAGTCTTTCCAGGGAAAAGAATGTAAAATTTCTATTCAATTTTTTTTGCTTGCTTTTGTACTATCTGAATATATTCATCATAAGATGTATGCATCATTTAATAATGTTTTGTCCCTGTAGTTTTATTTAACCTCCAGCTATTTTGTTGCAAATCTTAGAGTTACTGCATTACTGTGTTACTACAAATGCAAGTGAAAATATGCCTCCAAATAAGGTAAGTGGAAATATACATATTTTTTAAATATTTGCTTCTTGGTAATCTATTCCCAGGAGCATTTATTTATGCAACAGAAAAAAGAATTCATTTATTTTATGTACCTAGCATTTCAGCGATCATTTCTCCAAAGGTTTGCTAAGAGTTTACTGACACATATCTTAAAGCCTGGCTTTTTTGCCTTCATCACAAAGCTTTCATTTCTCTACATACACTTACATGCAATGTATACCACATTCTTCTTTCCTGCCTGCCACTGCTGTGCTTTTCCTGGGCGTCACAGATATCCGCCCATTAGCTGAGGGGAGCATATGCCAGGGAGCTACTTTACAGCTCTAGGATCCCAGAAAGGGTAGCACAGAAAGGACCCATGATCAACCAGCAGTTGAGGAGGCTCTACAAAATCCTCTACATGAAATAAATGTTTATTTCTATAGACTTGCATGTTCCAGGTGATTTGTTATGTAGCCAATATCTACTTTTTATTTTTTATTAGTTTAATAATAGGGCTACAGCAGTGCTTAAGCTTAGATTGTTGATCACTGCAAATAATTATTGCTACTAAAGTGCTCATGACCTTCCATCCCATTCTCCATGTCACTTCTGGTCAGATTTTTCTTCCCCTTCAGCCCAAATCTAATTTCTTACATGGTTTAACTCTAGGAGTGTGGAAGATGTTTACACACCTACATTGAATAGCTATTTCCCAGAATAATTTCCTAACATAAACAGTTTTGTGTCTCTCTTATAGAAGTTGTGGGGAAGAAAATTCTAGTCTCTAATATCTAAAAGGGTAAAAAGGTACAATTCCATACCAAAAAAAGGAAGACGTAAATGCTGTTGCTGTTGCAAATAAAAAATATCTGTCATTTTTATGCTAGCCAGCTAGTTGTACATTGATTTATTATAAATATATAATTATAAAAATTATAAAGAAATGATTTATTATAAATATATAATTATAAAGAAATACAGATTAAAAGATGATTATCCAAGAAAAGTTTATTCATAATCATTAAAAATTGTTCTTCTGAAAGTCTAGTATTATTTACACTGATATGCCTCTTCAATCTTCAATAACATAGTGATAACCTCTCTTTTGCACATTTATACTGTGTTACAATTGCTGTTTTATTTCCTGTCTTTCACTAGATTTCAGAAAAAACATGTTTCTCCAATAGCTGCTGTGACAGCTATAGTACAATTTCTGACACATCGCAGTTCTTATTACTTATATTTCAGTGAGCATTTTTCCTTTTCTTTATCATGTCATGAAATTTATTTGCAGTTATATTAACTGGCAAATTAAATATAGCATCGAACAAATGCAGAATAATATGATACACTTGTTGCATAAATGTGATAATGATGACCTGATTCCACTGGCAAAGGTAACAAAAACAAAAGGAAAGCAAATAGGAATGTATGAAATAGAAGAGTTTCTTTATAATAAAAGAAACTCAGGCTAAAATTAAAAAAACACCCAAGCGATTGGCAGAATATATTAAAACAGTTCTTCAGATAAAGGACCAACACCTAAAGTCTATAAAACATTCACACTTATCAATAAAAGGAAAATTAGTACCTCACTTAAAACTGAGAAGAGATGAGTATGCTTCCATGAAGAAGACATACAGATGATAAAAAGCATATAAAAAGATTCTCATTATCACTTAGTACCAGGGAAATCCAAATCAAAACAGGAATGAGATAACACCTCACAGCAATGTGAATGGCATATGTAAAATAAAATTGAAAACAACAAATGTTGGTGAAGATGTGGTGAAAAAGGAAATCTTCTTTCACTGCCAGTAGGAAAATTACCGGGTCCAACCTCTATGGTAAACGACATGGATTTCTCAAAAAGAGTAGGAATGGGGCTTTGATTGAGCCCTGGGAACACAAACTGGAATAAATTCTTACACTAACTGAATAAAAGTCATAGACCTCAGAGTGAATTCTTTCTTTAAGAACTGTTGCTTATAATGGCAGTGTGGCTAACATTTTAGGCATTTTCAGTTAACTTCTCATCTTATTCTACCATCAATAGTGCCATGTCAAAGAAAAGAACATTTATAAATTTGTTCAAATATAATAACACTTTAAAAACTATACCATGGTTGTACATCCAGAATAGCAAAATATAATGCCTAAATAATTTTGTTTGCCAAATTAGTGTAGATTTTATACTAGCTATTTTATGTTTTTTAAGGATGGGGTGGCTATAATTTCCACTGGTAGTAATTTTACAGAATTTTGCAGGAAAATGGGTAACTTCTGCACAAATTGGAAGAAAATACTACATACTATGAATATTAAGCTCACAAAGAGTATTTGGATGAGAAGTAAGATCATAATAACTGTTTTTTTCCTTTTGACATCCTTTACCTCCTTTATTATGAGAAAATCTCTGTGTGACAATAGCTAGAGATTTTGGATTCCTAATGAAAAAAGAAGATCCACAACAGAAATTTTAATTCTGGATCCACGTTTTTCTAAATTGCATAGGTTAGTTAAGAGAATTAAGAATCCATGTATATATAAGTAGGAATATTTAGGAGTGGAAATGGATAGTAAGTTCATGGTATTGGACAAAGACTAAAGAAAGTGCATGGCCCACCAAGGTTCAAGAACCATTGAAATAGGATTTCAAAATACAGAAAATATACTGATAATTAGCTTGTTAAATATTCCTTCTACAACAAGAAAATTAAGGAAAAAATGAAGTGTTAAAAATATTTTAGAGGGACTGGAGCGATAGCACAGCGGGTAGGGTGTTTGCCTTGCACACGGCGGACCCGGGTTCGATTCCCAGCATCCCATATGGTCTCCCGAGCACCACCAGGAATGATTCCTGAGTGCAAAACCAGGAGTAACCCCTGAGCATCACCGGGTGTGATCCAAAAAGAAAAAAAAAAAAATTTAGAGCTACATTGGGAACTGCCTAGGTTATAAATAATGAGCAGCCCAGGGATGGAGCTGCTGTTCTTCGGACTTGAGTAAATAGGGTAAAAATGCATTATCTCTTAATGTCTTCAGACATTTCTCTCTCTGGTGCTTTTTCTCCCCTTAGCACCAATGTGTATAGTGTTCATAACTCTCCTTATTTTCGTCAATAAGTGACAGAAAGTACTTTCACCTGTTATAGATGAGCTTTAAAGTGCAACCAGAGGATTAGAGGCAGAGACCTCATAAATAAGTATAATTAATACCTACCAAGGTAATTTCTGATCTGCAGACTTGGCAGAGGCAGTTGCTAGGCTTTCCAAACCGTTAAAGGGTGCATTTATAAATGGCAAGCGGAGTGCTTAGCTTTGTCAGGATGCTCATCTCTGGATCACAGAAAATCTGAACGTCAACATTTTTCATGTGTGAACAATGAAACCCGCATTGTTAGGGCCAGTACGAATTCCACCAAGGACTTCTTCATCTACCTTATATAATGATTATTAGCATAAAAGTTACTTGTGTGTTTTTTCTTGTCAATTAAAGATATATACCAGAAGAGGCAGCTCCGAAGACTTCCGCAAACTGAATTTAAATGACAGTTCTGAAGAATAGGTTTTTGGCAGTCTGAGGCTTATTAACCCTCTTACCCTTCATCATTTTTTTTCTACAAATGCGCATTAGAGGGAGGGGTCTGCAAGGACTGAATCTGTGGCTTGGAACAACCAGGAGCAGAGCCTTGAGCTTTGTTTACTGAAAGGATAGCATTGAACACAATGCCTGCCTTTGCCTTTTATATAATTAATTTATAAAATGAGGATAATTGCAATAAATATATTCTAAAATTGTTATGAGGATCAGAGAGATAATTTAAGTAAAGTGCTTCACATAAGCAATAAACATATTTTTATTGTTGATGTTAGTTGCAAATGTCTAGTATCACTGCTGTTCTAGGGCAACTATTCTACTACCCCCTGCTACCACTAATAATTCATATTGAGCCTGACTTGGATTAAGCTAACTCAGACCAGGGCCCTGGTTTGTGGCATTAATCATCTGTTGCAGCTGGACAGACAGATAATTGAATGAATGGCTTAGAGCATATTCTTTAATAAAATGTCTCCACAAGTGTTCAGAGAAACTGAACTTTCTTCATTTTGAGGCCTTTTAGACTTATCTTAGCATATATTATTCCTACACAGTGTCATTCCTAACAACTCGACAGCTCTAAATCATTTCTCCACCAAAGCTCCATACTTTTCTGTTCTGCAAAGATTGTCTCACTACAGTTTGAGCACAGACCCATGTCATGCTCTTAGGCATTAAATAATACTGGTGTGTGTGTGTGTGTGTGTGTGTGAGAGAGAGAGAGAGAGAGAGAGAGAGAGAGAGAGAGAGAGAGAGAGTGAGAGAGAGAGAGAGAGAGAAAGAGAAAGAGAAAGAGAAAAAGAGAGAGACATTCTTTAAGGAAAGTAAGTCAAAGGCTAAAAATTTTTTCCATTATAAAAAGGTAACAGTAAGTTCTTATGTTCATAATTTGAGCCAAAGGTTCTCACCCATCTCTTCTTTGGTATTTCATGGCAGCAAAGAGAAGAGAACAGACTTATAATTATTTGGAAATTCACTTCACTGAGGTTCTGAATGAAAAGTCAAATAACTGGAACCAAAATGATAGTAAGGCAGGTAGGGAGGGCACTTGTCTTGCATGTGAACAACCTGGATTTGATCTCTATACAGTATATGGTCCCTCAAACCCAGCCAGGAGTGATCCCTGCAGAACCAGACTAAGCTCTGAATACGACCAAGTGTGTCCCAAAAAAACCCCAAGTAACCACCAAGAGGATAGGTGGGAAAGTGAGGAGGACTTTGGGGTAATAAATATCTGAAACCAGAAATCACCAGTGCCTAGCCTAAGGAAAAATAGAACATTAGGAGAATTTCAGAATAAAATATAAATTATGCCATTTTTTGTGAAAAAAATAATTGTGCAGTGCATGATTTTACATGTATTTTTAAAGTAGTGAAATAGCTTTAAACGTTGCTTTCTTGACCCAAGAGGAGAGACATTTAATTTAGTATTAATAAGATATCTTTAACTGCTGTTAAAAAGATTTAGCTTACAAAACTACAATGGACTAATTTTTCTCACTTCTATAATCTTTGCCACATTCTTTCTTTTCTCTCAATTATCATGTAAATAAGAGGGTTTTGTTTAGTTTTTTTTCCCCAGAACAGGCTGTCCTCAATTTGTAAACTGGCTGTGTTTCCCAAGTTCATTTGTAAGTCAATTGCTGGGAACTCAGAATATATTGTTTCAAACTAGCAATTAAGATAAATGTTGATTAGGTCCTTGGCCAGCCCATAAGATTTAACCCAGAATATGACTAACTCTAGTAGTTTTATAACATTCCAGTCCTACAAAACCATGTTTCTCTTTTCTTAGGTAAATAGATCCTTAGTTCCCTGGAACATATTTTTCCTGCAGGCATAAAGAATTAAGTAATTCTTTAATTCTAATTAAAGAATTTGAAGAAATAATTATACAATTCTCAACATTTATTATTTGATATTCTTCACCTTTGTACATATGCAAATATCTTTTCATTATTTATTTAAGGAATAGTTATTTTGATATATATTCACCAACAAAATAGTCCTGTTTACTATAAAACAATTGGCATTGGTTTTTAGAATAAATTTTGGAATTTCACATGGAAAAAACAAAATACAGCTATTGAGCATTCAGTTTGGTGAGTTTCAGCAGTGATAACCATTTTAATCAGGTATAGAATATATTCATGCACTCAGAAAGTTCCCAGTGCTCTTCTCCATTTCTCTGACTTCTAACAACACATTAAATTTGATTTTGTTGTTTATAGGTGCACAGAAATTAATCTTAAAATATATCCTCTCTTGTGATTCTCAGTGTTAGATTGAGAGATCCATATTATAAGTATTTATCATTGGCATGTTTCTTTTACAACTAAAGACATTTTTAGATTGACACTATTATGAATAAGACCATTATGAACATTTCTGTGTAATGTTTTAAGGACCTATGTTTTCACTTATCTTGATTTACATAGCTGGCATCGAACTGCTGAGTCAAAGATGATAGGTTTGAGGATTCTATTTGGTGAAGACAGAGGTTCAGAGACAAGCCAACTGAAGAAAGACTTATTGATGTGCATTCCCATGAGCAGAGGTTTTGAAGTGTCTTTGGCATGAAGGAGATCAAAGGACAACGTGGTTTCTCTGGCAGGAAGGGGCCAAAAGAAAGGTGTGCTCTTTGGCAGGAAGGAGGTAGAGGATGGTGCAGGTCTGGCATTCCTTTATCCACAGGGCAATTCCATGCAAACCTTACAAAAGGTATGTGTATTTTTTTTTAACTACAAAAATTTTATCCAAATGAGTGCACTATTGGGGCTGGAGCAATAGTACAATGGGTAGGGTGTTTGCCTTGCATGCAGCCGACCCGGGTTCGATTCCCAGCATCCCATATGGTCCTCTGAGCACTGCCAGGGGTGATTCCTGAACACAAAGCCAGGAGTAACCCCTATGCATTGCCAGGTGTGACCCAAAAAGAAAAAAAAAAAAAGAAAGCCCAAATAAGTGCACCATTTTATACTAACATTGGTAATTGGTAATGTGTTGTAGAATAACATAGCCTCAGGTAGTTAAGGTTTATTGGGTTACTCCCCTCACAGTGCTCCCATTCCTCTGTTTATTTGTAACTTATTTCTTAGTGTTCTGTTGACTTGTAAATATTGTTTTTCTCTTCTCCTTGAGTCTTTTACATAGTTTATTCAGAGCAATGTCCTTTTTGTATGGACACAGGAAGACTTAGCAAATGCTATGCTTTTGTAACCTTATGTGATTTGACTCTACATGATATTTTCCTCCTGGGCATCTGTTCTCTCGACCTAAGCCTCAGCTGCCCTTACTTCCTAGCACCCCCCAAAGCAGGGTCCCGACGAGGGACGAGACGGACCCAGGGCAAGCGGTGAGTTGTGTGCTACCCTGGCATCGAGATGGGCCTGGCCAAAGTGCCTAATGCTTAACTATAAGTTAAGAGCTTGGTCATGGACAAATATTGTCATGATCCAAACAGTGATACTAGATTTGGACCCTGCTAGGGTGAGGAATGATTAATCTGGCCTGAGTGCTGTAGTCTGAGCATGTGGCAAGATGTTGCTAGGAGAGCTGCCTTGCAAACCCCAATGTATCTCTTGCTGTGTCCATACAAAAATAACTAGTATTAAGATGTTGATAAGTGTTTGGACTAAGGAAAGGAAAAATACCTTAAGAGTCAGGAAGGGCTTTGGAATGCCCTGTCCTCAGGAAGGGCTTTCTTATGTTGATTTTGCTACCTGGCTGGGTGAAGCCTAGAGGGCAAGGTGGGAGAGAGAAGAGAAGGAGAGACTAGAGAAGAGAGAGAGGCTGGAGTTGATACAGAGAGAGGACAGAGCTGGGAGTGCGGGAGATGAGAAAGAGGGAAGATTAAATAAACGTTAACTAATCAGCAACCAGCTTGGTCCTCATTCTTCCTGCGCCTGTCCTTGGCCAATGGCTGTCCCGATCCAGCCCATACACAGCAGTTCCAGAGCACCGAACATGGGCGGTGAGACAGAGCCACCTGGAGAGCCCGCGGGTGCACGCGCCCATCGGCGTGTTTAGTTTTTTACAATGTGTGAGATTGCTTTACATTTTCTCCAACATTCTATATGAGTCATCTTTCTAATTTGGCCATTGTTGGACCATAGAGATAGCTCAAAAGGTTGAGTGCATAGTTTGCATGCAGGAGGTCTGGGCTCTAATTTTTGCATCATATGAATCCCCAAGCTCAGAAATATGCATAGTCCCAGAGAATGTCTGGGTCTGCAATACCCACCAAAGGCCCCAAATTTTACCATTCTAATATGTACAAAATATATCTACTTATATTGGCCATGTAATCCCATCAATGGCCAAGATCAAGAGACTATATAAAACAAAGCTCCCAGAAGAGAGTGACGCAAAGCAAAATCTCCTACCCCCACGCCAGACTTTCTTCATGGGGCCCCTAGGAACCGGGCAGGTTAAGTTTCCCTCCCTGCCCCAAGCAGAGCCCTGGCAGCCGGAAACCTCCGGAACCCAGACACACACAGCCATGCTCATGGCCCCTCTCCACACACATGAAGGAATCGGCAGAGGAACCCAGGCATGTGGGACCCGGGGGTGAGATCTCCAAGACTGCTCAGATCAGGACTGGGCCTCCTCCACGCAGACCCCCCATTTTCCATTAGATCTCATTCCTATAGCATATGCATGCATATATATTTATTTATAACACCATTTCTTCCTTGTCTGTTGATTTCTTAGTAGAGTCCTTGATAAAAAAAAAAACTTGATTTTGTTGTCTAATTTTGCTTTGTTATCATTTTTGCAATTGTGTGTTATAATTTTTGCTTTTGTGTCTTCCATCCACTAAAAGTCACAAAAACATACTCTTCTGTTTTTCTTAAAAAATATTTTAGGGTATAATTTTTACACTCAGATCTGTGATCTAGTTTTAATCACCTTTGTGCATAAAGTGAATTGAGTGAACAATTAATTTTCTTTTCCCTTTAGAATTGACTGAGCATTATTATTTTATTGATAAAATAAACATACAACTAAATCTGGATCTTCTACTCTACTCTTTTTTTAATCAATGTGTCCATCATTATACACATTTCACACAATGCTGGCTTTTGTCATTTTAGAGTAAGTTGTTGAATAAGCTTATTTGTTTTCATTTTTTTGGAAGCCACACCCGACAGTGTTCAGGGCTTACTGCTGACACAACACTCAAGGATTACTACTGGCTGGGCTTGGGAGACCATACGTGGTGCCAGAATCAGACCTGGTTAACCTTGAGCAAGACTGCATGCAAGCATCCTCTCTGCTATACCATTGCTCTGGCCATTTAATAACTTGGCTAGTTTAGATCCTTTATACTTCTATATAGATTCTGGAATTAGTTAATTTTCTTGCTAAGTTTTACTGAGATTACATTGAATCTACATTTTATTAATATTGAATATTATAATTCTTAATTATAATGTATTTTTCTATCTACTTAGTATCTTTCTATTTACTTAGTTCACCTTAGCTATTAGAATATTTTGTGATGTTTAGTGTAAATGAACATATTAGTTGCTATTATCCATTAAAATTCTTGATGTTACAGAAGATTTCTTTTAAATTGTAATTTTAAATTATCCACTAGTAGTAGATAATTATGAAATATAATTCATTTTGCATTTTAATTTTATAATCTGTACCTTGCTCAATACTTAATACTTCTATTAAGCATTTAATAGATACTAGAGGCATTTTAAAGACTAATAATGGGCCTTGTAATATGATATCATAATCCTCGAAATATACAAACATTACAAAGCAAAAGGAGATAAGTCATTATGGATGTGGTTAAGTTTATTATTGTAAATTATGCAGATGAAAACTACAGAATAAAATATGTAACACAAAGAAGATATATATTTAAAGATACTGGCACTGCAGACTACAGTAGCAATAAGACAAGGAATATTTAAAACTCTCACCAAGGAATAAAATTTTTCTTACATTCTCTAAAGTAAGAATAGCTCTGGTGACATACTGATTTTAGCTCATTTGATATTCTGTGGTTTTACAAAGACTTGGTCTGTTCATCTAATTTGCAGAATTTATTGTATAAAGTTGCTTGTGACATAATCTTATTATTCTTCCAGTGTCTGTAATAATTAGCTCCAAAATTTCTTGAGCAATTCATCTCAGCACTTCTGCTTGTCCTCTGCATTTAGCATCGAATTCTACTAATGAAGGAATAATGAGAAATCTATAATAGGTGTGTGAAGACACACTTTCTGGTTGTCTTTCCTCAGTGCTTTAATAATTTATTTTGATTAAAATATAATTTTGTTCAAAGTTTCTTCCTCCTAATCTATGGTGAATTTCCAAATTTCCACTACTCTTATCAGACACATGTCTTTTAAGAAAGGATTTATAATTGTCTAGATTTCAGTTTATTTCAATACATTCCTATCCTTAGCTCTCTGAATGATTTATTTAAACTATGTTTTGGTAGCTTGTGGCTTATTCAGCTTATTATTCTTAGGGGAGAAAAAAAAAGTCTCTTGTGACTTCCTGTATCCCAAACAAAAACTAATTCTTTCCAGTTGATTCTGATGCTTGTGCCTCTGAACAAACCTTAGAAGGTCTTCCCTGAGTGATCTGAATACAGACATCAAGAACAACTGGCCCCATTAAGGGTGATAAAATATGCATCACAAAATCCTTCACAATAGTTAAATCTGGAAGGAGCCCAAGCACCCAACAACAGATGAGTGAATAATAAAATTGTTACACACACACACACACACACACACACACACACTTACACACACACACACAAATACTATTCAGCTATGTGAAAAGATAAAATCTTTTAGTTCCCTGTATTTGAATAGAATTGAAGGATATCACGCTAAATAAAGTGAGTCACCACAGACGGAAAATATCAGTACCAGATGATCTCATTCATTTCTGGTGTATTAATAGACAAAGTAAGGAACTAGGCAATCCTCAGTGGAAACAAAACCTGGGGCATAGTCAATAAAAAAGTGAACTGAAGATTCAAAGTGGGTGTGGGAAGGAGGAATCTTAGAACTGTGGTGGAGGATATGGGTATTCTGGTACTGGGCTTGTTGAGATAGCACTTCCAAGTACAGAACAATAGGGAAACTATTGCAATATGCAGTATCCAATAGTTTCCCTATTGCCCTGTATGTAGAAAAAGAAATAAGAAATAAGAAGACAAGTCTCTAATGAGGGGAATGGATAGTATCCAATAAAGACTAACCCATAGACTTTGATTAGAGAACTGAGGTTGCCAAAAGATGAACTAAAAGTGACACAAGGACAGTGACGGAAGGTCTTTGGTCCATTGATGTCACAGAACTGAAGCAACTTTGCACATAAATTGCATCAACATTATCACTATTGTAACCCTAATAACAATAAATATATAATAATTTGGAATAGGGATATGTGAGTTTACTAAGTAAAATGTGGGAGCTGCCGCTGTAAAGATGCATGTATGTTTGATGTAGTCAGGTAGATAGAGAAAGACCCTTGGCAATGAAATTTAGATTAACAAAGTCTTTGGGAAGGAGGATCCTGAGACTGATCCACCCTGTGGATACAGAAAACAGACCTGATAAGACCTTCAGCAGACCCTGAGGAGGTTGGACCCCTCCCCATGAAGTTCCTCAAACTCTCAGGCCTCTCCCTTAATCTGATTAAAATGTGATCCAGCCTAAAGAAGACCATCACCACTCCCAGCCTCCCTGGTAATCTCCTTAGCAACGGACTTTTACCTGGAAAGAAGCCCCACGTGGGGGCAGGTTGAAGAAACCCTATAAAAGACACCTTGAACAAAGGAAGGGTGTGTGCACATACGCTGCCTGAGCCCATGTGCTGCTTGCCCCCATGTGGCCGAGCACATGCGGTGCCCAAGCACATGTGTCGCCCACATCTCCCTCTTGAGATGTGTACTTTCATGCTTTCGTGTCTAGAGCTAGGATGTGTGAAGAGCTCTCTCCACCCTTGGAGAAGCCCGAGTTCTCTCTTGAGCACGTTACTCTTACTTTTCCCTGTCTCTTATCTTTTCCTCCTTCGCTCAAAAAAGCCTCTAAATAAAATCTGTTTACTTCACTGCTTGTCTACTCCTAAAATTCTTTTCTGTGAGTGAGACAAGAACCCAGTAATCCTGGATCCCATGGGATAGAGGCGGTTGGGGAGAAAGTGACCGTCTTTCTCCTCCCCACTTCACCTAAGTCACCCGTGGGACCCACCAACATCATGTTCAGTGGCCCAAAGCCACCTCCCCACCTCCAGGCCTCCTCAGAAGAGAGACAGAGAGACAGGGACCACAGCCTGATGGTGAAAATGGCCCACTTAATGCAGAGCTGCTAGCATACTAATAGAAGGGGAGTAGAGATAAGGACATAGGCTGATTCATCATTTACATAGATAAACATTTGGTGGAGGCAATCTTCTTGGGGAGATCAATTCAAGAAGATATTCTGCCTCCCAGGGACATTTATATTGCTTTTATCTTTCCCTCCAGTTGTATAAGTTATCAATACTTGAAGTTGTTTGGATAAACACGGTAAAAGACAAGGATCCAAACACTTAGTTCTCTGGACTCTGAGAGCAAGCAAGGCTTTTACTGTAAATTCCAGACTAAGTCCTCAGGCCACTTCAGTTTGTCCTTTCCCATGGGGGTCCTGTCTCTGAAGTAATAAAAGCTTGCATCAAGATCGTGCATTTATGCTTTCTAGAATGTCCCATTTTGATGCCGGGGTAGCTTTGCCACTCGCCCCAGGTCCATCCCAATCTCACGATGGGACCTCCCTTTTGGGGTGTTAGGAACTACAGCAACTGAAGCCTGAGTCAAGTAATTATGACCAAGTAATTATGCCCAGGAGTAGATATATTTCAGAGTCAATCAACTCCCACATATGAAGAACAGAGCATTGATGATCTTTCTGTGTTTAACCAAAGAACATTGTTCGGTAGTAAAATATAAAAGTTATAGGGAAAATAGAAAAGCAGGTACAAATAAACAGCACTTCAAATACGAAGCAGCACAAAGTTCAGAATTACCAGAAAGTTTTGGCCTATAAGTAATCAAGACTGACTTGGGGAACTGTTACAAGGAGAGGTAAAATACAAGGGAAAGGTTAAAGATACATGTTAACTAAATTAGAAATGTTAGCAAGAGTCTGGTAAGCTTCTCTGGGAGGAAGAAAGGGGGCAATTCACTGATGAAGCCTAAGGCACTTAGGGTTAATATCCAACACAAAGGAATGGTTAAAGATAAACTTCAGCTAAATTAGAGATGTTAGCAAGGGCATGACAAGCTTGTCTGGGAGGAGGAAAAGCATCAATTCACTGATGAAGCCTAAAACACTTAGGGTTAATATCCAACAGGAATATATAAAAATAAATGTTTATTAAACATAGAAAAAAAGGGGACGTTTATTTTTAAAGCTTTAAAAAAATCCAGTTATAAAATATTCCACTCCCATGGATATTCATAGGACATGTTGGGGTAATGCTTGTTGCTTAGAAAAATTCAACAAATTCATTTATATTTTTATTTTAAAGGACAACTGAATGTTAGAAAACTTGACTTTAAATATCAAACCTGAAAATAATTGTTTTATCATAAAAACTTTAAGCCCTTAGTTATTTTTCTTAAGAATGAAACTCTAGAGGTAGAAATATTCAATATAACCCTTCAATAATAAAAAGTTTTTCTTTTATTCCACACCAGAACAAACTTTATTCCAGATGGTAATGCCTAAGCTAAGGAAATAGTACTTTTAATGAATTTTAAAATTAAACCAGAGAGATGTGCTTTGACAGTTGGAACAGAATATAATTCTAGATATGTACTTTTCCACTAGAAGTTTTATTACTTATTTATAACTAGTATTTACCATGTCAGACTTTTCTATTTTCCAAGGAGAAAAAGAACTTTTCCTCTTATTTTTTGTCTCTGCATTCTCTGAACTTTGACAATTTCTGAATAACTTCTAAAAGATTATTAATAAAATCGTCCCGTTGTATTATATCCATTATGTCTTAAATTAAGGGCTCATTCCAAAAAGGTCATAATTCACGCTGTTTGAAACACACAAATTCATATTTTTGACTCTTCCCTGCCAAGCATTTCTGGCTTTTAAACAAACTCATAGAATGGTCAATATTATACTCTCACACAGGCAAAAATGACATCTTAGTTTAGACCCCTAAAAAACTATCATATTGCAAGACCTGGTTCCCAGCCTTATCAGCTAATTATTCTGAGTGCTATTCACATATTTTAAGCCACTTGACAATTTTTTTTCTTTAAAAAGTATTTTTTCAGGGCTGGAGCAAATAGCACAGAAGGTAGGGCATCTGCCTTGCACAGGGCCAACCCAGGTTCTATTCCCAGCATCCCATATGGTCCCCTGAGCACTGCCAGGGGTGATTCCTGAGTGCAGAGCCAGGAGTAATGCTTGTGCATCGCCAGCTGTGACCCAAAAAGCAAAAAAAAAAAAAAAAAAAAGTATTTTTTCTTTATTGATAGCCATTACTCCATTAAAAAAAATTTTTTTATTAGCGAATCACCATAAGGTACAGTTACAAACTTATGAATTTTCGTGTCTGCATTTCAGTCATACAATTATCATTTATCCATCCCTCCACCAGTTCCCATTCTTCTCCACCAATGTTCCCAACATCCCTCTCACCACCTCCACCCCATTTCCCCCCACCCCATCCCACTTCTGCGACAGGGCATTCCCATTAGTTCTCTCTCCTTTTGGGTGTTGTAGTTTGCAATAGAGGCACTGAGTGGCCATGTTTGGTCTATAGTCTAGTTTCAGCACACATAGTCTACATTCAGGCGTCTTTCAACCTGAATGGGTCCTCCCAACATCCTTTACTTGGGTGTTTTCTTCTCTATCTGAGATGTCTTTTCCCCCAACTTGTGAGCAGACCTCCTGGTCCTTATCTCTACTCCTCTTAGGTGTTAGTCTCCCATTCTGTTACTTTATATCCACAGATAAATGCAATCTTCCTATGTCTGTCTCTCTCTTTCTGACTCATTTCACTTAACATGATACTTTCCATGTTGATCCACTTATATGCAAACTCCATGACTTCATTTTTTTTCTAACAGCTGCATAATATTCCATTGTGTAGATATACAAAAACCCTCCATGACATTGAGGCTAAAGGTATCTTTAAAGATGACACGCCATTGGCTAAGCAAGTGCAAACAGAGATAAGCAAATGGGACTATCTTAAACTAAGAAGCTTCTGCACCTCAAAAAAACCAGTGACCAGCCCCTCTCTCTGGCTTAGGGTGTTGGGGTTGCTGAGATGAGAGGAAGAGATGGGGGAGAAGTAAGAGTGGCATTATTCTAAAAAGCTAGCCCAGAGAATTGGTCAACAGTTGGAATAACCACAAGTGTGTGTGGGGGTGGGGGGGGTCAGAGGGTTGATAAGACAGAGAAAGGACCACTGTGATAATAATAGTTGGAAATTATCATGCTGGACAAGGACAGAGTGTTAAAAGTAGGTAAAGGAGGGGCTGGAGCCATAGCACAGCGGGTAGGGCATTTGCCTTGCACCCAGCCGACCCGGGTTCAATTCCCAACATCCTATATGGTCCTCTGAGCACCACCAGGGGTAATTTCTGAGTGCAGAGCCAGGAGTAACCCCTGAGCATCGCCAGGTGTGGCCTATAAAGAAAAAAAAGAAAAAAAACAGTGACCAAGCTACAAAGCCAGTTTACAGAATGGGAAAGGATAATCCCCCAATACCCTTCTGATAAGGGGTTGATAACAGGATATACAAGGCAGTGGTTGTACTCTACAAGAAAAAATATATCCAACCCCATCAGAAAATGGGGGAGGAAAACAGAAACTTTCTCAAAGAAGAAATATGAATGGCTAAAAGGCACATGAGAAAATGCTCTACATCATTAATCATCAAGGAGATGCAGATACAAAGATTAAAACAATAATGAGATATCATTTCACACCACAGAGACTGGCCCACATCCAAATGAACAAAAGCCATCGGTGTTGGCGTGGATGTGGGGAGAAAGTCTCTCCTTCACTGCTGGTGGGAATGCCGACTGGTTGAGCCCTTTTGGAAAACAATATGTATGATTCTCAAAAAATTAGAAATTGAGCTCCCATTTGACCCAGCAATACCACTCCTGGGGATATATCCCAGAGAGGCAAAAAGGTATAGTAGAGATGACATCTGCATTTATATGTTCATTGCAGCACTGTTTACAATAGCAAAAAGCTGGAAAAAACCGGAGTGCCCAAAAACAGATGATTGGTAAAAGAAACTTTGGTACAGCTACACAATAAGCCAGTTGATAATTAAGAGATAAGTATTCACATAAACTAACCATATACCCCTTAATGGTCAATAAAAGTCCAATTGACAATAGAACTTATCACTGTTTTTATTAGAAATCTTACTTTCTATTTGGACTGGAGCCATAGCATAGCGGGTAGGGCGTTTGCCTTGCATGCGGCTGACCCAGGTTCAATTCCTCCATCTCTCTCTCGGAGAGCCTGGCAAGCTACCGAGAGTATGCTGCCCACGTGGCAGAGCCTGGCAAGCTACCCGTGGCATATTCGATATACCAAAAACAGTAACAACAATTCTCAGAATGGAGATGTTACTGTTGCCCGCTCAAGCAAATTGATGAACAACAGGAAGGGATGACAGTGTTACAGTGCTATTTTCTATTTAGACACAGTATCTTCGTAAAACTGAGTCAACTAAAAAAGAGCTTTTCAGAGTAAAGTTTCTCGGTTTCTTCATCTTTCTGACAACAAAGATAAATTGTTTCATTGGCATGCTTAAATGATTCTAGAAAGTAAAAATTATGTATTGGTTTCACAAGAGGACATATATGTTGCTCATTATGCATTAATGTATTCTGTCATATAATACATTTTCATTTGTTCTTCCAACTCTAACCAATGAAACATGTAGCTTGTGATGATTCTTTCTCTTCCTTGTTTATTATCACTAGTGAAACTACTACTAAGTACTATTTCCTTTAACCTAGCAACATTTTGTGTATATCATTTGGGACATATATCATTTAGGACACCTTATAGTTCAATGAAAATGTAACACAATTAAAACATACTTAAACAATGAATCAAATAGAATAATATTCTAGTACATAGTACAGAATTTGAATATCAAATTCAGTCTTCCGTTACTCAACCTGAGAATCATTGTCTTGGGTCTTCTTTTTAGTGGACACACCCTTTGTATTCCTAGTGATGTCAGTGGACCCCACGGTGGCTCATGTAAGTCGGAAGGAGGGAAAGACCTTCTCCCACTCCGCCTCTGCCTCCCGTGACCCGCTGGGAAGAAGGGACTGGTGAAGTCTGTGAAGAGCCCCTGCTCGGCCCAAGCCTGAGCCCTCCAGCCCCACAAGGTGGCCATCTGGCCACACCTGAAGTCCACTTATTTTTCCAGGCACAGGAGTTGATCCCCACCACCCGATTTCTCTGGGAGCCACAGACTCAGGCTGGAGCGAGGATTGTCTCTTCGTAGGAAAAGAGGCTCGTCCCAGGCCTGACCCAGGGTTTTTGGGGTTCTTGTCTTGCCTCACAGAAAAGAATTTCAGGAGTAGACAAGCAGTAAAGTAAAACAGATTTTATTTGGAGGGTGTTAGAAGGTGTGGAGCTGGAGGGATAGAGGGAGAGAGAGCACGAGTAGCATGCTCAAGAGAGAAAGCGGGCTTCTCCAAGGGCGGAGAGAGACTTGAATGGGCTTTTGGATTGGGTTTTATAAGCTCTTCTCTGGTTGTCTTGGTCCAGAACATTCTGGAGTCTTCTCTGGGCTGAATCACTAAAGTTAATCAGATTAAGAGATAAATCTGAGGGTCATCATCATCATCATCATCATCATCATCATCATCATCATCATCATCATCATCATCATCCCTTTGATGGTCGAATTTCTCTAGTGGTCACAGTGAAGTCTCCATTCGTCCTAGGTCTGAGATTTTAGAAGCCTTTCTTTACACGTCCTTTCTAAGGGTGCCACATTGGAGGCTCTTTCAGGGTCAGGGGAATGATACCCATCATCGTTACTGGTTTTGGCATATGAATACGCCATGAAGAGTTTGCAAGGCTCCTCCATGTGGGCAGGAAACTCGGTAGCTTGCCAGGTTCTCTGAGAGGAAGAATATGACAGGAGCTTCCGGTAGCTTGCTGTTATAGCCTCTGGATGTTGGCCTTTGGTGGGATTACACAGCACCTGGGGCACTCCCTGGGTGTGATCGCCTAGCTACTGGAAAATGGGGAATCTGGGCGGAAGAGGCCCAGTCCCAATCTGAGGGTATTTGAGGAATTTCCTTACTGGGGAGGTTAAGGGATGCATCTGAGAGTATTTGGGGAATTTCCTTCCTGGGGAGGGATCAAATTTCGTCAGGGTCTACTGAAGACCTGAAATTTATCAGGTCTTGTTAACTTCCCCGAAATTTTGTTGACCAAAATTTCATTGCCGAGGACCTTTCCTTGTCTACCTGCCTACATCACTGGGACAGCTGCCCATTCTTCTCAGATCTAGCGCTCTTCATTCCTACAACCCACTAGATAAAAGACAGTTTGAAATAATTCTATTTTCAGAATTTATTTTTTCACCTGTAAGAACAATTTATGCCAGTCAGGAAAAAATTTTTTTAAAAAACTGACATGTTACAGTAGAATACTAAAGAATAAAATAAAGGAATATCAATAGATTGTCTTTGACTATTTTAGTATGTATGGAAATCCTTTAATGAACTGAGATGAGAATGTGGATGGTACACTGGACATGATTTTAAAATGACAGGTAAGTGGAGCATGATGGTATGAAAATACAGTAATTGTGAATGTGTTTCTATTAAGCATATGTAAGCGGCACTAATTTCTACTATGGGAGAGGAAATTTCTCATTTTGAAGTTATGTGGATTTTTCACTGAAGTTCCTTGCATTCTGCTTGTCATCCTGCCCTAGAAAATCTCAGTGATGGGGCTCTGACAGTGACGGGAGAGCAGAGAGGATCAAGGAAAGAGTTTTTGCTGCAAAGCCTCCCCCGCACTGATTCTTTTCTTCCCCTAGGTTTCATTTCATCAATAAAATTCAAATAATCAGCAACTTTGTAATTTGGGGAAATAATTAAGCTCTGCGAAAGTGGAGAGAAGGAAAGTTCTCCTATAACAACATCTAAACTCACCTTTTTCATAATGTTGTGGTATTCTTGGTTAATTTCTTTTCAGGTGGCACTCAAAAAATTTAAATTTGCATATATTTTATCAATGAAGTGTTTTATTTTACTGAATTATCAGGATTTCTAAAAAGGAGCTTAATGTTTAATCTTGTTTGACCGTTAGCCCCTCTCTAGCTATTTTAATTATTATTATTTTTTTTGCTTTTGGGGTCACACCCGGCAATGCTCAGGGGTTAATCGTGGCTTTTTCACTTGGGAATTACTCCTAGTGGTGCTCAGGGAACCATATGGGATGCTGGGAATAGGCCTAGTGCAAGGCAAACATCCTACCCTCTGTGCTACTGCTCTAGCCCCACAATTTTGACTTTGAACAGGTTGTAGTCATTTTCCCAATCTATTTGCACTCCAAAAGCTTGGTTCAAGCTTATTTTAAACTTTGTTATAGCAACAATTGTTGATCCTGGTTTCCCACTACTGATGTTTTCTTCCCAACCCATCTTTTGCTTGCAAAGCTGTGCTTCTCAAAAAACTTCATAATTGCCTCACTCCTTCAAAATCTATAGAATAAAGTTCAAATTCTTTAAGCATCTCGTAACCTATTTCTAGTCTTCCTTTCCATTCTTGCTTCATATCCTTTGAGCTCCTATTTTTAGCTTATAATCATCCAATGTCACTCCCTTAAGGAATTTTCCTGTGCTTCTAATTTCTCATGGTCTTCCTTTGTTCCATTGGGTAAAATCATAATTTCCAAATAAAATATCAACATTCAAAACATTCAACACTCCATGTTCCTTCCTGCTCTCCTGTCACTGCCAGATAAAATTTCAATATTCAAAACACCCTGTGTATAGTCTTCTTTGACAACCAGATTGCTGATTCCTTGTCTATGTTTCCATTTTATCTTAATCTCATTGCATTATAATTCTTTATTTTCAATTCTGTCTTTTCCCATTTCCTCTAATTTGTCTTATAGCTTGAACACTGGAAATGTTACTGGTATTGTCTCTCCCAGTGAAAAGGCAATTAATGTTTTTCAATTACTTAAACTTCATCAATTCTTAAAGAATAGAGAAGGAAAAATTAGCACTTAGAAGAAAGTTTGTTCTTAGAAAAAAAATGTATTGTTCTTTACCTTGATTTTAATAGTTTTGTTTGTATACATGATTTAATAGTTGTTTACCCCTCAAAATGTCAAACCCATTTTTAACACTGTTATTCTAATGATGATAGGATGTTAATTCAACATTTAAAATTATTTAATTAAACAATTATGAAAACGGTAACTATAATTTATGTTGACAACCAAGAAGATAGTTAAATAAACATTATATAATGTCCAATGACTGAATTTCAGTTCAAAATTAGAGAAGTAAAATTTAATTTATAAAAGTATAGTTTCTACATGATATGATTTTTGTTATAAATAGCTATGTGGAGTCCAGCACCCAGTGCTGGTTAGGTGTCCATACATCACATTATCACAATGAAACATCAAGCAGAATATATGATATTTGCTAATCTGAGTTCTTGATCTTTAGGCTTCAGACCCAAACCACAAGTGGAAACTGATTTAAACTCCTGTTAGAATACTTGAATTACCTAGAAAGCCACTGAAAACATTCTTCTTCCAAATTTTCTCTTTTTTTTTCTTTCTTTTTTCCCTGCATATTGTTAGGAAACTTGACTTCCTTGCACCATGCATTTATTCTCTACTTATAACTTAGGCTATCTTCCTTTTCTATTTTTTTCTAATACTTTTAAATTGCACGTGGAGACTACTTACTCTCCACCCCTACACACACAAGATAGTAACTGTGTTAGCTTTTACTTCATCGTAACTGTGGAGATCAATTTTTTTTATATATAAAAACTTCAGAGTTGAGTACTGGTTAAAATATGGCCTCTTTTCTTTTAACGTGACTCCAGAAATAAAGAACTAGTAAACTTTAAATACCTAACACCCCAAACACACATATACACCTTTGTTTAATAGAAGGAAAGGACTGATGCTTGCTCTTGACAGCTCTCTAAATCTACCTTAGGACAACAACCTGGAATACAGGAATATAGCATTAAGAAGAACCACTGTGGATTAAAGCACCTATTGGGGGCTTAAGCGGTAAGATAGCAGGCAGAGCCTCATTGGATGGAGGTTCAATCCCTGGCATACTGTATGATTCCTTGAGCCTGACAAGAGTGATTTCTAAGTGCATCATCATCATCATCATCATCATCATCATCATCATCATCATCATCATCATCATCATCATCATCATCCCGTTGTTGATTTTCTGAGCTGTTTCAGTAATGCCTCCCTTCATCCTAGCCCTGAGATTTTAGGAGCCTCTCTACTCGTTGTTCCCAACGGTGCCACATTGGAGGCTTTTTCTGGGTCAGGGGAATGAGACCCATCATTGTTATTGGTTTGGGCATATGAATATGCCACAGGGAGCTTGCCAGGCTCTCCCATGTGGGCAGGAAACTCTTGGTAGCTTGCCAGGTTCTCTGAGAGGGAGAACTAGGCAATAAGATGTCGTGGCCACGCGCTTCTGGGAGCTTGGTTTTATAGTCTCTGGATGTTGGCCGTTGATGGGATTACACGGCACCGGGGGCAGTTTGTGGGTGTGGCTGCCAAGATACTGGAAAAATGGGGGCTCTGTGTGGAGGAGAAGGAGGCCCACTCCCGATCCAAGCATCCTTGGAGATCTCGGTTCCGGGTCCCACACACCTGGGTTCCTCTGATGAACCTTCATATATGAGGCTTCTTCAAACGTGTGGAAAGGGACCTTGAGCATAACTGTGATTGGGTTCCGGAGGTCTTTGGCTGACATGGCTATGCTTGGGGTTGGGAGGGAAACTCAATCCATCCCTCTCCAAGGGGCCCTGGTGAAGACAGCCAGGTGCAGGGCCAAGAGACTCTACCTTCTAAGTGCATAGCCAATAATAACACCCAAGCACTGTTGAGTGTTACGCCAAAACCAAAATAAACAAACAAAAATAAAACCACCTATTAACCATTCTAATTATAGAAAATTCCCAGATTCCCACAGAGCCTAGAGATGTCATTTGAGTAGCATGAAAATATGTCTTTACACAGGCTGGTGTCTGCTTCTTTCTGGTGGTTAATCAGCCAATGATTTGTTCTTTGAACAAAGATTCTGCATCAGTTTGAGAGACCAAATTGTGGCAGGAGAGTCTCATGTTCTAAGACCTGAATTTGTTGCATAAAGAAAGGCTCAGAATCTCTTCTTGAAGTTGGTTGCCAGAGAGTTGTGTGTTTCATGGTAGATGAGAAGGTCCAAAGGCTTGGCCTTACAATTTTCACAAAAATACCTGCACTAATTTTAGGACTCAGTAAAAACCAATGCTGAGAGAACTGTATTTCTTGTACTCAACAAAGTTTCTGCTCCCTCTGCACTGAATACAATAAGTTTCAGTGGTGGCCTTTAGCCATTTGTTCCACAATATAATAGCATTCCCTTATTAATTATATTAGAGTAAACAACAACAAATGAATATCTCAGTGGCTCATCACACCTTGAATATTGTCTGCTCAAATTACATTGTCATAACTATAATTGTATTACACTTCTTTATTTGGCTTTATACAAAAGCTGCAATAAAACTCCACATTTGCAAGGAGAAAGGAAAGAAATATATTTCAAAACTAATTCTGCCATTCCTTATCACATCAAAAAGTAATAAATTTCACTGTAAGTCCTTACAACTTTTGCCTGCATATGTTTTATGGCTTATTCAAAGATCTAAATCATGGGGTGATGCAGGGATAATGCAGCAGGTAGGGCATTTGTTCCACACAAGGCTGACCTGGGTTTTATCCCTGGCAGCCCATATGGTTCCCTGTGCCCTAACCTAACCCATTGGCTATGGCTCCAGAAGAAAATTGAACAAGCAAAAATACAATATCGAAATCATTGCCTTCTTTTTCATTTCTTACTGAAAACCAATTGCATTCATGTTGCTAAATCAAGTACCATGAGCATTCAAAAGCAGTATTTCAGTTTACCTCAAGTAGTTGAGTATCAGTATCATGTTGAGTAATATCTGGATTTAATTATTTTTTCTCTTTAAATTGTGTTTTATGTTCCTCAAATAGTCTTTGAGAAAAATTATTGGCTACATCCAAAGTTTGCAAAATGGTGTTCATGCAAAGAAACCACACTTTGTCATAAAATATCTTACTTTATAATCTGAACTGTCCAATTATTAGTCACATTGATAATCTAAGGTGATTATTTAAAATCCTGCCTTAGGATATAACCAGTGAAATGTCTTTTTTCCCCTAATGACTGAACCATTTCATTTCTGAACTTTACACTATCAGAGAGAAAAAAATAATTCTTACTGATTTGGATGTTAAAAGGAGATAAAATGAGTCCCATGAGGCAAGTAAATGTAAAAAATGATGTTTCTATTCAATGAGTAAAACATAAAGCCCCAACAACAGCTAGCTTCCAGAGAGGTAGAAAACAAGAAAGGGGTTCCTAGTTTGGCTTGTTTGTTTTACTTTGGGGTCACACCCCTGATGCTCAGGGATTACTCCTGTCTGGCTCAGGAATCATTCCTTGTGATGCGTGAGGAGTCTGCCTGTTCAAGGCAAACACCCTACCTGCTCTACTAACACTCTGCCCCCAAGGGTTACTTAGTTCTAACAAAAGATAATTGTTCATAACCTCAGCCTAACCATGTGAAAAATATCAAACACATCAAGCTTTTAAGAACTTCTCAAAAATGGCAAGGTCAGAAAAGGTGAAGAAGACTGAGGAATTGTCATGAATTGGAGGAGTCAAAGAGATATAACTAAAGGTGTGTGGTATTTTAATTGGATTCTAGAATAAAAATGAGGCAATATTAGGGAAAAATAGGGGAAAGCAAAATTAAAGTCTGAGATTTGGCTCGTACTATGCACATTATTGATTTCTCGGTTTTGATGGGTGCATATTAGTTATGTATATTGTTCTATTAAATGAAGCTGGGTAGAATGTAGATGAGAACAGTCTACATTATCTTGTTCTTCAGTAAATCTAATATTTCAAAATACAAAGTTTAGGGGGGAGATATTGTTAGGGCCTGGCAACACATTGTTTTAGTAGCTGCAATATTCTGCACGTGCCAACTGAGGTTGAGAGTAGACAAACCTCAAAAATTTTCCCTAGGTTAGTCATGTACCTATTCAGAACCAAAGCAATAATTTTTAATGGCTGTGCATGGTTTTAATATCCTTTGTGGCTCTTTGTACTTAAAATTGCCTCTTCTGGGCTGGAGGGATCATTCAACAGACTGAGCATATAAGCTGTGCCATCCAGAAACTCAGTTTCCATTTCCAACAACACAATGTTCCTGTGTGCTACCAGTAATGTAGGCAAGTAGCCAGAGAAGGCCCCCCCCCCAATGGCAACAGAATTCCTAGGATATAATGAAACTGCCTAGCTTTAAGGCCATCAGAGACAACCTTTGTGAGCACAGAAACTAAGGCCTGACAATACCTTCACCTGGCACCAGTAACAGACCCAGAGAAGCCCGGACCCCCTTCCAAGGGAAGGTCCAGCAGGAACAAATGGCCAGGAAAGGAATTTCAAAGAAGACCATCCACCACTCCCAACTCTACTCCCTTGGCAATCTCCCTAGCAAAAGACTTTTACCTAGGTAGAAGCTCCATGGTGAGGGCAGGTTGGGAAAACTCTATAAAAGGCACCTTGAACAAAGGAAGTGGGCACATATGCTGCCCGAGCCCATGTGCTGCTTGTGCAAATGTGGCTGAACACATGTATAGCCCGCATCTCCCCACTTGAGATGTGTACTGCCGTGCTTCCATATCTAATGCTGGGATGTGTGTAGGGGTTCTCTCTGCCTTTGGAGAGGCCCTCACTCTCTCTTGAGTGCTGAATTTCTCTTGAAATTCTTTTCTGTGAGGCAAGACAAGAACCCAGCAACCCAGGCAGATCAGGAGAAAGTGACCATCTCTCTCTTATGTTGGTGGGCCCCACGGGTGACTTATGTGAAGCGGGGAGGAGAAAGACAGTCACTTTCTCCCCATCTGCCTCTGCCACCTGGGACACAGGGTTCCTGGGTTCTTGTCTTGCCTCGCAGAAAGGAACTTCAGGAGTAGACAAGCAGTGAATAGATTTTATTTGGAGGATTTTTAAGGTGTGAAGAGGGAGAGAGGGAGAGAGAGAGAGTAACGCACTCAAGAGAGAACACGGGCTTCTCCAAGGGCGGAGGGAACCCCTATACACATTCCAGCATTAGACACGAAAGCATGAAAGTACACAGCTCAAGAGGGGAGACGCCACTGACACATGTGCTCAGGCACTACACGTGCTTGGCCACATGGGCGCAAGCAGCACATGGGCTCGGGCGGGCAGCATATGCACGCACTTCATTTGTTCAAGGTGGCTTTTATAGGCTCTTCTTGGGTTGTCTTGATCTGGAGTCTTCTCAGGACTGAATCACTAAAGTCAATTGGATAAAAGGAGAGGTCCGAGGATTTTTGAGGAGAGGAACTTCATGGAGAGGGGTTCAATCTCCTTAGGGTCTCGTGAAGGTTTTATCAGGTCTGTTTTCTGTACCCACAGGGTGGATCAGTTTTAGGATTTTCCTCCCCGAAGTTCTGTTGACCTAAGTTTTATTGTTGAGGGCCTTTCTCTCTCTTCCTGTCTAGATCACCTCGCCCCACCCTCCTCAAAAAGCCACCAGGGAGCCAACTTTTCACCAGGAGTGAGAAATAAGCCCTAAACTAGGAATAGTCCCTAAGCATCACCAGTTGTGGCCTCCGAATGAATAAATAAATAAAACACTGTCCTCTTCAATGTGTCTAATCCACTTGACTAATAATATAGTACTTTGGGGCTAAATACTTGTTATCTTTTTACCTTTGACAAGAGAGTCTCTTGCCTGAACCTGGCTGTCTTCCCCGGGTCCTCTCTAGGGGCTGGCTTCCAGTTTCCCTCCCTGTCCCGAGCAGAGCTCAGTGGTCGAAGACCTCCAGAGCCTAGCCACATCCATGCTCAAGGCCCCTCTCCACACGTTTGGATGAGCCCCCACGCATGAAGGAACTAGCAGAGGAACCCAGGTGTGTGGGACCTGGGGCTGAGACCTCAAAGCCTGCTTGGATCAGAACTGAGCCTCTTCCGCCCAGATTCCCCATTTTCCAGTAGATAGGTGGTCACACCCATGGACTGCTCCCGGCACCATGTAATCCCACCAACAACCAACATCCAGAGATTATAAAACCAAACTCCATGACATCTTTTAGCCTAGTTGGATGGGAGAACCTGTCAAGCTACTGAGAGTTTCTTGCCCACGTGGGAGAGCCCCACAAACTCCCCGTGGTGTATTCATATGCCAAAACCAGTAACAATGCTGGGTCTCATTCCCCTGATCATGAAAGAGCCTCCAAAGTGGCACCATTGGAAAAGAAGAATAAAGAGAGGCTTCTAAAATCTCAGGGCTAGGATAAATGAAGACATTACTAAGACCACTCAAGAAATTTGATTATCAACGGGATGATGATGATCATGATGATGATGGTGATGATCATGATCATGATGATCATGGTGATCATGATGATCATGATGATCATGATGATGATTTTCCTAAAACTTAATGTCAGTCCCATGTGAATCATCTGGACTCAACTATTAACTAGACTTGTAGTGTATGTGAGCAAAAGTAACCAACATTTTGTTGGACACGGAGCAGGGCCTAAGCAACTCCATCATGCCTAGTTCCTGCTTCATGTCTTGTTTTACCTAAACCTTTTTGTTTTTCTTAAAACCCTGCTTCCGCTAGACATCTATAGAAGGGACACAGGCGGGGCAGGCAGCCGCCAGAATGTTTTGAAAACATGTCTAGATGACCTATCTGTAACTATTTGAAATTATGTTTTCTTCTGAGTTATGAAACTTGCAATTTTCACTTACGTTTTTGTTTGAATTTGTAGGTGCGGGCTGTGATGTAAGCAATAACTATAAAACTAGCAGCTTTTTTCTGGCTCAGGGTCTTGCTTGGGCCTCTATGCCTAGAAGCTTGACCCCTGCTAGCTGGCTTAATAAACTCCGCTTGTTTATTACATTACTGGCTGAACTCTTGGTGCAGGTTCAGAGAGGGGGAAATTATCAACACCGGACGCTAACAATTTATTTTGGTTTCATTCTTCTGAGGGTTTCACATGGATCTAGGACCATCTGAACATGACAACTTTAGGGCTCAAAAAGTAGCTCAGCAGAAAAGCAATTGCTATAAAAGACAGCCTCTGAACAAGAAAATTGAACTTCTCTCTTCAAAGACCTAGGGTGATTCTCTAGGATGATGTGAACTAAAACAGTCCTGAGGCCTGTAGTTTGAAAATACGAGCAAATATTTCCTGAGAGCTATAATTTCCCACTTAGCTACAATTTCACTTTCCACCCTCCTCTATTTTCAATGTACCTTAATCTTCACAAAGTAACCAAAACAAATCTAGTATTCTTTAGTTTCCTATGATCTATATCCGCCTGAATTTTTTTAGTAGAAAGATAAAATATGTTACAGGTAGTGGTAGGGCATTCACCTTGCATGCAGCCAGCCCCTGTTCCATTCCTCTGCCCGTCTCGGAGAGCCGGCAAGCTACCAAGAGTATTGCACCTGCACGGCAGAGCATGGCAAGCTACCTGTGGTCTATTCGATATGCCAAATACAGTAACAATAACTCTCACAATGAGAGACGTTACCGGTACCTGCTTGAGCAGGAACGGGATGACAGTGACAGTGACAGTGAGAGGTGAATAAGGATCCTTGGTAATGAGTTTTCTAGAAATAAAACTAAGAGGAACTTGCTTAGGCCTGAAGTAGCCCGAAGGCTGGAGGATCAATCACATGCCTTTGAGATGCAAATACTGAACTCTTTGGAAATGAAGAATTTGGTTCAATCCAGAGACAGATGGAAACTCCTCAGAAAAGAAATTACAGGAGAATCTAAAGGTCATGATCAGAATATGAAGAATACAAATCCAAGGTTTTCCTTGTGACAACACTCATTAACTTTTATATATGCAAAGAACCCCACTCCAAGAATACTTGAAGAAATTGTATATAACCTCCTGAAAGCCTTTCTCTGCTTTTTTCTACTTGGGGAGAGGGGGTGAGGAATGTGTGTTCTATCTTAAGCAAGACTTCCTCTCTTTCTTGACCCTCATGTTTCCCTAAGTAAATTTATTTTAATAAAATTATTTTGCTTCACTATTTTTCCCCCTCCTGAATTTTTTTCTGCAAGAGAAAGGTTAATCCTGGAATGCCTGTGTGAAGGTTTGGACCAACTTTCCTTTTTCTAAAAAGAGCAATTTCCCACTCCAGCCTGAATCCATGACTCCCTGCAAAAAATCCATAACTGCCATGACACCCATGGTGGGACCAGCTCCTGCCCCCATGCAAAATAAGTGCACTTATGTAAAAAACTTCTTGACATCTGCCTTGTGAGGAGGATGGGATCAAAGTGTCCATGATGCATAAGTGTTCATAGCAGAGTTCACCAGTCCTAATGTGTGGGGTCCCCCCTGTGGGCATCATCCTGTCCCGCAGGGAGGACCCTTCGTGGGGCTAAGGAGGGGACGCAACCGAACGAAGAGATGCAGAGCCAGAAAGAGGAGGAGAGAGAGAGAGAGTTTATTCACAGCAGTTACAATACTTATACCTCTTGGTGGGAGGGGGCGGTATGCATGCTTGGACCCCCATAGGAACAATAGTAAAATGCAGATCATGCATGGGCGTTAGTTAGTGAGAGAGGAATGGCGAACTGATAAGATCAGTAAGGTCAGCAGTGGTGACCTTGTTACAGGAATCCCAAGTAAGCCTCCACTTGACTAGAGGATAAGATCCAGGCTTGTAAAATGGCTCCCTAACTAATGCACAGCAAGCTTTTCCCCAGGTAGTAGAAGTCGGTCAAGCAGAGAAGTGGAAGCATTGTTTTCTCAAGGGTACCCCGGTCCAGCCCAGAGATGGATACTTTGATACCTACATATGCAGTTCCACCACTGCTCCAGGGATTTCACTTTTCCAGAATCTCTGGAACTCACAACAAAAGATGACCTTCTGACCTTGGTGCCAGCTAACCAACCCCTGCCTCAAGCCTCCTTTTCTTCAGTATAAACCCACCCTAAAACGCAATCTAAATGATCCTCATTAGCCTCTCCAGGGGCTTGTGAGATCTGCCCAGGAGTTCTCTCTTTCCGATTGAAAGGCTGCAGGAACTAACATTAGGAATTCCATATTAGCCGTAGTCCCACATTGTAACGATTTACTGTTAAGCAAGCACATAGAACAGGATATCCGGGTTTGTCTTTAACCTAGCTAACACAATCACTGGCATAAGATCTGGCAAAGCAGAAGTATAAGTAAAGGTGCAGGACCATAAAAGGCAAGGTGGCAGGTTATAGCCTAAAAGGGGAAAGGAAGCCAAATCGGGCGATCCGAGTTAGCAGGTGAGGGCAGCAAAGAAGGGATAAGCCAATCAAGAAAAAAGCATGATCATGGGAGGGAGCCAACCCAAGGTGGGAAGGTCGGAACCCTAGTAAGGGGATGAAAGGGGGCACTTCAGGGAGATGGGGTCGTCGTCTGTGCAGGGGACCTTGGTCAAACAGTACACGTACCTGGCGTGAATAAAGGATTTCTTCACTCTCATTTTTGACTCTGTTTCGTTTCTCCTGGATCATAGACCCTAACACAGTAAGCATCATTTCAGCCTAATTCTCCTCATGGATTCTGTTTCTTCCTTTCCACAAGCCTGTCCCAGGCCTTTCAGGTTCCTCCCTCCATTCCTCACTTTCCACTTCACTCATTACCTGCAACTAATATGTCAAACTTGACTCAAAGGTGACACATCATTTACCTACTGTATCTGCATTTAGTTTCCACAGTTCTATTTTGCTGTTTATTGTTTATGCCTCCCAGGAAATAGCTGAGTGGTTTTTAATGATGCTCTTTAAGGATGGTGCCTAAGTTGCTGAATTTTTGGAAACCTCTATTTCCTATCTCTGAAGAAAAAATAGTTATCAAACCATGTTTAATATGGTTTATGTTTATGTTTCATGTATCAGTCATGTTGGAACTGAAAACAGGCAGGCAGGTAGAGAAGGAAGGGCTGAGTCTTTGGGAAGTAATGAAGCCAACTAGCCCTAAAACTGTCAGTACCTACCTTGTGAATACAGGAGTAAGGTGGACAAAACCTTTACCTGGAGCTAGCGGAGACCCAGAGAAGGCTGTATGCCCTCCAGAGAAACTCCAGCAGAAACAAAGGCCAGGAAAGGCATATCGAAGAAGACTATCAACTACTCCCAATTCTAAGCCCTTGGCAACCACCCTAGCAATGGATTCTTACCTAGGTAGAAAGCCCCATGGGGGCACTTTGGGAGAAACCCTGTAAAAGCTAACTTGAAGCCCACGTGCTGTCTGTGCCCCTGTGTTGGTGCTGAGCACATGTGGTACCCCAACACATGTGTCTCTCTTGAGTACATTACTCTGTCTCTGTCTCTGTTTCTATGTCTCTGTCTCTATCTCTCTCTGTCTCTCTCTCTCTCTGTCTCTCACTCTCTCTGTCTCTCTCTGTCTCTCTGTCTGTCTGTCTGTCTGTCTCTCTCTCTCTCTGTCTCTCACTCTCTCTGTCTCTCTGTCTGTCTGTCTGTCTGTCTATCTGTCTCTCTCTCTCTCTCTCTCTCTCTCTCTCTATCTATCTATCTATCTATCTCTCCCTCCCTCCCTCCCTCCCTGGAAATGTCTGTTCTCTCTTGAGCTCACAAACCCTTCTCTGTCTCTATTTCTGTCTCTCTGTCTCTGTCTCTCTCTCTCCCTCAATCTTTCTCTCTCTCTCCTCTACCCCACCCTCAAAATTGCAAAATAAAATCTATTATACTTCACTGCTTACCTCCTTCTGAAATTTTTTTCTGGAGAAAGCAGGGACCCAAAAGACCTCTGAAAGTCTAGGACTGACTTTCCTTCCCTGCAGGAGGCAAGGTTACAGTCCTAGATTTCCCCAGTCGTTACCAGGCGGCAGAGATCGATAGAGAGAAAAGGGCAGATTCCCTTCTTCAGACTGCCACCTCTCTCTTCGCATAAGTCACCTGGGACGCCATGGCATCAAAACCAAATGCAGTTTAGAGGTTGCTGCTGTTATTTGTGCTAAAGTTTTAATTGAATTCAATCACTTCTTTAAAAGAACACAAACTTTATTTTTATCTTTCTATTAAAAATGGATATCAACTTTCATATGAAAGCATTTTGATACCAGGTTTCACTTCCCTTCCTACCAAAAATCTTATGAAATGATAGAAATGTATTTTTTGAAAGAATAAATCCATGGTGGAAAACAGAAAATCCTTTTATTAAAATAAATATGATAAAAATATATTTGAAGAAATCCTTATAACACAGAATGCAGGTGAGATCTAAACATTATCAAAACAAAACAAAATATGTCCAGAATTGGAATAGAAAGAAAGTATATAAATAAAAAAATATAGAAAAAATGTCCAAAATATCCTAGTAAGCATAGGTCCACAAAAGCTTTCTTTCAAATACGTAGTCATTGAAGCCAAGGTGAACTAAAGTCAGAAGTACCATTTAGAAAACTACTTTTAGAGAAGGAATCAAGTCTCACTTGTTCTCTCTACTATTGCAAAAGGCAGATGGTATTAGCATTCCTCTCTTACACCCCATTAAACACTCCAGAACGACTGTGCAGTAAAGATGCAATCTAAACATGTAAGTGGCCTGGGTCTTAGAACTAGAGATATAATGAGATATTAGTCTGCCTGAAATCAGTATAAAATGTATATCAGGGATCTTGAAGTACTTGTCCTGCTATAGAAGATCTACTTGATGTGTCTTAGGTCAAAGAAGAGGAAAACTAAAGTCTAGACAATAATCTTGTTCCCACCTGGGACTTCAATCCTGGCTTCTTTCACAATTAATTTTAAAAGAAAAATTTCTACAGTAGAACTGATATTCACTAAGTAAACAAATATTATTAATAAATAAGAAATGTGAACATAAAAGCGATTTAAGGACTGTGGTGAAGTGTTGATGGTAGTGATGGTGTAACAACTTTGTATATCATAAACATTTTATATTAACACTATTAAAATAATTGCCTCAAATACAGGAGAAAACAAAATAGGAACAGTCAATTAGATTTGCTCAAATAATCCGTGAAAAAACAATAATTCTTAAGCAAGCATAAAGGAAACCAACCAGTGTTAATAAGCTGATGAAAACTGAAATACAATTAATTTGTACTTGAAGATAGTCAAGGTAAATCTCATTCAAAATCAGAGGAAACAACTATAAAGAAAAGCAATAGCATTGTAGCACTGTCGCACTGTCATCCCGTTGTACATCAATTTGCTCGAGTGGGCACCAGTAATGTCTTCATTACGAGACTTGTTGTTACTGTTTTTGGCATATTGAATATGCCACAGTAGCTTGCCAGGCTCTGCTGTGCTGGCAGGATACTCTCGGTAGCTTGCCGGACTTCCTGAGAGGGATGGAGGAATCAAACCTGGGTTGACCTCATGCAAGGCAAACGCACTACCCGCTGTGCTATTGCTTGAGAAAGGTAATACATAATAATATTTTAAATAATTAAAAAATGTGAAATTTTAAAAAAGATAATATGTGATATGAATAATTGAACTAGCCCAGAGAACATTTTTAGTAGCTGGAATATTAAGCTGTAAGACTCTTTAATCTGTATATGAAATATGGAAACTATTAATAAGTATTCATATATATTGGCAATGACATAATCTTAAATATCCAAAGAGGAAATAGTAATATCCGGAAAGTTTTTAAAAAATTAGAGAATGTAATCTCTTTTATTTTCATAATGCAACATGGGGGAAATCTGGAAATTGCAACATAAACATTTTGAGCCCCCAAATTTCAATTTGCTTTTAGAAAATATGATTTTAAATAGCTTGAAGAAAGCAGGTTATTAAATAGAATTTCATTCAGGTTGCAAGCTGTTATATTATAGTGACTATAATAAAACACATGCACAAATACACACATCCAATTCTAGCAGCCCCAGAGGTAAAGTACAAACTGCATTAAATAAGGAAACAAGACATATGTTAAGTATGCGTGCCTGGCTGAAACCCAAGATATGTGTGGTACAATAATTCATAGAATTCAATACAAAGAAAGCAATTGTATCTTTGAAAATTAAAACTTTTCTTTCCCATTGTATTAAATACTAATCATAAAGACGTGGATTCACTTCTCAAAATACAATATTTTTATTTAATAGCTATAAACATCTCTTGAACATTGACTTTTATTCCATTTTTTTCTGGTTCTCTCAATTCAAGGTGAATACCTCTTGTCAAACCCTAATTTGCTTTTACTCTTTTTTTTAAATTATTGAATCACTGTGAAACAATCCATCACAAAGCTATTCAGTATTAAATTCCAATCATACAATGTTCTAACAACCCATCCAGTGTACATTTTCAATCACCAGTGTCCTCAGTTTCCTTTCCACCCGCCTCCCATGACCCCACTCCACTGTGACTGCCTCTGTGACAAGCACCTTTCTTCTTGCCCCTCCCCCTCCTTTGGCACATTATGGTCTGCAACTGAGTGGCAGCTTGGGGCTGTGGACATAACTGCCAGGATTTCCGGAGATACAGGAAGGGATAGGTGTGGGGGATGCAGAGTCCATCCCTACCTGGAGAGAGTCAGAAGATTTCAGGATTTCAGTCACAAAACCCCGCGTACCGCAGTTTTCAGCAGAATAATATCTTGGCGAGTCCATCCGGGTATGGTGGAGTCTGGCCGAGGGAATGGAGGCAAATTTGGATTGTGGGAACAAGCAGCTGTCGGGGGCTCTGCTTGGACAGACACTGGCAAACCTGGCCCTCCAAGCATAACCTGTACATTTCCCAGTTGTGGAGGTGGCAGCATAGGGACATGCTCCAAGGATAACCTGTACATCCTTGTGTGGTTATTAAATTAACTGCAACTTCTAATATCTTTTGAGATTTATTTATGAGTCTCTGAAGTAAGCACACTGGAAGAACTTCCATGGTGGAGCAGGAGTTGATTTGTGGGTGTGATTGCCAGTGCTTCCGGGGATACAGGAAAGTGGGGGGAGATAGCCCATTCTGATTCTAAGAAAACCTGGATACTTGAGTCACAAAATCCACATATCCAAATTTTCAGCAAGTGAAAATCTTGGGGAGGTTCATCCCAGGACAGTGAAATCCAGCCAGGGGTTCAGCATCGATTTTGGATCTTGGGAACAAGCGGTTGCTGGGGGCTCTGCTTCGGCAGGCTCTGGAAAAGCTGTCCCTCATCCAATGTACCCCATTTGTACAGTGTTACACAGGTTCAAGGTCAACTGCAGTTTCTGATCTCTTTTGAGACTTATTTATGGGTCTCTGAAGCAAGGCTGATAAATGAGTTTGCATGGCCGAGCTGGAAGAGGTTTGTGGGGATGTCTTCCACATAAGTAGCTTTTGATGGTTTAATTTCTTGAAAAACTTAGTTCTAAGTTGTTGAGAGTCTGTCCAGAGGCACAGAGGCAATTTTGGAGTATCAGAAAACCTGAGGGCACCATCAGGCTGCTGAGGCACTCACCCTGTGGGTCGAGGTTGACCTCCTAGCAGTGTCACAATCCCTGGGCCCCAATAGTGACAGCAGCCTGGCCTGGCAGGGACCAGGACCGAGTTGCTACAGTAAGTGGCTTGGGCACTCTAGGTGGGCTGCAGCCACCATTCCAGAAGAACCTGACCAGGGGGCACATGCCCCCATCTGCAGTCTCCAGACAGTTGGCGCTCAGGGAAAATTTTCTCCATAGTAAGCAAGGGGCAGTGGGCAGGTCTAGAGAGGAAATGGTGGTGGGGCCACCCCACCAGTGGTGAATTGCCAGGGCTCTTTGGTAGGAACCTGGAGTGTTGGGAGAAAAGCCCCTTTTGGTCTGCTTTAAAGTGCCTGGGGCCGGGCAGATGTTTCCAGATCACTCAGGAAGCCTGTTGCCATGCATACTTATGGCTGGTCAATGCGACCATGGGACAGGGCATTTCTGGCAGATGTGTGATGACAGTTAGTTTAACCATTGTAATCACACAAGAGAGATGTAGCCCTATCTATAGAAAACACGTTTGTTCTGACCACTGTGAGTACGTGACCGTTCGCATTTCTCCCCTGTATGCCCAAGCCTATATCAGTCATGCTCATGGCTTAATGAAGTCGGAACTGCTTGACAGGACCCCCACTGTGCTCGTGTGTGCATTTCCCAATTGTGGAGGCGGCAGCATAGGACACACTCTTTTCCCAGGACCCCTCTCTTTCAGGGAGCGTAGCTTGGCTTGGCCCTCAGGTCTCTGCACGACAGCCCCTTGCAGGTCAAGGGGACCTGCTCGAGAGAGGACGGGGGGAGAGACCCCAATGCTGGAGTACCTCCTCAACTCCAGGACCTAATCACCTGTGCCCCACAGTGGTGCTGAGTTGGACCCAAGGAGCCCTATTCAGACCCCTTAAAACTCTACAACCATCCATAACTCCGAGAGATGTAGGACCTCCCCCGGCTCATAGTTGTGCCACTGCCACCCTCAAGTGTTTCACGTCTGGCCAGTGCTCCATGCCAGGCCATTGGCTGGTTTCATTTAATGGATCCTTCTCAAGCCAGAATATCCAAGAGGCACCCACGTTCACTCATGCAGAAATGTTGTGGCCTCCTCAGCTGTTGAGAGCACTGAGAGCTGCCGTCTTCCTGGCGCTACTTGCTGCACTGCTGCCATCTTCTTCTGAACTTCTGCTATCTACATCTTTTCCACTTTCACACTCTTTTCTACTTTATCTTAAGTTTCTAAGATACCAGCTAACCGTTTTTCTTTTACATTCATAAACACATTCTTTTCATAATCTACTTACTCATCCACCTTTGCTTAATTTTTGGTATTTCCTGGAGTTCCATTCTCAGTTCCAATCTCTTTAGTCTAGATATTCCATAGCATTAATTACCATTTCCTGATAAATTTAATTAACACTCAATCTGTGCAAACAAAAACTCCCAACTGCAATATATACCTGATACAGACATGCCAACCATTGAGGGGATCAAATTCACCCAATGAAGGGCGCAACTTCACTGTTTCATTCACCAATATTTATCTCTTACAGATACTAGTGTTTCACTTAAATCTTAGAAAGAGACAAAATAGTGGCAGTTCATTAATACAACTGAATGTTTAAAAGTCCTAGTTGAAAAGGATGCTAATGAAAGTCTTGCTAGTCTTCCCATTTGTCATTTAAGACTGTTAGACACTTTTTTTATTGTTGAATCACCATGAGAACAGTTACAAAGCTTACAGGTTTAAGTCTCAGTCATGCAATCATCAAACACCCATCCTTCACCAGTGCACATGTTCTACCACCAAGAACCCCAGTATACCCCCTATCCCAGACGCCCCTCAAGCCTGTGTGGCAGATGATTTTCACTTTACTCTTTCTTTACTTTGACTACATTCAATTTTCGACAGAAAACCCACTATTATTATTTGAAATTTTCCCCCAACAATCAGACCTGCTGAAAAGGCATCATTAGACAATTCTATTTTCTACTGCTGATAATGAAGAGCATATGATGTCTCAAGGCCGTGACAGTGGCCGCATGGTTTTGGAATTCTGGTATTTTAGTAATTAAGCCCAAAAGTATTTCTGCCAGCAGTCACTGCATTCCGAGATTGGTTTGTGTGCCTCTGGGATTATGGCTGTTCAGGAGCAGAGGAGCCGTTCGTGGGTGGCCACTCGGGGTCTCATCTGGGTGGGGAACAGGGCTGATTCTGTGCCCCCCACCATTGCGAGATTTCCCATGTGCCCCATCACTGCAAGCTCCTATCTCTCTGTCCAATTGGCTCTGAAAGGTTGCGGTCACCATGCTGCTGCAAAGGGGAAAGGCCGAGCGACAAAAAGCCTTTTCCTCCCAGGGTGGCACAGGGATGTAGCTTAGTTCACAGTCCAGGAGCATTTCTGCCAGCAGTTGCTGCATTCCAAGATTGGTTTGTGTGCCTCTGGGTTTGTGGCTGTTCAGGAGTAGAGGAGTGGTTGCTGAATGATTTTTTGTATATCCGGAAAGTTCCTGGTCCCCACATTCTGGAGCCATATTTGTAGAAGCTCATGGTTGCTGGGATTCCATCTGGAGAAGGCAGGGAGACTGCACTTGCTCCATCTGGGGCACCCCGGTGTTATTGGCTCAGTTTGGGGTCCGGAGCATTCTCCAGTGTTATGGTGCCCGCCAGCCAGGATTCTTCACTGCTGAGTGCGACAAGATGGCAACTGGGGGTGGGTTGAGGGTGTGATTTCTGATGTCAGGGGCAGGCTGGAAGCCTAGTTGGAACTGCCCGGTCCCAGTGTCCCCATGCAGTTTGGAGAAATAGTGCTGGTCTCCATATACCAGAGTCATGTTTGTAAAAGCTCATGGTCACCGGGATTCCATCTGGAGGAGGTGGGGAGATTGCACCTGCTCCATCTGGAGCACCCTGGTGTTATGGGCTCGGTGTGGAGTCTGGAGCAGTCTCTGATGATTCTTCACTCAAGACTGTTAGACACTTTGGTCTATTATATCTCATTCTGATTTTCAAAAGTAAGTAAAAGTTTTGTTATTTGGAATATGATCATTTTAAATTTTATAAAATTAAAGTAAAAATAAGACAAAATGCTAACTTAGCAGTCCTAGGATTTATGTCAGCACTTATGAAACTGGCTTTGAAGTTGTTTGTCATATTTTATTTCCTAACTAAAGACTAGTTATAAGATATTCCTATCCCTGAGGGAAAGGGGGGGTATATCCGGGATATTGGTGGTGGGGAATGTGCACTGGTGGAGGGATGGGTGTTTGCTCATTGTGAGATTGTAACCCAAACATGAAAGCTTGTAACTATCTCACGGTGATTCAATAAAATTTAAAAAATTTAAAAAAAGAGATGATTTTATCCCCTAACACTTAGAGCAGTTACATAGATAAAACAAGATAAAACAAATAACAGCTTTCATGGCATAGAAACTTTGTGAAAAAAGTTTTGTTGTGAAACACTTTTGTTGTGAAACAAAACTCATATAGAAAGTTACCACACATTTCAGTATGAGAGTCTACAAATTCAGGTACAGATGAAATCTACTCTGGCTTTGCGACTTGTGGGAATTGGGGCATCTTTGTGCATTTTTACCTAAAAATAAAAATCTTGATGGTAAAAGTATATATCTTGAGATAAGATAGTGTGAAAATCAAGAACAAAAACTAAATAAAGCATTTTTTTTCATAAAAGCAATGTTTCTGTGCTCATAAAAATTCTGATTAAAGTCAGGAGCAATCCTTTTTAATAACAAATAATGAGAAACATGGGGCTGGAGTGATAGCACAGCGGGTAGGGTGTTTGTCTTGCACTCGGCCAACCCAGGTTTGATTCCCAGCATTCCACATACTCCCCTGATCACCACCAGGAGTAATTCCTGAGTACAGAGCCAGGAGCAACCCCTGTGCATTGCCGGGTGTGACCCAAAAAGAAAAAAAAAAAGATGAGAAACAAAAGTAGTGATAAGTACTTTTGTCAATGTAAAACAATTAATCCTTTCTTTAAGAGGGTAAGAATATTTTATTTCTGGAAATAGTGTATGAATGTAATGTAACAACCTGTGAAGCCACAGAAAATCTACATGAAGGATGTATTTTATCAAGTATCTTCTTAAGTGCATACTTGAGATTCCAATAATATAAATAGACAAAGTCAGAGACAAAAAGTGAAGAGAAACTGAAGTTTTACAACTTAGATCTTTTGAAGAAGTCTGTGTTCTCTCTTAAAGATGCATCTCTCTCTCTCTTTTTCTGTCCCCTCATGTCTCTTTAAATTTCTTTTAATAAAGCTATTCTGCATCACTGAAAAAAAATTTTACAATCTATCTTTGGAGCTGTAGCTATTTTTGTATATTTGACAATACCATAGCTTAAATTTCAGGCATTTACCACCACACAACCTTGAAGAAAATAGAAGGCAAAGTCTAGGGCACTCAAAGCGTTAGGAGTTGTAAATTAGATCTTTATATTAATCTTGGGTTTTTATTATTTTTATTATTATTACTGAAATAGAAGAGCTACAGATTCTACATCTGTAATGAAGTAGAAAAGGAAAGAAGAATATTCCCTGCTGAAGGACAGGAAACTGTTTTCAAAATAAGCTTTTTAGAAGACAAATATCAGGGCTGGAGCAGTACAGCAGATATGGCCTTTCAGACAGCCAACCTGAGTTCAATTCCTTGCAACTTATATGGTACCTGAAAATAGCCAGAAATGATCCCTAAGCACAGCTGGGAGTAGCTCCAAAACAAAATGACAAATATCAAAAATGTCTCCATTGACATTTGTCAATATCTCCATTTATAATACTTAAAACAAGTCTGAATGTATTTCTAAAGATTAGTATCAAATAATGTATTTTATCTGCCCAAGTATAGTTAAATTAGAAATCTGCAACATAAAGATAAAAATAAAATATTTAAAAATATTATAAAAATGTAGTGAATAGCTTAAGGACCAAAAAATAAATTATAATGGAAACAAGTCATTTTTTCATAAAAAGACAAAATTGTTCATATTAAAATGTGTTCACATAAAAATTAACCTCTAACTTCAGACCTCTTTCATTGTTGTGAGATGAAATTTCACAACATATTGCAATGAAAGTCTTTAACCTACAGCAATTTATTGCAATGTGCCCTTGATTTTTCTGAGTTATATTTGATCATTACTATGAAAGTTAGTAGAATTAAATTATTAACCTCATATTATTAATGGCATTTGTAAGCATGACATTTATGAAAATGAAAATAATACGTGAATCTAAAATATCATCTGTGAAATAGTACAAATTTTAATTGTCCATACATTTCCTGGTTTATAGCAAGTAGTTAGGAATTAATATAGAAAGTGATATACTTAGAATAACAAGTAAATTTCACCTTGAAATTTCAGTTCTTATATTCTGCATATTATCTTGAAAGCAGCATTTTCCCCCTTGAGCTTAGAGAACTATTTTTAAGAAAAAATAAAGAGAGGCTATTGAAATAGTACAACATGTATTGTGTAAGTGTAAATGCCTTTCATGTGGTTGACCTTTGTTCAGTTTCTGACATCCCATACAATGCCCTAAATTATGGAAAGAAAGAAAGAAAGAAAGAAAGAAAGAAAGAAAGAAAGAAAGAAAGAAAGAAAGAAAGAAAGAAAGAAAGAAAGAAAGAAAGAAAGAAAGAAAGAAGGAAAGGAAAGAGAGAGAGAAAGAAAGAAAGAAGAGAGAGAGAAAGAAAGAAGAGAGAGAGAAAGAAAGAAAGAAGAGAGAGAGAAAGAGAGAGAGAGGGAGAGAGGGAGAGAGGGAGGGAGGGAGGGAGGGAGGAAGGGAGGGAGAGATCTGATGACAATCAATAGAAAACCACTAGTGCTGCTATTCATTAATTAATTCATATCTCCTTCCATAAATGTAGTGAGAAGCCATCTAGGGATATTTGCTAGAAGATCCTGTTTGTTGCTATGAAAACAATATAACAATTTCTAAAAAAATTAAAAGTAAATTACTATATGGCATTTCTGGGTAAAGTGACAGGTAAAGTAACTAGATAAAGTGACTCATCTAGATAGCTGTACATCATGATCATAACAATGTTATTCAATGTTATTCACTATAGAAATAATATGCAAAAACCCATTATTGGTACATGAATAAATACGTAAACAACACATGGAATATACATGTATGAATATTCTCTGCACTTAAAAGGATCTTCTGTCACATATTGCAACATGAACAAATCCTAAAGACACGGTAAATGAAGAAATCAATCCCCAAATGAATGTTACAATATGGTCCCAATTATGTAAGGTATCTAAAGGAATCAGATTCCTGGAAGGAGAAGTAGTTTGGTATTTTATGAAAATTGGGAGGAGAAGAACATAGGGAGTTTCATATTAATGGTCATAGAGGTTTAGTGTTGCGGGATGAAAATAACTCTGGAGATGATGATTTGCTTCACAACAATAAAGATATTGATGCAAATATTCGATCCTACTGAATTGTACACTTAAAATCTTTGAAGTGATATGCTCTGTATTGTGTATTTTACTAAGACTTTTCAAAAGTTGCTCTTCACAGCTAGCAATATGGTTCAGGTTCTAGGACACATGATTAGCACATGTGAGGCCCAAAATCTGATCTGTGACACCACCTGGTTTCAACAAGCATCACCGGATGGAACCCTAGTGACCTCTGAACACTGCCTTCTGGGTTCAAGTATTATGCAACTGGACTAAATATCCACAGTCTGACCCAAGTTCCCCTACGCTCTGAAAAACCAGCTCTTCCCACCCAAAGGTGTACAGTTTTCCCTATTTCTGCCAGTGTCAATTCATTTTTGATGCACTCTAAGGGAAAGATAAATCTATGTTTAGTTTTGTTGTTACTTTCTACACTGAGTTTACCTCTTTTCATTTTTAAAGGAAGTCCATCTTTAATGATTGCATAAAATTGTATGAAATCTGGCAGAAATATTAATAAGAAGTTCCATAAACACAAAACACATGTATTCTTATCTAAATATAGTTTAAATGTAGGCTACTTTCTTGTGGTAATAATAATAGCACTTAAGTGTTAAGATGCTGCTTCTATTATACCAGATGTTCATTATTCCACTGTTATCTGAGGTTTCACTAAAACAGAAATCTTTCTAATGTATAGCACACATGTAGTGTGTGGATTGCCATTGGCATATAGAGCGTGATTTCACAGTTTTATTAGTGAGTCCATAATTTTTTACCCAGTATAACTGGCTGTAAGGCAATTTATGAACTAGGGTAATGGAAGGGCATTTTTATTAGTATTATTTGTTATCTAATGCTAACCATGTTTATTAATTTAACAAGACTTTAAAATATGCTTAGAAATAACCAGGGTACTGTGGGGGCATTCTCAGTTTATATATTCTTGAGCCTAAACTTATTTTTCAGCAACAATAAATGCTACTGTAAAGTGACAAAGGATGAGAAATTGCTTTTCACATGGGTACCACAAGCTTCAGTGACTGTAGTTAAACCAAAAGCACATTTTTCAAAAATAATCTATCCTTCAATCTTTCTTGAAAATATCTTTAAAAAAAACCAAGATCAATAAATTCACAAAGATATAAACTAAGTGCCATTGGGCATTCTTTTTTTTTTTTTTTTTGAGCAGTATACTGGTCAGTCTTCACCAATTACCAGTGTCACCCATTTAGGGAAAATTCAATTATTGTAACTTCACTAGCACCAAGTTGAAATAGTAAATGGAATTTGAGGGTACTGTGTGGTCTCATTTAGAGAACATAACAAACACATTAAAAGTTTACTCAAATATAAGCTATGGATGGATCACATATGAATTCTCTAAGATATTTTTTTAAAATTCAGGTTCTAGGGCCAAATTTTTAATAGGAATACCCAAAGTACTTCCTAAGAGTCTAAATTTTGGGATAGTTATATACACAACATTTGAGAACTACTTATTCCATAGATGAGGAATAAGAAGGATTAGGACTAGAATTTGAACTATTTATTTTCTTCTTGCACATTTTTACCTAAATAAGGAGACAATAAATAAATTAACTCTTCTGATTATTTAGCATATGTAAATAATTATTATTTGTAGCACTGTAGCGCACTGTCATCCCATTGTTCATCAAATTGCTCGAGCGGGCACCAGTAACGTCTCCATTGTGAGACTTGTTGTTACTATTTTTTGGCATATCAAATGACATGGGTAGCTTGCCAGGTTCTGCTGTGTGGGCAGGATACTCTTGGTATCTTGCCAGGCTCTCTGAGAAGGACAGAGGAATTGAACCCAGGTTGGTCTTGCTACCTGCTGTGTTATTGCTCTAGTCCACAAAAATTGAGAGATTGAAGAAATAGTTCATATATACCTGTCACTGTCACTTGTCATCCTGTTGCTCATCGATTTGCTTGAGCGGGCACCAGTAACGTCTCGATTGTAAGACTTGTTGTTACTGTTTTTGGCATATCTGGATGCATAAAAACAGACTTTTAGGTGCAATGTTCTTATTTATTTAGATGCCATTGTAATAGAATTAAGTCACATCAAATCACTGGAATAAAAACATTTATAATTTGGCATTTAAATTAGTAGCATTATAATTTCTAATTAATCCATGCTCAATAATGGATTTTTATGCAACTATCTACATAACATAGTAATGATACATTTAATGGACATAGTACAATGATATATTTCTATAAACATAGTAGTTTAATTAGAGTATTAAAATAAAATCAGTAAAAGGAAGGCCTAGTAGACAAATTGGATGAGTAGTTGCTTAGACCAATATAGCCTCAATGGACAATCTAAAACTTGGTAGAATATTTTTATCACAAATAAGATTTTCAGAGATACTGAGAAAAGACAGTAAGTTGCACAAATATTTTACAGATCTGGCCATTGTTAACTAAAGGAGCATACAAAAGTACCAGTACAATTCATAAATGTGAACAGATCAGGTTTCTTTCTTTACTCAGAGTAAGAATTTTGTAAGATCTCTTGCTAGAAGAAACATTATTAATTTTCTCCTTTTACTTTCTTTCTACAGTTTTAAATTTCATTTTTAAAGTGTACACTAGCTCTCCTTGTCCCTGGGAAATATGTTTCAAGATCATTAGCTAATGACTGAAATTATTAACAGTACTGTATCCTAAGTAGTTATGAATTTTTCCTACAGATACATGGCATTAAGAAATTTAATTTACAACTAAGCATAATAGAAGTTTAACTCTTAACAGTGCAATAAAACAGTTGTGACAAAATATTGCATTAAATTTATATGATTATGGAGTTTTCTTTTAATACCTATTGTCAATAATATCTTCAGATTGTAGTTGGTTGCAGGCAACTGAAATAGTGGGGAAAAATACATTGAGAATGGAGTTCTAACATATTTTTCAAATAGATTTTTTAGTTTGAGATAAGAAAAATTTCAACTGCTTGAGACAGAATGCTGACTTATTAACAGACTAATTAATCATGAAAATCCCCCCATAAGTTTAACAAACATTTTAAATTAATCCTTGTACTCTCACTTGAAGTTTTGCAGATTAATTTGACATCCACCATAAGCATCAGTTGAAATCTTTTGAATAAATATTTTTGTCTTGGAAGTAGATAACAAGAAGTGAAATTGCTGAATCATGTGGCAACTTTTTTCTTACTTTTTTGAGAGATCACTTTATTGTTTTTCATTGCAGCATTTTGTACAATATTAGGACATGAAATTAACCCAGGTGTCAATGACACACATGTGGATAATGAAGGTGTGATTTTTTTACACACAATTGAATTCTATGTATTTGCAAGGAATAATAAAATAATGCAATTTACTGCAACTTGTATGAAATTAAAGGATATCATACTTAGTAAGGTAAATAGGGGCTGGAGTGATAGCACAGAGGATAAGGCGTTTGCCTTGCAAGCGGCAAACCCGGGTTTGGTTCTTGTGTCCTTCTCGGAGAGCCTGGCAAGCTACCAAGAGTATCTAGCCTGGATGGCAGAGCCTGGCAAGCTACGTATTCAATATACCAAAAACAGTAACAACAAGTCTCACATTGGAGACATTACTGGTGCTTTTGCAAATCTATGAGCAATGGGATGACAGTAACACAGTGAAGGTAAATCTATGAGCAAATCTATGAGCATCTGGGATGACAGTTACACAGTGATGCAATGAAGGTAAATAGAAGAAGAAAGACAGGTACCGAATGACTTCACTTATCTGTGGTATTTAGAATAACAGGTAAAGGCAATGCAAGGGACCCTGGATTATAGAAGTGAGACTAGGGAAGGGAGTAAATTGAGGTGGTTAGTAGGAGGAGACAGACAAGAGGTAATGGGGCAAAGACCTTGGCACACCAGTGTTGTAAAGGTCTGGTACATGTCTGTATCTAAAGCACAGAATCAATATCACTATACACACGAAACCCAAATTACAATAACCACTCTTTAAAATGTGCCTCTTAAGGAGGCAGACTGTGGGTGGAAGAAACCTTGGGAGCATTAGTGGACGAAAATTCACACTGGTGGTTGGATTTATGTTGGATCATTGAACGCTTGAAACCCTATTATGGACACCGTGGCATTGTGCCTTAATAATAACTAAAAAAATAAAGTTAGAGGAATAAAGAACAAAGTCAAATGTATTTTATTAATCTTATTAACCTTATGTAAAAAAAAAAACTTTGATGACTATTGTAACAAAAAGCACTGAATGCTAAACACAGTTTTAAGCACATTTTCAAAGGCCCAGATGGTAGTACGGTGGGCAGAGCACTTCCCTTCTAGATGACAGACCCAGGTTTGATCCCTAGCTCTACAAGGAGGGGTCCCTGAGTGCAGTGCTAGGTGGAATACCTGAACATAGCTGAACGCAATTCAAAAAAGAAAAACAAAGAATTATTTTTGATTTAATTCTGCTTCCAACCCTGCTTCCAAAATATTATTTTCATTTTTTACAGTAATTATCTATCATGATGCCTTGCGATTGTCTATTTTTTTAGCACTGAGTCATAAAATTATTTGGCACAATAATCTTGACTTGTGACAGGTGCTTGAAAAGACTCTTATGAATGAATGATATACAATATATGACATAACAGGGCACTGAAATTGGCCAGATTTATTTAATCTTAATAATTTCCATCTAGTTCTACTGTCATTAATGTTTCATTTTTCTAATTTCAGTTCAAACTCTCCCCTCATTTTCTTACCTCTACCTACAAATATTCTCAAGTCGCTTCAATACTTCAAAGTTTAGAGGTTACCAGATGTTCCCCGTTTATGCTCATGATAGTTGCTATCTGAGCTCCAATTTGCTGCTCAGATGGTGGCAATTTACTTCTTTCACATTCTTCCTTTCCATTGAAATTATTCAGGCATGATCCCCAGGGACATCCCACTTATTAAATTTATTTAATAATAAATACTCACATAAATTCTCTTTTCCTTGTATTTTTGAGACATGCTGAATTACAATATTATTACAAATAGAGGTTCATGTATACAATATTCTAACACCACACCCACTATCAGAGTGCCAACTTCCCTACATCAATGTTCCAGGGTCCCCTTCCCTTGATCCCACATCTCCACCCTTGCCCTGGTAAGCTCAGTTAGATTGAACAATTCTCAGGTTCTATTGCCTTTGACCATTTGGTGTTTCCTTACTAAATTTATTTATATGTACCATATTAGAGACATGATGTATATTTGTCCCTCTCTTTTTGACTGACTTCACTCAGCATACTATCGTCTAGTTCCATTCATGTCACAGCAAATGCATGTTTTATCTTTCCTTATGCCTGAGTAGTATTCCATTGTGTCTAAAGACCATGATTTCATAATCCACTATCTGGTCTTGAACACCTAGATTGTTTCTAGGTCTTGGCTTATATGAATAATGTGAAAAAGTTTGAACTATGTCATGAGCACATGCTTTGGAAACAAATTTAAGGGGTGGCTGTGAGATTACAAGCTTTACCTAAAATGACATTTGCAACAAAATTTTGTTCTTTTTTTGTAAAAATATTAATTAATATTAAGGTTCAATAAAAATCACATTAAAGTAAATAGGAATTAAATAGTAAAATGGAATTAATATAATTAATATAATTCAACCAGTTAAACTTGGCTCCTTCAGGGTCAGGGGAATGAGGCCCATTATTGTTACTGTTTTTGGCATATCGAATATGCCATGGGTAGCTTGCCAGGCTCTGCTGTGCAGGCGGGATACCCTCGGTAGCTTGCCAGACTCTCCGAGAGGGATGGAGGCTTTTAGGGCTGCCTCTAATGGTCCTTACAGGTGCTCCTAGTCTACCGAATGCAAGCTTTTGGTCAACTGGTATGTTTCGACGATCCAGAGTTCCGACCTCTGTCAATGATTAGGATCAGGGATGCTGCCTCGTTTGCCAAGAAACAGAAAATCAGATGGGCTGGACACGTAACGCGATTTGGAGATGACTGCTAGAGCCCTTACTGACTGGATCCCATGGACATCATAAGAATGCCTGGCTGCTCATCTACAAGATGGTCAGGCTTCTTCGTCAAGACCCTAAATGAATGGTTTGATGCTCTTCACGTTCCTGGAGCGAGCAGATGCCATTGGGCTACACTAGCACATAACAGGGTCAAATTGGGATGTTACTGGGGCCCACTTGAGCAAATCGATGAGCAATGGGATAAGTGATACAAGTGACATCCATTTAAATAAAAGTATAAATTTTGAAATATAGGCATATAAGAAGCAATGGATAGAAATTTATAGATTATTGGTTAGTTCATAAATGATTTTTGAAGGGTATCATAAATATTATCCAATAAACATCTCACCAAAAACAAATATAGGCTTAACAGGGCTGGAAGTTGCTATTCCCTTAAGTAAAGAGTTTTGCACCAAAGGTCACTTTGACATTATCTGTGACATTAAAGTGGGCTGCATCTTGCCTTCGATGGTGCTGATTTTAAGTTTTCTCTTGCTTCGCTAAGCATATTCCTTTTTATTCCTTCAAAAATAATAAAACTTTTGGGAGCTGGGAGGTGACCTCATGCCTATATTGAGTTTAACTTTCAAATGTATGTTCTATATAAAAGTTTATGTATAGAAAAATCCCTGACTCATATGTTCTGCTAGTGGAGAAAAATCCATGTGATTTTAAATGAGTAAATTTACTCCTATGGAAAATCAGTAAGCAGTAAAAGTGGATTCCTTTTCTTCCTTTAGCTACAGTGTTGTGCACTGAAGTTTATAGAATAGTGTGAAGAGAGTGCATGCAAGGAGCACAGACGTCTTCTTAGCCAATCTGCTTCCCAGTCATTTAATTTTGTCAGCACTCTCCCAGTTTGTTCAAAAGTCCTATCCTGGTACTTCAATGAAGAGAAAGAATCACTTTCCTTGACATGAGAAAAATGATTGTAAGCTAGTCTGATACTCTTGCTCTCATCTTTTGTAAACACAGAAAAAAAAAGCCAGATTCTATTTTTTTAAAAAAGCCAGATTCTATTAAAATCTAAATATGATGTTGAGTTTCCAGGCTCAATATACATGTCACGCATATTTGAAATAAAATGCTTTAATTGCATTCAATGCTTATTTTATGAACATTTTGCTTAAAACTTCTAAAAAATAGATAAAAGAATCTTCAGTGCAGCTCTGCATTGTTGACTGTCCGAATAGATGCTTGTCTTTTCTTTTCTAAAGAGTGTCAGGAGGAGAAGGTCACCGAGTTTCTCTTAATCCTTGTCAGTCTGCATTCAGTGTTCCTTAAAAACGAATAGAATGTTCTTCATGCAGGCTTCAGTGACAACTGAAATCTGTTACACTCTTCACTCTTGGCTTGCAATCTACAATAGATCCCTGGGAATGCATTTCATGTCCATTCCTTGGCATGCCATTGTCATAGAAAGCTTTAAAAGTGACAGATAATGAATGATTCCTTCTTCTTCCTCTTTTGGCCTCTTCCTAAAAATCATGGTCTCTAAATACAGACATCCCTCTATTCATTCTAGAAAATTCCATATAGGAAAATAATAATTTTGAACTTTAAAAATTATTAAAAGTTATTAAAAGTTATTATTATTTAAAAGTTATTAAAATTATTAAAATTCAATTATTTAAATTGAACTTTAAAAATTATTAGCTAACAGAGACACTCAAATTAGATATTTTAATGTCAGATTCACTATATCACTGTATCACTGTCATCCCATTGTTCATTGATTTGCTCAAGCGGATGCCCATACATCTCCATTCATCCTAGCCCTGAGATTTTAGAAGTCTCTCTTTACTCATCCTTCCCAACGGTGCTGTATTGGAGGTTCTTTCAGGGTCAGGGGAATGGGATCCATCATTGTTACTGGTTTTGGCATATGGAATACACCATGGAGAGCTTGCCAGACTCTGCCATGCAGGTAAGATAATCTTGATACCTTGCCAGGTTCTCCGAGAGAGAGAATTAGACAATGCAGCCTTGCACTTCCAGCAGCTTTATTTTATAGTGTCTGGATGTTGGCCATTGATGGGATTATACAGCGCCGGGGACAGTTTGTGTGTGACTGCCTAGCTACTGGAAAAAGGGGGATCTGGGTGGAGGAGGCCCAGTCCCGATCCGAGCAGGCTTGGAGATCTCAACCGTGGGTCCACACACCTGGGTTCCTCTGTCGGTTCCTTCATGCATGAGGCTTGTCCGAACGTGTGGAGAGTAGTCTTGAGCATGGCTGTGGCTGAGTTCCACAGGTCTTTGGCTGCTGGGGCTCTGCTCCGGGTGGGGAGGGAAACTCAACCAGCCCCCCTCCGAGAGGTTCTGGTGAAGATAGCCAGGGGCGGGGGCAGGATTCATAAAAGATTATTCAGGAAGGAGGAATAGTTTTAAGTAATGGAGAAAGACATGGTGTAGGAATGTAAAATTTACAACAGAAGAAACATCATTTCTTTCAGCTAAAAGGAATAAAGTCCTGGGAATGCCTCTTTCATTCAAAGAGAGTGATTTGGGAAGGACCAGGTGAGAGCAACTGTGATTTCCAGCAGAGGTTCAAAACTAACTTGATAAGATCTGGAAAGGAAGGAATCAAATTAATAAATATCTTGCTCTCTACTTAGCCAATAGAACTTTTAATAGTCTTCCATTGCCTAAATGGAAAGAGAAGTCATAGGCAATCTTGAAGCATCAGTTTGCTGGATGGCAAAACAGAATAGACCGAGTCAAAAGGCAAGTGGTATGGACTAGAGTTTTTGCTTTCAGGTTGCCAACCTGGATTCAATACCTTGCAGGTCGCCAACCTGGATTCAATATCTTGCACCACAAATGATCTCCCAGCACTTGCCAGAATGATCCCTGAGCTCAGTGCCAGGAGTAAATTTACAGCATCGCTGATTGTTGCCCCCCAAAACACACACAAAAAAAAAGGAAAATGATTTTTGTCCTAGGTTTTAAACCGTACTTAAAGAAAACAAAAACTTGGTTTTTCCAAGATAATTCTGGTGTTGAAATGTTCAGCATACAAATTAAATTGGCACCTCTACACTTTAAACTAGGAAATAGTGCATTAAAAAAAATCAAATGACCACAAGTTTATAAAGTAAGGCTCAGGGACTTAAAAAGGTCCAGGGCAAACATCAAGCCAAAAACGTAACACCAGGTGCCATATCTTGTCAATGCTACTTTCTGGGGTTCCCAGTGAGAGGAAAAAATTATAAATTTAGCAACTTGAACAACTTGCTGATGGCACTGTGTACTGATAACTCTACCAAAGTCTGTCTCAAAACATACTGCCAATTGTTACATCAAAGTAGGCGAATGCATATGCAAGTGAGTTTTCCATAAAAATATATTTTATAATGTAATATAACAACCATCTTTACAAAACTCTACTGATTAGAAGTCACACGGCATACCCAAATTCAAAGGAAAGGAAACTTATGCAAGGATATGTGCCTTAAGAAGTGATAACCCGTGGGAATTACCATAAAATCTTTTTATGACAAATATAAAGTCTATTTATTTTACCTTATATCATTTTAACATATATAATAACTATGACATAGGTTATTTGCTGATGACAAATAAACATTGATTTATTAATTTATTATTTTATTACCATAGCTGTAACACAATGGAACTGGAAGGGTCATTGTGGAACAGGTAACAAATCAAATAGATAACATGATGGCTAGGGGTGGGGCATGGCAGTAGATAAAAGGGGTCCCCAGTCTCTCTCTCTCATCAGGACAGGGCAACAGAAACTGCTGCGTTAATTTGAGAGGCCCAGTGACAGGTAAAGAGCACAAGAATCTTGTCGATAAATAAATGGCCATGGCCGGAGACTAAGGAAATCTAAGACAAGACATAGGGAACCACTGGGATTCCGTCCAGGAAAGGCCCAGGGACATGATTTCAGACTGGGAAAGCATCCAGGGAATAGAGAGTGATAAAGGGACAGGACCTGGTGTGTAGACCATGTGGGAAGGAAAGAGGCAGTGCCAAGTATAGGACGAATGACATCATTCATGGGTTAAGGAGACACCTGGATATTTTAGGGAAAGACCGAGATCCATCTATTTTAATTGTACAATAAACTCTAACTTTTATTCATCTGAGTTTTGTATGTAAATCTTTCATACAATTCCCAAGAATCCACCAGCACAGGAAATCCACTTTTTCATCAACAGCTCCTAGTTTAAATCATATCTGCCTGCGACAGTTACTCTTTGAAAATAGTTCATTAACCAGATATGATACCTGACCAAACTGAGGAACCACAGGATAGTCAATGACTGATCTTTTAAAATATCCTTTCCCCCCATCAATTTTCTCTGCTATGTATAGAAAACTAAGAGACTAAGATACCTGAAAGTGGACTCAGGTACAAGAAAATACATAAGGCCAAACTGAGCGCCTCACAAGTCAAAGAATACTCAAGATAAAATTATAAGGAAGTTGAAAATATATGTCTTGCTTTCAGAGTTTCTGGGTTCTATTGATCATCCCTGGAGCCCAATTCCTCTGCTTAAACACTCAATTTTGTTTACCTTCAGGCTTACCTCATTTGTAAGTAACCACATGCTTCTGGTTCCAATTACCCCTAATCCCCATTTAGCTCCCTTCCCAAGATCTACTTCCACTTCCTTTGGGTTACCTGCTCCTCTTCCTGCTCCTCATATACTCTCTCTGCCTACTGTGAGCCCATAAGTTCTTGTTGTACCACCAGCCACCACCCACCTCCCACCTCCCTCCCCCATCTTTGTACCATTAGAATTTGGGTCTTAGCTCCTGCAGGTTCTGTTAAGAAGTTCTCACAAAACATAAGTAGTTGTCAGAGATGAGTAGAGTCAGAGGAGAGACAGACTTGGAATGATCGCTCTCATACATGCACTACAAAGAAATTACATAGGGAAATATCAAATGCTCAATGGGAATAGAAATGAAGACTAGGAGAATGGTCTTCAGTAGAATGCTGGCACTGAGGCAGTGGTGAGCGAAATAAGTTAGGAAGGGGATAATGAGGGAAGGATTAAGTGACTGCCACAGAAGCAGGCTGGGGGCAAAAGGGAAACGGTGACATTGGTGGAGGGTAGGGGGCACTGGTGGAAGGGTTGGTGTTGAGAAAATATATGCCTGAAACTCATTGTAAATATCTTTGTGACTTTGTAATTCATGGTGATTCATAAAAATAGTAGTAAAGTCAATGAATAAAACTCATAAAGGAAGTTAGCAGTATAGCACTGACATGGAACTATGTTTTGTTTTGGTTTTTGGACAAAACCTGTGCTCAGGGCTCCTCAGAGCTCTGTCCTCGGGGATCACTTCAGGTGGTGCTCAGGACCATATGTGATGCTGGGGATCAAACCCAGCTAGGGCATAGAAAAGGCTTAGAACCTCCTGCACTAGCTCTCCAGACCCCTCTAACTTGATACTATAAAGGGGAGCATGAGATCAGGGCTCAGATTACCTAAAACTTCCAGTTTCACCCTTAGGACCCACAAAATACCAGGAATAATTAAAGAATGAAAGAATTTATTTTTAACTCCTGGAAACAAAAATCTATGTATTCCCTCAAGCACATAAAAGCTTTCAAGGCTGCCTGAAGCACATAACATAAAGGAGAAAAAGAAGTAAAAGAAAATAGATTTTTTTTAAATGAACATAATTTTAAGATATTTAATGCATAACAGCTAGAGGAATGACCACTATTATAGAAATTTCTAAAGGAGAAAAAAAGAGAAAGAGAATGAATGGCAGATGTGAGAGACAACAGCTGAGAATACCCCCAGCCCCCACCTGTAATTTGAGGAAAGATTAATGTATTGATCTAGGAAGTCCTAAGAGTATCACTGTGTCACTGTCATCCTGCTGATCATCAATTTGCTCAAGTGGGCACTTGTAATGTTTCCACTGGTTTCCATTGCTAAAATCCTGAGATTTTAGCAGTCTCTCTTTACTCGTTCTTCCCAGGGGTGCCACATTGGAGGCTCTTTCAGGATAAGGGGAATGAGACCCATCATTGTTACTATATTTGGCATATCGAATACGCCACAGAGAGCTTGTCAGGCTCTGCCATGTGGGCAGGATGCTCTCGGTAGCTTGCCAGGTTCTCTGAGAGGGAGAACTAGGCTATAAGAGGAAGCTTCCAGGAACATTGTATAGTCTCTGGATCTTGACTGTTGATGGGATTATACGGCACTGGGGGCACTTTTTGGTTGTTACTGCCAAGCTACTGGAAAATGGGGGATCTGGATGGAGGAGGCCCAGTCCCAATACGAGCAGACTTGGAGATCTCAGCCTCTGGTCTTGCACACCTGGGTTCCTCTGCCAGTTCCTTCATGCATGAGGCTCGTCCACATATGTGGAGAGGGGCCTTGAGCATTTCTGTGTCTGGGTTCTGGAGGTCTTTGGCTGCCGGGGCTCTGCTCAGGGCAGGGAAGTAAACTCAACCCACCCCACTCCCGAGGGGCCCCGGTGGAGACAGCCAGGCATGGGGTCAAGAGACTCTGAGAGTCTCCAAAGAGTATTAAAATAAATAAATAAATATACTTAAATACAACAACATCAGTACATACTGTAATGAAAATGGCATGAATCAAAAAGCAAAATGTAAGATAAACTATAAATGGCAAAAGAAAAGTAAAGTCTCAAATACCAGAAAATGAATATAACATTCATAACATATTTTTTAAATAAAACTCTACAACTAAGAAAGGAATGGAATGATATATTCAAAGTACTGAATAAAATGAACCTTCAATCAAGAATCTTTTATCCTGAAAGACTATCATTTATGTTTGAGAGAGGGATTTAGGAAAAATAATTTTGAAAGACCATGATTAAAGATTTAGTTACACCCAAACTATCTCTGCAAGAAATACTGAATGGCCTCCAATAAACAAAAATGCAACCAGCAAGAAAGGATCTAAATCTTCAAGGAAAGGTGTGAGTTCAAGAGTGCAAATGTTCAGTGGCTGAGAACTGCCTCCTCAGGCCTCCCCAGGAGATGAATAAAGAGATGGAGACTCATGGGTAGATGGTCAAAATGGCCCATTTAATGCAGAGCTGTGAGCATACTTATAGAACATCGGAGGGGACTGAGGTATAGGACTGCACATAGGAGTGATTGATTATTTACAGAGGTAAAGAATTTCGACAGAGGCAATTCTCTTGGGGGGGGGGGGATTAACTCAAGAAGACACTCTATCTCCCAGGGACATCAATATTGCTTTTCTCTTTCCCTTCAATTGTACATATTAAACAATTACGTTTACTTCCTATTAATAATTGTTATTATATAGATAAACACTGTAAGAGATACAGATTCCAAAACTTAATTCTTTGGGCTCTGAGGACAAGTCCACTGGGCTTTGCCATGAATCACAGACTATGTTCTCAGGCCATTTCAGCTTTTCCTTCCCCATAGTGTCCTGTCTCTTAAATCATAATGACCTGCATCAGGACCATGCGTTTATGCTTTCTAAACTGTCCCATTTTGATGCCAGTGTAGTTTTGCCACTTATCTGCAGTCCATCCAAGGTCCATGGAGCAACCCCCCCTTTTTATGGGGTGTTAGAAACTACGACAAATGAAGCCTAACTCAAATAATTATGATGAATGCCCAGGAGTAGATATATTTCAGAGTCAATCAACTCCCAACTATTAGGAGAATAACATTAATGGTCTCTCTGTATTTAAGCAAAGAAATTGCTCAATAATAAAATATAAAAAGTCTATAGGGGAAATAGAAACTAGCAAGTAATTCACTTCAAATGCAAAGTCCAAAATCACCAGAAGGTTTTGACTTAGTAACTAACACAAAGGAAAGTTTAAAGATAAACTCAGGGTTTTGAGGGTGCTCAAAAGAGCACTGTAAGTTTCAATGGGGGAGAAAAAGAGGCAATTCACTGATGAAGCCTAAAACACGGGTCAATGTCCAACAGAAAGGATGCAAAAAATAATTTTATGTGAATAATCTTTCAAAATTGCCAACAGATTGAACTCTCCTATCAAAAGACAGAAATGGTTAGATGGATTAAGCAGCAAAATCCAACCTTCTGCTGTTAACATGATAAAGTTTTATGGTAAAGGATGAAAAATAGTCAGACCAGCTACTGGTAGATTAAAAAGAAGCTAGGAGAGTTATACTTGCATCAAACCAAATAGCATTCAAGTTAAAAAATTTAATAAGAGGGGCTGGAGAGACAGCACAGCGGGGAGGACGTTTGCCTTGCACGCGGCCGACCCGGGTTCAAATCCCAGCATCCCATATGGTCCCCTGAGCACGGCCAGGGGTAATTCCTGAGTGCAGAGCCAGGAGTAACCCCTGTGCATTGCCAGGTATGACCCAAAAAGAAAAAAATATTTTAATAAGATATAGGTGTGGATACTACATATTTGTTAAGGGATCAAGATGACATTTATCAACACATATGTGCCAAATGAAGGATAATCAAACTTTATAAAGCAACTGTTAATATGCTTGAATAGACACATCAATGGCAACAAAACTGGGAGACTAACTCAATTAGACAGAAAACCAGTAAGGAAAGAAAAGTCCTATATGTGAAATTAGAAGAATTTGGGATTAAATCATATACAGGACCCTCCACTCCACAAAATCTAAATGCACAATTTTTGCAAATGGTCATAGGACAATTTTCAAGGAAAAAAATCAGACATTGGTAAATAAAATGATTTGAGTATTAATTTTACAAAATGAAAATTGTATCAAGTAACTTCTCAGACCACAATGCCATGAAATTAGAAATTAAGCTTTAAAAAATGTTAGAAGAAAACTCCATATTTGGAAACTAAGTACTGTTAAACACCTATAAGATCAAAAAAATTAAAGAAGAAATGAGAAAATTCCTTTAAATAAGTGAATTGGAGGGGCTGGAGTGATAGCACAGCACATAGGGCATTTGCCTTGCACGTGGTCGACCCGGGTTCGAATCCCAGCATCCCATATGGTCCCCTTAGCACCGCCAGGAGTAATTCCTGAGTACATGAGCCAGGAATGACCCCTGTGCATTGCCAGGTGTGACCCAAAAAGCAAAATAAATAAATAAATAAATAAATAAGTGAATTGGAGAAATACAGCAAAGACAGTACTAAAGGTACAGTTTATAGCAATACCAGCTCACATGAGGAAAGAAGAGATGGCTCAAGTCAACAGGGTAGCATCACAGCATGACATACTAGAAAAACAACCTATGAATCCTAAAGCAAATCAAAGGAAGAAAATAATAAAATTTAGAAAAGAAACTAATGAAATAGAAACTAATTCAAACAATGAGCGAAACCAGGAGCTTGTTTTTTGAAAGAATAAGCCAGATTGACAAACTGTTAGTTTAACTCACAAAAAAAGGAAAGAGACAAGACTTTAATAAACCAGGAAAAGAAGCAGGGAAGAGGGGATACCACAGAAATTCAAAGGATAATGAAGTGTTACTATAAAAATATTTATGCCCTGCCAAGTATATGACCACTTAATCTTTGACAAAGAAGCAAGAAATGTGAAGTGAAACAAGGAAAGCTTCTTCAACAAGTGGTGCTGGGAAAACTGGATAGCTACCTGCAAAAAAAATGAACTCTTACCTATGTCTAATGCCAGGCACAAAATTCAGATTCAAGTGGATTAAAAAACTCAATATCAGACATGAATCTATAAGGTACATAAAGGAAAATGGAGGCAGAACTCTCCATGACATTGAAGCTAGAAGCATCTTTAAGGATGAAACAGCACTGACCATGCAATTGGAAGCAAACATAAACAAATGGGACTACATAAACTAAGAAGCTTCTGCATCTCAAAAGAAACAGTGACCAAAATACAGAAAGAGCCCACAGAATAGGAAATAATATTTACCCAGTACCCATCTGATAAGGGAATAATAACAAGGATATACAAGACACTAGTAGAATTGTACAATAAAAAAATCCTCCAACCCTATCAAAAAATGGGGAGAAGAAATAAACAGAAGTTTCCTCAAAAAAGAAATACAAATGCCCAAAAGGCACATGAAAAATGTTCCACATCACGAGTCATGAGGGAGATGCTAATCAAAACAACAATGAGATATCATCTCACACAACAGAGACTGGCACCCATTTAGAAGAACAAAAGCAACCAGTGCTGGCGTGGATGTGGGGAAAAAGGGATGCTCCTTCACTGTTGGTGGGAAAGCACACTGGTCCACCACTTCTGGAAAACAATATGGACAGTCCTTCAAAAACTAGAAATTGAGCTTCTATATGACCCCACAATACCACTTCTGTGAATCTATACCAAAGATGCAAAAAAGCACAGTTGAAATGACATCTGTACCTATATGTTCATTGCATCACTGTTCACAATAGCCAAAATCTGGAAATAACCCAAGTGCCCTAAAACAGATGACCAGTTAAAGAAACTTTGGTACATCTACAGAATGAAATACTATGCAGCTGTTAGGAGAGATGAAGTCATGAAATTTGCTTATAAATGGATAGACATGGAGAGTATCATGCTATGTGAAATGAGTCAGAAAGAGAAAGACAGACATAGAAAGATTGCATTCATCTGTGGAGTATAGAACATTATCACATGAGGCTGACCCCCAAGGACAGTAGATACAAGGGCCAGGAGGATTGCCCCATAGCTGGAAGCCGGCTTCATGAGTGGAGGGGAGAATGCAGATGGAATAGAGAAGGGATCACTAACAAAATGATGGCTGGAGGAACCAGTCGGGGTGGGAGAGGTGTGTTGAAAGTAGATAAAGGACAAAATATGATGATCCAGTGTCTGTGTTGCAAGCCATAGTGCCCAAAAGTAGAGAGAGCGTATGAGGAATATTGTCTGCCATGGAGAAGGGGGAGCGTGGGAAAGAGGGGATATACCAGGGATATTGGTGGTAGGGAATGTGCACTGGTGGAGGTCTGAGTGTTTGATCATTGTGTGACTGTAACCCAAACTGAAAGCTTATATCTATCTCACGGTGATTCAATAAAATAAAAAAAAATTACTCCATAAAATTGGAGAGTTTAGAACAAATAAATATACTTTTGGATTACTATAACCTTCCAAGGCTGAATCAAAAGAAAACAGATCAGCTGAATATCCCACTTACTATCAAAGAAATGGAAATAATAATCAAAAGTCTTTCTAAATACAAAACCTGGGCCCAATTAGGTTTGCTAGAGAGTTATCCAAAACTTTAGAGGATTTTTCATTGTTTAGTTCTGTTTGGGATCACACTTAGCAGTAATCAGGGTTGAATTCTGACTCCTGGCAGCCTTCAGACACGATATGGGTGCTGAGGGTGGAACCCTGGTCAGCTACAGGCAAAAACCCTACCCACAGTTCCAATCTTTGTCAGTCTCTTCCAGAAAGTCTAAGAAAAAGACATCCCCCAATAAAAAACCAAAATTATAAAGTTTCTATGAGGTAAAAATTTACCTTGAAAACAAAAGAAGATAAACATCATTAAAAAAAGAAACTATAAGCCTCTACCCTTGAAGAATATACATACAAACTAAATCCAACAATTATCAAGTGGGTCATAAACTATGGTCAAGTAGTAATTATACAAGGAATAAAGACTGGTTTCAAATATAAAAGTCAAAAAATCTAATATGCCATATCAATAGAAAGGAAAATAAAAATCACTTAATCATATCAGCAGATGCTAAGAAAACATTTGACAAGATCCAACTCCCATTCATGATTAAACACACACACACACACACACACACACACACACACACACTCACTCACTAGAATGGGGAGAAAAAAACCTTCCTAAATATAGGTCCTAAGGTGAAAAAATTTTTTTTTCAATTTTGGGCAACACGCAATGGTGCTCAGTGGTTACTTCTAGCAGTGTTTGGGGAAGTACATGCTGTTACCAGAGATCCAATCAAAATCAGTAATGTGCAAGTCAAATAAATATCTTATCCCTGTACTAGCTCTCTGTCGCCATGGTGAAAGATTTAAAGAAGTTGTTTCTACAGTTTTTAATTTTTTCCTGTGAGGCTAAAGTTATTTCAAAATAAAAGTTAAGAAAACAGCTGACTTCCTTATTTATTTATGTGTCTGTTTATTTCTCTGTTTGAAGCTTACACCTGGGAATGCTCAGGGCTACACCTGGCTCTGTTTCCAGGAATCCCTCCCAGACATGTTCAGGGGCATCAGACCAAGGTTGGTTATGTGCAAGAAAGTATGTGTGTATGGTATGTGCACAATCTCTCCAGCGTCTACGGAGGTACTTTTAAAAAAATTAATTGAAATTAAAATTACAGAAAACAAACTAATATAGCTATGTGTCTCGTTGTTAGTTTTATCAAACAGAGTATTTTGAGGTCTTGCAAGAGTTCAAGATGCCATTCTGTCTAATGTTCATTAATTTATAGAAGGACTTTGATTCATTGAGACTAAAGTGGTCATCGAAGCCCTAGCCAAACAGGGCGTTCAAACTCAGTACATCAGGATCCTCTGTGAGCTGTATTATGGATTCGCCACCAGTATCTCACTACTCTACAAGGAAGTCATTATCCTTGTAAATGAGAGGGGTTCGGCAGGGTGACACCATTTCACTGAAACTCTTCAGTGTCACCCTCGAGAATGTCATGCAATGACTGGAATAGGAAGGAATGGGAGTGAAGAGAGATGGTCGGCAACTACACCACCTCCACTTCACTGATGACATCGTTCTAATAACACCAAACATTAGCCAAGCAGCACGAATGCTGGTCAATTTTGACGGCGAGTGTGAAAAAGTCGGAATGCAGCTGAATCTCACGAAGACAATCTCATAAGAAATTGGCTGATTCCTGATGTTCCATTTTCTCTCAACGGAATGAACATCTCGAATACAGCAGTTATGTATACCTAGGTCAAGAACTCAACATGACGAAAGACATGGCACCAGAGCTGCGCAGGAGGAAGAGAGTAGCATGGAATGTCTTCAAGAGTGTCAAAGAAGTGGTTAGGAGGACAAAGAACCTCCGGCTCAGAACACACACACACACACACACACACACACACACACACACACACACACACACACATATATTGAATCACCATGTGGAAAGTTATAAAGCTTTCAGGCTTAAGTCTCAGTTATACAATGCTCGAACACCCATCCCTTCACCAGTGAACATATTCCATCACCAGGAACCACAGTATACCTCCTCCCAACCCCCCCACACCCCCCACACCATCTGTGTAGCTGATAAATTTCACTTTACTTTCTCTTTACTTTGATTACATTCAATATTTCAACAAAAAACTCACTATTATTGTTTGGAGTTCCCCCCCAAAGTCAAACTTGCTGGAAAGGAAGCATTTGATAATTTATTTTCCATTGCTGGGAGTGAAGAGATATGAAATGAAGAAATATTAGGTCGCAATAGTCGCCGAATGGTTTGGATTTCTGTATTTGAGTAACTAAGTTCAGAGAAATTTCTGCCAGAAATTGCATCATTAAAAGCTTGTACCTCTCTGCTACTTTATATTTCGGGACACATATTTTTGACTCCACCGTTCTTCCTGCACTAACATACGTCTCAGAGGCCTGGGCTCTACAAAAACAGGATGAGAATGCTATTCAGGTTTCCCAAAGAGGAATTTGAAAGACTATGCTTGGAGTATCATGTTTCACTCAAGTGAGAGAAGGAATCTGGAGTTCCAACCTCCATCAACAATGGAGAATCAGGGACACTGTCACATTTGCCAAGGCATCAGAAATCAGATGGGTTGGACATGTAATGAGATTTGGAGATGACAATTGGACTAGAGCTGTCACCGACTGGATTCCATGGGACATCAAAAGAACACCTGGCCGTCCACCTACAAGATAGTCAGCTTCTTTGTCAAAACCCTGAGTGAATGGTTTGATGCTCTTCATGTTCCTGGAATGAGCAAACACCACTGGGAGACACTCGCACTTGACAGGGATGAATGAAGGCATTACTGGCGCCCGCTCAAGCAAATCTATGAGCAACAGGATGACAAGTGACAAGTGATACAAGAGTATTTTTGCTATTTGCATATATCATAGAATGTCTAGAATAGAAAAAACTATAAATAAAATTCAATTTGTTGGCATCTCTCTGAACTGGCAATAAGATATTGCCAATATCTTATTTTGATGACATGTGTGCAATATTCTTGGAATAAATAATTTTTATTTCAAAGAATGCAAAACATAAGACTTGAAGCCAGAGAAACAGTACAAAGGTTAAGGTGCATGCAACACATTTGGCCAACCTTGGCATGGTATCTAGAACATGGTCCATGAAGCATCAAAGTCCTCAGAGACTCCTAGCAGCGTATGATCCTGTAGGTTCCCAAAACATCACTGGGTGGCCCAGGTAATCCCTAATACTATAAGTAGTATTGCATCCTCACATTGAACTGATGGGTCAATGGGCCAAGAGTTATAGCTGAGTGTCTGAAAATACAACTATAATTTTTTAAGTGAAAGCACATAATGTCAACATGTAAAATAGTAAACATGATTTCTTGATTTCTTCCTCTATTTATTTATTTGTTTTAGTTTGGGGGCCATAGCCAGCTGTTTTCAGGGCTGACTTCTGTTCTGCATTCAAGAATCACTCCTGGCAGGCTTGGGGGATCATATGGGGTACTGAGGATTTAACAAGGCTGGGCTGCTTACAAGGCAAATGCATTACCTCCTTTAGTATCTCTCTGCCCTCAAGTTCACGATTTTATAAGTATCTCTTTTCTGGTTCTGTTTCATGAATTATATCTGAATAAAGTAATCTCACCTTCCTTTACATAGATTTTCTGTTAACATTCACACTAAACAGAAGAAGAATTTTTGTTTTGCTATGTTTTTAATGAATCATCAAATTCCTGCCTAAGGGTACAAAAGACAAAAAAAATGTTTAATGGTATCTTAATGGGTCATAAGACAAAGAAACTTAAATTATATATCAAAAAGATATAGAAACCCCGGGGCTGAAGTGATAGCACAGCGGTAGGGTGTTTGCCTTGTATGCGACCAACCTGGGTTTGAATTCCAGCATCCCATATGGTCCCCTGAGCACCACCAGGAGTAATTCCTGAGTGTAGAGTCAGGAGTAACCCCTGTGCATCACCAGGTGTGACCCTAAAATTAAAAAAAAAAGAGAGATAGGCGCAGCACTGTTTACAATAGCCAGAATCTGGAAAAAACTCGAATGCCCCAGAACGGATGACTGGTTGAGGAAACTTTGGTACATCTATACAATGGAATACTATGCAGCTGTTAGAAAAAAGGAGGTCAAGACTTTTGTAGTTAAGTGGATGGGCATGAAAAGTTTCATGCTGAGTGAAATGAGTCAGAAAGAGAGAGACAGACATAGAAAGATTGCACTCATCTATGGTATATAGTATAACAGAGTGGGAGACTAACACCCAAGAACTGTAGAAATAAGTACCAGGAGGTTGACTCCATGGCTTCGAGGCTGGCCTCACGTTCCGGGGAAAGGTCAACTCAGAGAAGCGATCACCAACTACATTGTAGTCGAAGGCCATGTGGGGGAAGGGAGTTGCGGGCTGAATGAGGGCTAGAGACTGAGCACAGCGGCCACTCAACACCTTTATTGCAAACCACAACAGCTAATTAGAGAGAGAGAACAGAAGGGAATGCCCTGCCACAGTGGCAGGGTGGGGTGGGGGGGAGATGGGATTGGGGAGGGTGGGAGGGACGCTGGGTTTACGGGTGGTGGAGAATGGGCACTGGTGAAGGGATGGGTTCCCGAACTTTGTATGAGGGAAGTATGAGCACAAAAGTGTATAAATCTGTAACTGTACCCTCACAGTGATTCTCTAATTAAAAATAAATAAATTTAAAAATAAAAAAAAAGAGTACAATTATATGGTAGATGATAGAATGAACCTTCACTCTGAACTTAATGTAAAATATATGCATGTTTATTTTTAGTGATGCACATCTGAATGTAATATGTTTTTATGTAAAGTCATTTTACTAAACTATTTTTCAATTTGTCAAAAATAAAAATGAATATATCTGCTGAAAAAAAAAAGAGAGATAGGAACCCAGTTTAATAAGCTTCCAGTAACTGAATTTGTGACAATTTGAGCACAAAAATTAAATGGAGTGTATAACATATTGTGTCCATGGACATGACACTCACAAAAGAAAAATCTTCACTTTTCACCATTAATTAGGCTACTAAATCTGTCCTCAACATAAAACTTACAAGTAGCGGTATGAGGGAGGAAGTTGAGAAGGAAGGGCCAGATGACCAAGGCTTTTGATTAATCATTCATCAAAAGCTTCTTTACAGTGTAACCAATCAAAAAGCAAAAACACTGTTGTATGAGGCTACATAATATGACAGTAGATCATTGTATAGAATAGCAGATGGCAGATGGTGAAGAATGAAGACAAAAACAAACAAGGAGGAAGAAGGATGGATGGTGAAGACAGATGGCATGAGCACTCTGGGAGGAGAGAACTTCTAGAAGAAGACAACTAGGGAAAGATGATAAGGTGCTTATGGTAAAAACCTGCTGCTACAGCTTACCAGGAAGAGTCCGTCTAGAAAAAAGTGTACTTACATGAGCTATAAAATCTTCGAAGAACTCTAATGCTAAAGACATTAAGAGGTCCACCATGCTAATCTTACACGCTACCCACAAGAATCCAAAGTCTGCTGTAAGAAAGGGCAAAAAGTAAGCAGTTATTCAGCAAGAACAATATTTTAAGATAATCAAATATCTTTTTACAAGAAAAAGCTTTGGAATGTTAGAATCTAAGTGTATGTGACACCTCTTGTTTTCAATATCTTATTAAATTATTGACTAATGCCAAAATTGATGCTAAAACCATTATGTGGATGACTGATGGAAAATAGGAACAGAGTTTAACAATAAGAGCCAGGGAAAAAGAAAAATCAAAAAAGGAAAGGAAATAGAATTCAGTTGCTAATTTAAAATGATCAGCCACTAAAATAGTTCTATGAATGCTATTGAAATTAGAAACTGCTGGCTTTTGGACATTTCATCATTAGTTAATATCTCTTTTCATTTATCTGTATAATTTACTAAATTAAATTAGCACATTGTTCTCATCTATGATGAGAACTTAAGTATATATGATTAGGACCTAAGTATATATACAGTCTTTATGCAGTCACAATTTATACTCTGCTTATATAAGCGAAAAATAAAAACTTGTTCCATTCCTCTATTCTTGACACCTATTAGAAATTTAATACACAGTTCTGGGGAACCAGATCCAAGCTCTTTCCAGTTTTTCTGGAAAGCATTAATTGATTCTATTTATTGTTGCCTATGGAAAGCAAGGACTGTAACCAATTAACCTCGAGTATACATTATGTTGAATTATGATTGAAAATCAGTGACATTTTTGTTTGCTTATTTGTTTTTTTGGTTTGGGGGCCACACCCAGTGATGCTCAGAAGCTACTTCTCACTCTGTGCTTAAGTGTTGCTCCTGGCTATTCTCGAGGAATCACACAGTGCCATCCCTCTGTGTAGGATAATATTGGTTTGTCCTTTCTTCCTTGCCACAGGGAGCTTACGTTTATCAGGTTACACCCATCACAGTGCTCCCGAGTCACCCCCATTCCTCTGTGCTTATCTGTAGCCACTCTGTGTTCTTCTCCCCAACCAGTTTATCACCTTTTTCACCTAATTGAACTCTTAAGTTGTAGGTCAGATCCTTCTAAGGGCACCTGACTTCTATTTATGTATTGCCTTTCTCCTCTCCTAATGTCTTTTGTTTAGTTTACTTTAAAGCAATGTCCTTTTTGTATAGACACAGGAAGACAGTTAATATTACGCTTTGTAACTCTGAACAATACTCACTCCTGGGCATTTGCTTTCTCAATTTAAGCCTCAGTTGCCCTTAGTTCCTAGCACCCCAAAAGCAGGGTCCCAACAAGGGACTGAATGGACCCAGGACAAGCCGTGAGCTACCCTGGCATCAAAATGGGCCAGGCCAAAGTGCCACAATACTTAACCATAAATTAAGAGCATGATCAAGTGCTTTCATGATCCAAAAAGTAACAAGATTAGTACCCTGCTAGGGTTAGAAAGACTAATCTGGAGTGAGCATTGTTGTCTGAGATCTATAGCCAGATGGCCCCAGGAGAGCAAACCTATAAGCTTAATGTATCTCTACTGTGTGCATACCAAATGATTAATATTATGAATGCTTATATGTTTGTTGGACAAGGAGAGGAGAAACACACCCATGGGATTCTACTCTTGTGTGTGTCGTCCTGTTGAATGAGAATCTGTCCTGGAAGCAGCTTCCCCTGGGGGAAGGACTTTACCTCTGTTGATTGTATGACCACACCTATGTGTAAGCCCCAACCTCTCGTGCTGGGGGATTTAACTAAGGCTGTAAGAGTGGGCTGGGGGAGCCAGAAGGAGAATGAAGTAAGACGCAAGGTGGGTTGGGGAGGCAGAAGCAGGAAGAAGTATGAAGGAGCAGGACCCAAGAGGAGGATAAGGGGGATCAGGAGAGGCAGAAGCAGAGGGAGAATCAGAGGAGAATGGAGATGAGATTGGAACAAACTGCAATTGATACCAACCAGCCTGGCCCTCATTCTCTTCTTAGTCCTCCCTTCGTCATCAACCTCCCCAGGGTTGGGCATCAGACTACCGAACGCAGATGAAGAGAGAGAGAGAGAGAGAGAGAGAGAGAGAGAGAGAGAGAGAGAGAGAGAGAGAGAGAGAGAGCTGCTGCATGAGGCCTTTTGTAATTTTAGTTTTTGAGTATACACCTCTGCATGCAAAACAAGCACTTACCCCATTGAGCTATTTCCCCAAGTTCACCAGTGACTGCTTAATAATAAGTTATTATCCCACAAAACTCACACTTTTGTGGCATAATAACTTTTTTTTTCTTTTTGGGTCATACTCAGTGATACACAGGGGTCACTCCTGGCTCATGCACTCAGGAATTACCCCTGGCGGTGCTCAGGGGACCATATAGGATGCTGGGATTTGAACCCAGGTTGGCCGCATGCAAGGCAAACACCCTACCCACTGTGCTGTCACTCCAGCCCTGTGGCATAATAACTTAACCTTCCAAATGGCTCTTACAGAAGATGCTAAGTATCAGATTTTCCGTTTTACCTAACAACATGCTCAAGTAGAGATAAAGAAATTTAAAAAGGCAGTTCTTTCTTACAATTCCATTTATGAAGACAGTAGATAAATCTTAGTCTTATAAAGGATCTTGCACTAAAAATTCAGGAAAGAAAAACCAAATTGATTACTGTTTAATAGATATCTCCATTACCAAAATGTCACACCAAAATTTTCCAGAGAATTAAAAGTATACAATGTTAGGAAAAGCTATAAAAGAGTTATAAAAACCAGTATAATCCTGCTGTCATAATGAACACATTATCAATTTAACATTTATATTTTACACTTATTGCCTATATACAATTAAGTTGATGCTGTCACATTATTACTAGTGATATTTTCTCATCAAGCTGGAGTTTTCAGAAAATATTGCCAATGGTAATATCAGTGTATTGCTTGGCGTAAAGAGTTTCTTATCAATATTCCTTAGTTAAGCAAATTTGAATTAGATTAGTTTTATCCTCAGGATAAAGGCAAAATTATTTTATGCAATGCAATTTCAATGAATTGTACATTTTTCACATTTGCTTATTAGTAAGTGTATTACTGAAAAAATTAAGTCAAGCTCTCATGGTAAATCTCACAAGGATTCACAGCTTAACCTTAAGAAATCTACAGATTGAGTGGCATCTATTCTGAATTATAAAAAGGCCAAGGATATTTTGCATTCAAAAACCAGTTATATTTATGAAGAGGATACAAGATAGTCTTTGCTTATGACTTAAAGAGCAATCATGCAGTGCTTGGGCCAAGTTTAAAGGGCACAGATGAAGCCACAAGCTTGAAGAAAACCTGCTTCTCAGTAACTGAAAGAGAGCTAGACCAGGAAGCTAATCTTTTTTGATGAGGGGAGCAATAAATAAAGTGTTTATGGGAGAGAAAAAGTAGCAAAAGTACTCTTGCAAGTGCAAGGAGTGAGGGTAAAAGTTTTATCGAAGGAGCCTACTCCTGTTCCTTCATTATGCTCTAAGTTTTGTAGTTGTTGCTATTGTTGTTGTTTTGAGGCCACAGCAGCTATGCTCAGGGTTACTCCTGACTCTGCACTGAGGAATCACTCCCATATGGGATCTCACATGGGATGCTGAGCATTGACTCCAGATCAGTCACAAGCCAGGCAAGCACTCTACCTGCTATACTATCTTTCCAGCCCCTAAGGTCAAAGTTTTGTTCTCGTTATTTTTATCACGTTTCTTTAAAGAACACAGCACTTTTTTTTTTTTAAGAGAATAGAAAAGCTTAATGTAAAACCAATGAAACGAAAGGCACAGCAACGGTTTCCTAGGCTCTTTCTCTTCAGCCCAAATCTTCAGAGGTAAGGTCGCCTAAGCAATTTTGTCTTTAGATTTGATATCTACTTCCCTAACTCTAAATTACGATAGTAAGCTTTCCTAGGGAAGTCTGATGACTTCTTCTTAGAATTTAGGTCACCATTTTTCTACACTTGAAACACATTTGTCATCTTGGATTTTTAAAAATATATTGCTAAAATATACTGTGCCTATATTGAACTATACTATATTTCTTTGAAATATTCTGCTCTATTTGTTCAGTTGCTTTTCTTATTTCACATATATTTCTCTTATTTTTCATCTTTGTATTATAGTGCTATATCCAAGTCATTGCTTCAGAAAAAGTATAAAACTATCTAGTTATTCATAATTTTTGACTCATTTTATTTTTAACTTCCCAAGCCGTAAAGCTTGGAGAAAGAAATTTTATGCTGGAGTCAGAGAGATAGTACAGCACAGTGGGCATTTACCTTGCATGCAGCTGAACCTGATTTGATTCTCAGTATCCCAAATGGTCCCCAAGCACCTCCAGGAGTAATTCCTGAGCGCAGAGCCAGAAGTAACCCCTGGGCATCGCTGGATTTGACCTGAAAAGCAAATAAATAAAAATAAATTTTATTTCTCGTAATTGTTTCCAAATGGGTAGAAGACTGTGCCTTTTGGCCATAGAACAGTATGTTTCCTAGTTGCTGAACGAGCAAAAATAAATTTTACTTCCTATATTGAACTCCAGCTACCCTAGTTTTTTTTTTTTTTCTTTTTGGGTCACACCTGGCGATGCACAGGGGTTACTGCTGGCTCTGCACTCAGGAATTACCCCTGGCTGTGCTCAAGGGACCATATGGGATGCTGGGATTTGAATCTGGGTCGGCCGCGTGCAAGGCAAACGCCCTGCCCGCTGTGCTATCTCTCCAGCCCCAAAGCTACCCTAGTTTTTCTAAGTCAAGTTCATACATGTGCAGAGCAATATGGTGGAATAGGAACTAAAACATTTTACCACACATAGCATGCCTCCATACCTCCATCTCTAGATTTCAAAGTCAGGCCACAAAGTCAGAAAGGGATACACCTCCTTTACCTCCACAGTTTTCACAGTTCCACTGAGATGCCCTATTTTTTGTTGTTTATCCATGTCCTACATCTTTGTTATATTTTATTCAATAACAACTTTGCATTCTTCATTGCATTGCAAAGTTTTATAATCTACAGTGTGTTGCATTTATTATATGGGCTTGGATTCACTTTAAACACAATTTCATTAACTAAGAAAGTCAGGAGACACAATTGTACCAGGACTGACAATTTTAAAGATCATTTTTGAAGAAGGTTTGGAATTATAACAAGATAAAAAGGCAGGTTTATGTATTTTATGTATTTCTCACATGCTCCCTATCATATGATATACATTCTATGCATTTGGCCAAGTATTACATATTCATGATTATAGTATTATAGTAATTACTGGTTTGAAGGTTCCCTATAAATCTGCCCATTCATCTCTCCCTAACATAAACATAATTGCCAACCACTATCTTTCCACTTTATTTGTAGTTTGTCTTTTCCATGTTGTGTAGTTGAAGTTGCATAGCATGTTGCTTTTGCATGTTGACTTCTTTCACTCAGTGATATGCGTTTGCTTTTTAAAATTTATTTAATGCCTTTTACTAATTTCACTTGTTTCTCATCATTTTTAAATGTTATTAATTTTAAAGTTTTGTCACTGTGTTTAAAAGTTAATGGCAAGAGTTTCATGCACCCCCATCAGATAGACTGTTTTCCTCCACAGTGAATGTACTATCACTCTGTCCTGACATATCAATACTAAAAGCTGGTTTTTAGTTAAGATGTGAGTTAAAAAAATTGCAGATTTTTTTTATCAGAAAAGGAACACTTTTATTTTTTTTGAATATATATATATTTTTTATTTTTAAATTTATTTATTTTTAATTAGAGAATCACCGTGAGGGTACAGTTACAGATTTATACACTTTTGTGCTTATACTTCCCTCATAAATTGCAGATATTTTTAATGTTGGATACAGATAACCCCATCTTTATTACTTCATTGTCACTGTCATCCCATTGCTCATCGATTTGCTCAAGCGGGCACCAGTACCATCTCCATTGTGAGACTTGTTGTTTTTGGCATATCAAATACGCCATGGGGAGCTTGCCAGGCTCTGCAGTGTGGGTAGGATACTCACCGTAGCTTGCCAGGCTCTCTAAGAAGAATGGAGGAATCAAACCCAGGTCGGCCGCATGCAAGGCAAACGCCCTACCCTCTGTGCTAACACTCCAGCCCTTAGTAACAAAGAATTGTAGTCTCACCTGCAATCCAGACTCTTAAGTACTATATAAATAGAGCCAAGTCTTTCCTTCCTCTCTTTTTCTCCCTTAATCCTCCCCTTGAGTTTTCATTCAAGTAGTTATCCTGTGAATATGGAAATTATTTTGATACACAGTCTAAGAGCAAAGCACATTAAATCTACCAGAGTTTTATTTACGGTATCATGCCCATTTAAGTTATAATTGTTCTTAAAATATCATCCAAATATATAGAGATAGAAGAAAATGTTTGGAGAATATGAACCAGATTTCAGTACTCTACCTATTATTCTGAATTACTTTTAATGATTCAAAGCTACTGATTTCATTTTTTTTCTTTTTTCTTTTTTCCTTTTTTTTTTTTTTGCTTTTTTGGGTCACACCTGGCAATGCACAGGGGTTGCTTCTAGCCCTGCACTCATGAATTAATCCTGGCAGTGCTGGGAAGCCATATGGGATGCTGGGAATTGAACCCAGGTACAAAGCTATTAATTTCTTAACCTATGAAAGTTAAGTGGCCATTTCACATAATCATCATATTATTCTTTACTAATATTGGTTTTATTCTTCCTCAAGTATTTTATTTTATTTTAATAATTATAAGAAACTTTATTTGGTCTTTATTAGTAGTTATTACTATGTAATATAAATAAAATATCAGAAAATAGTCTATACCTCTTATAGACCTCATTCTGTTATTACTAACTTTTTTATATACAACAGAGACTAAATAATATAATTTTTGCTTTGTATTATATCACTTATCATCATCATCCCATTGATCGTCGATTTTCTCACTGGTCTCAGTAATGTCTCCTTTCGTCCTAGCCCTGAGATTTTTAGAAGCCTCTCTTTACTCATCTTTCCCAACAGTGCAGCATTGGAGTCTCTTTCAGGGTCAGGAGAATGAGACCCATCATTGTTACCGGTTTTGGAATATGAATATGCCACAGGGAGCTTGCCAGGCTCTCCCATGCAGGCAGAAAGCTCTCGGTAGCTTGCCAGTTTCTCCGAGAAGAACTAGGCTATAAGATGTCACACAACCATGAAGACACCACGCACTTCTGAGAGCGTGGTTTTATAATCTCTAGATGTTGGCTATTGATGGGATTACATGGCGCAGGGAGCAGTTTCTGGGTATGACTGCCTAGCTACTAGAAAATGGGGGATCTTGGTGGAAGAGTTCAGTCCTGATCCGAGCAGGCTTGGAGATCTCAGCTCTTGGTCCCGCATACCTGGGTTTGTATTATAGTAGAATATTTATTTAAAATATAGGCACATTTTAAGTGTTTTAAGTTATAAAATAAGGGGCCAGAAATATAGTACAGCAGATAGGGTACTTGGCTGGTACAGCTGACCCCATCAATCCCTGGTATCCTATATGCTTTCACAAGCCTGCCAGAAGTAATTCCTGAGCTTAAAATCAGGAGTAAGTCATGAGCACTGCCAGGTGTGACCCCAAACCAAAAAATAAGTGTAATTCATTCTGAATTATAATGCTAAAATGAATCAATAATCATTAATGAATAATCAATAGGTGGATCAACATGGAAAGTATGTTAAGTGAAATGAGCCAGAAAGAGAGGGACAGACACAGAAAGATTGCACTTATTTGTGGAATATAAAGTAACAGAATGGGAGACTAACACCCAAGAATAGTAGAGATAAGTACCAAGAGGAATACTTCACAGCTTGGAAGCAGACCTCACATGCTAGGTGAAGAAGCAGCTTTGATAGAGAAGGGATCACCAAGCAAAGGGTGCTAGGCGGGCCCACTAGGGATGGGAGATACGGGCTGAAAATAGACTATAGACTGAACATGATGCCTACTTAATACCTCTGTAGCAAACTACAACACCCAAAAAGAGATAGCGTTCAAAGGGGAATGCCCTGCCACAGAGGTGGGGTGGAGGGGATGGAGTGGGGGTGGTGGGAGGGATACTGGGACCATTGGTGGTGGAAAATGGGCACTGGTGGAGTGATGGGTACTCGATCATTGCATGACTGAAACATAAGCATGAAAACCTGTAAGTCTGTAACTTTGTTTCACAACAATTCACTAATAAAATAAAATAAAATAAAATAAAATTAAATGAATAATTAAACCTATTTTTTAAAATTATTATGGTGTCTGTGCTGCAAACTGCTAAGTAACACCTGGCAAGCATTAAGTGTGCTAGTACCTTGCTAGGCTTGGGTATGACTCCAGTTATCCCAGCAACAAAGGGAATGGAATTTAACTCTCACAGCAATTCTGTCCTCAATTGCTTTGGGGCCACACCGAGTGGTACTTGAAAGACAAGGGCCATTGTAGGTGGTGTGCACTGGACCATAAGGCACCAGGAGTCAAACCCGGGGCTTTATGCGTGAATGTCATCTACCTTCGAAAGATATACGCCACTTGTGCCTTTTTGTGAAATGATGTAAAATATATACGTCTTCTAAAAATTGCTTGTAGTACTCACTGAGATTTTACTTCTTTCCTTCTGATGCTTAACACTTGTTAGGGGTTGCATTCTTTAGTTGAGGTGTAAAAGGCATGGTTGTGCTGAGGGGAGGGAGTATGGCAGTCCTCACATGCAGGGCGTCACACATGTTGAATGTGATGCTTGCATATCTTTTCTTTGTTTTTCTCTTTTGATGTCCACACCTGGCAGTGTTCAGGGGTTACTCCCAGCTTAATTCTCTTGGAGCAACCCAGGGATCAGGTCAGGCCCACTACATGCAAAGCCTGCTCTCCAGCCCTTGGAGCTATGTCCCTGCCCTGCACATCTTTTTAATTGTGGACCTCACCTAGAATATCACACTTTTGGAATGTTTCCACATCTGGCTGTAATGCACTGAAAATCGCTTGTGGGGGTGGCAGTCACAGACAGCACAGCTGCCAGCATCAGGCTTCATCAGGTGGTGACACTGGATGTGTGAACTTGTGGTCATACAGTTGAGGGCACTTAGGTGAGCTATTTCTTCTTCATTTTTCTTAAACGGAACTTTGGGATATTTGGAAAAAATTGAAACAACTTTAAGCTTAGCTCAGGATTGAGAATCAGGTTTCTAGGACTGGGAAATAGCAAGAGCCCACCTGGGCTCAACCCGCAGCTGCACCTGGTCTCTCTTGTTTCAGGGTCTCTCGGGCAGTGTTGGGTACAGCATGGAGGCCCCTCGGCACCAGCAGAGTGGACCTGGTGGTCCCAGCATCTCAGGGCCTGGAGCAGCACTGAATGCTCAAGCCCTCACAGTGAGTGCTGGCCTATTTAGCCAAGTATCCCAGCATGCCACAGGTATGCCCCAGGAGCACCACTTGGGAGACTAAGGTGGTTGTGTAGAATGTGTGAGCTGATACGAAGTTCGTTTTGAATCTTATAAAACGTTTTGGTAGGTAGACTGCAAAAAACATTTTTTTTCTTTTTGGGTCACACCTGGCGATGCACAGGGGTTACTCCTGGCTCTGCACTCAGGAATCACTCCTGGCAGTGCTCAGGGGACCATATGGGATGCTGGGAATCGAACCCAGGTCGGCCGCGTGCAAGGCAAACGCCCTACCCGCTATGCTATTGCTCCAGCCCTGCAAAAAACATTTCTACTAAAGCTTAAGAAGATGCTGATGTGATCTTTTTCCTGGCGGAATATTATGAATTGTAACTAGTTTGGTCTCATACATATCATTATCAAACGGGTTTAGAAGACATTAAAGTGTGTTTTGCCGGAATTGCCTATTTAAATCCATTAATATTTACCTGGCATTGCTTTCGGTAGACTGGGAACACCCGTAAGGATGATTAGAGGCTGCCCCAAAAGCCTCCCTCTCTCTCAAAGTGCCTGACAAGCTATCGGGGATATCCCGCATGCATGGCAGGGCTCTTCATGTTCCTGGAGCGTGCAGACACTTGGCTGCACTGGCATGCCATAGGGACGAATGAAGACGTTACTGGTGCCCGCTCGAGCAAGAGCAATCAATGAACAACGGGATGATAGTGATAGTGATTGTGGTGTAAATCAAAGGAGAAAGTGTTAAAAACTTGCAGAATAATTGTACCATTTAATATTATGTTGCAGATCAAAAGAAATATGTATATATGGAGAGATGGTCAAACTCCCCATGATACTGATACTAAAGGCATCTTTAAGTACTCAAAGAACTGGAAACAATCTTTAAGTCCAAGCAACTGAAAACAAAAATAAACAAATGGGATTACATTAAATTAAGAAGGTTTTGCAACTCAAAGGAAATGATGACCAGAATATAAAGAAATCCGAGGAACTGGGAAAAAATATTTTTTTACCACTCATATAAAAAAAGGTTAGTATTCCAGATGAGTAAAGAACTTATTATAACTTTACAAGAAAAAAAGTCCACTTTATTTTTAAAAATGGGGAGAAAAGATGAAAAAAAATCCTCAAGGAATGTATACAAGTGACCAAAATGTATATGAAGTTGGGGAGGCATCACTTTCCCCAACTTTGAACTGTATAAGTCTTTCTTCATTTTGGCAGTTTAGTTCATCCCTGAGATTTTATCAGCCTCTCCTTGCTCATCCTTCTTAACGCTGCCATACTGGGGGCTCTTTTGGTGTCAGGCGAATGAGGCCCATTGTTGTTACTGTTTTTGGCATATCGAATATGCCATGGGTAGCTTGCCAGGCTCTGCCGTGTGGGCGGGACACTTTCAGTAGCTTGCTGGGCTCTCCGAGAGGGATGGAGGCTTTTAGGGCAGCCTCCAATCACCCTTACAGGTGTTCTCATGGTTCAAACCATATTTGAACGCCATCAAATAGAATGTGAAAATTATGAAAAATTAGTATTATGTGTCTTTTGGTGTGTCATTCGTCTGCTTTGAGGCCATGCGGTCTGGAAAGTGGCCTGGAGCATGGCAGCGGCTGGGTAGTGGAGGTCTGCTGGTAAGGTATTTATCTGAATCCGGTAGGGTGAGGCGTCTGGGTTTGATCCCTGGAGCGCCGAAGTTGGAGGAGGCAGACAGAGGATCTTGTTTCAGGGTCTCGTTGAGCCTGGAGTTCAAGGTTGCAAAGTTCTGCTTTACCTGGTTCTGTGGGGCTTCACTCATGCGTGAGGTTTGGCCGAGTGTTTGGAAAGCGGCCTGCAGCGTGGCGGTGGCTGGGTAGTGGAGGTCGAACTGTACTACAAAGTGGTAATAATTAAAACAACATGATATTGGAATAAAGACAGATCTGAAGACCAATGGAATAGGGTTGAATATTTTGCACACACCCTCAAATATATACTCATTTAATCTTTGATAAGGAAGCAAGAAATATGAAGTGGAGCAAGGAAAGCCTCTTTAACAAATGGTGCTGTCAAAACTATACAACTACATGCAAAAAAAAAAATGGACTCAGAACTCTACCTACCACCATGTATAAAAGTCAGATAAATGTATTAAAGACTTCAACATCAGACAAGAGCAGAATCCATAAGGTACATGGAAGAAAAGATCATAAACCCTCCATGATATCAAAGTTAGAGGTATCTTCAAAGATGAAATGTCACTGACCAAGTAAGTGGAAGCAAAAATAAACAAATGGGACTATCTTAGTCTTAGTTTCTGCACCTCATAAGAAACAATGACTAAGATACAAAGATAGCCTACAAAATGGGAAAGGATATTTACCCAATACCCTTCTGATAAGGGGTTAATATCAAGGATATACAAGGCACTGGTTGAATTTTCAAGAAAAAAACCCATCCAATCCCATCAGAAAATGGGGTGATGAAATGAACAGAAACTTTCCCAAAGGAGAAATTCAAATGGCCAAAAGGCACATGAAAAAATGTTTTTCATCACTAATCATCAGGGAGATGCAGATCAAAACAACAGTGAGATATCACCTCATACCACAGAGACTGGCTCACATCCATAAGAACAAAAGTAACCAGTGTTGGTGTAGATATGGGGATAAAGGAACTTTTTATCAGTGATGGTCACAATGATGACTGGTCTAGCCTTTTTGGGAACACAATATGAACATTTCTCAAGAAACTTGAAATTGAGCTCCCATTTGACCCAGCAATACCACTTCTGGGGATATACCCTGGGAGCCCAAAATCACACAGCAGAAATGGCATACAAACTCCTATGTTCATTCATCATAGCCAGAACCTGGAAACAACCTGAGTGCCTAAGAACAGACAAATGAATAAAGAAACTATGACACATCTATACACTTGAATATTATGCAGCTGTTAGGAAAAATAAAGTCATAAAATTTGCCTGTAATTGGATGGATATGGACAGTATCATGCTGAGTGATATGAGTCAGAAGGAGAGGGTTAAATACAGAATGACTGCATTCATTTGTGTTATATAAAAATATATATGGTAGAAAACGAATATCTATGGCCAGGGAAACAGGAGGACTGGTCAGTGGTTGAAACTGACCACAAGTGTGAGGAGGGGCTGAGAGTAGATAAGATAGAGATGAGACCAATATCACAATAATAGCTGCAAATGTTCATGCTGGACAATACCTGATGGTTAAAAGTAAGTAAAGGGATATTCTTGATAACCTTTCAATATCAATATTTCAAACCACAATGCTCAAAAGAAGAGAAAGAGAGAGATAGAGACAGACAGAGAGAAGAAGAAGCAGAAGAAGAAAAAGCAGAACCAGCAGAAAAGGAAGAGGAAGAGGAAGAGGAGGAGGAGGAAGAGGAAGGAAAAGAAGAAGAAGAAGAAGAAGAAGAAGAAGAAGAAGAAGAAGAAGAAGAAGAAGAAGAAGAAGAAGAAGAAGAAGAAGAAGAAGAAGAAGAGGAAGAAGAAGAGGAAGAGGAAGAAGAAGAAGAAGAAGAAGAAGAAGAAGAAGAAGAAGAAGAAGAAGAAGAAGAAGAAGAAGAAGAAGAAGAAGAAGAAGAAGAAGAAGAAGAAGAAGAAGAAGAAGAAGAAGAAGAAGAAGAATCAAAACAACAACAACATGTTATCTCACAACAGAGAGACTGACACACACACACAAAACAAATGCAATTGGTGTTGGCATGGATGTATGAGAAGCAGAGAGGAAGGGACCCTCATTATTCACTGCTGTAGGAATGTTGACTGGCATAATCTTTTTAGAAAACAATTTGGATGGAAACTTCCCCCAACACTAGGAATTTAGTTTCCATATGATCCAGCAATTCCATTTATTGGAATATACCCCAAAGGCCTAAATACACATTGCAGAAAAGATATTTGCACTTTTATGTTCACTGCAGTGTTGTTTGTATTAAAACAAATCTAGAAACAACCCAAGTACCCAAGAACAGATGACTGGGTAAAGAAACTAAGATACTTACACACAATGCAATATTCTTGGCCTTAAGAAAAAATGATATTATGCTATTTGCTGTTATATGGCTGGAGCTAGAGAGTGTTGCTGAGTGAAGCTAGAGGGAGAAACATCAAAGCAGAATGATATCTCACAAATGTGAGATATAAAGAAACATAATAGGGTATTAACAAGTGTCCCAAAGGCAATAAAAGTGAAGGACATAAGAACTGGTATGCATTAGGCAGCATGGTTCTGAGGGTGGTTGGGGGGTTAGGACAGGGAAGTTAGGACTACAGCAATATAAAGGGAAGTGGTCACTCTGGATGAGGGGGTGTTGAAAGGTGGTAAATTTTTACACATGATACCCTGTTGATAACAGTACTGTAAACCAAAGTTCCTAAAATTTATTTTAAAATGCCTGTGATAGACTCAGGGTGGTGTGTGAGAGGGAAACTGGGGCACAACGAAGGGATTGGTGTTGCAACATTGAATGCCCTGAACACAATCATAAAAAAACTTTTAATTCAGAGTGATGAAATGGAAAAAATTAAAATAAAATTGGGTCTTGTCAAGAACAACCATTGCCTCTGGTGAAGACTAAAGGAACTTTAAGCAAGCATCTATTTACTCCCTGAGTCATTTGCCATATGTAGACGGTGGGCAGGACGGGGAGTGGGAAGACTGAATGGGGTGGAATTTTAAAGCCTTAAGCAAAACCCCTCTGCAAAAGTGCAAAGTGTTTTCAGCATTTTGTTAGTCAAAATTGAGGCTTAGTGACTGATTTTTCGGAAGTAGCTCCAGAAAATGTTCCAAGACGCCAGTTGCAAATCCTGGAAGACCAAGGACAATCAAGATATGGATAACGCCTTACCACAGCTGAGAACCAAGTCCCAATCAGCTCAAAGAATTCACAGGAATTCACTTTCAAGCAGATCTTTGTTCAGTGAGTGATTACATGAATGCCAAGGCAATCAGACACCTGGGATGACAGAGCAGATTGTTAAAGGACATTTTATAGTTTGATTTATCTTGGCAGGTAGAACAGGCAGCTTCTCTTACCTCATTAGGCAGCTACTAAGAGGAAATAATTGCTATTCTTGCATCTAGGAGCAAATGACCAGATTGGCCTCCCCTCTGAGTATGCCCTGTACATATCAGAGTAGAGCCCTACTCGCAGATAAATTACCAGCAGAGCCTACCTCTAGCTATCCAGGAGAGTTGGGATTTTAGCACAAGACCTAACAAAATTTCTTTGATATTGTTTTTTTTTTCAGTATCTGCTCACACTGGCAGTCAAAGAAGACATTAATTTTGGATGGAGACGCTTTACTTGTTTACAATGAGGATAGAACAGAAAGTGCTTTCCAAACCAGGTGCCAAGCCTTGAAATTTCAAATAATGGAATTAGATCTTAGAACACTTAAGAAATAGAGGTAAGGCCAGACAGCTACTAATAAGCCTGACAGATGAATGTGTTTGTCTGCTTTCAAAATTTTACTTGTATTATTACAGTATTTCAAAAGGATACATATCTGTCCCCATTACTGAAATTATTGGCAATTATAAGAAACTAGCTGCATCCACTTTCAAAACATTGAGTAAAACTTAGAAAGCAGCACAAGTCATTGAATTTGTGTTTTGGGTCTCAGGAGTTAAGAGGGAAGTAAAAAATGTAATGGTGAGGATAAAGACATTTGTACAAAGAAGATAACATGGAAACCAAGGGGGAGTCGGAGGGGGTGGAGTTTGATATGAGTGGTATCAGTTAGAGTGACCACAGATATGATTCAAAGGATAGAGCACATGACTGGCAAGGACAGAGGTGCCAAGTTTGATCCACAGCTATAGGACTGCCCCCAAGCACCAAGTGGTGTGTTAGTGGCCCCAAGCACTGCAAGTCCAGAGCACCATGAGACTGAACACCACAGCACCAACCTGAGCACTGAACTGTCAGGCCTGCACTGCAGAGCTTAGTATTATTGATCCTACATAGCACCCTGATCCCACCCCAGCACCATTGCCTATGACCCTCATTAAAAACAAAGATCACCTGCCTATTGGAGCCCACCAAATCCACCAAGATGTGTTTTTACCCCCCCCCCCCCCCATACTACGTTAGTACCTTGGGTCAGCTTGTTCAATTGTCTTTCTTTCCAGGAAAGAACTAGTTCACTAATCATTAGATTAAAGTACTACATATTTCAATACATCATATTTGGGTCACCAAGGCAAGAATTAAAAGAGAAAGTATGCATTGACTCACAGAGCTTTTAGAATGAAAACACACACACACATATGTCTCTCTGTGTGTTTTGTATATATATTATATATATAATATCCCAAGTCTGTTGATTTGGCTAAAGTCAGTCCTGCACAAACCAAATTTCTCATGTGGGTGGAGGAAATGCTTTGATAACATGAGTTTGCAAAGAGAGCATCAGAAACTTGCAAGTTAGTTCATGATAAGTTTAAATTAACACCAGTATGACCAAAAGCCAACTGCATTGCATAAATAAGAAGGAAAGGTATGATTTATTAAATTCCTAATATGTAAAAATATATGTGCCCGAGTCCTTAAAGTTAAATATGAGTATCCCTACATTTTACGGAAGTATAGGAGTTCTGAAAAATTAAAGGCTACAGATTCAAAACTCTACTCAAAACATGCCTTTAACTTCTGTTCCTTCTAAAGTTTTTGACATGAAGGCAAAGAACAAAAGAGAATAAATTTATGTCATGGCAATGAATAGAGAAAGATACTGCAGGAGAGAAATTTGCCGAATTTCTCAAAGGAAAGTACAGTAAAAGGCAGGGCTCCTGCAGAGTTTGCTCCCAACTCAAATACTCAGCAAAGTAGGTGGAAATGGCAAGAATGACAGAAAGCAGCATGATTAATTGAAAATAAGTCTATAGAGCAGCTTTTGCAGTAGACCTCCCAGGAACCCCATCTACTCCCATATGTGCAAACCACCTGGCAAAGGTGACATTTATCAGACACAACTCCTAGGAACTTAAGCAATTGAATTTTCTAGGGGAGGGTCATTGTTTCTGTATGGATGTAAGAGACCCTCTCACTCTGCCACAGCAGATGAGGAAGGCTTCACTCCTCACCCATTGCACTCTAAGGTAGAATTTCCATGGCATGTCAGACACACATGCACAGTTCTTATTAATAAGTCCCATTCATTGGAAGCACGTGGTAGGCAGAAGGATCAAGTCCTTGCATCCTAAACATGCTCCTCCTCATCACAGTAATAAAATAATAACTAGAACACTTTCCAGAGGACAATCAATTGATACCCCTGTGTCTGTCCGGATGTAAGAGCATTGGAAGATGGACAACAGAGTAAGTCCAACAAACAAACATCCATTGCCACACTTATTTTGTGGTCTGTGCTCCCCTTTGACTTTGAAAAGGATTAAGTGATGGGGCTAAGAGACCAGAAAATTTACTGTAATGAAAACCTTTCCAAATGGAAACAGAGAACCAAAAGGAAGAAGTTTTTCTACCTGTAAAAACTTGTCTATCATATTGCAAAACTGAGAAACACGAGCATTCTGAGTTTAGTTGGGATTACAAGGGTCATTGGGAATTGTAATTACTGAGAGAATGGGTTTAGTAGAAGGAAGAGACTAACTAGCCACCAATGAGTAGTGAGTCAGTTAACAAACTAGTCACGGAAAAAAGTCACAACCACCCATGAAAAAAATGAGACTATATGATTAAAGTCTAGGGGATTTGTCACAGAAAGATTCTGGGATCTCAGCTGACACAATCCTTGCAACTAATATTGTTGGAAACTGTCAGAAATGCCACCTGGGGAAAAGAGAGGCTTTCTCTCTAATACTCTGCCTTCCATCTTGCTCTTCCCTGGCCAGAAATCAGCAGACACACAGCCCGTATGTGTTGGCAGAGCCACAAAGAGGAGAGTGCCGATGAATTTAGAACAAATAGGTCCTGTGCTGGCATATACACTGAGGCTTATTTATATGCTTGCTTCTGTAACAGACACACACTGCTAAGCTGCTAAATGCTTTACATCCGTTACCCCATTCAATTTAGGCAAAACTATAAAATGGTTCCTGTAGTAACCCCATTAACTAGGTATGAGCTTAGTTAAATTTCACCAATAGTATAAAAACACACACACATACATGGCAATAATTGGAAGGATATGTTAAAGTTTTCAGAATAATTAATGTTTTAAATTTATAAATGCATAGCTAAATGTATGATTATATTACTTTCCGTGCTGGAGGAAACTGTTAGGATTAAACCTGAGATTTTTGCCAACAGAACAGTGAACTGAGGCTTCAAAGATGGTGAGGGAGTGGAGAAGGCACCTTAGGACAGTGGTGGGGAGTTACTGACAATCTGGTGGTGGGAAGGGAGTCAGATTGCAAGTATAATGTAATAATGAAACTGTTGGAAAATGTAATATCTCAATAAAATGTTTAAATTTAGAAATGATTATGCTGGTCATCTGCACAAAAAGATCATGTGAGGACAAGAAACTATTTTTTCTATTTTAATTTATTCATATATTTAATGCCAAATTATTCATTGCTTTTATAAGAAGAAAGGAGGAGATATAAGTTAGCTAACAGAACAAATTTCAAATAATTCTAAAAGCTTAGCTGATTATATTACACTCCAATATATCCCCTCGAGAATTAATCTATAAATATGGTCTGCCTCCAAAACTAGTCCCATATTCACTAGATAGTCAGAGAATGTGGCAGGAAAACTGAGGAAAGGGAACATAACCTGAGACCACAAGGGAAAAATAATGTGTTCCTTATAAGCTCAATATATGAGCAGTTTCAAGATCTCTAAGCACTCCGTCACTGTATCACTGTGTCAGTGTCATCTCGTTGGTCATTGATTTGCTTGGGCAGGCCCAGTAACATCTCCATTCATCCTAACACTGAGATTTTAACAGCCTCTCTTTACTCGTTTTTCCCAATGGTGCCGCATTAGAGACTTTTCAGGCTCAGGGGAGTGAGACCCATCATTGTTACTATATTTGGCATATGAATACACCACGGGGAGCTTGCCAGTTTCTCCCCCGTGTGGGCAGTAAACTCTTGGTGCTTGCCAGGTTCTTCAAGAGGTAGAACTAGGCTATCAGATGTCACTTCAGGGAGTTTGGTTTTAAAGTCTCTGGATGTTGGCCGTTGATGGGATTACACAGAGCCAGGGCAGTTTCTGTGTGTGACCACCCAGCTACTGGAAAATGGGGAATCTGGGTGGAAGAGGCCCAGTCCTGATCTGAGCAGTCTTGGAGATCTTGGCCCCGGGTCCTGCACATTTGGGTTCCTCTGCCGGTTCCTTCATGTGTGAGGCCCATCCGAACATGTGGAGAGTGTCCTTGAGTATGGCTATTGCTGGGTCCTGGAGGTCTTCAACTTCACTAGCACTTGAATTAAGTGCTAGTAGCAATAATAATAATAACATTAATATTAATCAATTATTAAGCACTCCTAATCTACTGAAAGATTTGTAAAAGAGCATATGAAATAGCTTTAGCCCAGATTCTGATACTTGATTATTTATTTTGAGACATTGCCAAAATATTTCTGCAGTTAGTCTATCCTAATTTTATGTGAAGTGTTATGGGATAGATTATATAATCAGGTGGTGTGATTAGTTTCATGAGATAGCTCCTGTCAGTGATAAGGCAACTGACATAAAATTATTTTATGCCACTGTTATAAACCTGAAATGTCCCTTTCTTTGCCTCAATGAGTATGTGCTGCAATCTAAATAAAATCTTATTGTATCTAGCCAAACATATCATCATTGAAATGAATTTGACTAACCATCCAATTAGTTGTTATAGCCTCCAAGTAATTAACTCCATTAAATTAGCTCCAATTTTTTTTCAGAAAAACAAATGGAATGGAGAATATAACAATTTCAATCCTATGTAACTTATTCTCCAAACTTTTTGTCATCATTTTTGGCAAAATAAAATTGACTCTCCTTAATTACATTTTTTCTTCATACATTCTTAGTCTAAGAAGTGATCTCTTCTAGTGGAGATGTTATTAGCATAATAATGTAAATAAGTCATAGTAGGGGCAGAGACTCTTATCAGTAAGGGACAAACTTGTTTCCTATCTGGATTCTCAGACACCTAAAGTTTTTCAGTAAGATATTTTGCAAGAAACTAGTAGTGTACCTTAAGAATGGGGACTGGGCACATAGTACAGGGATTAAGCTGCATGTGTTTCTAGCAAAACTCACTCTAGACAGAAGCACCATTGTGAACTCCTTTCTTGGATCTTAATATTGAAAGACCAGTTTGCTGGAGTAGCCCACAGATCTCTTAAACACCACTTGGGAGTACCTCCCAAAACTGAAGTTAGGAAAGTGCTCAGAATATAAAAATAGACATGATTTTGTAGATTTATAATCTGTGCATTTTGTCCTGGCCCCATGCTCAGAAAGAACCTGTGTTTGTTTGAATGCTTTATTTTAACAAACTTGAAATTCTTAATACTATTGAAATTAGTGCTCCTACATTTTAATTTTTATTGAGCCACACAAATTTTGGTAGTTCATTCCGTATTAGAGATGAAGCCAAGATCTTGTTTGTAGAAAAGTGGCCAATATAGACCAGACATTTAAAACTGGGAAGATCAGGAAAGGGAAATGGAGAGATAGTACAGTGAATAGGGCTTGATTTCCCCGCAGCCCACCAGATTCAATCCCCAGGAACCCATATGGTTTCTTGAGCCCACTCAGGAGTGATCCCTAAACATAGAGCTAGGAGTAGCATCACTGGGTATGGCCTCAAAATAAAATAGAATTAAATAAATATTATTTTTTATTCATCAGGAAAAAAGACAAGATTCCAGAGCAACTAAATCTAGGTGGAACTATTTGAAATTAAAAGTGACATATTTGAAAAAAATAAATAGCTTTATACTATATTTTAATATCATGAAAGATTATACCTATAGGATTATCTGTCTTAATATTATATCCTTAATAGAGGAATGTTTCTTTGGCTAATGTGAACTGTGTTATAAATTCTTCTTTTAGTTCAAGAATTCAAGAATTTATATATATATGTAAATTATATAAATGTACACACATACATAAATTTACACAAATTATATAAATTATACACAGATATACCTCTCAGAGAACCCGGCAAGCTACTGAGAGTATCCCGCCCGCAGGGTAGAGCCTGGCAAGCTACCCGTGGTGTGTTTGATATGCTAAAAACAGTAATGATAGGTCTCATTCCCTTGACCCTGGAAGAGCCTCCAATCATTGGGAAAGGTGAGTAAGGAGAGGCTGCTAACATCTCAGGACTGGGAGGAAAAGAGATGTTACTGGTGCCTGCTCGAGTAAATCAACGAACAACAGGATGACAGTGATACAGTGACAGTTCAAGAATTCACATTTAGTTCTACTTTCCTGTCTTTATTTATTATTCTCATCTCATATTTTCTCTCACTTTTCAAAACTTAACCTTACTTATCAATGTATTATTTTACATATTTTCCAAAAATGTTATCTGACATTGTTGGGACAATAATATGCATCTAACTTAAATTTAACACTATTTTCTCATTCCACTAATGATTACTTCTACTTTCTCTAGCACTTAATATCAGACACATCTGTGTTCAGTTTAGGGTAGAAATGCAGAAAGATTCTGAACTCACATCTTCCCATGGACCACACCAAATCTGTGGTCATATCAAAAATAATTTCCTGCAAAAACATTTAAAACACTAAAGAAAAAATAAAAATAGATTCACAGGAAATAGTTTCATAAATCCCTTTCTGGTGCAATCACCCACAGTTACGAGGAAAACTAAGTATTTCCCCGGGGAGCAAGGAGTTTAAACCCCATACCTGTTACCCAAATTTTTAAAAATCAAAAGTAGGAGTCTCCAGACAGCTAGCTTTCAAAGTCAATGAAGTTGTGTTTATGAAATTTGCAAGCCTATAGTGATCTGTAAAAGTGGCCTCAATATGTTTACAAATGAACAGTCATCAACCTTATGACTCAGCAGAAAAAGGTTTATGATTGAAATGTGCATAATCTTTCTGTAAAAGAGTCCTGCTATCTTGAATTTTTCATCTGAGGAACAGGTATCTAATTTAACACACACCTGGAAACACACTATGCAGAGGTCTTGGCTGTATCCCCCTAGGTGGCTCGTATCTTCCAGAAAGGAAGGTGTATACTCATCTGTTGTCACTATACTATGGTCAATTCGAGAAATCATGCTTGACTGTCTGGATCTGCTAGCCACTAAAGACTTGTGTACTCAAAAACCAATACCCATGTCTGGTGCTTTTTTTTTTTTTTTAAAACCATTTTCACACAGTTGATGTTCTTTGGTTACCTATCCTGGTGGTGATCAGTGAACTTATGTCACAAATGAACTGTACAGAGAAACAATTACTTTTTAAAATTTAGTTTAATTGCTATAAAGTTGTTCACAATAATTTGTTATATTTACTATTTCAACATCAATCCCACCATTACACCTATCCACCACCATATTTCAAATGTTTCTATCCCAAATACAAATCTTGCCTCCAAAGCAGAATCTAAATAATTTATGTTTGTATTGCTTGTTATGAATAATCCACTAAAAATGATCCCAAATATTCTTTTAGAGAAAAGTGTGTGAAGATTGATGTATTTCACCTGGAACCATTAAGCAATTATATAGAGATTACTAACATGCTGTTAAAGGTTGATCTGTGTGTGTGTGTGTGTGTGTGTGTGTGTCTTGAGATGGGTTGCCTTCTATTCTACACCCCATCAAATATGCTGTGTTACTTTTGGTACATCGGTGGTGTTGAGTACGAGATGTCACATGGCCGCAAATGCATGTGCACTCTAGAAATAGTGGCTAATTTAATTTTTTTTAACTGGATGGTGACACTTTGGGGTCGAGAGGCATCTCTATGATGGATTGTTCTGTGTTGCTCTCCTCCGAGAGATCTATTTGGGAGTCTCTGGAGCATGGACATTAATGAGCTTATATGGTGCCAGAGGCAGTTCCTGGGTGTGGCTGCCAGAAACACAAGGAGATACGGGGAGGTTGCCCATGCAAGCCTGAAGATTTCAGTCACAAAACACGCATACCTGGGTTTTTAGCAGTTTTACTCATGGATGAGGTTCATCTGAGCCTATGGAGATTCAACGACAGTGATTGAGTTCTAGAGGTTTTTGGCTGTCGTTGCTCTGTTGGGACAAGGAGGGGGAACTCATCCATCCAACTCCAGGTTGTCCCGGGTGAGACATCCTGGAGTGGTGTTCGGAGACAAGAGAAACAATTCTTAACCAGCAAAGTTCCTTTTTCCCACAGCAAATCACCAAAATTGTATAATTTTGATACAATAATAATAGAGAATTAGTACAATTCTCTATGCAAAGTAAGCTGGTAGACACCATCTTCACACTCTTCCTCTCTCCAGATCCATATTTTCGATGTCCCCAGGAAGGAGTTTGATGTAACTGTCTGGTGCTCTGGATTTTTTATTTGTCTCCCAGAGGACACATGCGGTTTTGGTCTGAGTATAGTGACAAGCAGGGTTTGTATTCATGTCTTAATATGATAAAGGCAAATGAAGAAATAGTTCTTTGCTTAATATCATGCAATGATATAAGAAACAGACAAATATCAATTTTCTAGTCTTCCCCTGTGGGAGATAAATTTATATATTTTAAAGGTTTATTTAAAAGTTTATTTCTGAGGGTCTGACTTTCAATTTAGCTATGGATTGAAATTTTTCCACTGGGGAATCAACTGTACTGATTTAACTCTAAGGGTTAAGAAAAAGTAAAGCATTTACATACTTTAAAACGTTGGAGGGGCTGGAGCAATAGCACAGTGGGTAGTGCATTTGCCTTGCACGCGTCCGACCCGGGTTCGAATCCTAACATCCCATATGGTCCCCTGAACACCGCCAGGAGTAATTTCTGAGTGCATGAGCCAGGAATGACCCCTGTGCATCGCTGGGTGTGACCCAAAAACCAAAAATAAAAAAATTAAAAAAAAACAAAACTTTAGAGAGTCAATCAGTAACTAGGGCAGAGTTAATTTAACTCCTAGCAGTTAATTTAATTTCCTAAGGAAGCAACTCTCTCAGGACTTAGAGATGGCTGTTTTACCTAATGCATGAAAAATAACAGTCAAAGGCAGTGAAGAAATAGAGAATTTATTCCAAAGGAAAGAATAAAGAAAGACTTCGTGTAATGACAATAACTGCTCTACCTTATAAAGAGCTGAAAATCATGATCATTTCTATAAAATCAGGAAAATAAACCATCAGCAAAATGAGCAGTTCAATGATGATTAAAAAATTTCTTGAATATGGACATCAAGTCATCAAGCTTTGAAGAATATGATATATGAACTGAAAAAATATAATAGAGATACTTTATAGAAAATTAAATGAACTAGAAGAAAGTATTTCAGTAAACTTGGAGAGGACAGTAAAATAAGGGAGGAAGGAAGGAATAACTGAAAAGAATGGCCAGGAGCAATAGTATAATAGTATAGCACTTTCTTTGTAATGCAGCTGACTCAAGTTCAAAACTTGATACCCAATATGGTTCCCCATAAGTCCTGCCAGGAGTAAATTTGGCCCAAAAACTAAATTATAAAAACAAGAAGAAAAATAGTGAAGATTTTTAAGATGATGTAATGGGTGAAATAAGTCAGTATAAGGATTCTAGAAGGAGAGAAAAACAGGCAGAAAGCTTAGCTACTGAATAGCGTTTGAAAACATTCATTTAAAGTAATATTCAGTGTATGTATCCTTGTAAAGTTTTCAGTTCACAGGTAATTGATTTTGTACACATATTACAAGTAGGCAGTCATAAATTTATATTTTCTAAAATTTTCTCTCCTGGTCATCTTTGTCTTAAAGTCTTAATTATTTAACTTAATGTTTAATTTTATTAGAATTTTTATCACATAAGGTATGCATATATCCTTCTGAATGAATATCTACCAATGTACAATTTTTTTTTTTTGCTTTTTGGGTCACACCCAGCGATGCTCAGGGGTTACTCCTGGCTTTGCACTCAAGAATTACTCCTGGCAGTGCTTGGGGGACCATATGGGATGCCAGGGATCGAACCTGGGTCGGCCGCGTGCAAGGCAAACGCCCTACCCGCTGTGCTATCGCTCCAGGCCCCCAATGTACAGTTTTTTTTCAATGAGACATGACTTTATTTTGGCTGGATAAGAATTTTTGTAATAAAATCCTCTATTTCCAATATTTAAGATAGGCTTAATGAACAAAAATTTGTTCTTTCAATCTTTAAACTAATATTTATCTTCACTCTTCTTCAAATTTTACCAGCACTTTTGCTTGTGTCTTTTCTCACCAGTTTTCCATAGAAAACTGCATGACTTCTAGAATTTTTCTTGTCTGTCCTGTTTTTCTAATCAGTTTCTTTCATTATTTCATAAAAACCCTAGGCTTCACTTTCTTCCAAAAGATTAATTAAATAAATGTGTAGTCATATCACTTCTATAAAAGCACCTTAACCTTCACATTACGTGAAAACAATAGTGCAGAATTCACATTAAGTAAAAACAATACTACAGAATCTGTACTGGAAGATGAGATAAAAACTATAAAAAGGTCAATATATATATGAGAGAAAAAAATTTTTCTGTAGTGATAAATATAATAGGTATTAAGTACATTATCTTTGCATTTATATCAGTTTTATGTTCAGGTTAGAAAATGTTATGTGCCTGGTTAAAGAAATAACTTTCCTCTTCTTTCCATATAACCCATATTATTAACTATTTCTAATAGCAAGAACAATATATGCATTTATGATATTGTCTCCAAGTACATTTTTAAAAAAATTGATAGCTACTCTTTATATCATCATTTATGTCCATTAGAGCTTATAGGTTCTAGTTTATTCTAAACCTTTGCTCATATTCATTTGTTCAAAAGTAAATAACCCAATTTTGTAATGGCTTCAACACAGCAATGGTTAAATTCTGACTCTATGAATATTTCAACCATTTGTTGTGTGGTTGTTCAATTCCTCATTCACACTTATGAAGAAATATATATACTCTTTGTACCTTCATTCCTTTGTAAAGCATATTGGAGTTGATATTATAACTAAAATAGTCATGCAATGACTAAAATGCTAACATTTCAGTGTCATCACAATAAGCATGATATCTGTGTTTGTGATAAACATTTCATATAAGCATAAGAGGGCTGGAGCAATAGCATAGTGGGTAGGGCCTTTGCCTTGCACTTGGCCGACCCGGGTTTGATTCTTCCACCCCTCTCAGAGAGCCTACCAAGCTACCGAGAGTATCTCGTCCGCATGGTAGAGCCTGGCAAGCTCCCCGTGGCATATTTGATATGCCAAAAACAGTAACAACAAGTCTCACGATGGAGACATCACTGGTGCCCGCTCGAGAAAATCGATGAGCAACAGGATGACAGTGACAGTGATACAGTGATAAGCATGAGTTTCTAACAGGTCAGCTGTTGAAGCAAAATGTGTGATCATCAAGGAAGAATTGCTTTATAGGAAAGTAAACAGGGCCAGAGCAATAATGCAGCAGCAGGTAGGATGCTTGCCTTACAAGTGGGCCTCTCAGGTTTGATCACCAGCACTACATATGGTCCCCTGAGCCAAGAATAAGCCTTGAATAATGCCTGTATGACCCAAAAATAAATAAACAGAAAAAAAGAAAGAAAATGAACAAAGTCACCTTATTTTACATAGTTACATAATATATAATATATTTGTATACTGTAAAAGTATTATTATCATAGAATAATAATTTCTATTTATTACTAAATAGAAATTTAATAAAACGATTACCTCAAAATGATTACCTACTTCAAAACAAAATTCTAAACTAAATTATGTTCTTTCCCCTCAAAGTTTTCCTTTACCCACTAAATTATATATGTGTATGTATGTGCATATATATGTACATATATATTTATATATATGCGCTTAAATTAGAGTTAACCACAAAATGCAAATAAGCATAAATACTTCAGTCATTTCAAAGTTTTTAAAGAAAGAAACAATTTTGGAATCTGCACAGCTTATGTCAAAATTAGGGAAATGTCAAATCAGGGAAATCTTCTGGGAGGTCTTTGTTTCAAAGGTGAATGACACTGACTGCTGCAAACAAGAGGTCGCCTAAAAGAACCCGTGTGTCCATCAGGAAAGAACATGCTAGACAGTTGGGCCTTCCTGCTAAGAGCTACTCCAGTGACAGACGCAGATGGATTTTACAGCTGCAAATGCAGAGGCAGAGAGATTCTGTTCAAGAATTAATAGTCATAAAAAAGAAGTTTTCTTTATAGCTTAGCATCTATATTGTTTGACACACCATCTGCCCTGTCCCTTTCTCTCAACTTCTCAACTTCCCAGGCCCTATTTATGGATGTACTCTGTATAACCCAATATTTTAAAATGTTGAAGATATATATACTAAATTATATATATTATCTACTAAATTATATATATTATATACTAAATTATATAAAGATATATACTAAATTATATAATAATCATTAGAAATATTATACAAGCATATAAAGTATATATTTTGTGTGTGTGTTTAAGAGATTATTTTCATTTATTTATTTTCCTCTTTGGATCACAATCCGGTGATGCACAGCGGTTACTCGTGGCTCATGCACTCAGGAATTACTCCTGGTGGTGCTTGGAGCACCATATGGGATGCTGGGAATTTGAATCCAGGTTGGCTGAATGCAAGGCAAAAACCCGACCCACTGTGCTATTGCTCCAGCCCCATGTTTAGAGATTTACATTTGTTATTTTCTTTTTTACAATTTTCCAGAAGCATATAAAGTATTACTATATCACTATATCACTGTCATCCTGTTGTTTGTCGATTTACTCAAGTGAGTACCAGTAACTTCCTATTACAATCAGCCCTGAGATTTTAGCAGCCTCTCCTTACTCGTCTTTCCCAATGATTGTAGGCTTTTTCAGGGTCAGGGGAATGAGATCTATCGTTACTGTTTTTGGCATATCAAATACGCCACGGTTAGCTTTTCAGGCTCTGCCATGTGGGTGGGATACTCTCAGTAGCTTGTTGGGCTCTCTGAGAGGTATGTATACATCTGTTACTGTATTTGGGATATGAATACGCCAGGGAGCTTGCAAGACTCTCCCGTGCGGGTAATAGATTCTTGGTAGCTTGTCAAGTTCTCCAAAGAGAGAACGAGGCTATTAGATGTTGTGCAGCCACTGGAGGCTATTAAATATTGCCTGGCTGCTTTGAGACCAAGCACTTCCGCGAGCTTGGCTTTATAGTCTCTGGATGTTGGCCATTGGTGGGATTACACGGCGCTAGAGGCAATTTGTGGGTGTGGCTGCCAAGTGACTGGAAAATGAAGGGTCTGGTTGGAGAAACCCAGTCCCAATCAGAGCAGCCTTGGAGATCTCAGCCCCGGGTCCCGCACAGCTGGATTCCTCTGCTGGTCTGTGGCTGGGTCCCAGAGGTCTTCAATTATAAAGTAAATGAAGTGAAAAATAATATAAATTAATATATAAATTAATTAATAAAACTAAAAATTCACTAACAAGTCATCTCAAAAAAGCTACAAATAGAAAGCTCATCACTGTTACTGTCATCCAGTTGCTCATCGATTTGCTCGAGTGGGCACCAGTAACGTCTCTCATTGAGAGACTTATTGTTACTGTTTTTGGCATATCCAATATGCACGGGTAGCTTGCCAGGCTCTGCTGTGCAGGCTCCATACTTTCGGTAGCTTGCTGGGCTCTCCGAGAGGGGTGGAGGAATCAAACACAGGTCGGCCGCGTGAAAGGCGAATGCCCAACCGCTGTGCTATTGCTCCAGCCCAACAAATAGAAAGCAAAGAGCAAAAATATTAAATTAAGAAGAAAATACACAAACAGAAAAAAACCATACATTATTGGGGGCAGAGTGATAGTACAATGCATAGGGGATAGGGGGTTTGCATTGCACACGGTCAACCAGGGATGGATCTCCGGTATGATTCCCCCAAGACTGCCAGGCATGAGTGCAGAGCCAGAAGTAAGCCCTGAGCACTTGCAGGTGTGGCCCTCAAACAAACAAAAACATTAAAAAAATACATTCTTTACCCATGATTATAGAATGATGAGGGAAGAGAAGGAAAGTAATTAAGAGGGGAAGTAAGAAAAGATACACAGAAGTAACAGAGGCATTGGGCAGGGACCTCAGGCATATGGGTGGTATAAAAATATGATGTAAGTATATATCTAAACCAATAAACACTCTTAAAAATGGGAGCTAGAAGCCTGGGGCAGAGAACAGGGGATTTGCATACATCAGTCGTCTAAGGAAGTGGCATAGTTAAATATCCAAACAATAGAGTCTACAACACTGAAAACATGAGATTCAAACTTTAACAACCAAACTTAAAAATGTGCCTGTCAACGTGGCAGGCTGGGGGTTGGGGGTAGGGGGTGAGGGGACAGAACCTGAAAACCCTGGTGGTGGAATTGGTGCTGGATCACTGTATGCCTATACCTCAATTATGAATAACTATGAATCATGGCGCTTTTATAAAATTAAATACAATACTATAAATGATAAATTAAAAATAGATAGTAAGCAAGGAAAGAAAAATCTGTAGCACAGCGGGTAGCGCGTTTGCCTAACATGAGGCTGACCTGGGTTTAAGTCCTCCATCCTTCTTGGAGAGCCCGGCAAGCTACCGAGAGTATCCGCCTGCATGGCAGAGCCTGGTAAGCTACCCGTGGCATATTCGATATTCCAAAAACAGTAACAACAAGTCTCACAACAAGACATTACTGGTGTCCACTTGATGAACTGGACGGCAGTGTTACGGTGCTATCAAAGAATTTCATACAGCAAGTTGCTATTCCCATAAAAAGATGAAACTTAATTCCCCTTCTCTTTTTTGGGGCGGAGGGTCACACCCGGAAATGCACAGGGGTTACTCCTGGCTCATGCACTCAGGAATTACTCCTGCTGGACCATATGGGATGCTGGGAATAGAACCCAGGTCAGCTATGAGCAAGGCTAATGCTCTACCCCCTGTGCTATTACTCCAGCCCAATTTCCCCTTCTCTTGAATGTAGGATTTAGTCACCAAATTCCAAAGTACAAAATGGGAAGTGGAAATAGCAATTCTTTGGTGGCGAAGCCTTGAATATAGCAGAGAATTAGTTCAAAATTTTAAAAATATGAAGCAGATTAACACAGATCTGTTATGCAGCAAATCTCAAAACATGCTTGTATGTATCACATGAAACTTTTTATATTACTGACTTTCTCTTGCCTTGTCTTCCTTCTCTTCATTTTTTAGAAATTACTAGAACTAAAGTATACACAATTTGTAGAAAATTATTGTAGTCCATTGCAAAGAAGATTGATCCATGCGTTTATTATTCTTTGTGCTATTATTTTTCCATGCAGGTTTTTGTTTCTCCAATCAAGGCTTAGGCTTCAAATTTTCTTTTCTGTAGATTGGGTCTGACACCCAACTTACCTTAGTAAATTAGGCAAGAACAAATGCAAGATGATATTTTGACCTTTGAGACTTCCATTTGAAAAGTTCAAGCTAGCTTACTGAAAGATGAAAGAAGGTGTTGAGCTGAGATCATTTCCCCCATATTAACCAGTCTGCCAAATACCATGTATGTGGGTTAGATCATTGTAGACCAACCAGCTACATCCGCCTAGACTAGAAGAAAATCATGGGGGAAAATACAAGATTTAATGGGAAACAACAAATGCTTGATTTTTTAAAGCCACTAAGTTTTGGATTTGATACAAAAAAATGTTAACTGATCATTTCTTCCTTCCTCCCTTCCTCTCTTCCTCCCTCCCTTTCTTCCTCCCTCCCTTTCTTCCTTCCTCCCTTTCTTCCTCCCTCCCTTCCTCCCTCCCTTCCTTCCTCCTTTTCTTCCTTCCTTCCTTCCTTTTTTTTTTTTTTGCCTATGCCTAGGGCTTTCTTCTGACTCTGTATTCAGTCAGGGGTCACACCTGGTGATGCTCAGCAGGGGATCATATGTGATACCAGGAATTGGAATCAGGGTCCTCTGCCTGCAAGGCAAGTTACATTCTTGCACTTTCTCTTACATTCTTACAGTCTTACATCCTGACCTTTCTCTCTAGCCACTGTGTTCTGTTTTGTATCTCACTCAAAATATAAATATAATTAATAACTATTGCATGCGGCCAACCCGAGTTTGATTCCTTTGTCCCTCTTGGAGATCTCGGCAAGCTACCAAGAACATCCCACCTACATGGCAGAGCCTGGAAAGCTACCCGTGGCATACTCAATATGCCAAAAATAATAACAACAAGTATCACAATAGAGACGTTACTGGGGCCCACTCTAGCAAATCAATGAACAACTGGATGACAGTGTACAGTGCTACAGTATCTGCTGCATTCATTTCTCAAACTCCACAGTAAAAATTGCTTACAATGTAGTATATTAGATCTAGATTCTACTGCAGAATCTAGATCCAACTTTTAAAAAAAATTTTATTAGTGAATCACCGAGAGGTACAGTTACAGACTTACAAATTTTCGTGCTTGTGTTTCTGTCATACAATGCTCGAGTACCCATCCCTCCACCAGTGCCCATTCTCCACTACCAATGATCCCAGTACTTCTCCCAGCTCCCCACCCTATCTCCCCTATCCCACCCCACCTCTGTGGCAGGGCATTCCCTTTTGTTTTCTCTCTCTCCTTTTGGGTGTTGTGGTTTGCAATAGAGGTATTAGTGGCCATCGTGTTTGATCTATAGTCTACTTTCAGTGCACATCTCCCATCCCCAGTGGGTCCTTGAACCACACTTTACTTTCCTCCAGCATGTGAGGCCAGCTTCCAAGTCATGGAGCCAACCTCTTGGTCCTTATCTCTACTATTCTTGAATGCTAGTCTCCCATTCTGTTACTTTATATTCCACAGATGAGTGCAATATATCTATGTCTGTCTCTCTCTTTTTTGACTCATTTCACTTAGCATGATACTCTCCATGTTGATCCACTTATATTCAAAGTTCATTATTTCATCTTTTCTAAGTGCTGCATAGTATTCCATTGTGTAGATGTACCCAACTTTCTTTAACAGTCATCTGTTCTCAGGCACTTGGGTTTTTTCCAGATTCTAGCTATAGTAAACAGTGCTGCAATGAACATTTTAGTGCAGATGTCATTTTGACTATACTTTTTTGCCTCTCCTGGATATATTCCCAGGAGTGGTATTGCTGGGTCAAGTGGGAGCTCAATTTCTAATTTTTTGAGAAGCGACCATACTGTTTTCCAAAAGGGCTGAATCAGTCAGCATTCCCACCAGCAGTGGAGAGTTCCTTTCTCCTCACATCCACGCCAACAGCCATTGCTTCTGTTCTTTTGGATGTGTGCCAGTCTCTGTGATGTGAGGTGGTATCTAGATCCAATTTTGATCCTAAATGATGAATTAAGTCCAAGGGCAATTATATTTCACATAGTCAGCATTGAGTAAGCACCTCAGCATCCCCTGATCTCTGCTTCGGCAAAATCATGCTTTGTGTCTCTGTAACAGTCCTTTTATTAATCTATATTAATAAATGTTCTGAATATTTAATCAAAAATCAAGCCCAAGGGGTAGATACACAAAGGGGAATAAAATATAGTCTTGCTTTTGAGAAGTTGCAGGTTCAAGGGTAACAAGAAAACTAAGAGGCAACATTGAGAAACTATTGCCTAGTAGCAGTCAATATTTAATACGTTTTTCAGTTCCTTACTACCGTGGTTGTGTGATACTGATTCATGTCTCAGTAAACTGGGGTACTTACTATTTCTGGGAAGTAGCAGCTGTGCTTTCTGAAACTGCCTGAGGTTGCCAGTGCTTGATCTGTGAATTCTTAGAATAAAAAATTGCTTTTTTCACTTCCTGGACAGAGCTCCTAGGTCTGAATTTAGTTTGTTACTTTGGCTAATTCTAGTTGGCCATCATGCCACCCTCCTCAAGATATTATAATATTTATGTTTTCTCTTCCTATGTTCCTGCCATTTCTCCAGAGGTGGTGTTTATCTACTTCTCATACATGTATCTCCCTAGATATCGGATTACAACTTTCACAGACAATTTTGATCCAATCTCATTGCCTCTCCTTTAAGTGCTACTTGTCAATATAGATTTTTGACTTTCATTTGCCCCTATGTATAGTTCTCCTACTAATTCAGTTCTTAGCTTACCCTTTTATGCACACCAATCTATTGCTTTTCTCTTCACTAAGCAAACTGCACATCACTCACTAAAAACTAATCTGATCATTATAAATATCCAAACCAAAAATTATTACCTCACATAAATTGGGACAAAATAATTGAATGAAAACATTAATCAAAATCATCTAGAACGTAAGAGAAAAGATTATTTTCATTGATAGAAGAACATGTTTAGATTTCCAAATAACAAGGTGCAGAAAGTTATCAACATCTCAATAATAAATCATCTTTGAAACATTTTAAAGCCAGTGAAGAGATCTGAAACATGGTTCCATGTCACTTCAACCTCTTCCCTTAGTTATCAACTATAGAACAAACAGTTGTTAACCCGTTGACTCTGAATACCCTGTTGAATCCTGCTCTTCCTCTGGGAAGGCTGATTAAAGCGAAAACAGAAAATAAGATACAAAGGACAAGCTGAATATTTTTAACTGAGCAAGCAAAAGACAATAAAAAAGATTCAACAGCTGATGAAAACCAGGGCTGTTGTTTAGCCTGCATTCAACCTTGGGAGAACCATTGCACTACTGTACAGAACTCAGATTATTCTGTTGGGGACCCTTGTAGTCATCATCAATCACCCTTATCCTCACAACCTCATTTTTCTCACAGTAGCTTGTGTAAATAAAATAAAACCTTTCCTGAAGGCATACTAAAGGCTGCTCAATAAAATGAGACTGTATGTTCTAAACAAATTGTAGATAGAATATCTATAATTCTGCATGAAATGATGATGTTTCTGAAACAGCTGGGGTGCTAGTAGGATCATTATTGGCCTGTATTTAATAACTCTGAATGTTAAATTTTGTCCAGGCTCCCCTGAAACCAATTTCAATTGGCAAAGAAAAAATGTCAGGGTTAGAAATAACTGATTTGTACATGTAATGTACAAATTGCTGCTGAGAGTTGAATACAAAATTGACCTGGGCTTGAGTACTAGCTAGATTTGAGTCAAGAGAAGGGGGGGAAAAACACAGCAGTGCAACTGGCATAATCAGGTGACAGTATTGGTGGAGAGATGAAGTTTGGTGCATAGTTTAAGTCAACTATTAGATACCCTTCAGAAAAGTGTTGAGAGTTAACCTGGATTTCAGCTCCATGGTCAATGCCTACATCCGTGAGTACTTCTGGCTCAGTTGCAACAACTGCTATCTGCCCTACACCTCTTCCTCAATGAGTCTGGGGCTTGTCTTCAATCTCACCGGTTTCTCAAGGAATGTTTGTATGTATCATTGATATGTAGGTCCAGGTCAAGAAATGAATGGCCCCAGAGCTACCTACGTTCATTTTCTCTCTCTCCGCTTCCTTCTTGAAGCATTAGAAAAGTATCTTCATTATCAATCAACTCTACACAGATCGGATATGTACTCATCAGGAGATTATACAAAATAAGTACTTATTAAAATGTTTTTTATATCCCACTATGTTAGATAGATGTTTTTATCTTTAGGTTACATTATTTATGACATATATTTATATTCCATATTTATCTGCTATTACTATTGCTGTTAGTCAGAGCTCCTGAGCTTTAGAGAGACACATGTGACTGCTCCTGCTCTTGCCACAGGACCGTTAGCTTCCAACTCCAGAGTGCCTGGGGTGCTCTGCAGAGTTTGGATCCCTTTGATTTCTTCTTATCTGATATTTGGCATGAGGACTTCCAAGATGATATTGAGTAATCGTGGAGAAAGTGGACTTTCTTGCCCTATGCCTGATCTCTGACATTGACAATGTCTGTCTGCACAATCTGTCAGTGTGCAGATAGTTACAATATGCCAGTGGACCAAAAGCTTACGTTCAGTAGACTGGGAACACCTGTAAAGGCAATTAGAGACTGCTCCAAGAGGGACAGAGACATGGATGAATGGAGATGTTACTGGGGCCTGCTTGAGCAAATCGATGAACAACGGGATGACAGTGATACAGTGATTGCTGTTAGTAATCATGTTGTTATTTATACTTATTTAACATTTTCAACACCTCTATTAGGGTATACTTGATAGATATAGAATTACACGTACTAAACGGAGTACACTTTAATGAATTTGGACATATGCAAACACATCCTATGTCCTTAATACAATCAAGGTATTAATCATATCCATTAGCCCCCAAGGCATTCCTATGTTCTTTTGTATCTGTTTAGTAGTACTGGTATATAAAATGACCCATTTGCATACAAAATTTTAAATGTACAATATTGATTTGCTAACTCTAGACACCATGTTGTACCAAAGTCTCTAGAATCTGTTTATCTAGCATAGATTGAACTTTATACCTACCAAGTAACAACTTTTTATTTTCTACACTCCCCATCTTCTGTCAATCTTGATTGTACTCACTGACTCCAATAGTCTATTTCATATTCCTCATGTAATTAAAATTGTAATGTTTTTATCTTTCTATGATTGGTTATTCCAATAAATAAAATATATTCCAGGTTTATTTTTGTTATCACAAAAGTCAAGATTATCAGAGAAATAAAAAAAGAACTACAAGGGATATGAAATCACACCTAATACATGACTACAATTTTTAGAATAAAACCAAGTAGCAAGCATATTAGCTAGTATGAGGTGCAGAGGAATTAGAACCAATTATAATTAGTACTATAGAATGTATAATATATATGTATACACAATATATATTATATAATATATACATTATGAATATGTATATGTGTTATGTTAGACTATGGAAAGGTGCAGCCACAATAATGAAGAGAATCTTTCAAAAAGTTAGAAAGAGTACAAGAATTCTGGTGCTTGCCTTGCCTGTGGCCCACCTTGGTTAATCCCTGCAGCACAGATGGTCTCATGAGCATCACCAGGATTGATTCCTGAGCATTTCCATGTGTACTTTCCCCCTAAAAAAATAAAAATAAAACTACTATATAAACCCAGTTGTTTCACTTCTTTGTATATTCTCATAAAAATTAAAGTCAGGTCATAGAGAATTATATGAACTCCCACATGCACTGCAGTATTATTACAATTATCCAGGATGTCAAAACAACCAACATGTCCACTGACTGATGAATAGAGAAAATTTTCTGCATAAAGACAATGGAATCTTATTTATCTCTAAAAGTAAAGGGAAAACATTAATATTTTAGTAATCTTTTCGTTTGCAAAATACTATGAGCATTATAAAAAAAACTTTTAACAAACTTTGATTTATTGATTTCTTGCAAAATTCTTTGAAGAAATTGTAGAACTATAAATATTGTTTGCAAATTATAGAGGTGAACCCTCAGGTTTAGTTAGGCTGTAAGACTTGTTTGGAGTCCCAGGGCTGATTCACACTGAACCCAGGTGAAATTTATACAGGACCTTTGACATAAATACAGGATACTTTTTCTCAGTGAAATCTGCTGCAAGACTATAAACATTCTAAAATTACCTTTATAAGTTCCTTAACAAATGTGAATTGTTGTATTTGACACTTTCAGAGTTCAATAGGCTTTAACTTACTAAGAGAAAAATGTCAATCAAGTGAAGAGAGCATAAACAAGAGAAGAAAAGGCAAAGTAAAGAGAAGGAAATCCTAATCTATTAGGGGAATGGGAGAACTATTGGGGGGAAAGTGAGAAATTTCTCATATTTACCAAAAACATTCAATGGCAATTATCTGGGAATAATCATGATAGATGAAAACATATTAAATCCATTCATTGATTTAGGCACAAAATTTAGCAAGAAATATATGTATATATAGTAAAGAATAGTTAATATTTCTTGATGAGAGGGGAAGGCCAAGAGACAAACATACTGTACAATGGCTCATGTGTGGATAGAAGCTTGAGATACATGATCATTTAGTATATATACATTTAATCAAGAGGAAATTTATGTATAAGGGAATTTTTAATTATACTTCATAGTATAGTTGAAAAAGTTATTATTTCCATGACTAAAACGTTGCATATACAGTCCATTTACCTTCTTACAAGAGTACAAAAAACTTTAGTTTCATAGACTACATCTACCCTAAATCATTTTTCATGCTCTAACTCAGATATTAGTAAACTGTCAAAATTCAATACCTGGTCTACCCATCCAATTCAGTGGGTATGTATGTACAAGTCACTATCCTAGGTGTCGTAAACAAATATTTTTTTAATGTTCAAAGCACCAGTCTTGTCCAAAGAAATATTAAGATATATAGCAGAAATAAAAACAGATTAGCAAACAATACTTAGAAATTAATTAATTAATATGAGGGGAAGCTCTCTAAGGATACAAGCCACTATCAGCCACTAAGATGACTGTTCCCTGAATCTTTCTGTTCAAGTTCCAAAATTTCATTCAAAATATCAGATTCACCTTTTTTTTGGAAACAGTGTCCACCTAATTCAAACATGATTAAACAGAAGGTCCCATAAAATCAGGATAGACCGTGACCTCCCTTCCCCACTAGACAAAGGTGAATTTAATCTAGAATCATTTCAATGGTTTAGATTCTAATTCTAATGGTAATCATTCTAATAGGGAAAATGTTGGCGCAAGATAACATGAAGCTGGTACAAGTGGAGTAGTGGGGTCCCCAATGACTTCTGTGAAGTTGGGAGGGGAATGGTGGCAGCCTGGAGAAGGGGATTTGCCAGTTTCTGTCTATGCTCCTCTGCCATCAGGGAATGGCTGGGGAAATCTTACAATTGTGAGCCTGTTTCTTGTAGAAATGTAAAGTGAGTCCTAGAACTTACCCAGGCTTTTCAGGTCCCTGATTTTTCCTTGCAGTAAAGAATTTCAGAAGACAAGCAGTACAACAGATTTTATTTTAAAGTATGAAGAGGGGGGTGAAGGCATGGAAAGAGATGGAAAACAAATGTGTGCTCAACAGAGAATGTGAGCTTCTCTAGTGTGGTGAGAGAGAGAGAGAGAGAGAGAGAGAGAGAGGAGAGAGAGAGACAGAGACAGAGGTAGAGAGACAGAGAAACAGAGAGAGATAGATAGAGAGAGAGACAGACAGACAGAGAATATTGCACTCGAGTGAGGATGTAGACTTTTCCAGAGTGGCGAGGGAGTCCCAGTACACATTCCCACTTTAGATATGAAAGTACACACGGTCTTCTTTGAAATTCCTTTTCAGGCCTTTGTTCTTACTGGAGCCTCTCTCAGAAGGGGATCCAGACTTCTCTGGGTCTGTGCTGACTCCAGATAAAGGTCTTATCAGGCCTTAGTTCCAGCATCCACACTGCAGGATTTTAGCAGACTTAGGGCTCGTTGGTTTTACTTCCCAAGAACTCATTGCCATAGGAGGCCCTTCCCTCTCCCTACCTACCTACCTGCCTGCTTCATATTTCCCCTAGATATTCAAAGTGACAAATTGTGAAGAAAAACACCTTATAGGACGTGTGTGTGTGTGTGTGTGTGTGTGTGTGTTTTCTTCAGTTCTTTTATAGATTGGAGCACAGAGATGTGCCAAAACAGAGAGACCATAAAAGCATATTGTGAAGGTTTCCAGGGAGCACAGCTGGAACTTACGTGGCTGAAAGGAGCCACATGCTTTGGTGCATTTGTTATTTGTGTTTGAAAACTATATATGCTTTATATAGTATAAAATATTTTAGCCTCATAAGAGTAATTTTGAGTTGTTATAAAAGAGCCTCTACCTAATAGAAACAAAATTACTGCAGCATCTAATTGCTTTTCTACTGGACTCTTCAAATTCTTCTACCTATATATTGGATCATTTTTGCTAAACAGGAAAGATGGAGAGTGACCAGAATAGCTTTTGTTCAAAGAGCAACAACAGCAATAACAAGCAGCAACAGCAGGAGAGATCTATCACATTTTTCTGGCAATGTCAACTATTTGCATTTAGTATAAATGCCCTCCCTTTAAATTGACTTCTTCAGGAACAAAATCCAGAATTTTAAATTTCCTTCTTTTGCCAAGTATGGAAGAACTGTCTTTTCTCACTAACAATAAATTGATGTTTTTCCTAGATTGCAAAATATTCTCTTATCTGATGTGGAGATTTGGAGGAGGGAAACAGAAATACATCCTAGAGAGGAGTTTTACATGAATTTCATCAAGATTTCCTAGAACGAAGCTTTCATGCATAGTTATCCTAAAGAATGAACATTTACAAAAGAGAGACATCATATTCTGGTGGAGAAAGGACTGAGGTTACCTTTTTTATCTGTAGAGCCCAAAATAGGTCAGAAATTCTTGGATATACAATATATCCTCATACATACAAGTAAACATACTTAATTCAAATGACAAGAAAACTATTTCTAGATATATTACAGTTCAACAAAGAATTACATTGACATGAAAAGTTTTTATGTTTATAACAGTTTAGGAGAAAATGTGTTTTCTGCTCTTTCAGAAAGCTTTGGCAAGATTAGTAAAACTCTTCACAATTTTTCTGAGTACTTCTGAACTCAAAATCTAGATGAAGTTTTTAATTTTTTGATGATACCAGATGTTTTTATTTTTTACCACAATTAAAAATCAAATCATCCATTAGTTTCCATTGACATTTTAAACTTCGTGTTCTGTAGAGCAGTTCTTGAGGGCTTTTATAATTTTCTCATTTCAAATGCAAGCAATATGAACTGCATTTATTAATATTTGAAAATAGAAAAATGTTATTCATGATTCTTTTTAAAGAATATAGTGGTAACTAAAACCTTTGAAAATAATGTATTCTATTCTCCCAGGAACATATATAATTTCTTTGAAGTTAGATGACTACAGAAACTAATGTAGACTAAAGGAAAACCCTAAGGTTTAAATTAATGTTCTACTACTTATAACTAAATGCTTAACAGGAAGCTATTTAAACAAAAAGGGTGCTATTTTAAACTGAAAGAACTTTTGAAAAGCAAATTCACAATGGTCATTGTTTTAAAATTCCTATATAGTTTCACATTTTTAAGTGACCTATAAAATCAACTTATCCAAACTAAATTTTGCCATTATTTAGGTCCATAGGTGAATAAGGCAATGGTATGACTTTTAAGTTGATTAATTGTTTTAAACATTGATCAGATCATATTTGGTATTGAGCAGCCATTCCTTTGACAAAAGAATTTCCATCTGATCATGATAAATTTTTTCTATTCCACATGATAGAACTGAGATAAATTTTAAGGTCCACTTGTTCCTTTTCTTTAATACTAGCTTTAAAAATATTGTGAGATTATTGTAAACAGTGCTGCAATGAACATATAGGTACAGATGCCATTTCTACTGTGTTTTTTTGTATCCTCGAGGTATATTCCCAGAAGTGGTATTGTGAGGTCATATGGAAGCTCAATTTCTAGTTTTTGAAGGAAGGACTGTCCACAGCACTGTTCACAATAGCCAAAAATCTGGAAACAACCCAAGTGCTCTAGAACAGATGACTGGTTAAAGAAACTTTGGTACATTTACACAATGAAATACTATGTAGCTGTTAGGAGAGATGAAGTTATGAAATTTGCTTACAAATAGATAGACATGGAGAGTATCATGCTAAGTGAAATGAGTCAGAAAGAGAGGGACAGACATAGTAGGACTGCACTCATTTGTGGAGTATAGAATAACGTAACATGAGGCTCATACTCAAGGACAGTAGATACAAGGGCCAGGGGGATTGCCCCATAGCTGGAAGCCTGCTTTATGAGTGGAGAGGAGATAGCAGATGGAATAGAGAAGGGGTCACTACAAAAATGATGGCTGGAGGAATCAGTTGGGATGGGATATTTGTGCCGAACGTAGATAGTGAACCAAACATGATGACCTCTCAGTGTCTGTGTTGCAAGCCATAATGCCCCAAAGTAGAGAGAGAGAGTATGGGGAATATTGTCTGCCATGGAAACAGGGGGAGGGTGGGAAAAGGGGGGTTATACCTGGGATATTGGTGGTGGGGAATGTGCACTGGTGGAGGGATGGGTGTTTGATCATTGTGTGATTGTAACCTAAACATGAAAGCCTGTAACTGTCTCACGGTGATTCAATAAAATTTAAAAAAATATATGGTGAAAACTTTTCAAAGTGACAAGGTCTGAACAGATCACTTTGGTAATCTGGAAACATTTTAGCATGAGTTGGTTGCTTCTTAGTATGTCCTTAGGCTATAATTCCATTGAGAACAGTCTATGACTCAGTTTGAATTAGCACCTAGTGTATTGTAACTACTTTGTCTGCTTTCAGAATTAAATGAATCAGTGAATGAACATACAAATAAATGAACTAGTCACTTTCCCTGCACACTGGAAAATGGCCCTAAGCCTTCAAATGCAAAGGATAGAAATGAACACTAAGGGGATTGAGCCATACTAAGTAAGCAGGGAGCTTTGCTTTGTGATAAACTCATGGTGATTAAGGCTCAATCCCTCACACCCCATATGTTCAACTGAACCCCAACAGGTGTGATCTCAGATCACAGAGCCTGGCTCTTCCACAAAATGAATACTAAGGCTGGGAACACTACTATACACTTGCTCACATGCTTTATTCCATCAGATTCAGTGTTCCACGATATTGACCAAGATCACAGAAAAAGTATTTGATATGGTTGGTTTCAAACTATTTCTTTGCACAATAAATCCTGTGCTCTTTTCCCCAACTTAATACCTTTTACTCTATGTCTCATTTCATAATTGTTGTGGTGTGGAACTAATAAGAAGGAAAAGTTTCTCTTTTGTCCAACTGACAATAGCTTTTCTTTCATTATAAACTTGGGAGGCTGAATTTTTGAGAATATAAGTCTTAAAGTTCTTTAAAATGACTTAAGGAAATGAGTACTAAGAGAAATAACATGATGAATCAGCTGTTGTATATTAAGGGGCAAGAGGAAAATAGGCTAAAATCTTCTGTAAGTATTCAATTCTCTATAATTATCAATCACACTTCTTATAATTTATCTGGAAGTACTGTTACTTAAATTTAGCAAATGATTCAGAAAAAAAAATTGTAAGATATTTTTCAAATTAAGTAAATAAGAAATAATGTTTTCTCAGAATGTCCTGATCCCACACCCGCCTGCCTTCACCGGGGCACCTCAGAGGGGGACAGGTTGAGTTTCCCTCCCCGCCCCAAGCAGCACCCTGGTAGCCAAAAACCTCCAGAACCCAACCACAGCCATGCTCAAGACCGCTCTCCACCAGCTCAGACGAGCCTCAGCCTACAAGAGAACCTGCAGAAAAATCCAGATATGCAGGACCCGTGACTGAGATCTCCAAGCCTGCTTGGACCAGGACTGGGTCTCCTCCCCCCAGCTCCCCAGTTTTCCAGTAGCTTGGCTGTCACACCGACAAACTGCCCCCAGTGCTATATGATCTCATCAATGGCTGATACCCAGAGGCTATGAAATAAAGCTCCCAGAACATCACAGAACATCTTGGAGTGTGCGGCTACGTGTGTGGCTGCATTTGCAGCTGCAAGTCCTCTTACACTCTAGCCCACTGATGTGCCACAAGTAGCACACACTTGTTTGTTTTTAGTATTTATGCTTGTAATCTCTTATATAGGAGCTTAGATGGCTCCATGGTGAAATACAACAATTTTAACATACTTTCCTCTTACGGTGGTGGGAAAGTGCATGGTGGTGAAATTGGCATTTGAAGATTATTTGTTAATGAACTATTGTGAACAACTTTATAACAATAAAAAATAAAATGAAAAATATTACCAACATGCAAAAACAAACAAACAAAAAAGAAATAATGTCTTCATCTAGGATCTGGGTCTGAGTGGACTGCATGCATTACTTCTTTAACATGAAATTTTAGTCCTCCTCAGATTTTTAACCCACTAATCCTTCAAGCTGTAGAATGTTTCTATAGGAAACATTATACTATTTGTCACAGAACTCCTGGTTCTATGCCCAGGGTACCAACCGTATATGGCATGCTGCAGATCGAACCCAGATCTAACTCATTCAGGCAAGAGCCTTACTTGTTATACTGTCTCTCTACACCCAAAACTCCTCATCATAGTTAATACTCTACAAAGAGAATTTAAAAATCAAGTGTTAAAGAAGGATCTTAATGTGGTTTTGGTGCATATTATTGATCTAGCCACAAGTGAAACTTCAGAAAAGATAAGATAATGAAAATTGCATGTAATAATTTCTCTGTGTGCCATAATTTTTTGGCAAGGAATTGTCTAGCTATTATTAGTTTCCAAAATGATTCAAAATTCTAGTTTAGAGGGGTTTGGGTAGAAGGAATACTTCTCATTATTCTAAATTCTTTTTTACTTTATATCACTGTATCACTGTCATCTCCTTGCTCATCGATTTGCTCGAGCAGGCACCAGTAACATCTTCCATTGTGAGACTTGTTACTGTTTTTGGCATATCGAATACGCCACGGGTAGCTTGCCAGGCTCTGCCATACGGGTGAGATACTCTCGGTAGCTTGCCGGCTCTTTAAGAGGGGTGGAGAAATAGAACACAGGTCGGCCACATGCAATGCAAATGCCCTACCCGCTGGGCTATTGCTCCAGCACTTTGCTTTATATATTTCTATAAAAATAACATTTGTAGTCAAATTACTATTTTATCATTGGATTAAATATGTTTGGACTGTAAGCCCTTGGAAATGAGAATTAAAGCAACTAAATCAATATTGTGGTTGCAGTGAAAAAAATAACAGCACTACACATGACCAAGGTGAAACCTAGCACTGGGTGCCAGCAAGAGAACATTTCTCAGAGTTCAGACTTCCTTTCCAGAGGATGATTCACACCAAAGTCAAAAAAGAATGCTAGCAACTCCTTGAAGGAAGTTCAACTGTATGTATGTTTTGCTATTGGCCACTGCCACAAAGAAGCCAACGTCATCACTGTTGAGAAAGTAGTTCTTAACTTAAACACAAAAAAGAACAATTCATGCAATAAGGTTATGTGCAGCACTGCATTGATGAAAGAGTAAGAGATGCAAATGTTCTTGTGTTTATAAGGTAGCTGGGGAAAGGTATAGGTCATTCTAGTTCCACATATGGACACTTTCAAAATATGCATTTATTAACTGCTTGCACTCAGCAAAGTCCCTGGGAATCATTAGTACTTGTCATTACTCTGTTCACGTAGACAAGTATGTTATGTGATTCCTAGGTGTAAATTGGTACAAGAAACCCTAAATATACCTAAGGAACCAAGATGACACATTACACAATGAGCATAACCTAACAGTTTACCTGGATAAAAAGTCACATTCTTATGGTTTCCATAGCTGTGTTAACTTGTATTATGTCAAACATCTGTATGTGAAAGGCTCCCCAAATAGTGGCATGACAATAATATATTAGCAGCTCCTAGGCATATCACTCATCATTGAACATTAAGGCAATGTTATAAGATGATGTGTATAAAAGCTAGAGGGAAATATATTTGATGTGTTAAGTTTCAACTTACCCTAGCTTGTGGATTACAACAACCTTGTAAACTCTTGATGTCTTAAATTGAATAGTCCCACTACACAAACTTCCCAGAGTCTAACATTAAAAAAGGCAAGAATAAAGATAAGTTATCTTTATTAGTTTGTATAAGAGATGTTACTACAATCTCATAAATCATATGTAATCTTTAAATTCATTGGTAATATAGATGATAATAAGGCAAGAGCAAGATTTGAGCCCACATATGCCACTCAGTTCACTAAAGTCTACAACTAAAAGTAAAACACCCAAGCAAGGACTGCATTGGACAAGCCATGTCAGTGCACTTTCTGGTGAATAGAGGGAGACTGGATTGAAAAGGGTTGTTTTCCATCACATGAGGCTGACACCCAAGGACAGTAGATACAAGGGCCAGGGGAATTGCCCCATAGCTAGAAGACTGCTTCATGAGAGGGAGGGGAGAAGGCAGATGGAATAGAGAAGGGATCACAATGAAAATAATGGTTGGAGGAATCAGTTGGGATGGGAGATGCATGCTGAAAGTAGATAATGGACCAAATATGATGACCTCTCAGTATCTGTGTTGCAAGTCATGATGCCCAAAAGTAGAGACAGAGTATGGGGAATATTATCTGCCATAGAGGCAGGGGAAGGGTGGGAAAGGTGGGGTATACCCGGGATATTGGTGGTGGGGAATGTGCACTGGTGGAGGGATGGGTGTTTGATCATTGTAAGATTGTAACCCAAACATGAAAGCTTGTAACTATCTCATGGTGATTCGATAACATTTATTTTTTTAAAAAGAAAATGGTTGTTTTCTCAGCATCAGGCAAGATCATTGATGGTATAAACTCTACATTTCCTGCAGTTCATGATAACATAAATAGACTAGAATTCAACTCTTTTCGAGAGTATCTCTCCACACGGCAGAGCCTGGTAAGCTACTGTGACGTATTTGATATGCTAAAAACAGTAACAAGAAGTGTCTCAATGGAGACGTTACTGGTGCCCGCTTGAGCAAATCAATGAGCAATAGGATGACAGTGATACAGTGGTACACTGTATATTATTACATTATCTGTTGAAGTCAAAGTAGTAGCACCATTTATACAATTTAGGTTTCTTTTGCATTCCCATAGAATGCTATCCAGTACTTAGTTTTTAGAACTTGTTAGTGTAGTTTAAAAAAAAGCATGTAAATATCTGTATACTTAATGGTAATAAATTGTTCCGTTAGAAAATGGCAATAATAATTAAATCTACATTCCATTAGTCTCTCATACATATAAATATCTGCACACATACATGTGTATATATAAGAATAAAAATATTTTCTATGCATTTTCATTCCCGTAAACATAAAAATGTATTCTTATTTAACAGTTCATTTGCTATTATACTAGGCAATTTTTTCAATTTTTCTTTAGTGACACCATAAATATTACCTAGTTTAAGAAGTAGTACTTAAAAATATGCTTAATAAAATGTTGAGTTAAATGATTGAAAACATAGCAACAAGAACCCTTCTTGACCTGTAGAAAGTTGAAATGTATATCACTATCAAAGGTCTGAAAGGGCAAAGCAATAATCTTATATTGATTCCCCTTATATCTGTCCAAACCCTCTATTTTTAGCTAGGAAACTGTGACGCTCCTTTGCTGCCAAATTCTAGTAAATTTTAAGTTTTGACTTGGGTTTCTTCCTTCAACTTCAATGATTATCTATACCCTCAGAAATCATTACATCTAATTGAAATTCTAAGGGTTCACCCAGAATGTCACTTTTATACATGTGAATAAACTATACTTCTGGCCACGATATTTTAGTTTGTTAAAAAATAAATCCTCTTTCTTAAATGAAGTTTTATAAAAAGAATAGCTATATTATACCAAATAAGGCAAATATACATATCAGGGATTAAAACATTTTGCTTTTAGTTATGTGCATACTTGTATGCCTGCTTCACAAGGTAAAAATGAGCACAACTTACAAAAGTTGAAGGTAACTAATCTAGCTAGAGGAGCCTTTAGAACTATATAATTTCAAACTTCCTCTAAATTTTCTCAGAAGAAAGAAGAGAAGGAAGGGAGGAAGGCATGGAGGGAGGGAAGGAGAGAGGGACTGAAAAAGAGAATTGGTTTACTGTATGAATCATTGGCTGGAATTCTTACAGCTTCATGCTTAATGCACTGGCCTTAGTATTTCTTAAATATTTGTTAAAAGAAGTAAACCTTTGGCAGACACCTCACTGTCTGCTGCTGCATTCTTAGAAAAAAAATTAAATGTGTTCAGCTTGAGTTATTTTCACTATAAAACTAGACACATTTCTAGAGTAATGATTATTCTGATTAGAAACTACAAAGTTCAATGACTCATAGTGGCTGTAGGAAATAAAATAATTTGGAATTAAAGGTAAAAGAATTGAAGCAGGTAAAATGTAAAATGGCTTAAACTGCTACTAAGAAATTTCAACAAGAGAAGATTATAAGAGACAGTTTGTATTGGAACTATAAATAAGTTTTTGCATAGCATCTATAAATTTAGAACACAATATTAAAAATTCTAGGGCTAAAGAGTAAAGAGATAGTCAAAGTTTAAAGAGTTTAGTATGCATGTATCAGAATTAAGTCCCAGAATTGCAAGCGATGTCGCAAAACACCCCCAAGTTTTTCTTTATCAATAATTAGTGGGGGATACTTGGGCCACATGGAGAAGTACTCAGGGATTTCTCCGGGCTTAGTACTCAAGGATCACTCCTGGAGTTGCTTGGGGGAACCATATGTTGTACTTGTCATATATGTGATATAAATAAACATCACTGTATCACTGTCATCCTGTTGCTCATCGATTTCCTTGAGCGGGCACCAATAACATCTCCATTGTGAGACTTGTTACTGTTGTTGCCATATCGAATACCCCACGGGTAGCTTGCCAGGCTCTGCCATGCAGGTGAGATACTCTCGGTAGCTTGCTGGGCTCTCTGAGGGGGCTAGGAATCAAACCCAGATTGGCCACATGCAAGTAAACACCCTACCCACTGTGCTATCGCTCCAGCCCCAGAGTGCAGAAGGGGAAATGTCCCAGAGCAACCATAGTAAGGGAATAACAAAGAACCAAAGGCAACAGAACCTGAGAACTAGCTCATAGAACTAACCTTTCAAGATCAGGGTGAGAGGAAAGGGGGACAGAAGACATGGAAACAGTGGGGGAGGAAAGTGGGCACTCCGATGGAGTAGATAATGTTGGAAAACTGTATGCAAAAAACTATATCATGAACAGCATTATAAGTCTCAGAGCCTCAAGTTTAAATTGAAGAAGAAAGAGAATGGAAAGAATTCCCCTTGGAGCAGACAAATCCTGGATGATCTCACTTATCCGTGGAATAGAGTGAGACAAAAACAAGAGAATAGACAGTATAGGACAATGAGAACCCCTGGGCCTTGGTTTAAAAAACCAATGAACTGACAGAGGAGGAGTGAAGGGAATAAAAATTCAGGCTTGGTGACATAGGGAGAGCAGAAGAGGACCCAGGCCCTTTGGTGCCGTGAAAATGCAGTAACTTTGCAAATCAATAACTTCAACATCATTGTAGCCTTGTCACCTAAAGTATGAGTAGAAAGTTAAAAAAAATAATAATGCATCTTGCAATTTCACAATTCTCAATCTACGCTCTTTAAAATAATCCATTTCTTATGAATATCCTGGGGAATGTTATAGCTATTTAATTCAAGATCTACAGGCTTTGCAAAACTTAACCTTTTTTCTTTTGATAGTAAAGACTGAACCAGACTACAAAACCCACCAAGAAGGGGGGACCTTTCTCCCTGAATCCCTGTCAGCATTGCTATTTTTTTTCTTTATTGTTCTTTATGGGAGAGATACAACTGACTGTGCTCAGGGATTGCTCCTGCTCTACGATCATTAATCATTCCTGGCAACGTTCAGGGGAGCATATGAGGCACTTGAGATTGAACCAGGATTAGTTGCATGTAAGGCAAGTGCATTACCCCCTGTATCATCTCTTCAGGTCTGGAATTTTTGATAGAGACTGATCAATGAAAAAAACTTAAAGAAGATTTTTAAGAAACTTTAGAACACTGTCTTTGTGCATGATTAGTCAACTTATTTCTCCCAAAGTTTTGTCACACAGATGACATTGCAGGTATAAAATATCCTCTGTGATTTTTGTCCAGGTTATATGAGTCTCACTTTTTTCCGTTTTATTAATCTTGCTCCTCCTTCCAGGTCTCTGTAGTCGTTTCTACAGTAATAAATCCTTTCCAGATAGCTCGATGTCTCACTTTTTTGTTCCAGTAATCAAGACCATTGCTTGTGTTGAGCATCAAGAAACCTAACCTGAGATTAAGCTTTCAGGAAGCTTCCGTGGCTCATACATTGCACAGGTTTAGTAAAATTATTTGACAGGAATGGAGTTGAGATTGCCAAAGGATAACTTCAGATTTTGTATTGCACAGCTTGAGAAACTTGAAGTAGCTCTGATGCTAGCAGTCCACATTGCGGTAATGAAAAGAGAACTAAGTTTGTTGGCGTAGGACATATCTACTCGTAAATGTCCCTCTAGTTCTTGCAATAAATGTATAAGTACATGTTACATAGCTACCTGAGATAGCCATACCAATTATAAAACTTACAGACTCAGAGAAGTTCAAAGCATAACACTTCTATCAGGTACTTATTTTATTTGAAGCATCATCTACTTTAGATGCAAATTTACTATGTGACATTATTTCCTATCACAAATCAGTTTTCTTAAAAATATATTTGGCATTTTTATTCTTATCAGCTCACCAAAGAAAAAGGTTTAGGCAAATGAGGCTCAGAGTCTCATAAAGAAAATTCGATTAACCCAAGCTGTCAAAAGTGGCCATGTTTTCTGTCACTCTAGATTTTCCACACTTTTGCTCTGCTTTATTTCTATCTATATTATTCATCATTGGTTATTTATGTTTTGGTTAAATATGACCTCAATATCATCTCTATGAGAACAGAGAGATTATCTAATATGTCTCCTACTATATCTGGTATCTAGAAAAGCACCTTAAATAGAGCAGGCATTCAATAAACATTTGCTAAATGAATAACATCCAATCACTAGAATTTTGTGTAAAGAGAAGAAATTCAATCTATTGTTGGTATTCTAAGTGGCAAGCAATGAACAGAAAAGCAAGTGGGCAGGCAATCTGCTGGCAAGCTCAGCGTTGCTCCTTAGAGATCTGGTCCCAAGAGCAGGAAGTTTCAGAGAAAAGAGCTGTATTCCTAAGAGATTGAAGGCATCCCTTGCGGCTTTTGCTATAGAATAGCAAAGAAAGAGCTCCTTCCTAGGAAAGACAAAACCTGAAACTATAAAAACAAAATTACAAAAAACAAAACCAGAAAACAATTGAAAGCCTAAATTGAGCTCTTGGAACACTGAACTATCCGCATCAGAGTGGACTCATCACTAAGTGTGAGCCTGGGCCCGGCAGCATAATTTTTTATTTTGAAAAGAGGCGTGGACACAATACATCAAATTACCAAGTTCTTAACCTGCATTTTCCCAAGACTCCTATGGAATGTAAACAGATACTATTTGGACAAGTGTTCTTGCATGGAAAATGACAGGTTAAATGCTGATTTCTGGGCTGGAGCAATAGCACAGTAGGTAGGGCATTTGCCTTGCACGTGGTTGACCTGGGTTCGATTCCTCCGCCCCTCTTGGAAAGCCCGGCAAGCTACCATGTGTATCTTGCCCACATGGCAGAGCCTGGCAAGCTACCCTTGGCGTATTTGATACACCAAAAATAGTAACAATAAGTCTCACAATGGAAACATTACTGGTGCCCGCTCGAGCAAATCGATGAGCAATGGGATGACAGTGATACAGTGAAGAATTTTCTGAGACTTACCTTTGTAAATCCGAAATGCGAACACAAAAGTTCATAAGTTTGTAACTGTACATCACAGTGATTCTCTAATAAAAAATAAAAAAAAATTATAAAACCCTTCCTTCAGGAGTATCTCCCTGTACAAAAATTGTACAGGAAATTGTGAATTACAGATTTATGATCAAACTTTCTAAATGAGGAATTGGAATCTAAAATCAAAATTATAGCTCTGAGAGCAAAATTACTAAACTCAAATTTTTAATCTTGAGTATACAGTTCATCTGTGAAGATAAAATTTTTACTTAAAATGTTCTGTTTCTCAGATATACAAGCAGCAATTCTAAAAACCTGTGACTCAGCAATTAACAGGTCCCCTAATTGTAGTTGTTTCAGTTTCAGCAACCACAGATCCTCTTGTGTCTTCCAATTCTAAGATCTATGACTATTCACGAAAGTAGTGCTTAAACAATTTAAAATACTTACACAGCTACTCTTTTTTTTTTTTCCTTTTTGGGTCACACCCGGCGATGCACAGGGATTACTCCTGACTCATGCACTCAGAAATTACTCCTGGCGGTGCTTGGGAGACCATATGGGATGCTTGAAATCGAACCCGGGTTGGCCCCGTGCAAGGCAAATGCCCTACCTGCTGTGCTATCCTTCCAGCCCCTACTTACACAGCAACCTTTGACGAAAGAAAATTTAAGAAAATTGCAATTTTATGTTTAATGCTATACAAAATGGGATATTTTCCCCTGAATATACCAAAAACAGAGAAGAAAAAGACATTAAAACATTGAGTTGTCAATCAATTATATGATTAAGTCTTGCACTATTTACTTGAAAAAAGGATCAAGGTATTTGAAGATGACTTTCTCTTGCAAATTCATGGTCTGGTCTGTGTGATGCCTTTCCCTTCCCTGCCTTTTTTTCCTAGCTCCAGGCAAAAGAGAGAAAAAGAGAACAAGAAAACTAAATATTTGGTTTGACCCCTTCTGACACCTTCTGAAAGAAATTTGCAAATTCTTTATAAGACAGAAAATGTGCCCCCATGTGAGAAGAGAACAGCAAGTATAGAAATTTATGTTAGTCCAAACTAATGATTGTGTAAAATCACAAAAATAAAAAGAAAGGGGCGCCACACCAGGGAGGTTGAAGGCGATGATGAGGCAGGTGAAGGAAAGAACAGAGCCAAGATGGTTGGTCTCACCGCCATTTATTCCAAACTCCTTTCTCCATTCTCCTCTGAATCTCCTCCTGCTTCTTCCTCCCCCCATCCTACTTCATTCTCTCTCTCTCCTCCTCCCTTGGAACTTGCCCCCAGCCCCCTCATACAGCTACTTTAAATTCCCCACATCCTCCCCGGATCCAGCGGGCTGGGGCTTACACAATAGGTGTGGTTACAGTCAATAGGAGGTAAAGTTCTATCCCTTAGGGGATGCTTTCACTAGGACAGAATCTCTCTCAGCAGGACATTGCCCAAGAACGGAATCCCATGGGTGTGTTTCTCTTCTCTTTGTCCGACTAACATATAAGTATTCATATTATAAATCATTTTGTATGGACATAGCAAGAGGCGCATTAAGCTTATAGAATTGCTCTCCGAGGGTCACCTCGATCTCAGACTACAGCACTCAGGCCAGATTAGTCTTTCCTAGCCCTAGCAGGGCCTAGTCTCATTGTTGCTTTTGGATCATGACATGACAAGCCCATGACCAAGCTCTTAACATATAGTTAAGCATTAGGCGCTTTGGCCAGGCCCATCTCGATGCCAAGGTAGCAAATAACTCACCACTTGCCCTGGGTCCATCCCGTCCCTCGTTGGGACCCTGCTTTTGAGGGTGCTAGGAAGTAAGGCCAGCTGAGGCTTAAGTCAAGAAAGCAGATGCCCGGGAATGAATAATATTTGAAGCCAATTAAATCCCATGTTACCAAAGCATATTAATAAATGTCTTTCTTTGTCCATACAAAAAGGATATTGTTTTAAGGTAAACTATTCAAAAGACATAAGAGAGGAGAAAGACAATATTAACTTAAAGAAAATATTAACTTACAATACAAGTTCACTTGTCCTAGCAAGGTCTGACCTTACAAATTAACAGAGTTTGTTAGAGGAAGAGCAGATAAACTGGTAGAAGTGGTTACAGATAAACAAAGGAATGGGAGTGACTCGGGAGCACTTTGATGGGCGTGACTGATATACCTAAGCTCCTAGTGGCAAGGAGAGCAGGACAAACCAATGATATCCAACAAATGATCTTTTATTACGGTGGCCCATAAATTTCTCCACCCAACAACAACCAAAGAAAGCCAAAGAATAAAGGAAAAAATAACTAATATAGCTTTTCACATAAGCAAAACTAAGATTCTCATAATTTTGATGAAAACATACAGAAAATGTGCCCAATGATGGTACTCATCTTTGTGAAATACTCTTTTTATACTTCCTGTAGCTCACAAATCATAAGAAACTATTTAGTATGCATCAAGGAACTTTAAATCTGTACTTCTGATGAAAAAAATAATCAATTTTTATAGTGAATAATGAAGAAAGCATCCTAACTCTAATTCTCATTTCAAAATATTTCATTGCTGTCTCCTGTCACAAGACCTAATATACTCAACATATTGTTTGAACAATCTCCATCCCAATCTCTTATCCCCAGGGGAGTAAGGTGAATTGCAGGGGGTAGATTACTTAAAATTTTGAAACATCCTGCAGCTTCTTGACAGCACACTTACATTTTAAGCACAACACAAATCATAAAACATTTTAAGTTCTACCTGTCTCAATTTTTTTAGCTTTATTGAGTGGTTTATAAAAAACAGAACAAAGAGGAAGTCATTGTAAAAGAAAAATATTTTGCTTTCCTGCTCATATGCTGATATTTTATTTCCAATGTTATAAAAGCAGAACTTGCTTTATCCAAAAGTAGTGTTTTGTTTTCAACAAATATGAGAAGCCAGATATTCATGTATAGCAAAAAGAGGAAAATATAAAGTGCCTTGGATTTGATTACTGCTAAATCTTAAGCATGAGAAGCTGAAACTCTGTTCCCCTTGGAATCCCTCCACCTTTTCATTGTTGCCTCATTCCCTTGTTCATGGTGTGAACTATTTCTTGCAATCCTGTAATTTTTCATTACAAATGTTTCACATCATTCCATCAAAATATTGAAACTTAGATGGTGGATGTGGCACAGCACTATATATCTAAAACATGAATATTTGCAGCCTGAACACCAATGCTGCCTCAAACAAATCATTTTTCATAGAGAATCAGGAATTAAGGGCATGATAGTACAGCTGGTCGGACACCTACCTTGCACACAATCAACCTGGATTTTATAACCGGCACCCCATATGGTTCCCTGAGCACAGCCAGGAGTGATTCCTGAGCACACAGAACAGAAGTAAACCCTGAGCACCACTGAATGTGGTTCTTTGTGACCCCATGTCAGGTGCTTTGTCAAGACTGTTGTACTTCAAAAGAATATTTCTAGCATTTGTAAAGAATAATTGCTGAAACCAATTTGGGTTGACAAAAGCAGGAAAGGGCTGAGGAGAAGGATATTTTATGGAACCACAAAAGAGAAGTGCACCTGGACCTCAGGAAATTGCTGGAACCAAAACCAAAACAGAATAAAGCAAAGGCCTGTGAGGTTTACATCACAGGTCTCAGCCTGTTGGCTTCTGTCTACACTCTTACTCCATTTTCTATTGGTAAACTAGCCTTTTCCTATTTCTATCCAATGGAATGAAATGCAGCCACCCCATTGTTCTAGGTAAAGTGATCCGAGAGCTTAAATATCCCAATGACCCACATGAACTATGTCCAGAGAAATTTGTTCAAGAGCTGCAAACAGCTGCCAAAATCCCACCTCACTGAGCAGTAGTGAAGAGAGGCATTGCTCTCCAGAGTCAGCCAGTAACTCAATCGCCAAAACAGATTCCTTAAAATTACATGCTTCTAGGGGAAATTCTGAAATTGCAAGGGACTCAGGTCACTACTAGAGAGATTGTCACCGGTTAAGCACATTTTTTGTTTACAGTTTATTAATCGAAGGAAGATTCCATTATCTTGATAAATCTGTCTACTAAAAAATATCATTACAAGGGGCTGGAGTGATAGCACAGCGGGTAGGGTGTTTGCCTTGCATGCAGCCAACCCAGGTTCGATTCCCAGCATCCCATATGGTCCCCTGAGCACTGCCAGGGGTAATTCCTGAGTGCAGAGCTGGGTGTGACCCAGAAAGCAATATATATATATATATATATATATATATATATATATATATATATATATATATAATTTACTTAGTTTGCACTGACCAAATTAGATAAAAGGATACAAGTACTTCATAGGGTGAAGGCTATGAAGTGCACAGGGGTCACTCCAAACTATTGGACTCAAAATCACCAGAGTTCTCAGGCTTTGCAGTTTCCAGGACCACCCAGGACCCGCTGTGATACTGTGATCCACCAGTAGCACATGCAGTAACACCCAAGGGCCTCCAGGGTTATATTCTGTGATGTTCAGGGGTTCATGGGACCATGTGCTACCAGGACTTGAATTGGAGCTAGTCATACCCCTTAAGCACTGTCTTATCTCTCTGAGCCCTGTAATTAACTGCTGTCTTATCTCTCTGGCCCCTGTAATGCTTTCTTTTGGGGGAGGAAAGAGAATACTCTCTTGGGGGCCGGAGTGATAGCACAGCGGGTAAGGCGTTTGCCTTGCACGGGGCCGACCTGGATTCGATCCCTGGCATCCCATATGGTCCCCCAAGCACTGCCAGGAGTAATTCCTGAGTGCAAAGCCAGGAGTAACCCCTGAGCATAGCTGGGTGTGACCCAAAAAGCAAAAAAAAAAAAAAAAAAGAGAATACTCTTAAGCGTGGCCCAGAAGCCTGGGGTCCCTCTAGCGTTCCCTCCATAAGATATTAGAAAGACTGGAGGCAAGAATGCATCTCAAGATGTACTTAGTCCAGCAGTACGAGACTGATAGTTTGTAGTTGGCAACAGAATAGAGTTTGGGCTGGGGGTGCTGCAAGTTACCTGGCACACACAGCTGGTACTGCCATGAGGTGTGAGGGATCAAACCCAGGGCTTAGAGCATATAAATAATTTTATCTATCTCACCAGCTCTCTGAGGATTTTTTTAAATGATAATGTGGAAAGTGTGCACAGTAACTCCTCAGTAAATATCAGTTTCCTACCTTGAGATTTTGTACGTGGATGCACATGGAGAATGGAAAACAGCTGCACTAAAGCCCCACTCAGACATGACTTTAAAAAAATGAGTTTCTTAGAAGCGATCAGATACCTATATTTTTAAGACTATGTATTTAAGAAAGGAGTGAAAAAAAAAAGACTGCGGTGAGCTAAGCATCATCACTAGTTTTATTTCTTTATATCACCCACTCCAAAAATTGTCAATAAGAGAAAGTTTTGATCAAAAAAGAGAGAATCTCTGCATAAAGAATTCCTATAAACTTTTGCACGTGGGGCAAGGCAGAGGGGGGGGTACTACAAAGTGAAGTTTAACTTTACTCTTAAAAAAAGAAGAATTAATGTCTAGATGAAAACACCTGGCATGGAAGTTCACCAAGACAGCAAGAAAATTGGCTTAGCATGAGGAAAATTTAAAATCACATTAAAGAATCAAAATGATGAGTGTCAGTAGCAACTTCAGCACCAACTGCAGCAAAGAGGTTTATAAGATCACCTATTAACTTCCCTTTCCTAGGTTTCTATCTGGAAGTCAGCCCCGAAGAACCACTTCCATAGTTTATATAAGAAAGTGGTTCCAAACAAATCATGAGAAATAAATCATGGTGAACACTGGATGTAATTCTATTCTTCCCATTGCCCAGTTTAAATTTTTTCTTTCTGCTTTGATATTTTTATTTTATGCTGTCATATATTTCATCTCTTGGCATCTTTGAAAATAACTCTGACAATATTTCCAAGAAATTTAGTCATTTTTCATATCTCCCTCTAGCAGCCCAATTTCTTGCATGGATTTTTGCAATAGTCTCTTAAATGTTCTTTTTTTTTTTTAGCTCATGCCTACTGTGACAGATGCTCAGATGAACTGCCCAGATTTCATTTAAGGGATGAACAACTTATTCTCTGTCTAGCGGGCATATTTCTGAGAGATGGTTCTCAATTGTCCAATCTCTCTCTCTCTCCTTCTCTCTCTCTCTATATATGTATATATGCGTATATATATATATATATATATATGAATTGTCTGCACCCTGCCACACTTAAGGTCACATTGTTTAAATGACTGAGAGTGTAAATACTTTGCTGGTTACCCCAACTCAGAATAGATCTGAAAGGCAATAGCACTGTAGCACTGTTGTCCCATTGTTCATCGATTTACTTGAGCGGGCACCAGTAATATAGCCATTGTGAGACTTGTTACTGTTTTTGGCATATCGAGTACACCACGGGTAGCTTGCCAGGCTTTGCTGCGCGGGCAGGATACTCTTGGCAGCTTGCCAGGCTATCTGAGAGGGACAAAGGAATAGAACCCAGGTCGGCTGCGTGCAAGGCAAATGCCCTACCTGCTATCACTCCGGTCCTAAAGCCAATACCATTTTTAGCATATTCTCAGGGATAGGCTAAGGTCTTTGTTTGGACCATCTGACCACTTCACGTCTGCCTTGTCTAGTTTTTTTGTTCCTCATCCCATTAATATAGCAACTTAGGTGGTCTGAAACTACTTATGTGGTTTGAAGATAACACCTAATAATTATGACATGAAATATTAAGAATATTTCTTAACATAATTCATGTGCTACATAATTCACTGCCAACACTCCAGGACTACAATACCACCACAGAAAAAAAAAAACAAAAAACAGTATCAGTGGCCATTAACCAGACTTGACACCAACTAACACAAGTAGTTCATTTTTGTATCTACTTATACTTTGTGATTGTCTTGAGTGAGAACATGATTTTTATCACAGAATTCCAATATTTCTAAAAAAGAAACAAAACACAGTATTCCTCGAAACATGATACACTACAACAAAGTTAATTCCTAGCCTTGGTGAAAACAATGGTAGTTATCAGAAGGAATAAAAGATAGTCATCGGGTAAGAAGAGTAGGAGGGATTTTTTGCTGGTGAGTTGGCATTGAAACTTCTGTGATTTATATGGTGTAATGTATCTATGAAGCTATGTCCCTGAAATTCTACAATGTAGAAAAAATAATAAATCAATAATATAAAACAAGTGCACTAAATTAAATAAATTGTGTCTCCCAGGGGCTGGAGTGATAGTACAGCGGGTAGGGCATTTGCTTTGCTCGCGGCCGACCCGGGTCCAATTCCCAGCATCCCCTAGGTCCCCTGAGCAGCATCAGGAGTAATTTCTGAGTGCAAAGCCAGGATTAACCCCTGTGCATCACTGCGTGTGACCCAAAAAACCAAAAAAAAAATAATAATATATGTCTCCCTTCCACTAGAAAATTTTGTGGCTAGTGTATGAGCTGGTGTGCAGCCCCTTAAAGTGATCAGGGGTGATGTACCTACTTTTCTCTTTCTTCTACTGTTAGTGACACATATTTTACCATTTTCAGTAGCACTCTTAGAGCAGGATTGGGTAGGTCTTCTGCCATCATATAGCTTCTCTAAGCTAACAGGAGAAAATAATTAAAGAGAATCACCCTGTCCCTTACCAGAAATTGACACATACATCTCACTGCACAAAACTCAGGCATGTCTCACTTTCAAAGGCAAGGAGGTTTGAAAATGCCTTAACTAACTATACCTATACCTAATGGAAATCCAGGCTCCTGTTCTGATATAGGCAGGGGATGATGAATGTTGCCATACACAATGAACAATCACCATCAAATTAATCTTCCCCAAAATATTCTCTTCTCATTTGGGCTTCAACCAGAGATTCATGCTTAAAACCCCCTCTATTGCTGCTTTTAAGTTGACAATCCAAATAGCTCTTTTATTGATGGGGTGCAAGATTAGAGCAAGAACTCAGATCCACATTTTCAAGTCTATTGGAATCACTCCCTCCTGAGAAGTACAGAACCACCTCCCAGCAAACCTTTAAAAGGCGTTATTCTTCAAAATCCTTCATTACTGAACCACAAAATTCTCCTCAAGACCTTCACATCCCAACAAGTTCAGTGCTCCTGAGAAATCTTTATCTCAATGCCATTATAATTTTTTGACCTTTAGTATGTTTCTCTCATTTATTCCTTACCTAGAGTTCATTCTTCATCCTCTCTTGCTCTCTCTTCTCTGTCTCTGTTACTCTCTATCTCTCTGTCCTTTCGTGCTCAAAATACTTGCATCCTTACAAACCATGCCTCATTTTCTCAGTGATGCACAGTTTGACATTATTCTTCATCCATACCTAATTGATCCTAACTCTATAAATTTTACAGTCAAATGTTTTCCTATTTAATGTTTAGTATTAATATGTTTGGGTCTTTTCTCTAGTATTGCCTATTTGGTTTATCAGTCTTTTGTATTTGGGGGATTTTCATGAAGTCTAAATAGTATATTGAAGCCTATCACTACTACATTTCTTCAGAATGTTTTCCTTATTTATTTCCAGTGCATATCTATGTCTTATTTATACTAATCATAGCCTCCATGCTATACTTGGTAAACATGCAATGAACACCTATTGCATAAGTAATAATTCAAAGTAAATTCTACCTGTCTTTGAAATTAATTCCACCTAAGTCAGGCATTACAAAAGATGTTTCTCCCCTCTCCCCAAAGCACTGTAAGTATCAAAAGAACAAGTGTTATCCTTTCCTGGTTGATATGGGGTAGTGAAACTTTTATTGTTTTAATTTGCTTTTTCCTTTTATTTCAGTATATTTCCTGTCAAAGCAGAAAACAAGCTTTCCCATAAAGCACATAATATTTGTTGAAAAATCAGCTCACTTCTTTGCTGAACTTTCTTTTCTTGTACATGTTTGTTTGCATTATAATTCTTTATCAGAAATAGCTCTTGAGAGAAAAACAGATATTACATTCTATGCCAGCATCCATATAAACTACTTCCTCTGTAAAGACATTACTTATTTGATTTATTGTTATCATTATTATTTTTGCAGTGCCAGAGATTGATCATAAAGGTGCATTCTTTGAAAAGACAGTTAAAAAGATATTTTAAAAATACAAATCAGGTAAATCATAGTAAGGGTAACTAAAGAGAAATTTCCCTTGAGTTCATGTATCATTAAATATTCATCTGGACCTAGAAAATAATTTCTTAGCTTGTGATTATATAGACATGTAAAAGGTTCAAGGTTAGACCAGTCAATTCAAACCCACACTTCAGATATCCTAAACTCATTTAACTCAGCTGTTTAGAACTAATAGCAATAAAAGGATTCTTCTGGTAGGTTTTGCATGATTATTTTAACCACCGATTATTTTAACCACAGTTCCTTTGAATGAACAACATTCCCTTAGCTTAAAATTCCTGCCTAGTATCCTGTGTGAGTGAAGAATTTGCCATATTTTATAGAGTTATGAACTTGGTTTTCAGAAAGTACAATATCCAGTGGATTTTTTTAAGCTGATGTCACAGCCCTGTGAAATATTTTCATTTTGCTGTATCAAGTAAAATATGAAACTAATTTTTTAAATATTGTTTTATTTATGACTTTGTTACTATAGCACTGTCACCTCATTGTTCATTGATTTGCTCAAGTGGGCACAAATAACATCTCCATTGTGAGACTTGTTGTTACTGTTTTTGGCATATCAAATATGCCACAAGTAGCTTGCCAGGCTCTCCAAGAGGGACAGAGTAATTGAATCTAGGTCCACAGCATGCAAGGCAAACACCCTACCCTCTGTGCTAATAAATAAATACAATAGGAATTTGGAAGACAATTATACTTTCTCAATTTTCACATACATATATAAACTGCAACAACCATGTTAAATACTTTATAAACTGAACTCTCTAAAAACCATTTCAAGTTCCACTACAGCAATATTATATCAATAAACTAGTATTTAAATTCATATATGTTACTTAAACTACAATCTATTTGTCAGTGTTAATAATGATGGCTTTCAGAGGGCTGTTACCAACAATAATAGTGAGTTTTTTTTATTTGTAAGTAATCAAAGTAAATAGAAAGCAAAGTGAAATTTATCAGCTACACAGCCAGGGTGGGGGGCTGGGGGCAGGGGTGGGGTAGGGGGAGAGGTTTACCGTGGTTCTTGGTGGTGGAATATATGCACTGGTGAAGGGATGGGTGTTCGAGCATTATGTAACTGAGACTTAAGCCTGAGAGTTTTGTAACTTTCCACATGGTGATTCAATTAAAAAAAAAAAAAGAAAGAAGGTTATTTGACAATAAGATGTCTTTGATTGTCTTTAATTAATACATTTATTTATGTTCACAGTGTTAGGGATAAAATTCAGTTCTCATACACGGAAAGCACACACTTTACTGCTAAGTCACATCCTTGGCCCAAAATGTCTTTTTAAAATTTAGCTTTTAGGAGCCAGAGTGATAGTGCAGTGAGTAGGTTGCTTGCCTTGCATGCACCCATCTCAGATACAACCTCAGGCAATTCATATAGTCCGCCAAGCCCTGCCAGAAGTGATTACCTGAGCACAGAGCCAGGAGTAAGCGCTGAGTACCACTGAATGTCCCCAAAAAACCAAAAAATCCAAACCTTTTAAAAAATAGATTAAATAAAATTCAGCTTTAAAAATACAAGAATGGGGGCTGGAGTGATAGCACAGCGAGTAGGGAGTTTCCCTTGCATGCAGTCGACCTGGGTTTGATTCCCAGCATCCCATATGGTCCCTGAGCACCTCGAGGAGTAATTCCTGAGTGCAGAGCTAGGAGTAATCCCTGAATATTGCTGGGTATGACTCAAAAAGCCAAAGAGAGAGAAAGAAAGAAAGAAAGAAAGAAAGCAAGAAAGAAAGAAAGAAAGAAAGAAAGAAAGAAAGAAAGAAAGAAAGAAAGAAAGAAAGAAAGAAAGAAAGAAAGAAAGAAAGAAAGAAAGAAAGAAAGAAAGAAAGAAAGAAAGAAAGAAAGAAAGACTAGCAGTAGAAAGCATTCAAAGAAAAATCCTTAAGATCTTTACATTAAATTGTATGTTTTAATTAATATAAAAATCACTCTGCAAGTATTTATCTTAGCTAGAAGCTGGACATCAATAATATCACTTTCCAAAAGGTTTTTAGCAAGGACAACACGAATAGACAAGTCACAGTATGATGAAACTCTGGACATACCTGCCAAAAAAAAATTAGCTGTTTTATCAGTGTGAGTTTTTTAGATGATTTTGGAAACACTACAAAATATAATAGGAACTTTAAAATGATATAACAAAATAATTTCTGTCAGATTAGAGTACACGTTTTTTAAAATCACTTTCAAAAAAGTTTCTAGTACTTCCAGAGTTCTAACCATGCTAAATAATTGAACTTATTAATGCACATGAGACAAAATTACATCTTGTTGTAGAGTTCAAATTATTTAATACTTGAAAAGTTTTATTGTTGAGTCTTATAGTTATAGGAAATAGTTGAGAATTTTCTCAGAAAAACATCAGGTTTGCTACTTAAGATATTCAATGCTACCATATGGATATAAGATGTAAACATCAAAGTTTTCTTCTCCGGTGCTCTAAAGTCAGACTTGGTTAAATTTTAACTTTTTTTGATTAGTCAATGTCTCACATTGACTAATAATTGGACATTATTCATTTTCTCTAAGTTTAGCATTGACATCTGTTCAATGGGTTTAATGCATATGTCACTCAGTTGTCCTAAGCTTGAATTGGATGCTGTGAAAGTGTTTGATATTCTCTATACCATATGGAGACGATCTCAATTTTGTTGACCTTTTTAAATTCAGTCTGTAGGTATTTCTTACTATCATATATTATCAATGAAATAAAGGATATTAATTGCATACAGGGACATCAATTAACTCAGTGTCTAATTCTTGTGTAATTTCTGATATTGTTAGTGTTTAATTAATATTTGCTGGAGAATTGATATTGTTTAAAATGAATGATTACATTATTTTAAAATCCAGGCTTTTTAAGATCCTAAACGTCTTTTCTTCTATAATAATATATAAGAAATATCATAACTAGTGATCTAATGAGCATTAAAAAGTATGATAAAGAAATACTTTGAATGATTCTGTGCAATATATTTGATAACTTAGATGAAATAGATCAATTCATTGAAAAATACAATCTACCTGAACTGATACAAGAATAAACAGTGTGAGTTGACCTATAGCCATTGAAGATCTTGAATAAAAAGTAATATTCCAAAATAGAGCTCTAGACTGAAGTGATTTTCCTAGAGAATTTTATTAATATTTACCAGAAAATAATAATACTCATACAAACTCTTCCAAAAAAAAAACACACAGAAGAACACTTCTGTATTCAGTCCATGAGATCAGCCCTATCCTAATACCAAACCAGAAAAGGAAATTACAAGATAGAAAAACCGGAAACCACTGGTTTATATAAGATTCCTAAAGAATCTACAAGAGGAAAAAAAAACACCTGGGAATGGGGTCAGAGCAATGGTACAGCGGGTAGCATATTTATCTTGCACTAGGCCAACTCAGGCTTCAACCCTCAGCATCCTGTAGGGAGCCATTTTACAAGCCCGGCTCTTATCCTCTAGTCCAGCAGGGGCTTACTTGGGATTTCTGTAAGAAGGTCACCACTGCTGACCTTACTGATCTTATCAGTTCGCCATTCCTCTCACTAGCCAACGCCCATGCCTGATCTGCCCAACGCCCATGCCTGATCTGCATTTTACTATTGTTCCTATGTGGGTCCAAGCATGCATACTGCCCCCTCCCACCAAGAGGTATAAGTATTGTAACTGCTGTGAATAAACTCTCTCTCTCTCCTCCTCCTTCTGGCTCTGCGTCTGTTCATTCGGTTACGTCCCCTCCTTAGCCCCACGAAGGGTCCTCCCTGCGGGACAGGATGGGACCCCACAGCATCCCATGTCCCTGAGCTCACCAGGAGTGATTCCTGAGTGCAGAGCCAGGAGTAACCCCTGAGCACCATCAGGTATAACCCCAAACCATTTTTTATCACTCTGTTAGCAAATTATTGATAACAAGCAATATAAAATAAATTATTGAGGGCCTGCTATGGGGACAGGCTCATAAGGCAATTGGGAAAATTAGAGACAATGGTGGAGGGAGGGTGTAATGGTATGGACTGTTGTTAGAATATTGAATACCTGTAACAAATCATCATGAACAACTTTGTAAACCACAGGGTTTATATAAAGTATAAGGGTAAAATTTGCATGTGTTGGCCTTACATATTCCATGTCAACTCAGAAATATATTACCATAAAATTGCTTTAAAAGTGTTATTAATGTCAGGGGAGACATGATTATTACCAAAATGAGATCTAAGTATAAAATAAAGCATACTGTAATATATTTTATATTCCAGAGTTGAAAATTTATGTATGTAAATGAGAATAGGTATTTTTATTTTGTATGAAATGGTTTTAATTTTCTTATTTATATAAGCCAAGATCATATAGTAATCACCAATTGGCCCTTATGAATTTATTTACTGGTCATTCCATTTGCACGTTCTTAATCTTTTGTTGGAATAAAGTATAAAAAGTAAATTTGTTATGTGCCATAGGGGGTAGATTGGGATTGGTAGGGAAACTGGAAATAGAAAGTACACTGATGGTGTTGGAACACTAAATGCTTGAAACAACTGTAGAATGAACTAACTTGTTAATCATGATGTTTGTAATAATAATTTTTTAAAAGCCAGGTAGACCTAATAAAAATTATTATAGCAATGCTACAAGATGTGACACTCAGTTGTAAGAACTAATCACTTTTAGAGTCAGGGAGATGACTGAAAGGACTGAGCACTAGGTTTCAGCTCTGGCACCACAGGAGAAGGTTACCTCTAAGCAACGCTGCCAGCTGTGGTCCCCAAATGAAAAAAAAAAAAAGCAACGAAAGTCGAATCTTTTTTATATTCAAGCAACAAACAACTGGAATTTTTTTTGAAGTAAATAGATTTTATTTAGAGGTTTCTGAGGAAAGGAGAAAGGGATAAGTGGGAGAGAGAATAGTAAGAATAATGCACTCAAGAGAGAACGAGGGCTTCTCCAAGGGTGGAGGAAGCCCCTACACATAACCTAGCTTTAGACACAAAAGTATGAAAGCATGAAAGTACACATCTCAAGAGGGGAGATGTGGGCGACACATGTGCTTGGCCGACACATGTGCTCGGCCACGTGGGCACAAGCAGCACATGGGCTCAGGCAGCATATGCGTGCCACAACTGGAATTTTAAATTTTTTAAAATTCCCTTTGTCTTGGCAGCAGAGTAAACAAACAAACAAACAAACTAAAAACAGGAAAAGGATCCTAGGTAGTCTTGCTCTTCAAGTTTATGTTCTCCCTTGAATAAGTAACTTGCTTGCATGTATCTGATTCTTTGTTTGCTTATTTCCACTTGGGTGAAGCCTGTGTTCTCACTTGAACACATATTATTCCTGTTACTCTCTTCTTGCCTCTTTCTAACCAAATTTCATTCAATAAAAGCTACCTTGCTTCACTTAAAAAAATAGTTAGACATAAATCTAAAAAATAAGTGTATAATGTCTATGAAAATTTGATAATCCAACTATGGTAAGGAGCTTCAAAAACTGCAATTTAAGGAGTATTTTTTTTTTCATCACAAGTTACTCTTCCCTTCCTAGCCCTTTCCATGAAGAAGTCAGTGTATTTAAGGACAAGATAATAACAACATAAATGTATTATTAAATTAGGTCTGTGAACACTGATAAGTCTGCCAGTGGGTTTTATACCACTGTTTTCTCTGGGGGTGAACCATTACTATCAATTTGCTCATTCATGTAGCCACATCTCCAAGTCACATTTTGCAATAAATTTGCTGATATCTCTGAATATACTATATTTTATTAAATACTCTTTTAACAAGTATTTCACTGCTTTATATTGCTTCTTAAAATCACAAATCTTAAGTTCTTAGATTAGTACTTTTCACATATTAAACAATAGCGATTGTTTGTTTTCAAGCCTAATCTTCAAGGTAGAAAGGGAGAGAGAAAGAAAACCTATGTCATGTTTTGTTACAATCAGATACTGCATGGAATCAACTTTCAATAGCTAGATGAACTGAACTGTATGTTCCCAGCAGGGCCAAGAGCAAAAATAGCATTTAGAGATACAAAATGTGAAGGTGAAATAAACAGATATTATCACAGACAGAATACATGAATTTTATCAAAATTCATCTAATCTGTTCTTGCCAGCACAGTTCAACGGGAAAAAGAAATAAAACCATCCAACTCAGAAAGAATGAAGTAAAGCTATCACTGTTTATCGGGTGACATGACTTAAAAAGTAAGTCATTGTGGGGGCTGGAGAGATAATAAAGCTGTAAGGGACTTGCTCTGTGCACAGTTGACCTGGCTTCGATCCCCAGATCCCCATAGTTCCCCTTGCACTCCAGGATGAAACCCTAAGCTCTAAGAACAACCAGTTTTGCCCTCTAAACTGACAAGCAAATGAACAAAGCAATTCCACTACATAACCAATTATCACAGAGGGGGCCAGGGGGAGGGCCAGGGTAGAGGTGAAGCACTGCGGGCACTTTGGTAGTGGCTGAATAGCTTAACTTTGTTCATTGTTAATACAAAATATTTTAACATTATTACAAGCTTCCTAAGCATAATAAATAAATCTTTTCTTGATTTGTTTGTCTTGGGTCCACACCAGGTTTTGCTCCAAGGTTTTCTTCTGGCTCTGTACTCAGGGATAACTCCCAGAGACTTGTGGGACAAAATGGGGTGCAGGAGATCAAACCTGAGTTGGCCGTGTGCAAGGTAAACATCCTACCTGCTATATCATCATCCAGCCCCTAAATATTTTCTCTAAAAGGAAGTGATTGAAATAAAACTATTCTAAAAACTATGAGAACAAATTCAGCAAGATAGTAAACTATATAAACAATTTATGAAAATCAGTCATATATAATATTCAAAAATCAGGGAAAATTATATTTACAATTATATTTAAAAAGTGCACTACTTAGATTTTAGAATGACTAAATAAAAACAATTCATGAAATAAAAACTAAAATTATTATTGACAGAAATTAAAGAACTAAATAAATGAAAAGATGTAATACCAAGGTATAAGTCATCAAAAATTAAAAAGATAATCTGGATACCATCAAGATCAAAAGAACATATTGGTAACATCACCATTAAGAAAGTGCAAAGATAATGGGGAAATATTTTCAAGTAATATATCAGATAAAGGACTTCAATTCATAAAATAGTTTTCAAAACTGTTATCTGCATCATAATGAAGAAAAATTCTATTTGACTCAGATCTATTATTTGGGCTCCTTTTTTCCACTTTTATTTTATATTGACAGCAATGGCTTAAAATAGTGTGGAATCCAGTGCCGTATGTCATACTTCTGCATATATAATTGTCTTCACAAAACATTTTTTCAAAACCTTACCACTTAATAACAAAGACAAACAATTCAATTGCAAAATGTTAGAAGGATTTTCATAGCTATCGTTTTTCAAAAATGATATACAAATGACTGCTAGATGCATGAAAAGAGAATCAACATCATTGGCTATTAAGAAAATGAAAATCAAAATTAAGAGACCACTTGATATCCAGATGGAAATATACATATGTGTGTTTATTATATATATATATATATATATATATATGACTAGAGGGATAGCACAGCAGGTAGGGCATTTGCCTTGCCTATGGCCGACTCAGGTTCAATTCCTCTGTCCCTCTTGGAGAGCCCAGCAAGCTACCGAGAGTATCCTGCCCACACAGCAGAGCCTGGCAAGCTACCTGTAGCTCATTTGATATGCCAAAAACAGTAACAAGTCTCACAATGGAAACATTACCGGTACCTGCTCTAGTAAATAGATGAAAAATGGGTCAACAGTGCTACAGTGCATATTATATATTACATATAATATATTTTAAAGGAAGTTACAAATGTTGAAGACACAGGAAAATCAGAACCCTCATGCATTGCTTGCAAGTTTATAAAATGTTGCCAATAGCTATAGGTATGATATTGAGGCCTTTAATGCATTTTAATTAACTTTATGTAAAACATGAGATAGCGGTTTGTTTTTTTACACGTGGCTATCCAGTTAATCCAATACCATTAATTGAAGATGATCTCCTTGTTCCATTTCACTTACCCAATCCACTTATCATAATTTTTTATACATCTGAGGACTTGTTCTAGCATCTCAATTCTATTCCATTGATCTATTCCAACTTTTATTCCAGTACCATGTGATTTTAATTACTGTAGCTTTGTAGTATAATTTAATGTCTGAAAATGCAATGTTCCTCATTCTCTTTTATTTCTGGATTTCTTTGGTGAGTCTAAGGACTGTTTTCTTTTTAAAGATGAGGAATCTTAGAGATAGTCTGTAGGTAGTCTAAGAGGACAACATTTCTGAGAGAATCCTTTTCCATTTGTCTAAATGTAATTGAGTTACATGAACAGCTCGCCACATCACTCACCTGTTATTATATGGAACAGAGTGAAAGTGATTCTCCACAAATCTTTTCTTCCTGAAATATATTCTACATCTGGAAAGAAATTGCCCTGTGCTCATTGGTCCTAACCAAAAACTTTTTATAGAAACAAGTATTTATTTGGAAATGCTAAATAATACATTAATGGTTTAAAATTTGTTTTTCTGTTTCTAACTTTTGCATCCCCCAAATAGTTCTCATAGTATAATATCAAAATCAATGCAATTTTGTAAAACTGACTCACAGTTGCCTTATGTGGTATTGCAGTTTCATGCAGTTTCCCTGCTTATCTCAACTGGGTTAATAAATTTGGCAGTTTACATTTTATTTTATTTTTTAATTATTCTTTTTACTTTTATGTTTTTCAATTTTATTTTATTTTTATAAAGTTGTTCACAATAATTTAAAAAATTCAATATTCCAACACCAAACCCACTACCACTACACCTTCCCACCACCATTATTTCAAATTTCCCCACTACCACTCAAGTCTGCCCCAAAAGCAGGTCATAAATAATTCATTCTGCATTGCTTGGTATGAATAACCTGTTAAAAATGATCCAATAAAATTTCCTTAGAGGAAAATGTATGAAGAATGTTGTGTCTCACCCTTGAGCCATTAAGCCCTTGTATAAGAGATTACTAACATGCTGTTATATTGTTGAGCCTAGTGTGTAAATAATATTTATTTACTTTTTGATCAAAATCTGTTGCCTCTACCTTACACCCCATCAAAGGTGGTGTGCTAACCTTAGTACATCAGTGGAGCATAGTATGAAATCTCACAAGGCTGGGAATGCAGCCTTTCAGGAATTCTAAAATTTTAACTAGGATGGTACAACTGAACATGACTTTGGGGTCCAGTGATATCTCTGCAGCTTGTGGCTCTTCTGAGATTTATTTGTGAGTCTTTGGATTAGCAGTCTGCATTTTAGACTAAGGTATGCAATCTGGACTGGAGAGATAAAACAGCAGGTAGGGTGGTTAGCTGACATGCAACTGACCCTGGTTAAATCCCTGGCCTTCTTTATATGATCCCCAAAGCTGTCAGGAGTGATCTCTGACTGTGAAGACAGGAGTAAACCCCCCCAAACCCCTTAAAGTATGCTTTCTATGATTGATTACATAGTTCATTGTGCACAGCTGTACATTGTATTGTCTTTTATTTTATTTTGTGCTCTTGACATAGTTAAAAGAATTTATTTAATGGTGGTGAGAAGTATATCCCTGGATGATTTCAAAGTAGAAACTGAAAATTCACTTCCCAATACTGAGAGCATAATAAGGTATTGATAACAGTACTATCATAAAGTGATGTTTCTAGATATGCAAAGTGCTTGATACCTGTTTTCCTTCTGTTATTTTATAATACCACTTTTCTCCTTTGTTTGCCTGCTCGGAATGGTTTGTACTCATCACATGTTAATGGGATCACTTGCCAACACTTCCCAACAAGATGAAAAATAAACAAAAAAATCCCGCATAATTCTTGCTTTCTGGGGGCTTTTCAGCAATCTTGAAACAATAGATTAAGTGATATGAATGGAGAGCATCTGTGCAAGAAAAAAGATAAACTCTTAAAGAGATGATATTCAAATTTAGTTAATTCGCAACATAAATCCTGCGACCTTTCCATTAATTTACTTAATAATAATTAGCCTACAATTTTTCTCCTTAATTAAATGAAAAAAGAATTATGGGCATTTAGAAGGTTTGCCTCAGTAAATTTAACTTATGTTTGTGTAAATTTGAAAATATTATTTAAACAACTCATATTATAGCAAGGATGAGTCTCAAGGCGTGTTTATCTGGGAACTAAAAGCCCAGAGAGTGGCTAAGCCATTGTTATTAGTATCTGTTTCCTGTAGGATTTTGCAAATGAACATCATAAATATTTTTGGCCTAGTTTCTATTTCCTTGGTAACAAGGCTCCTGAAAATGAAGAACTGTGACTTCATTAATGTTTGAGGCCTGAGAGTGCTTGAGAATCCATATCAATGATAAGGGAACAAAGGAAACAAGAGGTAGCTGGCCAAGGAAATTGTCTGCTATTTATATCTTCCTACCTCTTTTATTTGTCAACATTCCACTTTAGTTTCCATTTTCAATATTTCACAGCATCATCTCTGACTAAATGCCATGAAGCCAAATAAACAGGAAAATGTGGAATGAAGCTGAGACCTGGTAACCAGAAATTGCTGTCCCTCCATTTACTCTTTCCTTTTCCTTTTTTTTTTTTTTACATTTTATTGCAACTGAGCAACAAGGCTATAATAGTGTCTCTTCTTATACTTTTCATGTACAAAAACATTGCATCTTCACCACCACCAAAATGCTAATACCTCTGTTCTTGTGTCATTTCTATTCCCCGTCTTTCCTGCCTCAGTCCCTTCCTCTCATTTCTATGCAATTTTGACTCTGTGGTCAAGGTCCAAGGGCTCAACATGTTTCCTACTGCCTATTACATTGCTTTGTTCCCTCATATATCATATACTTAACATGACACCCACAAATTTTATCCATATTTAGAAAAAGGCAAAACTTAATGTTTTCTTATATCTGAATTAGATTTCATTCTGTTTGCGTGTATATAAGTATCACTTGTCATCCCGTTGATCTTCGATTTGCTCAAGCAGGCACCAGCAACGTCTCCATTTATTCCTGTCGTGTGCTAGTGTAGCCCAGTGGTATCTGCCTCAAACCATTCATTCAGGGTTTTGACAAGAATTCTGACCATCTCGTAGGTGGGCGGCCATGCAGTCTTTTTGACGTTCCGTGGAATCCAGTAGGTAACAGCTCTCGTACAGCGGTCATCTCTGAATTGCATTACGTGTCCGGCCCATCTGATTTTTGACGCCTTGGCAAACGAGACAGATTCCCTGATTCTTGATTGTCCATGGAGGTGGGAACTACGGATTCCTTCTCTTACTTGAGTGAGACGTGATACTCCTAGCATAGCTCTTTCAATTCCTATTTGGGATACCCAAACAGCGTTCTCATCCTGTTTGCGTAGGGCCCAGGTCTCTGAGGTATATGTTAGTGCAGGAAGAATGGTGGAGTCAAAAATATGTGTGCGGAACCGGAGGTTCTTTGTCCTCTTAACCACTTCTTTGACACTCTTGAAGGCGTTCCACGCTGCTTTCTTCCTCCTTCGAAGTTCTGGTGCCAAGTCGTCCCTCATGTTGAGTTCTTGACCCAGATACACATAGCTCCTGCATTCAGAGATGTTCATTCCATTGAGAGCAAATAGAACGTCAGGGACTAGTTCATTTTTCATGAGCATCATCTTGTTGAGATTCAGCTGCAGTCCAACCTTTCCACACTCGAGGTTAAAGTCGGCCAGCATTTGTGCCTCTTGGCTAATGTTTGGTGTTATGAGAATGATGTCATCGAAGCGGATGTGATGTAGTTGCCGACCGTCTATCTTCACTCCCATTCCTTCCCATTCCAGTCGTCGCATGATATTCTTGAGGGTGGCATTGAAGAGTTCTGGTGAAATGACATCACCCTGCTGAACCCCTCTCTTTACATCAATGATCACTTCCTTGTAGAGTGGTGAGATCCTGGTGGTGAATCTGTAATATAGCTCATGAAGGATCTTGATGTGCTGAGTTTGAACGCCCTCTTTGGCTAGGGCTCCGATGACCGCTTCAGTCTTGTGTATATATGTATACATATACAAATTGTAAGGTATACATACATAGATATATGTGTATATACATACATATATATATATCTTATGATTTATTTTCCCATTTATCTGTTGTTAGACACATGTTTTGTTTCAAAACCCTTGTCATTGTACTTAAGGATATGAACATAACTTTTTGAATAAATGTATTTATGTTCTTAGGACATAAATTTACTCATTAAACCTGTGAATTGTGCAGGGTACAATCTCATGGAATCCTGCAGAAGTGAACAGAGAAGATGCATTTGGGCTAAAGCATTAACAAGTTAATCTTTACATTTGGACATTACTCTTAACCTGAAAGTCTAAATGTATCAGTAGTATGGAGCATCTAAGCTGGATTCATGAATTAATAGCAGTATCTATTTTTCAAAATAATCTATGTATGCATATGTATTTTTCAAATCTTTAAAATGAAGCAATCCTTAAATTATTTAGTATTAATAGCAGAAATCTTGAGAGCAATTTTATTTCTTTTTTGAGAGAAGAGGCTACTAGATTTTTCTTGGGAATTTTGTAGTGACATTTTCAATCATGGAACATAGTCAATTCAGGTCAAAGTTGAAGACCTATAATCAGTGACTCTTGAATATCACTATGGTGATCCATGATGAATAGAGCATCATAAATTTTAAGGTCTTAAGAGCTCCATAAAAATAATTCATGTTTCTATTTGATCCTCCGATTAAAGATAACTGATTTTTCTTCCACCTTAAACTTCCCTCACTTACATTGGGTTTATATCCCTTCCAAGGTCCAGTCTAGCTGGCACAGATATTTTTTTCTGCTATTTCATAGTATTCCCTAAATTTTTACTATTTATTGTCAATGAATTTCTTCTTAAAGAATGGATTATTAAGCTTTTAAAATGTTTAATTTTAAACACTTTAGTCTAATTTATATTTTTAACATCACAGTATAAAAGGCATTATAGAATATAAAACAATTACTTTCAATCTCCCCAGCTGGTGGTAAAATAAAAGGCCTAAAAGCAAAGCTCTAAAAGGCCTAAAAGCAAAGGAAACGTGCACAATTTAAGCCTTCGTGATTCCTACCAAGAAGATGAATAAATTAGAACTTAAAATCAAAGATCTTCAAATAAGGAATTCTTGAAGTGAAAAACAAGAGACAATGTATTTTGAGTCCCTAAAACTACAGTTAACAGAAATTTGGGACGCAGAATTAAAAATCGTCATGTACAAAATATTAAAAATGATTGAAATAAAAATATGTAAGTAATAAGTTGTTAGGTAAGAAGATATAAGAAGAGAATTAAATCAGCCTATTACAACATTATTTTTGAAATTAAAAACATAATGGACACATAAAAAGCATGTTAACTACAATAAAAGAAAAAATGAGAATTAGTAAATTGGAATATATAATTGAAATAATTCCTTAAATATACAATCAGAAATGCAAAAATAAAAATATGAAAAAAATTAGTCATGAAGGAAAAGTAAATTTTAATAATTGTCATACTGTTAAAAATTTAACGAGAATTTCCCTTAGTTTCTTAAAGGAAGACTTTAATTATCTGGAATTTTCTAAGTGATAGGAGTATCTTTCATTTCTGATTAACGTTAATTGCTTAACAAATTGACATATGGTGGGTCTCTAGATCTCTAGATATGTGTACAAATTAGCTAAGTCAGAATGGGGATAGGGTATGCAGAAAAAACAGCCATGTTATTAAAGGGTTGAGGCTCAACCATGTGATATCAGCTCAATATCAGGGATGGGCTAAAATTTGGGGATTGAGTTTAATTAAAGGGTCAGAATTTTAACCACTTAATCTATGTAATGATACCTTAGCTAAAAACTCTAAATACTGGGGCTGGAGAGATAGCATAGCGAATAGGGCGTTTGCCTTGCACACAGCCAACCCAGATTCGATTCCCAGCATCCCATATGGTACCCTGAGCACCGCCAGGAGTAATTCCTGAGTGGAGAGCTAGGAGTGACCCCTGTGCATCACCAGGTGTGACCTATAAAGGAAAAAAAAAACACACACACACACAAAACCTCTGAATACTGATGTTAGGTAAATTTCCTTGGTTAAGAATTTCCTTGGGGGGGTGGGGGTGGGGGGATGGGAGGGGGTGGGTGGGAGGGATATTGGGTTCATTGGTGGTGGAGAATGGACACTGGTGGAGGGATGGGCTCCCAAACACTGCATGAGGGAAAAACAAGCACGAAATGTATGAATCTGTAACTGTACCCTCACTGTGACTCACTAAATAAAAATAACAACAAAAAAAAAAGAAATTAAAAAAAAAAAAGAATTTCCTGAGCTGGGGCTGGAGTGATAGCACAGCAGGTATTGCACATGGCCGACCCGGGTTCAATTCCCAGCATCCCATATGGTTCCCTGAGCACTGCCAGGAGTAATTTCTGAGTGCATGACCCAGGAGTAACCCCTGTGCATTGCCAGATGTGACCCAAAAAGAAAAAAAAAAGAATTTCCTGAGCCTTGGTGTAAGATGATACTTCATTGTTTTGACTTGCATCTTCCTGATGATTAGTAATGTAGAGCATTTTTCTTGTGCTTTTGGCCATTTGTATTTCTTCTTTGAGGAAGTTTCTGTTCATTTCTTCTCCTCCTTTTTTGGTGAGGTTGGAGGTTTTCTTCTTATGAAGTTCTAGCAGTGCCTTGTAACTTGTATATTAACCCCATATATGATAGGTATTGGGTAAATAATTTTTCCCACTCCCATGAGTTGCCTCTGTATCTTGGTCACCATTCATCTCGAGGTGCAAAAGTTTCTTAACTTAATGTAGTTCGACTTGTTTAATTTTGCTTCCACTTGCTCGGTCAGTATTGTTTCATCTTTAAAGATGCCCTTAGCTTCAATGACATGAAGGGTTCTGCCTATGTTTTCTTCCATGTACCTTGTGGATTCAGGTCTCATATTAAGGCCTTTAATCCACTTTGATCTGACTTTTATATCTGGCATTAGACAGAAGACAGAGTTCATTTTATATTTTTACGTAATTATCCAATTTTCCCAATTATCCATTCTTTTTGTTCTGCTGATTAAAAGCATGTAGGTTCTAGAACTTTTAAATTGGGGGCATTCCAAAAACAGATGACTGGTTAGAAAAACTTTGGTACATCTGCACAATGGAATACTATGCAGCTGTAAGAAAAGATGAAGTTATGAAATTTGCATATAGGTGGATCGGCATGGAGGGTGTCATGTTGAGTGAAATGAGTCAGAAAAAAAGAGACAGACATGGAAGGATTGCACTCATATGTGGAATATAAAGTAGCAGAGAGATACAAGCTTGCAATGATGTAATTTCTGGCAGAAATTTCTCTGGGCTTAGTTACTAAAATACTAAAATACAGAAATACAAAACCACGCGACCGCTCGACCTTATATCTCTTCATTCTCAGCAATGGAAAACAAATTATCAAATGCTTCCTTTTCAGCAGGTCCGACCTTGGGGGGCGTCTATCCAAACAAGAATAGTGAGTTTTTTATTGAAATATTAAATGTAATCAAAGTAAAGTGAAAGTAAAGTGAAATTTATCAGTTACACAGGTGGGGTGGGGGGCTGAGGAGGTGGGGGCTGGGGGGGAGGTATACTGTGATTCTTGGTGGTGGAATATGTGCACTGGTGAAGGGATGGGTGTTTGAGCATTGTATAACTGAGACTTAAACCTGAAAGCTTTGTAACTTTCCACATGGTGATTCAATTTAAGAAAAAAAAGAAAAAAAAACTAATTTCCTGAGCCAGGAGGGAAACTGTGGGTATTGGTGATGAGGAGTGTACGCTGGTTAAGGGACAAATGTTGGATCATTATATACCTGAAACTCAATCTTGAACAACTTTGTAACAGTGTACCTCACTGTAATCTAACTAATAAATACATTTTTTAAAAAAGAATTTCCTGGGCCATGATGATTAATAATAGAGTAGGTGGGACGATTGCCTTGCTGACCTGGGTTCCGCAGCATCCCAAATAGTACCCTGAGCCCTGTCTGGAGCAAGACCTGAATCCAGAGCCATGAGTAACAGCTGAGCATCGCTGGGTATGCCCCCCCCCCCACCGAAGCCAAAATACCTGATGAAAAAGAACATCATGATTCTGTGCATATCCTTACATGATGAATGATGTGCTGAGAAAATGGTATGTTCTGAAACTACAAGAAAAGAACATAGCAGTACTGTATGGGGGAAGCTCCCAGACATTGTCTTATGTATCTTCACTTTCATTTGTGTCTAATATTTGTGTCTGATATAGCACAGCGGGGGCTGGAGCGATAGCACAGCGGGTAGGGTGTTTGCCTTGCATGCAGCTGACCTGGGTTTGATTCCTCTACCCCTCTCAGAGAGCCCGGCAAGCTACTGAGAGTATCCTACCCACATGGCAGAGTTTGACAACCTACCAGAGGCTTATTTGATATGCCTAAAACAGTAACAATAAGTCTCACTTGGAGATGTTACTGGTACCTGCTCGAGCAAATCGATGAGCAATGGGATGACAGTGATACAGTGATATATTTTGCTAAGATACAACCTTAATAATTATTAGAGTTCTTTCCTGAGGTCAGTGATAATAGTTAATTACCTATCTTTAGGGTATAATGGGAATCCCCAAAGTTACAGTCATCGAGTGAGAAGTGTGTGACCTGAAAACCCCATTGCTTTTACCTTTATTTAATGCAATGATAGTCTTACAGAAAACCTGTCCCTTCACCCCTGTTATTGGAAGTCTGATTCTAGAAATTCATTGCAGTAGCATACTACCTTTCTAAATTTTGCAATATCAGGCAAACTCAAGGGCTTCACAAATGCAAGGCATTGTCTTTACCAGTGAGATACATCCTCACCCCAACAAATTATATATTAAGCTCAGTTATTGAAGAGAAAATAAGATTGACACCATGCATTTAGGTTTTAGGCAGCATGCTCTGGAAAGATTGTGTGTATGACTGAGTTTGTTACAATGTTTAAATCAACCTGTTATCTTAATTGCATGGTTGGTTCAAAAAAGATTAACTGCAGATTATTTTTTTTCTTTTTTTTGGGGTCACACCCAGAGACGCTCAGGGATCACTCCTGGCTCTGCACTCAGGAATTACCACTGGCTGTGCTCAGGGGACCATATGGGATGCTGGGAATCGAACCTGGGTCGGCCACGTGCAAGGCAAACACCCTACCCGCTGTGCTATCACTCCAGCCCCCATAACTGCAGATTATTGATAAATTAATTAAATTAATAAATCTTGAGGTAATTCAGGCCTCAAGAAAGTCTATAATATTAGTTGCAGGTCTTCAACATATGTGTCTCCTTAAAGATATTCCTAGGATGGATCATTCCAGAGCCTCAGTCTCTTACACACTCAGTCACTGTCTAGACTCAGTCTCTGCCTAGACTCCTACTCTGTGTGAACTTTTGTGGCAGCTTCTCTTCCTCTCTTTGTTCTATGTGGCTTGTCCTGACTTAGGAATTACCTCTGCAAGTTTCTTTTTTTTGGGAATCCTACCTGAAATGTGTGAATTTGACTCCCTTCAAGAGAAGATTTGACAAAGCATCATTCTGCATGAACAACATCTTTCAGGAACAGGAGAGCTTCTCATAGTTGCAGTCTCCTCAAGCCCAGTCTATCAAAGTCGGAATTCCCTTGGGTCTAAAACTGATCCTCCATACAAGTGGGTTATATCAATGACTCCCAGCTCATTAGTTATTTAGTCGGTTCACCAGAATCCTCTATTGAACATTATGCCTAGAACTATACCATAGATTAGTAAAGATAGAGAAAATATTTCATATTTGACTTCATGACTTATCTGTGAGTCTCTCCTTTTTTTTTTTTTTTTTGGTACACATAACATATGTGTATGGTGGTGCTCAGGCTATGCGCTCAAGAAATAACTCATGTGCCCTACCCTCTACCGTCACTCTGGATTCAGTGGTTGTGACTTTTGAACCATCCACGTGTCATTTTCTTTCCTTGGTTGACTAAAATCCCACAATGCCAAAGACTTCCACCATTGTCAATGAAAATCAGGAGTCTAACCTTCTCATTTATTTAATTCATTTATCCCTTCATATATTCATCAAGCATTTATTAATAATCAATTTCTTCCATGTTGCTCTCTGCACCCTGCATTACAGAACATGCTGCTAAACACATGATAGAGCTATCTGTTTCTTCTGTGCCACGACACTCATGCCAAAAGGACCAAATGACAATAATGTTTAATTTATCTGATAGGCACTTTAATGTTAATTGTTTAATAGGTACTTTGATAACACTGCCAATGATTACTTTAAGTATGGCATATTAATGAATTTATTTATCACTTGTAAAAGGCTTTATTCAACAAGTATTTCTCTATTATCTTTTTTGCAGATAGGGAAATTGAATTTAAATGACCAAAGTCACAAAGTTATAGTAGAAGTCAGAACTTAATCAGAGATGATCTGTGCTCTAAACCACAAAGTTAAATAACTTCATGAATTTAGTGGCTGTACAGTTAAAATCGGAGCTTGACAATTTTTTGTCCACTTCCAAACTTTTTAATATTTAGTTTCCCCTAAGCCTTATAATTTTCTGTTAAGTGGGGAAGATTCCCTCAAAATATTGTTTGGATAATTAAATTTTCATAAATAAAGGTCTCAGCAATGTGTTTAAAAGTGGGATAGAGCAATAGTATAGAAGATAGAGCACACGTGATTTGCACTCAGTTGAACAGGGTTAGATCCCTGGAACCACATATGGTCCTCTAAACACCACCAGGAGTAGTCCTCAGTGCAAAGCCAAGATTAAGTCCTGAGCACTATTTGGTTGAACCCAAAGACAAAATAAAAGTATGCAAAGACCCTAGTGTGTCTAAAGTAGCAATTCTTGATACTATTCTAATATCAACATTAAATACTATTATTTCTCTATTTAATTGCATACCCAATGTCATACAAATTAAAAACAGGTTGTAGTAGGGTTTACACTCAGGAGTTTTAGAATCAAAAGCTGTTAATGCTGATTTAATGTTCAAAAACATTCCTAACAAGTGCCAGTGTGGTCCAAACAAACAACAAAAACCCAACTAAAAAACAATATAGTTGATCCCTGAACAATATGGAAGTTAAAGTCACTGAACCTTTTGTATTTAAAGATTCAAGCATAACTTGGCTCCTATAGGTGGCTATGGACCAGAAAACGTCCCTGAGAGCATATATTCAATTAACTCATGGTTGCTTACCGTATGTAGTATATATCATTGTGTGTGTGTGTCACACCCAGCGATGCACAGGGGTCACTACTGGCTCTGCACTCAGGAATTACCCCTGGCGGTGCTCAGGGGACAATATGGGATGCTGGGAATCAAACCCGAGTTGGCCGAATGCAAGGCAAACGCCCTACCCACTGTGCTATCGCTCCAGCCCCTATATCTCATTCTTATGTAAAGTAAGCTGTGGGGGGTGGGGGGGGCTGTAGCCATTAAGAAAAATATAAGGAAAAGAAACAAAAACAACATCATACTTTATCAAGCTCATACTGTACAGGTTTTTCCTCTTAACAAAAATGGAATATTCTTAGAAAACCTTTCATAAGCTCAAAACATAGAAGCAATTACTATTAATTTGTTTGGAAACATTTTTACCATACACAGATCCTAAAGTAACTTTTCTTTTTTTTCTTTTTGCTATTTGGGTCACACCCGGCAATGGTCAAAAGTTACTCCTGGTTTTGCAATCAGGAATCACTCCTGGAGGTGCTCAGGGGACCATATAGGTTGCTGGGAATCAAATCCGGGTCTACTATGTTCAACGCAAATGCCCTACCCGCTGTGCTACTGCTGCAACCTCCTAAAGTAACTTTTAAGTCATACCAAATCGTTCCGTGAACGTTCATTTGGTCGGAGGCGCTGAGACAAGGAACACGAAAGAAATTTATGTCATGGAGGGTCCAGGTTCTCTCTGACTCTGTCACAAAGGTAGAGAGCCCTGAAATCTCCTTTTATTACCATCCTACAGTTCGTAGGGCTGTCATACAGTGAGGTCATCAACAAAGGAGTTAAAGATCATGCCAAGTTCTTCTGCCTACTGAAAGCAAACTATGTAGGACCTGCATACTGACAAACAGGCTAAGTACTTATGATCTGCATACTGACAAACAGGCTAAGTACTTATGATCTGCATACTGACAAACAGGCTAAGTACTTATGATCTGCATACTGACAAACAGGCTAAGTACCTAGAATCTGCATACTGACAACAAACAAGCTAAGTACCTAGGATCTGCATACGAACAATAAACAGGCTAAGTAGAACCAGGGATCTGTGAGAAAAGGAAGACTGACAATTTCGGTATAGAGATTTCGGAAATTATTTACTAAGGCCGCCCAAAGAAGATGTTCAGCCTTATCTAAACAAATCAAAACACAGGAGGAATCTCGCCCATTTTCATGAGTCCCTATGTTCCTGCCTTTGTGTGAAGCAGTTTACATGGGCTCATGCTGGTAGCTCAGCCAAGCCCTAACACTAAATAATGCAGAAAATTGAAAACACAACCAAGTTAGGAATGCTGTGATAAATACACATCCTGGAAAAAATTCCCAGGGAAGAGTTTAGTGGTGTCACTCTCAATGGTTGGGGAAAAGGCACTGTCTCTGAAAAAACTGCTACAGAACACATACATAACCATATTTTTACTTTTCACATTTTGTTATAAAGGCATAAGTTCTTTTCATATGTCTTTCAGATAATGAAAACATCATCTTACATTAAAAATATGGGGCAATTCATCCCCCAATTCTTTTAACCTGTCTCTCTCTCAACTCCTCCCTCCTGAACACAGCGCAGGGGCCGCGGTTTTCCTGAGCGCAAAACGGAGACGCCGATTCAGCCAAAACAGGACGTGAGCGCGCTTGCGGGAGTCCCCAGGGGGCGGGGGCGGCGACCCCCGCCCACCGCAGTTAGATACTTAAACCCACCTCCCCCACGTGTGCTTCCTTTTGGACCCGGCTGTGGAAGGAGCATGATGGAGGGGCCCGAGGGAGCGCCCTCGGACCCCAAGCAGCCCACTGAGCTAATTCCGGCATGGGACCAGAGACCCCACGGCGTGCGGAAGCTGTGGGACCCGGGCATCCCCCAATTCTTTTAACCTGTCTCTCTCTCAACTCCTCCCTCATGAACACAGCGCAGGGGCCGCGGTTTTCCTGAGCGCAAAACGGAGACGCCGAGCCTCTCTCTAGGTTTCTCCATCTTATGAGCACCATAAAAGGGTAAAAGTTTGTAGTGATGTTATTTCTGGTTGTACTTTCCCTGGACTTTATACAGAAACCCAAAACCGCGCGGCCGCTGCCGCGGCCGCGCAACTTAATGTCATCTTAGTATGAGCAATATGTAATGGTTCCTTTCTAATGGGGCGGACTTTTGTGGGAGATCCTAATAGTAAGTCTGTTGCTGAAATATTGAAGGCAATCAAAGTGGTAGCCATCTCACTAGACTGAACTAAGCTATATCCCCACGCCGGCTGAGAAGAAATTTTCTTCTTTCTCGGGAAGAAACGCGGTGTGTCATCAACTACAGTGTGATGTCCATTAAGCAAACAGACCTGGTGGCGTGGGAAAGGGATATAAGGGGAAAAATTATGTACAAGGAACAGCGGGACGCTGGTGGAATCTCGAGCCGGAGCCGACACCAGCGCAAGACCGTCGGTTCCAGAGACTGCTTGCAGATACTCTACAAGTCTATCAACTAAGCCAGAGCCCCACGCCTGCTGATGACGGGAAATAACCATCCTTTTCGGTTTTTTTTTTTTTTTTTTCCCTTGTCAGGCAGCGTGGCGATTACTAAAACAGGCGTGAACTCGGTGGCACGGGGCAAGGGGGAAAAAGAAAAACTATGTAACAAACAGCGGGACTTAATATCTCTATATTCTTAGCAATGGAGAACTATCAAATGCCTCCTTGGCAATAGGACTGCTTTTCTTTTTTGGGGGAAACCCCAACAACGGTAGTGAGTTGTGTGTTGAAACATGGAATGTAATCGAAATAAGGCGTAAACGAAGTGAAACATATCATGTGCAAGGGTTGGGACTGGGGAGGTGGGAGGGGGCGGCAGGTATACTGGGGGGGTTGGTGATGGAAGATGGGCACTGGTGAAGTGAAGGGTGTTTGAGAACTATATAACCGACATAATCCTGAGAACTATGTAACCCTCCACATGGTGATTCAATAAAATTAAAAAAAAAAAAAAAAAAATATGGGGCAATTCACTTATTGAAAGCTAAGGGATACCTGCACAGATAACTAACCATAAATGGAAAAATAGATAAATGATTAGAAGCAATACATTAATCTGAAGTAAAACAGTGAAGGTTGCATTGGGCAGGTATTGAACATATTATGAAATTAATACCATATTCAGCAATTTAAGAAAGTAAAGAGACAACATACAAAGTTATCTCTAAAGATGAGGAAGAAAATTCGGGTATTTGATAAGAGTGTATTTGTATCTTTTTGTGAAGGTATAGAGTACATGATCTTTGTTTCTCTCACTGGATGATTTGTTTGCTTAATCAATTGCTGAATTCACAGGTTCTCCCCTTTGAGTTTTTTCAAAATGATTGAAATTTGGTGAGTTGTCTACCTTTATAACTCATTTTTTTTTAACTTTTTAAAGGAAATGCATGTGTTCATCTTTTGTGTTCTTAACTCACAGAACAGGGCCCAAAATGTCTCAGTAATTGTTGACTTACTCTCAGTCACCATATGCAGACAAAACTGCTACATTCTAAGAGTCCTGCCTGCATAAATATACATCACATTGTAACTTACTTTCAATATCTTTTTTAATGCCACTCATTGCCTTATTTGATGTGGTACAAATTGCCAAGACTCATGCTGTACCACTTCAGTAAAGCCTCCAGTGGCATGATTAATACAAGTCCACTTACCCATTTGAATGACAGTCCCTAATAAAAGCCTCTAAAAAACACCACAAGGTTAAAATAAAGAATTGGCTCACAGATTTCAACAAACTATAGCTAAAAGGTCTTTATGGATTTGTTTCACTGACCAAAAATTAATTCTGTATTGACATGAGTTTGAACAAGGTTAATAAAAGATTGTTTTTCAGCCCCCAATTTAACTTCAGGACATTCGCATTAAGACAAATGGATGATTAAGTAGCTTTAAAATTTTAAAGTATGTATGCATTCTGCATGAATGGTAAATTGCTAAATGAAGAGGAATAAAACATTCTGATATAATTCCTGCTTCATTTAATTCAGAGTCCGAGAAAAAAAAAAACTAACCTTTCTAAAAGAGTTTATCCATATTCAATGAACAACTTTTCATTTCACCTCAAATATTAGTATAACTTTTACATGCTTCTTAATTTCATTTTATGACAGGCTAAATCCGGTGGTGCTGAGACTAAGGGTGGGAATTACTTCAAGTTCTGTATTTGATTTATCATGTCAGATAACAACCAGTGGTCAATCACATGAAAGGTAAGTACCTTAAACCCTGTATTATCTCTCATCCTGCCTCTTTTAATTTTAAAACAAACGTAGACTTCACTTTTGTTCTTCTCAGCTTCTTCTTTATACCTGACTGTTCTTTCCCCTTTCCATTTTATTGTTGCAGCTGTTGTTGATGGTGGTTAGTGGTGGCTGTGCTGTAATGATAGATGTTACATGTTTGTTACAGACCTCACGTATTTGCTCACCAGGATCACTCAGGGGTGCAGAGCTCACAAAAGTTACTTGCTGTATTCGCTGGTTTTGTACAATTTGTTGTGGTGCTAAGCATCCAAGCAGCGGTACTACCAAAATCCCATACTGGATGTGGGGTAGTGCTGGGGATTGAATCCAAAAATTCATGTCTTCAATTTGCTTACCACTGAACACTCCCTTCTTATTTCTTTTAAAAAGAAATACAGAGTGCTAAGAAGGAAAATAGTTTTGATTTTGTTAAAATTGGGCTGGAGTGATAGCACAGTGGGTAGGGCATTTGCCTTGCACTTGGCTGACCTGGGTTCGATTCCTCCATCCCTCTTGTAGAGCCTGGCAAGCTACCGAGAGTATCTCGTCCTCATGGGAGAGTCTGGCAAGCTACCCTGGCATTTCAATATGCCAAAAACAGTAACAAGTTTCACAATGGAGACATTACTGGTGCCCGCTCAAGCAAGTCAATGAACAACGGAACTACAGTGCTACAGTGCTTTGTTAAAATTGATTATACAAATTATTGTCCCTATGCCATTGTAAAGTTAATTTTAATTCAGTCATTGTGGCAAAGATTTTTTTCCCCTGGTGGTTATAACTGCTAATCATCCTTGATTTTGAAAATGAACCATACACATGCACTTTATAACTAATATAAAGTATACAATGAAAATAAATCCAAGTCTAATATTTTATCTTTTGAACATAAAATCAATTTACTCAAGGGGAACACTAGGGTTTTTGCATTAGACAGATATATTGCCTAAAGAAAATATTATTTTAGATGCAAAAAATATGAGAGACAATAAAATAATAAATATGTTCATGTCAGAAAGTTTTTATGAGTGCACACCATATCAAGAATAGAGCATTTTTTAATTATATTTTTCTTCATTGTAGCAATGTGATTTACAAAGTTATTCATGATTAAATTTAAAATAAAACTTCTGGGATCAGAATATTAATATTTAAATTCTACCTTCATTAAGATATAGTCTTATAAAAATATTATTTCTTTTTTAAAAAAATTTATTGCATCATCATGAAATAGTTACAAGCTTTCATTTTGGGTTGCAATCACACAATGATCAAACACCCATCCCTCCACCAGTGCACATTCCCCACCACCAATATCCCCGGTAACCCTCCTTTCCTACCCTCCCCCTGCCTCCACGGCAGACAATATTCCCCATACTCTCTCTCTACTTTTGGGCATTATGGCTTGCAACACAGACACTAAGAGATCGTCATGTTTGGTCCATTATCTACTTTTGGCACGCATCTCCCATCCTGACTGATTCCTCCAGCCATCATTTTCTCAGTGATCCCTTCCCTATTCCATCTGCCTTCTCCCCTCTGCTCATGAAGCCGGCTTCCAGTTATGAGGCAATCCTCCTGGCCCTTGTATCTACTGTCCTTGGGGGTCAGCCTCATGTGATGGCATTCAGTACTCCACAAATGAGTACAAGTCCTTCTATGTCTGTCCCTCTCTTTCTGACTCATTTCACTTAGCATGATACTCTCCATGTCTATCCATTTATAAGCAAATTTCATGACTTCATCTCTCCTAACAGCTGCATAGTATTTCATTCTATAGATGTACCAAAGTTTCTTTAACTGGTCATCTGTTCTAGGGCACTTGGGTTATTTCCAGATTTTGGCTATTGTGAACAGTGCTACAATGAACATATAGGTACAGATGTCATTTCTACCATACTTTTTTACTTTTTTGCATCCTCGGGATATATTCCCAGAAGTGGTATTGTGGGGTCATATAGAAGCTCAATTTCTAGTTTTTGAAAGTCTGTCCATATTGTTTTCCAGAATGGCTGGACCAATGGGCATTCCCACCAACAGTGAAAGAGCGTCCCTTTTTCTCCACATCCATGCCAGCACTGGTTACTTTTATTCTTCTGAATGTGTGCCAGTCTTTGTGGTGTGAAATGATATCTCATTGTTGTTTTGATTAGCGTCTCCCTCATAACTAGCGATGTGTAGCATTTTTCATGTGCCTTTTGGTCATTTGTATTTCTTTTTTGAAGAAACTTCTGTTCACTTCTTCTCCCTATTTTTTGATGGGGTTGGAGGTTTGTTTTTTTATGTCTATTTCTTCTCTTTTATTATTTGTATATAGGAAAGTCATGGACTTTTGGGTGTTGATTTTGTAGCCCGCCACTTTACTATATTGACCTATTGTTTCTAAGAACTTTTTTTATAGAGTCTTTAGGGTTTTCTAAGTATAGTATTATATTGTCTGCAAATAGTGATAGCTTGACCTCTTCCATTCCTATCTGTATGCCCTCGATATCTTTTTCTTGTCTTACTGCTATGGGCTAGATTTCCAGGAGTATATTGAATAGTAGCAGCAAAAGTGGGCAACCTTGTCTTGTGTCCGATCTTAGAGAAAAGGCTTTTAGTTTTCCCCATTGAGAATGGTACTTGCCGTGGGCTTGTGGTAGATGGCTTTCACTGTATTGAGGAAAGTTCCTTCGATGCCCATTTTGCTGAGAGTTATCATCATAAGCAGGTGCTCAATCTTGTCAAATGCATTCTCTTGACATCTATTGACATGATCATATGATTTTTGTTATTTCTTTTATTGATATAATAAATTATGTTGATTGATTTGCAAATGTTAAACCATCCTTGCATCCCTGGGATGAATCCTACTTGGTCATGTTGTATGATATTTTTGATGAGTCATTGGATTCTATTTGCTAATATTTTGTTGAAGATCTTTGCTTCTGTGTTCATTAGGGATATCGGCCTGTAATTCTCTTTCTTTGTGGTATCTCTGTTTTTGGTATCAGGGTGATATTTGCTTGATAGAAACTGTTTGGAAGTGTTTTTGAAACTTCAATTTCCTGAAAAAGCTTAAAGAGGATTGGGAGTAAGTCCTCTTTAAAGATTTTGAAGAATTCACTAGTGAATCCATCTGGGCCAGGGATTTTGTGCTTGGGGAGACTTTTTATTATCGTTTCAATTTCCTTGATGGTGATAGGTCTGTTCAGGTATTCCAGGTCTTCTTGGTTCAGTCTTGGGAGGCTATTAGAATCTAGAAATATATACATTTCCTTGAGGTTTTCATGTTTTGTGGCATAAAGATTCTCAAATTAATCTTTGAGGATCCTTTGAATTTCTATAGTTTCTGTTGCAATGTCCCCATCTTCATTTCTGATTCAGTTTATTGGAGTTTTCTCTCTCCCCTTTTTTGTGAGTCTTGCTAGAGACTTGTTTATTTTCTCAAAGAACCAGCTCTTGGTTTCATTGATCTTTCAGATTGTTTTCTGGATTTCCATCTTGTTCATTTCTGCTCTGAGTTTCATTATTTCCTTCCTCCTATTCAGATCATGCTCCTTTTGTTGGTCATTTTCCAAGATCTTAAACTGTGAGGTTAGGTTACTTATGTGGGCTCGCTTCTCCTTTCTGAGGAATGCTTGTAGAGCTATAAACTTTCCTCTTAACACAATTTTTGCTGTGTTCCATAAGTTTTGATAACCCATGTCCTCATTTTCATTCGTTTCCAGGAATCTTTTGATTTCCTCTTTTATTTCTTTTCTAAACCACTCATTGTCTGATAGTTAGATGTTTAATTTCCAGGTGTTTTATTTCATTTTCTGTTTGTATGTGTGATTTATTTCTAATTTCAGCGCATCATGGTCTGAGAAGATCGTTGATACAATCTCTATCTTCTTAATTTTATGGAGGCATGTTTTGTGGCTCAGCATGTGGCCTATCTTGGAGAATGTTCCATGCACACTTGAGAATAATGTGTATTCAGCTTTTTGAGGATGAAGTGACCTGTATATATCTACTAAGTCCCTTTCTTCCATTTCTTCCTGCATATGAAGTATGTCTTTGCTAAGTTTGAGTCTAGTTGATCTGTCAAGAAGTGTTGATGTCTCCCACTAGTATTGTGTTGCTATCAATGTCTTTCTTAGAGTCTATGAGTAGTTAAGTACTTTGCATATATATTTAATATTGTTAATTTTTCCTGTTGTACTGATCCATTTATTAATAAAAAATGACCTTTACTGTCTCTTGTGAACTTCTTCAGTCTGAAATCAATGTGGTCTGATACTAGGATGGCTACCCCAGATTTTTTATGGGAGTTGTTCGCCTGTAGGATTGTTTTCCAGCCTTTGACTTTGAGCCTGTGTTTGCTCTGATTGTTGAGATGTGTTTCTTGCAGGCAGCAGAATGTAGCATTCAATTTTCTAATCCATCCTTCCACTCTGTGTCTTTTAATTAGTGTCTTTAGCCCATTGACGTTGAGAGAGATTATTGTGATGGGGCTCTGTCCCATTTTCTGCTGAAATTTGGTGCATTTGAAGGGCCTGTCCTGTCTTCAAATAGTTCATTCAGTTGTCCTTGTAACCATGGTTTTGAGTCTATGATGTACCTGAGCTGTTGTTTGTCTATGAAACTGTATGTTGCTCCTTCTGTTATGAATGAGAGTCTAGCTGGACAAAGTATTTTTGGTGAGGCATTTATTTTATTGAGTTTTTTTTGCTATATCCAACCACTGTTTTTGGGCCGTGAGGGTTTCATCAGACAAGTCAGCTGTGAATCTTAAGGATGCTCCTTTATAGGCAATTTCTTTCTTTGATCTTGATGCTTTCAGGATTTTGTCCCTATCTAAGGTCTTGATAATTTTGATCAGGATGTGTCGAAGTATTTTTATTTGGATTTCTTCTAGCTGGTACCCTTGGGGCTTCCTGAATGTGGTAGCATGTTTTCTTCAACTCTGGGAACATTGTAGCAATGATGTCTTTGACAGTTTCTTCATCAGGGATTTCTTCCTGTCCCTCTGGGACTCCAATAATTCTTCTGTTACTCCTCGTGGCTTCATCACGATTTGCTTTTGCCATCTGTTCCCAAATTGTCAGTCTCTTCCATTTTCTGTTCTTTTCTAGAGAATCTCTGGACTTCATCTTCGAGCTCACTGATTCGGTCCTCTGCAGCTGTTACTCTGATGCTGAGGCCTTCCACTAAGATTTTTAAATCTCCTATCAGGTTTTTCAGGTCTGACATTTCCATTTGTAATTTTGTTTGCATTTTCTGCATTTCTACCTTCAAATCCTCTTGCATTTTATTGGCATTGCTTTCCATTGTTTCTTTTAGCTCCCTAAGCATCCTCAGTAGCTCCCTTCTAAATTCCCTGTCAGAGAGGTTGTCTAGCACTTCAGTGCTGTGGGAGTCTTCTGGGCTAGTCTCTTCAATAAGTAAGCTTGGTGGGGTTCTCGTTACTTTACCATTGTGACCTATGTGGTTTAGCCCTTCACACTCGCTGTTATTATTCTGCTTTTGATGCAGTATTAATTGAGGTGGGCTTAATGAGTTATTGGCTAATGTGTTTGTGGTGGTGAAGCTAACCTAGTGAAAGTTCCAACTAAGAGGGTAATTTATAGTTCTTATGGGATATGGAGAAGGGAGAACAACTCACAGCTGCATTGGGGACTGCAGATCCAGGAAGGAGCCCTGACATGGGTCGAGTACCTGTACGGGATGAGCAGAGGTTGTCCAAAACGTTGCCCTGAGTAGAGCATTTTAAGATGCCTTTTGTACTGATTCTGTTCAATCCTCCAGTGACACAACAAAATAATTCTAGTCCATTGTAGAAGCTGATTTGGTCTCTGGATTAGAAACACATGGTAAATACCAGTGGAATTCACTTAGGAGCCAATTCTGTCCAATCACTTCTATTGTCAGTAAATGAATGACCCTTTTCTTATTTCACAAGAATTCACCGTATCATCCTTATAATAATTCATACATCATTGGATGTGACATATGTATGTTTCTGCCTGTTATTTAGAGGCAATGTTCCTTCTTCTGTCTTAGGTCAGCCCCACAATTTCTGTTGTGAGTCCATCTCATCTTGTTTTTACACAATTCTTACACTATTAATGACTTTTTTTTCTCCTTCATTTTCTTTCTCTAGGATTTTACTTCATTGACTCAACAGTGTGAAGACTAAACTCATCCTAAAATCAATTTCCTTTTACCCCTACACTTATTCTTCTAGGCCAATCTCCTCTCTGTTGAAGTGAAATTGTCAAAATAAGTATTTTACTGTGTCAAATCAATGTATTCATTATCCATTTCTCATTTCCTCAAATCAAATGTCTTCCATGTAATTTTGTTCCTTTTTTCTATCAAAACAACTTAACAGAGTAAATAACTTCAATGGCAATAAATCCACTGGAACTTTTCAATCTTCATTTCACTAAACCTTTTAAGAGACAGTTCACATTCTTCTTTATTATATTTATCAGTTTCCATGGCACTATTTACCATTAGTTTGTCCCTCTTTCTGCATTGGTTAATTCTCTGGTGACTGTTTAAATTAAAGGTATCTCAGTTTGTTATATGTCTACCTTCTATTTTTAATCTACATTTTTTTTATTTTGGCAATCACATGACTCTAAACAACACCCGTGTGCCAACAAGTTCCAGTTTAAATATGTAGCCCTGACCTTTTCTGAGTTCTGCTACCAACATACTCACTGATTATTCAAAACTGCATGACACCCTGCATATTACATAAAACATGCCAAAATCAAAATTAGGACCTACCCTGGCAAATCTGGTTTTATAATCTCATAATCCTATATAATCCAACAAATGACACTGTCACCATCAGATTGTGTACACAAGAAACCCAAGAGCAAAGCCCGAAAAGACCTCAAGTTCATTAGCTCATTAAACAGATCAGCTGCCATTCATTTCTTGCTCATTTCACCTATGCTTCACATTTTTTTTCTGTCTCTTGAACTACTACCCGAAGCTGTTTTCTTGTCTTTCCTACAATATAGCTAAAACTGGCTCCAAGTGTTACTCTATGCAACACTGAACATTCAATCTTCTCACTTCATAGTTCAGAATATAAACCTATTCATTTCATTCTCCAATTAAAAGACAAACTTTATAATGAATTTCCATTGCTTTTATTCTCCTGATCAGTGGGTAGGGTGTTTGCCTTGCACGCGGCCAACCTGGGTTTGATTCCTCCGTTCCTCTTGGAGAGCCTGGCAAGCTACCAAGAGTATCCTGCACTCATGGCAGAGCCTGGCAAGCTAGCCATAGCATATTCAATATTCCAAAAACAGTGACAACAAGTCTCACAATGGAGATGTCACTGGTGCCCGCTTGAGCATATTGATGAACAACGGGATGACAGTGCTATTCTCATGACATAAGATGCAAAACTCAGAAGTTCGACAAAGCTCCATATGATCTTGCCCAGCTCTCCCAATTCTCCTCTTTCTCTTCACTCCAATCAAATTATTTTTAGCTATTCTACACCACCTCATAGCATTCAATTTTTATTTTGCTACATATATTATTCCACACTCATGGAATAATATATGGACTGCAGCTGAACCTCAACAAGATGATGCTCATGAAAAATGAACTAGTCCCAGACACTCCATTTGCTCTCAATGGAACGAACATCTCCGAATGCAGCAGCTATGTATACCTGGGTTCTGGGTCAAGAACTCAACATGAGGAACGACTTGGCACTAGAGCTGTGTAGGAGGACGAGAGCAGTGTGGAATGCCTTCAAGAGCGTCGAAGAAGTTAAGAGGATGAAGGACCTCCGACTCTGGGCACATCTTTTCGATTCCACCGTTCTTCCTGCACTAATGTATGCCTCAGAGACCTGGGCCCTACGCAAACAAGATGAGAACACTATTCGGATATCCCAAAGAGGAATCGATAGAGCTATGCTAGGAGTATCATGTCTCACTCAAGTGAGAGAAGGAATCCAGAGTTCTGACCTCCGTTGACAGTCAAGAATCAGGGAATCTGTCTCATTTTCCAAGACATCAAAAATCAGATGGGCTAGACATGTAATGCAGTTCAGAGACTACCGCTGGACTAGAGCTGTTACCTACTGGACTCCAAGGGACGTCAAAAGACCGCATGGCCGCCCACCAAGGAGATGGTCAGACTTCTTTGTCAAAACCCTGAATGAATGGTTTGAGGTTCTTCCTGTTCCTGGAGTGAGCAGATATCATTAGGCTACACTAGCATACGACAGGGACAAATGGAGACATTACTGGCGCCCGCTCAAGCAAATCGAAGATCAACGGGAAGACAAGTGATACAAGTGATGTTATTATTAGTTTAATAGCTTTACTTATCAATTTGTCTGAAGAATTTTTTTCCAAAGTCAGGGCCAAAACCATGTACGTTTTGTTCAATAATTTTTATCTTCAAATATTTGGTTCCTACATAATAATGTTCCACACACATCTTTTGGAAAAATATCTCTATCAAAGATACTTTATTTGTAATTAATCAACTAAAACCACAGGATTGTATGAGCTCAGCTAGAATTAGAAATAAGAGGAAGGAGGGGCTGGAGCGATAGCACAGGGGGTAGGGCGTTTGCCTTGCACGTGGCCGACCCGGCTTTGATTCCCAGCATCCCATATGATCCCCCAGCACCGCCAGGAGTAATTCCTGAGTGCAGAGCCAGAAGGAACCCCTGTGAATCGCTGGGTGTGATCTGAAAAGCAAAAAAAAAAAAAAAAAGAAAGAAGAGAAAGGAAGCAATCTGGGAAAGCTGACACTCAGCACTCTAAGGGAATACTTGCACAGTTAAAATTGTAGGGAATTAAAGTGATTTGGGCTATTTTAAGCAGCTCCATAAAGGTATTAACTTCGCATGAACCATTTTTTCCTAATTTTTAATTGCTTTTTTTCTGGATATATTTACAGAATGGAATATACATTTTTACAAGGATTATTTGTGATATGCTCTTATGGAATGTAAGTTTACCTCATGGACTGGCAAGCAACATACTTGCCTTGCATGCTGTTGACCCAGGTTAGATTCTTGGAACTCTGTATGGCCCCTTGAGCACCACCAAAAGTGATTCCTGACTGCAGAGCCAGGAATAGGCCCTGAGCACTGAGTGTTGCTCAAAAGGAAAAAGAAAAAAAAAGAAGGCAGGAAGAATAGAGGAACAAAGGAAAAAGAAGGGAGGGGAAGGCAAGGAGGGGAGAGGAGAGGAGGGGAGTGGAGAGGAGAGGGAAGGGAAAGAAGAAAGAAAGAAAGAAAGAAAGAAAGAAAGAAAGAAAGAAAGAAAGAAAGAAAGAAAGAAAGAAAGAAAGAAAGAAAGAAAGAAAGAAAGAAAGAAAGAAAGAAAGAAAGAAAGAAAGAAAGAAAGAAAGAAAGAAAGGAAGGAAGGAAGGAAGGAAGGAAGGAAGGAAGGAAGGAAGGAAGGAAGGAAGGAAGGAAGGAAGGAAGGAAGGAAGGAAGGAAGAAAGAAAGAAAGAAAGAAAGAAAGAAAGAAAGAAAGAAAGAAAGAAAGAAAGAAAGAAAGAAAGAAAGAAAGAAAGAAAGAAAGAAAGAAAGGAAGAAAGAGAGAAAAGAGAGAGAAAGAAAGAAAGGAAGAAAGAAAGAGAAAAGAGAGAGAGAGAAAGAGAGAGAAGAGAGAGAGAAAGAAAGAAAGAAAGAAAGAAAGAAAGAAAGAAAGAAAGAAAGAAAGAAAGAAAGAAAGAAAGAAAGAAAGAAAGAAAGAAAGGAAGGGAGAAAAGAGAGAGAAAGAAAGAAAGAAAGGAAGAAAGAAAGAGAGAAAAGAGAGAGAAAAGAGAGAGAGAAAGAAAGAAAGAAAGAAAGAAAGAAAGAAAGAAAGAAAGAAAGAAAGAAAGAAAGAAAGAAAGAAAGAAAGAAAGAAAGAAAGAGAGAAAGAAAGAAACGTTGCTTTATAAGTTAAAGTTAAATTAGTACCAACTTTATTTGTATTCACTGATGAGAAATTGACACTGTTTTCTCCCACACTATAATTCCCTCTGGATTAGGCTGCTGAGTTGTAAAAGCTTTTCTGTCTGAGACTGGTAGGAGTATGAGCAAAGAACCCACTTGTGTAATGAAACTATGATGATAAATCACAAGTCAGTCATATACCAACTGCTGCCATCTTAAGTATCCCTATAACAAGGAAAGATACGACAAGAGTACAGAACATGAAATCTACATTAGATAAAATACATGTAGGACACCCACTTAAATTTGAATTTCAGAGCAGAATTTTTATACAATATAACCATGTAATGTTTAGGCTTCTGTAAACAAAGAAAATTAACAATATTTTATTTACTCTACAAAAAGTTCAAATTTACGTAATTTTTATGTAAAAATTTATGTAATTTTTATTTTAAACCTCTTAAAACTAACGAAAGGCCCCTCATTTATTTATTGATGTATTCATCAAATATATTTTAGTGCCAACTTTGGGTCAGTCTTCATTCTTCCTGCTAGTACTCTATAGTGAACAAATCAGAACCCCTCAACTTTGAGTTTATAGTGAAAGCCACTTAGTGTTTTTTAAAAAAATTTTTATTAGTGAATCACCGTGGGGTACAGTTACAAACTTATGACCTTTCATGTTTGTATTTAGTTTACATCCCTCCACCAGTGCCCATTATACTTCACCAATGTTCCCAGTATCCCTCCCACCACCCCCATCCCAACCCCCACCACCCCATCCTGCCTCTTCACCAGGGCATTCCCTTTTGTTCTCTCTCCTGTTGGATGTTGCAGTTTGCAATAGAGGTATTGAGTGGCCATTATATTCGGTCTATAGTCTACTTTTGGTATGCAGCTTTCAACCAGAATGGGTCCTCCCAACATTCTCTATTAGGTGTTTCCTTCTCTGTCTCTGCTGCCTTTTTTCCCAGCATGTGAGATCAGTTTCCAAGCTGTAGGGCAGACTTCCTGGTTCTTAACTCTACTACTCTTGGGTGTTAGTGTACCATTCTGCTATTTTATAATCCACATATGAGTGCGATCTTTTTTTTTTTTTTTTTTTTTTTTTTTTTGCTTTTTGGGTCACACCTGGCGATGCACAGAGGTTACTCCTGGCTCTGCACTCAGGAATTACCCCTGGCGGTGCTCAGGGGACCATATGGGATGCTGGGATTTGAACCTGGGTCGGCCGCATGCAAGGCAAATGCCCTACCCGCTGTGCTATCTCTCCAGCCCCTATGAGTGCGATCTTAGTGAAAGCCATTTGAGTAGACCACATTGCTTAAGAACTGGTATTATCCACCATTTTTCATAAAGAATCCCTCATCAAAATATATATAATATAAAATATATATAGCCTGTCACCCCTAGAATAGTTGCAGTCTCCTTGTTAAAATATTCTGTTCTTATAATTCCATATATGTTTACATCAAAAAGTCTGGAAATAAATTTAACAATTAATATAAAATACCTGTATACTGAAAACTCTAAATGAAATGTATGACTAAAAGAAAGCACAAACAAATGCAAAGATATCCTATGTTACTGGATTAGAGCATTAATATTTTTAAAATGGCCATATTTTATATTCAACATAATTCCTATCAAAGTACAAAGGAATTTTTCAAGGAAATAGAATAAGTAACCCTAAACTTTATGTGGAATTTAGATAGCTCAAGAAAGATTGAGAGGAAATCAGGAAATAGAGTCACTACATACCCTGATTTCAGACTTTATTTGAAAACAACAGCAATTACAACAGTGTAGTTTTGTTATGAAACACATAAACAAAAGGTAAGGACTATAGTGCCTAGAAATAAATACACACAAACACACACACACATCAGACGTGTTTTTTAGAAGGGAACAGAGGCCATAAAATGGAAAAATGAAAAAGCCATTCATTTGAGACATAACTTCTTAGTACAGGAAACAAAAGCGTGAATAAATAAATGGGACTACATAAAACCAAAAAGTTTCTACAGTGAAATAAACTACCACAACATTAAAAAAAAACCCTTAGGAATAGGGATGTGATATTTGCTCATCTTATGTCTGGAATGAAAAATCAAGAAAACCAATTAAAACAAAGCAGGATAAAACCTAAATAGATATATCTCTAAAGAAGATACTGATGGTATGCAAACACACTAACATGATCAGGGTTTGGGAGTTACTCAAAGTGCTGAAGCCCATGGCTGGATTGGGTAAGGCCATGGCTTAATTCTTGGCACAACATGGCCTCTCTGGGTATAGTCTTGATCTTCCTTAGAACTACTGGGGAGTGTCTCTAACCTCTAAACAAAAACAAGAAACTGAAAAACCAGGAAACTGAACTGTTTTTTACAGAGTTCTTGATAACAGTTGCTAAGTAGGGCAAAAAAATTAAAAATAAAGTTTTGACTGCTTAGAGAAAGCATTCAAGACTTAGATGGGTGCTCAGGCAAAGACAATTAATAAGTAATGCAAATATGTCTCTAATGTTAATAAATGACATTATAAAATCAGATGAAAATGTGGACAGCAGAAAGGACTAGGACCCCAAAACAGGACAAGGCTAATCCATTGAAGTTGAAGTTATTCTGGGGGCGGGGTGGGGGGAAATTGAGTGTAGTTGACAATAGTTGGATGGATAAAGAATGTAAAGAAGGAAGTTATCTAGAGGCCAAGCAGTATCATATTGGGTAGGGTGTTTGCCTTACATGGGACCTACCAGGTTTCCTGACACCCCTTACGGTCCCCAGAGCCCACCAGGAGTGATCCCTGATAACTGGTGGTTGTGGTAGAAGGAAGCTACCTAGACTCGATGAATGAAAGACTCATAAACAGTAAATAGCTGAATAGATAAATATTTAGAATGAGATCAGAGAGAGAGTATAGTAAATAGGGTGTTTGTCATGCTTGTGGCCAACCCAAGTTCAATCCCCGGCACCACATATAACCCTTAGCCCACCAGTACTGATCCCTAAGCAAAGAGCTAGGAGTAAGCACCTAGCCCAACTCTGGAGAGGAGGGGACTTGTGCCTCATAAGTGCTAGGACTTTAGCTCTGCTCTTGTACAGGTCTCTGAGAGTTCAGGTTGAGGAGTTAATTATTCAGATTTGGGGATAAGAGTATAATAATGCCAGAACACAGCTAATTCCTTCGCTGGCTTTTCCTTTTTGTGGTTTGGAAACAAAACCCAAAGAAATTAGATTTAAATAAAAAGTCTGTATTTTGTTTTAGCATGGTAAGCCATCAAACGTTGATTTTTGTTTTAGGCTTTAAATCAAAATTGGGCCACACTCAGTGGGAAGGGAAGGGAGGGGATTGGGAAGAAAAGGGAAAAGTGACTTTGGAGATGATGGTTCTCTGGACAGTCCAAAGGGTGCAGTGGCTGGGAAAAAAACTAGAAGTAAAGACATTGAAATGTCTCAGACCTCAGATCACATCAACATGAGATTTTTGTTTTGTTTTGTTCTTTCGCGTGTGTGTCTTCTGGATCCAGGCCTGCTAGAGTTCCAAAGCTACTGTTGGCTCGGTGTCTGGGTGTCATTCCTAGCAGTATTCATAATACCATGTAGTACTGGGGACCAAACTAGAGTTTCTGTGGGCAAAAATTGCACTCCAGTCCTTTGAGTCATCTCCCTGCGTTCCACCTTTCCTGATACCATAAAGGATTCACTTTGGTCAAACTTCAAAGATATTTTCCCATGATTAGGCTTATTGCTCATGCTTCCCTTATCCCATCTGTATCCTTCTTCTCTGATGCTAAATGATGTGGTAAATTGACATTTCTGCAATAGCTCTGAAAAAAAAAACATTTACTTGATTTTGATTAATGCACTGCATTTTCATGCTTCAGGGCATAGATAATTTAGCAGTGGCTTGAATGAAGGGGAAAACATTCAGAGTCAACTGGGGATTTCATAATACCATTGCATTCAAAGTTGCTTATATGGCTTCGTAAATAATTCCCCAAATCATTTGTTATTTTTATTGTGGTTACTATTCTACTGGTGTGAATGTGACCCCTAGTTGGTAAATGAATCTTTAACGGTGTGAGACATTGGGTATTTGCTAATGCAACCAGGTATTAAATGTCATTTAACTTCTAGTTCTCACAGGCAGCAGGGTCACACCATTAGCCTACCTTAGAATAAAAGAACTTTGGTCTGGGAGTGAGGAAATCCAGATACTTATATGTGGCTTTTCAATGCTAGGGTCGATGTATAAAAATAAAAAGAAAAGGCGCGGGCGAGGGAAGGACGCCTCACCGCACCGTGCCAGGCACAGGGCCTAGGGCAGCAGCTGTCTCTCCCGCCACCCGAGTTCGGTAGCCTCCGGCCACTTCCCCCACCCCAGGGAGGTTGATGGCGAAGATGTGGCAGGCGAAGGAAGGAACGGAGCCATGATGGTTGGTCTCACTTGCAGTTTATTCCAATCTTCCCTCTATACACTCTCCCCACCTCTCTACACCTTTCCGCCCTCTATACACTTTCCGCCCTCTCTACACCTTTATGCCACTCTTTACACTTTCTGCCCCTATCCACTTTCCCCCCTCACCTCCTCTCCGAACCTCCTTTTATTCATCATGGCCCTTCCAAAGGGCGCAATGCATTGACGTCACTAAAGGCACCAAAAGATCTTACAGGAAGAATGTTGAGGCAACATAATTCTCTTGTATCTGCAGGCCGTTAATCTAGGCCCCCCGGAAAGAAGATACAAAAACAAAACCAAAGCCTTCTTTGGGCTGAAAGCACTCGGATTTACATCCCAAAGGCCAGGCTGGGCTGCAGCCTGGAATCTACAATGTCAAATCAAGCCTGGCTAGCACCTTAGATCTGCGGGGTCAAAGATCAGCTAGGTTTCTGTGACAAAACTCCAGAAGGCAGCTGGAAAAGGGGAAATATTCCAACAGGTCGATACATTGCTAACTAATATATATATATATATATATATATGACTCAATGAGATAAAGTACATGCTTTGAATTCAGAAGTCCTGTTACCACATGTTCCCTTGTATACTTTCCTTGTATACCCATGACCAATGATGGGTAAAATCCAAAAAACAAGAGCAAATCATTCAACAAAATGACTAGAAAAAAACAAACAAAGTGATGCCAGCAAGTGTGTTGCTAAGTGGTCAACAACTTAGTCAATGGGCTAGAATATGGGACTTTGTTACGTTGCCTGTCAGAATCTCATTTTTCATCTATGGGAAAACAAAAGCATGTCTGTTCATCTTTACTGCCCTAATATCCTACAGTTTACAAAATTGAGGATTTTTAAATTTTCTTTTATCATTTGACTCACTTTGATAAGAATAGATGTGACCTTTGATGACTTATCTGAAAAATCTTGATGAATAATTTGATGAAAGTCATTTCTATAGATTTATTTAATTATACAGAGATATTATATATTATTTAAGCACAGAGTTATTGCCAAGTAAAATAAAATGTTGCTTTAAAGAAAGCAGATTTTGATTGTATATGATAAGAATACCTTATCTGCTTCATTGAGTTTTATTTCAAAGTTTAAAAATTAAAGCAAATGGGTGATTTCACTTTTATGAACAACCTAGCAATATGAAATTAGAGAAAAACTCTGCTAGTATTCTATTGATCTATTGGTTTATGGCAAGATATAGCCTCTGTGTGATTTACTTTATGCTATTTTTATGTACCTACTATAGTGAATTATGTTGCCTTTTAAAAATTTTTATCTGTACCGTTTACTCCCTTGAATGAAGTCAGGACAGTGTTTTATAAAGGAAAATAACTTCCCAGCATGAGTATGTGTTTTATTAAATCTTTTCTAGACTCTCCTTAAGAGCCACTGGAACGAAGAGCTATAATAGGGATTAAGGTATTTTTCATGTTGCTGACCCTTATTTAAATTCTGAGCACCACATATAATCCCTGAGTCCAGAGTCTCCTCTAATCACAGTCAAGAAAAACCCCTGAGAACCACTGGCTGTGTTTCTCCCCATAAAATAACTAACTAACTAAATAAATAAATAACTGTGATAGCACAGCGGGTAGGGCGTTTGCCTTGCACACGGCCGACCTGGGTTTGATTCCTCTGTCCCTCTCAGAGAGCCCAGCAAGCTACTGAGAGTATCCCGCCAACATGGCAGAGCCTGGCAAGCTACCCATGGCGTATTTGATATACCAAAAAACGTAACAAGAAGTCTCACAGTGAAGACGTTACTGGTGCCCACTCGAGTAAATCAATGGACAATGAGGGCAGTGGGTACTATGATACATTAAAAAAACTCTATTTTAAACAGTTGGGTCTGAACAATAACTCTGCTGGTGTAGAAGTAGAAAGCATATTGCAAATGTTGACTGGTTTGTTTAGCCTCTGGAAAACAATATGGACACTTCTCATGAAACTTAGAATTGAGCTTTTATATGATCTAGCAATTCTGCTATGTGGCATATAACCTAACGGCCCAAAGCACTATTTCAAAAGTATATTTGTGCTGCTATGTATATTATAGCATTATTCATATTACCCAAGATCTGGAAACAACCGGAATCTCAGAGCAAATGACTGGAGAAAAAAAAACCTATGGTATACATTCATAATGGAATATTTCTTGACTATAGCAAAAAATGAAGAAGGCTGCTCTGTGGATGAAACTGAATAGTATCATTCTAAGTAAATTCAGTCGGACAGCAAGGGACAGGTGCCAAATAATCTCTTACATGTGGAATAAAAAGAAATATAGTGTGGGAACAGCAAATGGCCAAAGCAACAAAATCTGAGAACAGGTCTACAGAACTGAGATTTCCTAGTTTAAATCTCTTTTCAAGTGGGGGAAGGGGACACGATAGGCACCCTAAGAAAGTGATGAAGGGAAGATGAAACTCTGATGCAGGGCATAGTATTGCAACGTTGTACGTATGGAACCCTATCATTAACATCATCATCATCATCATCATCATCATCATCATCCCGTTGATTGTCAAATTTCTCGAGCAGTCTCAGTAATGTCTCCATTCGATCTAGCCTTGAGATTTTAGAAGCCTCTCTTTACTCTTCCTTTCCAATGGTGCCGCATTGGAGGCTCTTTCAGGGTCAGGGGAATGAGCCACATCATTGTTACTGCTTTTGGCATATGAATACACCCTGGGGAGTTTGTGAGGCTCTCCCATGTGGGCAGAAAACTCTTGGTAGATTGCCAGGTTCTCCCAGAGGGAGAACTGGGCCATAAGATGTCACGCGGCCACTCTGAGGCGGTGCACTTCTGGGAGTCTGGTTTTATATTATTAAATATTATTATATACATAGCGCTGTGGTCCCATTGTTCATTGATTTGCTCGAGCGGGCACCAGTAACGTCTCCATTGTGAGACTTCTTGTCACTGGTTTTGGCATATTGAATATGCCATGGGTAACTTGCCAGGCTCTGCCGTGAGGGCGGGATACTCTCGGTAGCTTGCTGGGCTCTCCAAGAGGAATGGAGGAACTGAACCCGGGTCCGCCACGTGCAAGGCAAATGCCCTACCCACTGTGCTATTGCTTCAGCCCATTATTATATATTATTATATTAAATATTATTGTATTACTAATCATTGATTAATATTATATTAAGTATTATTACATCACACCAAATATTATTATATTGCATTAAATATTATTATATAAATAAATGTATCATTAACATAAACCATTCTTACCAGGATGAGGTGATCTCTCATTGTGATTATGATCTGATTTTTTTTATTAATACATGATTTTGAACATGTTAGTGTTCATCCAGTCCTTATCATCCATTTTCTTATATAAAAATTAGAATTCCTGGGGGCTGGAGAGATAGCACAGCAGGGAGGGAGTTTGCCTTGCACGCAGCTGATCTGGGTTTGATTCCCAGCATTCCATATGGTCCCCCAAGCACCGACAGGAGTAATTCCTGAGTGCAGAGCCAGGAATGGCCCCTGTGCATCACCGGGTGTGACTCAAAAATTTAAAAAAAGAAAATTAGAATTCCTTAACATTGCTTCCATTTCTAATAGCCTATAGGTTTAAAATTTTAGTTACTGTTTTAAAAATTCAAGCATTCATTTTGTATATATTATCATTACTGCTCCTTTTAGTTCACAACAGAAGAATAGTATAGAGTAAAGTATTGTTCAAGGAAGAGATTTAAATATTGATCAGTAAGATAATTTCCAGGACTTTTTTTCTGGAAGTGGCCAGAATTCAAAGGATTAAAACCAAGTGTCTTTGACATTGGGTGGTCATGGTAATATAATATGTACTATGCGATGCTGAAATATTAAAATCAAATACTTTTAAAAATTACTTAATTCTAAAATCAAATAATATATTTATTATAAAAATGAAATGTAAACTAAAAGATAAAGTCATACTTTTGAAAGGCTCCCTCAGTGTCTAAGGCTTTACCATTTTTAAGTTATATTAGTGTTAGAGTTTTCCCCCCCCTTGGCCTATAAAAAGATGATATAAGTACAGGTCAATATTTAAGAGAGACTCAGTCCTTCCTTTAAAAATTCTAGATCCAGAAAAACCCAGGTATGTGTGTTTTGTGACTGAAATATCCAGGTTTTCACAGAGTCTGGGATGGGTGACCTTCTTTATCTCCCTGTGCTTCTGGGAGCCTGGCAGTCACACCCACGAACTACCTCTGGGGCCATATAAGCTCATTAACAGCCATGATCCAGAGACTCACAAATAAATCTCGGAAGAGAGCAACATGCTGCAAAGATGCCTCCGGACCCCAAAGTCACCATCCACTTAAAAACTTAACTTCAACTCTATTACCTTTTTAAGGTTTTATAATTCCTGGAGCAACATCTCCCATCTCATACTCTACACCACTGATATACCAGGAGTAGCACACCACATTGGATGGGGTGTAAAGTAGAAGGGAACTGATCTCAATTAAATGTATGGCACAGCGGGTAGGGTGTTTGCCTTGCACCCTGCAGACCCGGGTTTGATTCCCAGCATCCCATGTGGTTCTCTGAGTTTTTACTGCCGGGGAGTAATTCCTGAGTGAGCGAGAAGTAACCCCTGTGCATCTCGGGGTGTGACCCAAAAAGAAAAATATATATAAATGTATATAAATTTATATATAGCACTGTCGTAGCACTGTTGTCCCATTGTTCATCGATTTGCTCGAGCGGGCACCAGTAACGTCTCCATTGTGAGACTTGTTGTTAACTGTTTTTGGCATATCAAATACACCACGGGTAACTAGCCAGGCTCTGCCGTGCAGGTGGGATACTCTCGGTAGCTTGCCAGGCTCTCTAAGGGGGACAGAGGAATAGAACCCGGGTTGGCTATGTGCAAGACAAGTGCCCTACCCACTTGCTATTGCTCCATTTGAATTTGAACTGGAGATATAAATATGTATATATATATATATATACATATATACATATAGATATATATGCCTCAACCTGTAGCATGGTTGTAAAATCTCTTACATAAAGACTTAATAGTTCCATACTGAGACACAACAATCTTCACATACTTTTTTCTAAGGAAACTTTTAAAAATAATTTTAGTGGATTATTTATAACAAGCAATACAAAATAAATTATTTAGAGACTGCTATTGAGGCAGGTTTGTGTGATGGTTGGGTAAATTCAAAATATTGTAGTGGAAAGGTGTAATGGAGGTGGTATTGGTGTTGTAATATTGAATGTAACAAGGTTTTATAATTCCTGGAGCAACATCTTGTGTTGCTCCAGGAATTATAAAATTATTGTGAACAATTTTATAAAAGTAAAATAATTCTTATAAAACATTCCAGCTCCTTGGGGCCTGGAGCGATAGCACAGAGGGTAGGGCAGACCCAGGTTCAAATCCCAGCATCCCATATGGTCCCCCAAGCACCGCCAGGAGTAATTCCTGAGTGCATGAGCCAGGAGTAACCCCTGTGCATCGCCCGGTGTGACCCAAAAACCAAAAAAAAAAAAAATTACAGCTCCAAAGCTTATATTTTGTGACAAATGAGAAACAAATATCTTTACCTTTAGTCTATTAAATGAGTCTTTTAAAATAAAGCTACCACATGACAGACCGGCAATTTAAGAAGAAAGAAAGAAAATCAAGTGTTAGTTTGCAATTTGGAAACTGAGTGTGAGATCTGATAATAATGGTATGTTCCTCATTTTCTGCTTGAGGAAAAAATAAGGGGTATTTATGAGAAGTATTCTCTGTTATTAAAGTCAGTTGATTACATCAGCTCTTCTCAACTGCTTTGTGTTATTAATTTTTCACTAATGACATTTTTAATATACTCCATAATAAATTCCTGCAGAAGTCTCACTCAAACCACTGCTGTGTGTTTGGCTGTAATAAGCGTGACCCTAGTTTCTTACCCAGATTAGTTATTCATTACTAAATGGCCAATTTTTTTATTTCTGATCTATTTAATTCTGATATATTTATTTCTGATCTAAAAGCAATATTTTTCCAGCTCTTATATGTTTTTGCTACTACTCCCATATATTCTGAAGAACTTTGTGTAATAGGCTAACTTTTCAGATAGGATTGGAAGTAGAGGTGAGGAAGTGAAGAGGGGTTTGCGTTCTTCAATAGAGGAAACTGGGTGAGACCACAGTTCACTTTCAGGAGGGACTCATCAAGCTGCCTTATGTGATTCTTTTTTTAAATCTGTGACTCTCCCAAAGAAATCAGCCTATTCCAGGCAGATAGCTCAAGGACTAGATAGAGCTCACATATGCTGAAGTTCTGAGAGCAACCCCAGATACCACAAACACCACCCAGGAGAAATTCCTGAACAATGCGTCAGGATTAGCCACTGGGATAAACCAGGAATAGTCAAAGCAAAGCAAAGCAAAACCAAATAAAACCAAACCAAACAAAAATATATGAGACTAAAATCTGGTTATTGGCAGGTTCCTGTTTAATTTGATAATATCCTACTTCAATTTTGTTCAATACTTCATGATTCAGATGACTCAGCCAACTTGGAACTGCCTTGCATGCGGCCAACCCGGGTTCAATCCCCAGCATCCCATATAGTCCCCTGAGCACTGCTAGGAGTAATTCCTGAGTGCAGAGCCAGGAGTAACCCCTGACCATCACTGAGTGTGACCCAGAAAAGAAAAAAAATTAAATTTAAATTAAATAAAGAGAAAGAAATATCCGTGTAGCAGAATTCATCTTAAAGTCTTGAAAGTGATATCTACTTCTGCCTATAAGGAGGGAAAGATCAATTCTATTGCTGACAGTCATCCTGATAACAAAGCAAGGCATGGAATGCAAGAGACAGAACAAAATCTGAGCAGATTTTGACAACCAAGACAGTGGGCACTGGGGAGGTAGATATCACACCCAAGACACAGCGTTGAAAGAGTGCAGTGATGGGCCTCAGTACCTCACAACTTAGCAGGCTTATGTTTCATTCTTGCCTGTTGAAAGGAAATCCATGCTAAGCTCTCACAGCAAATTAAGTTTGACATCTCCCTTCAAAAGAGAAGTGTCCTAATTTCCATCACATGCTGAGAACAGCGGGGTGCCCTCACTCTGCTCCCTAATTACTGATTAGCACACACAATGGTCTAATCATTTTGTCATATTTGGGGGGCAATTTTGATTATTGCTTTTTCATACTTGAAGAAGAGTTCCTGGGGCTTTGTTTACTTTATATAGCATCCTCCAGTCAGGATAACAGCCTCCAATCACAGCAAGGAAGCCATTGTAAGTATTACATCCCGAGGATGTGTCACAGCTTTAGGATATGGGTCTGTCCATTGAAAAGGTAGCATTATAATAATCCTGTACTGTTAATATGAAACCAATCTTTAGATAAATGACTGAATCAACCTTCCTTCTAATATATGGCACATTAATAAACTTTGTTTAAAAAATAAACACACACAATCTTTGTTCTCTATTTTGAATAACATTCAGAAAAAGCATAACTGACCCCAGAAGATAGTTCAACTGGCTGGACTACCTGGTTTGCATAGAGAATCACTCAGGTCCATCCCCGACACTACATGGTTCCCTGAAAATCATCAGGAGCTGCACTCCACGCTTAGGAGTATATGCTGAGCACACTCGTGTGACCCAAACACGGAAAAGAGAGAAAAACACTAGAGCATTCTTTTTGTGATAATGGGAGGAGTGGGATGAAGTATTTTATCAGAGAAACTTGAGATTCTTATGAGTATCATAAATTGTCAGTGAATTTTCTCTCCCAAAATTATGTTCAGTAGTTTAGTGCTTTTCACCTCTTTACACCTGTAATCCAGTAAAAATATGAGAAATAGTCCAAAGACTATGAAGGTATAAATGGAGAGGGAAAAGCATATTGTTTTCAAATAGCATTTTGTGAGCACTGCTCTATTGTATTCCACCACAAGATTCAAGTTAAGTGTGTGTTGAGCAGTTAATAACTTAAAAATGTCCTGTAGGATGGCAGTTTCAAACTCCTAGTAGAGTGGAATGGTGTCTCTAAATTTTGCACAGGACTGTATGAAATCACCTAATCTCAATCCTGCTGGCATTATTTTTTACTTCATCTCTGATCCTTCATGACTTCAGAGTACCTGGAGTGACTCTGGATGGATATTCAGACACCTCAGTAAAGTTCAGACTTTGACATTCATTTCTGAACTCAGTAAATGTATGACCTCACTAGCAATGTGGTCTCACATTGTATGTTGTTCCCTAGACTCCACAACAATTAAAAGATTTCATAACTTAGTATCTGATCCCTCTTTGCCTCTGTCTTTCCTTTTTCTCACAAATATGTAGACTGGACTTGGTGGATGCTAGTGACAATTGAGGGAGTAAAGACTAAGGAACAACTTTTGCTATGAATATTGTACATGTTTTATCATATTTTACTCAGCTACTACAATCTGATTGTTACAATAACAGTTGTATAACAGGGAATACAATAACAGTTTCTGTGTTCCCACTTCATTGATGTTAAAACTCTAATTTACTGACTGAAGACACAGTATTAACTGGGAGTCAGAATCTATACTGATATTGGCCCAAATCCTTATAACTACATTGTATACTGCATCCACACCCTAGAAAAACCAATACCTTTACTTAATTTTTCAATACTTTGAAGGCATAATTATTAAATCTAGTTGAGAGACTTACCTTTAGTTCTTGGCACATCTGAAATAAATCCAATCCTCATTTTTTTTTTTACACTTTCAAGTATGTGCATAGTTACATGAAGGAAAACTATTGAAGACTTATGAAATTGAGCTAATCAAAAGGAAAATAAGCCTGTTCTAGTGAGGTGTGGAAATCACATTTTCTTGAGGATTAAGCTCAGTAAATATGATTATGAAGTAAATATGAAGCATGTGGCTGCTTTGTGGTTGCACGATATCTTATAACCTACTTCTCCCTCTGGGAGAAACTGGCAAGCTACTGAAAGTCTCCTGCCCACATGGGAGAGCCTCGCAAGCTTCCCATGGTGTATTCATATGTCAAAGCCAGTAACATGTTGGGTCTCATTCCCCTGACTCTGAAAGAACCTCCAATGCGGCATCATTGGGAAGGCCGAGTAGAGAGGCTTCTAAAATCTCAGGGATAGGACGAATGGAGAGGTTACCGAGACCGCTCCAGAAATTAGACAATCAACGGGATGATGATGATGATGATGATGATGATGATCATGATCATGATGATGATGAAATATGATTAAACTAAATGTGATTTAGTCTTAAAATCACATTTACTGATTAATTCTTTACTCTGAATTCATGTTTTCAAGATATTTAGGATACAGTAAAAATGGGAATAGTTCCTGCCACCAAAGACTTAGATGGATACCGAGTAAGTAAGAGGTCATTAGGATCCACTGTGGTAAGATCTGTAGGCAAGTAAATGGGATGAGATCTGCCAATGACCAAACCAAGTCCAGATAAAGAGAAGAGGTCATGCCCTATTTGTGAAGTTGGAATTTTGAGTTTTGTCAGTATTATCATCATGTGGTTAATGAGGTAACCCTATTTTCTAGAGAAGGCATAATTTTCTCTCACTAAGTAGAAGAGAACTAGAAATATTAAGTGGCATACTTTCAGTGCTTTGACTAACAATTTTAGTCAAGTATGGAAAAATTTTATACATGATGCATATTAGGCTAAATACAACTTTTGGGACATTGGTGAAAACTACAGGTACTAATTTCCATGTTCTTATTTCTCAAATGAAGAGTGTACTTAGCCATCCTCAAATCTCTGAGGACCAATTCAAAGCAATGACCAGAGGAAACTAAAGGCACTTTATAAAAAGAAAAACAAAATTATAGAGAGCCAGGAAATAAGTAAGCCTAATATGTTTATTAAACTATAATTATGGGGCTAAAGTGATAGCACAGCAGGTAGGGCATTTGCCTTGCACGTGGCCGACCTGGGTTTGATTCCCAGCATCCCATATGGTCTTCTGAACATCGCCAGGTGTAATTCCTGAGTGCAGAGCCAGGAGTGACCCCTGTGCATTGCCAGGTGTGACCCAAAAAGAAAAAAAAACCCTATAATTAAAATATAGATAACAGACTTTTAAGTATGCATTAGAAGCAGAATTAATTTGGGAATTTTATATAGTAATTTATATTTTTGCTTTAATCTTAAAGGAAGACTAATAGGATGGCTACATGGAAATAAAGACTTGGGATTTGTAAAGATTGTTATGTGGCAATCTTTCTCTGAGAACCAGGGAAAGACTCTAGCTCATCATGTCTCAAGAATGAATGTACATAGTTCTGAGATCTCAAGCCAGATTCCACTTGTACAATGACTTCTCGTGGAGTCCACACCATAGGAAAGCAGATGACAAGGAATCTTGAATATCTCAATAATGTTGACTGAGCATTCTTATCTTGGTCAAGCACTGTGTCAGATCCTTGGCGTAATATATCTGACTTAATCCCTGGAACATACCTGCCTGGAGATAGTATTCCCTTTTTATAACCAGGTATTTTCTTACAGGAAAACTGCAGATTCCAATAAGTAGTAATTACCCAAATACTATAATTAATAAGTCATAGGGCTTGGATTTATACCCAATATGCAAAAATCCTAGAGGAAGTTCTTCTGAAGTTAATTAGCACAATCACTGTATCACTGTCATCCCATTGCTCATCGATTTGCTTGAGTGGGCACCAGTAATGACTCCATTGTGAGACTTGTTGTTACTGTTTTTGGCACATTGAATACTCCACGGGTAGCTTGCCAGGCTCTGCCATGCGGGTGAGATACTCTCGGTAGCTTGCGGCTCCCTGAGAGGAACGGTGGAATCGAACCTGGATCAGCCACATGCAAGGCAAGTCCTACCTGCTGTGCTATCGCTCCAGTCCCCATGGTATATAGGACTATAAAATAGGCATAAATTCAAACATGTACTGATATTAAATCATAAATACATTTATTTTATTTTAATCCAGGGGCACTTGCCCTGCATGTAGCCAATTTAGGTTCAATCCACTATACCACAGGGTCCTCCAATCCAGTCACAAGTGATCTCTGAAAGTAGAACCAAGAGTAAACCCCAAGGGGCCCGAGAGATAGTTTAGTGGGTAAGGCACCTTCTTACACAAGGCTTGCACAGTTCAACCCCCCTAAACCTGTGAGGAGAGATTCCTAAGTGCAGAGCCAAGCACCACCAAGAGTGACCACCACCAAAAAACAAAGAAAACTCTGAGCACCACTGGATGTAGCCCCCAAACAAACAATTAGCAAACAATTAGCACAATAATGGTCAACCCTGACTAAGCTTCTATAAGCTAAATAGTACAGCATTTTTCTTGGGTTCTGAATAAGTTCTAAATTGTGATATTTAAAGCTGTGCATCTCTTGGGTGCCATAGAAATAGTACAGAGGCTCAAGAACTTTCCTTGCATGCAACTGATCTCGGATTGAGTTCCTGAACTGATTATGGTTCCCCAGCACTACCAAGAATGATCCCTGAGCACAGATCCAGAAGTATACTCTGAGCACTATAGAGTGCAATCCCCAAACAAACAAAACAAAAATAAAGTTATCCATCTGCAGTGGGTGAGCTAGAGTAAATATGGCTCAGGCTGGGGGAAAGTTCCAAGGGCTGGAGGACATGCCTGACATACAAGTGACTGGAATTTGATCCGAATCACCACATAGTCCCCAGAGTAGTGTTGGGGTGGACTTGATGGACCCCAGCACCTCTGAAATTCACTGCATTCATGGAGCAATGAAAAGTGAAACAGCCAAGCCAATCACCTCCCACAGTGATCTCAAGACATCTGAGGAATTTAAGAGCTCTCCCCACAAACAATGTGAATAAAGCTAAGATCCATCACCTTTTCCAAAGGATTCCTATCTGCATGTGACAAAGATATGAGCCTGAAACCATCTTTTCCTTATACATATGAAGAAACCTTCTAAGGCACAGGAATGCTGTGTCTTGGAAAAGTAGGTGCAGGGCGTGAGGTCAGTTAGAAACCCTGGTATGGCTTTTGCAGCCCACATTTGTTTGTTTTCCATCATCATTTACTTCTAGTATAAAGCATAAGCCATGGGCACCAGATTTTCCTACTATACTGTGGGCTGCAGAGATATCAGCTAACAACAAATCTCTGAAAAGGACCAGCAACTCCCCCTGCACTAACAACTTGGGAAAATTTAATGATTCATGTTGCCATGATTTAGCCAAACAACGTTTAGCCATGTCCCCCACACTGCCTAGAATTATAATCCAACTTTCTCTCCCAAATTTTTCTTCCTTGGATAAATTCTGTGACTTTTTTAATAGAATGAACCACCTAAAATATAACTGTAATTCTGTGTGTTTAATTTTCTTCTTATTTCTTCCTCTGCTTGACACCTGCCCCACAGGGTTTAATGGCAAAATCAGCTGTCCTTTCCCAGCACTGGTAACCATGGAAACCAAGTACTTGTGCTTTTCACCCACACCTGCTCCCCCCACCAGAAGAGCAACGGCTGATGCCACAGGTTACAAGGTGACTCTATGGCATGGCATCTAGGTGAGAGAGATGTCTGACTGCTCCATAGAATTAGAAGTGTCCTGCAATCGCTGCTCCATCATGATGTAGGTGAGAAGATCCCGATCATTGACAACACCATGAACTGTGTCTCTAGGCAACCACTGCACCAGGCCTTGGGAAATGGAGGAGCAGAGGTGATTAGATGCAGAAAAGTTACAGAGGCAAAGTTGCTCAAGCAGCCTATGGAATGGACTGGAATCTTTCAGCTTCTGAATGCTCTGGAAGGAAGCACTGGGCCTCACCTGCTCTGTGCAGTAACACCAGTAAGGATGGACTTCCTTTCCAGTTCTCACTCCACGAGAAGTCATTAAAGCAGCTTGGGAGATCTCTCCGGGTCAAGGGTCTGTGGCAGGAGCCTCTGTGTCTCTAACTCTAACCCAATGCTGTAAGTCTGTTGCTGGCCTGCAGGTCCCACAAAGAATGAGGTTCAAACAAAATTTTGCTCACCAGCAGAACAATCCTTTCCTTTGAAAAGGATTAGGAAGAAAACTGAGACTAGCAAGGAGATTTTGCAAGTATCTTAAGAGCAGACTCTATTGAGTAGAGTTCAGTTCATTAGATCATCTTGGGTCTTCTTGATCACCTAACTGGGAATAGTTGGAAAAATAGTTCTTGCTCCACTTAAACAAATCTGAATTTGATCCCTATCTCAAAGTTCCAACTAAATGGAAAATTCAGTCTTCTCACCTGCCTGGCTATTCAAACTATAGGCTTGAAGGTCACTCTGATAAAATGGAGATATACTGGCCCCTTCCCCTACCTAGTATACTAGGAGCTGCATTGCATAGAAGCTGTCTAAAACTCTCAGACTGCAGGGCACAGAATGCCTGACCAGGAGGCCTGCAACAAGCACTGTGGAGGGAGGGCAGGGAAGAGGGCTGGCTACCCCCCTTTCAATAAAGTTGCTGATGTTGGGGGAAAATAGATTTCTAAAAGCTGGAGAGCTGCTTTACATATCAAGATTGTATCAGTTTCTATACCCACTAAACTTTGTCCCGTCCAGCGCTGCTGGTTTTGCCTCTTCTTAAAAAAAAAAAAAGAAAAGAGAAGAAGAAAGAAAGGAAGAAAGGAAGAAAGAAAGAAAGAAAGGAAGAAAGAAAGAAAGAAAGAAAGAAAGAAAGAAAGAAAGAAAGAAAGAAAGAAAGAAAGAAAGAAAGAAAGAAAGAAAAGAAAGAAAGAAAGAAAGAAAGAAGGAAGGAAGGAAGGAAGGAAGGAAGGAAGGAAGGAAGGAAGGAAGGAAAGAAAGAAAGAAAGAAAGAAAGAAAGAAAGAAAGAAAGAAAGAAAGAAAGAAAGAAAGAAAGAAAGAAAGAAAGAAAGAAAGAAAGAAAGAAAGAAAGAAAGAAAGAAAGAAAGAAAGAAAGAAAGAAAGAAAGAAAGAAAGAAAGAAAGAAAAGAAAGAAAGAGAGAGAGAGAGAAAGGAGGGGAGGGGAGGGGAGGAGAGGGGAGGGGAGGAAAGATTCTAAGATAGAGATCAGGGTGATAGTTCAAGTGATATAACTACAGGTTGAGGTATAATAAATGCACCCTAAAACAATCAGACCCAAGCTGATAAAGGCATTTTCCATTTTTCTTCTCTCCTGGAAACTAACAGTATTAGGAATAAAACATGAATCAAATACTATTCAATGTACTCAAGATGCTAAGTCTACATGCAAGATGATAGACACTAAACCTATTCCCAAGAAATCAAAACTCTAGTGACATCGCAAAAATGATCCTCTGGGTCAGGAAGATAATCCAAAGAGTTAGACTATATTCTTTGCATGTCAGAAGTCTGAGTTCTATCCCTAACACCACATATTACCCAAGTACCTCTGGGAGTAACCCTCAAGCACTCCCAGGTGTAGCCTCCCCCCAAATAGACTACATATTTTTTATGCTCCAAATTATGCTTTGTGGTTTTCTAATGTATAATGTCCCCGAAGAATGTCTCACCCTGTTCTATACACTGAACACTTTAAAACAAAGCAGGGAATATGTTTCCCATTTTACAAATGATGACACTAAAGCAAGGAGATGTAATTTTTTTTTCTTTTTTGGATCACACCCGGCGATGCACAGGGATTCCTCCTGGCTTTACACTGTACTCAGGCAACCATATGAGATGCTGGGGATCGAACCCGGGTCGGCCGCGTGCAAGGCAAACGCCCTACCCGCTGTATGATTGCTCCAGCCCCAGGAGGTGTAATGTTTAACTCAGCGTTTCACAATGAGTGATGGAAGCACAATGCAAATTATATGTTCACCACAGCCTCAGTAAAGATCTGCATGTCTGAACTTGCTTCAAGGTCACCAGCTGGGAATGACAAGTTCTCAGGGGAAGGGAATCAAAATACTGAATCATCTGATTTGTTTCTAATTGTGGCTCAGTCATTCTGGTGTTTCAGTAACCTCACACCATATGCAAGACACCAGATTCTTTTTCACTGTGTCTTAGAATGTTACAACATCCCTGCTGCAGAATTGGCCAATTCTGCACACTTAATCTTCAGGATTGTCAAAGCATATCATGATGTGATGGAAATGCACAGATTTACCAGGCTTTGGTTTCCATCTAGGTTTACTATCACAAGTAGATAATAAGAGATGACCTTGGAACTCTGTTCTAACTCAGAAGTTGGGCCAGAATGAAGTAGTGACTGAGAGAAAACCTGGACTATCTTAGCCACAAAAGAAATGCTGGATCTGTTTGGTCTGTAGGATGATCAGTAGGGCAGAGGACTTTCATCTTCCCTGGGCAATTCAACTAAGGTCATCAGCACAGTTATGTCCCAGCAAAAAGCTAGCACTTTACCAAGTCATAGAAAAGAGGAATTTGTAACCGTTCCTTGTAAATGTCCCACGAGTTATTGGGAAACAGAGATGAGTTACTTAATAAAACCGGGTTGTACTACTAGTCTGTGTCCGGCTTCTCTTTAAAAGGCAAAGAGCTATCCTTAAAGACATTAACCTATCTAATGTCAAAATTTTATTTTTCCAGTTTTAATAGTGTATTTTACATGAAAATAAGGTATACTATTTTTTTCTTTCTACACCCATCTTACTGTATTCTCAATAGACTATATCAGGATGTCATAGTCGAATGGCAATGCAGAGTAGACAAGAAGTAAATAGCTGGGAATATCGAGGGACAGCAACCCAGACTGTCATTAAGAACTGAGCTCCAATTTCTCCTAATCCAAATCAGAAATCCGGTGGGTGTGGCATTTGAAGTCATGACTACTTATGAGGCAGGAAGTTAATATCTCCATCTATTTCCCATAAGAACCATAAATTAGCCTCTTCTGTGGAATTTTCAGTAGGGCAGCCTGATCATCAAAAGCACATTAGACTAATAATTCATTAGCCCCTACCTCAAATAATATTACACCAAAAACAAAATAGTAGCAGTGAGCGTGAAAGTTCAGACTGCACATATCACAATGGTAAAGCAATGCAGAAAACCACTAGGCTTAGTGAGTGAAGAAGCTAGCCCAGAGGACCCAACCAGTAAGAGTGAGCTATATAACTTCTCTGACAAGGAATTTAGAAGGGAGCTATTAAGGGTGCATGGGGAGGTAATAGAAACAATGAAATGCACTGCCAATAAAATACAAGAGGACTTGAGAGCATAAATGAGGAAAATGCAGAGAATAATACAAACAGAAATGACAGATCTGAAAAACCTGGTAGGTGAAACAAAAAACTCAGTGGAAGGCATCAGTAGTAGAGTTACAGCCACTGCTGAAGACAGAATCAGTGAGCTCCAAAATAAGGTGCAGAGAATCTCCATACAACAGCAGAAAATGGGAAACAACTTCAAAATAAACCAATAGATATCAAGAGAATATCGGTATGAAGCCAGGAAGAATAATATAAGAATTGTTGGAGTCCCAGAGGGACAGGAAGAAAACCCTGATGAAGAAGAAACTGTCAAAGAAATCATTGCTGAGATGTTCCCAGAGCTGAAGAGCACATGTGACCAGATTCAGGAGGCTCAAAGGGTACCAGCTAGAAGAAATCCAAATAACAATACTACCGGACATCCTTATCAGAATGACAGAAATCATGGACAGAGATAAAATTCTGAAAGCAGCGAGATCAAAGAAAGAAGTTGCTTATAAAGGAGCATCTTTAAGATTTACAGCGGACATATCTGATGAAACCTTCAGGGCCCAAAGACAGTGCTAGGATAGTAGCTGAATAGAATAACTATTTTGCCATTAACCAAGCTAAGGAGCTTATTATACTAGGTATTTTTCAAAATCTGATCATATCTGATTAAAAAACTATTTTAGTTAGTAAGTACAGCATAAAAGTATGCTATACATTCAAATGTGTTAGATCATGTGGTGAGCTTTATACTATGGCATTCTGAGAAAAGGAGTAATATCATCATCATCAACAACAACAAAGTTTGTTTCAGAAACTTAGGACAGACAAATGCTACTCTGGTTTTTTAAAAGGGAAACATCAAAGAACAACTGGGAAAAGGAAATTGCCAAATTATAGTTGTCAGAGATGATAGCATTTCTTTTGAGTCCTAAAAGGTGATGAGTTCTTATCACTAGTCTTGAGGTCCTAGAATGTCCCTCTTAAAATAATCTTGAGATCTTCTTTATGCCCTTATGAAACTGCCTTGATGTGTCATGCATGTGGATTTTCAGTAGAGAAATGAATGTTAGTCCCACAGAGTGCCTGGCATGTAGGTTTTTTGTGGGTTGTCGGATTTCTTTTTGTTTTTTAACTTAGCGTCAGTATGTTTTAGAGGGGAATAGAAAGGCTCATACTAAGTCCTGGATCTGACTAAAGAAAAAAATTCTAGCATAGAATGTTTGACTTGGAACTTTTCAGGTTCTCTCTAGTGGGGCTTTAATAGCTTATATTTCTTAGCTAAGTTGGAAATTTTATTATACCCAGAGTTCCATTCATATATTTCATGTTTCTTTGGGAATTTCTGGTACTTCTTATAAGACAAGACTTAATTGCTACTCCAGAATGTTCCCTACCTTTAACACATTCTCCAACTTTAATACAATTGGTTTCTAAATGACAATTCTTGGCCCTTTGACTAAAGGATTATTCAAATTCAGGCAGAATAATAAAATTTAGTCTTGTTTTGCATTCTTGTATGTTTGGGATTTTTACTAGATAAAGTAAATGCCAATGAGATCCGTGCCATAGCACAGTGGGTAGGGAACTTGCCTTGTATGCAGCAGAGCTAGGTTTGATCCCCGGCACTCCATACTCCCAGGCTCTACCAGAGGTGATCACTGAGTACAAAGCCAATAGTAAGGTCTGAGCACTATTGGGATGGCGTCAGAAAATGAACAAAAATGTTAAAAACTGTCAATGCTATTTATTTCTTTGAGCAGGTTATTAATTTTCCTTGGGTTTATGAAATAATGCACATATTTTAATATGGAGATCCACTGCAAGTTGTCAACCACAGATTTCCCTCCAATGGCTTTCCCTTCTCATTGCATGAAACATAGGTCAGGTCTTTTAGTTTAATACCTTGTTCTAGTATCATAGACCATTCTGCAGCAATTTGAGAAACAAGGATGCATGAGGCAAACTTTGGGCAATTTTGTTCTGAGAGTGTCTTTTGTTTCTTTACCACTGAATGTCACTGTCACTGTCATCCTGTTGCTCATCAATTTGGTTGAGCGGGCACTAGTAACATCTCTCATTGAGAGACTTATTGTTACTGTTTTTGGCATATCCAATACGCACGGGTAGCTTGCCAGGCTCTGCCGCACGGGCTCGATTCTCTCGGTAGCTTGCCGGGCTCTCTGAGAGGGGCGGAGGAATCAAACCCGGGTCGGCCTCGTGAAAGGTGAATGCCCAACCACTGTGCTATCGCTCCAGCCCACCACTGAATGTAAGCAATATAATTTAAACAATATTACCACTGAATTTAAACAATATAACACGAGGAATAATCGTGTATGTTCAGAATGACTTATTTTATATTTTGTAGGTTTTGTATTATTGACCTCCAACTTACCTTGTGGCTGACTGTATTTCTCATACTTTATGAAGTCTGACCCAGATATCTCATATATTTTAAAACCTTGAATACTTATTCTATAATACCATTCTAAGTATATTTTAGGATATTTTTTAACCTGTGCTAGATTTATCAAAAAGAATTCAACATTCTCCCTTACTTTTTTTGAATTCTGATTTGACTATTACAACACATAATTAATTCCTGAACTTTTGTGCTTGTAGGGTTTTTAGCTTTTCAAAGTTTACTTTTTAAATGTTATTTCCTTTTAAAATGTTTTAAATTAAATAGCATGATTACAACAGTGTAAATGTTCATGGTTTTTATGTATAAAGTTATCTTCACCACCACCAAAGTGTCACTGCCTTTATGTCACTTATTTCTTTCTTTAGCATCCATCCCCTGCCTTAACTGTTTCCTAATCTCAGTTCTTCCATTACAGGCCACACCTCATATGCCATTGCTTATTCCTTGTTTTATTTATCTTTAATACGTGGCCGACCTGGGTTCAATTCCTTTGTCCCTCTTGGAGAGCCTGGCAAGCTACTGAGAGCATCCTGCCTGCACGGCAGAGCCTGGCAAGCTACTCGTGGCGTATTCAATATGCCAAAAACAGTAACAAGTCTCACACTGGAAACGTTACTGGTGCCCTCTAGAGCAAAATCGATGAACAACTGGAGGACAGTGCTACAATGCTACCACAAATCATGAGACCATCTGGAAATAGAAAGGGAAAAATCCTACTTTCACTTGCATACACTCTCTAAAAGACAAGAACAGCTAGAGATTTTAGTTTCTTATGGGTTTCTATTTATAAAAATCAAGATAATATGTGGAAGACAAAACATAATGAAAGAAACAAATAGGCCTTAATCCCCATCTAAGTCCTACAATATCACCAAAATAAGCTCCTAAGGAAATTTTTGATGACTCCGTACCCACAAGTTCTTTCAAGATAAAATTCACTTAAATTCTCTACTCAATCTTTTTCTTGATATTTGTTCAAATTGTCACATCTAACTTCCTTGATTTTTTTCCTTTGCTTTTAGCATAAAGCTTGTGGACATGTAGAAATATAATGTGTGTTTACTCAAGTACAGATATTATTTATACTGAATTGCCTTCTCACAGATTTTTTAATGTTTTCAAATTAGAATCCTTTCAGTTTACCCAAGAGGGTCACTGTCACTGTCATTCCGTTGCTCATCGATTTGTTTGAGCAAGCATCAGTAATGTCTCTCATTGTGAGACTTATTTGTTACTGTTTTGGGCACATCCAATACGCCATGGGTAGTTTGCCAGGCTCTGCCATGCGGGCGAGATACTCTCGGTAGCTTGCCAGGCTCTCCAAGAGGGGTGGAGGAATCGAACATGGGTCACCCACATGAAAGGTGAACGTCCTACTGCTGTGCTATTGCTCCAGCCCAACCCAAGAGGGTACAAAAGAAAATAGAAATCTATGCTTGAATGTGAAGACTTATAAACTCCAATTTGGTTACAACTTGCCAGTGTCCATATGTCTTCCTTATTTAGAAGGATTTGCTTATTCTATGTAACATTGGAAAACTGTTCCTATGTAACATTAGATTCTCACTTTTATTTAATTTTTTTTTTTGGTTTGGGGGGGCTACACCCAGTAGTTCTCAGGGATTACTCTTGGTTCTGTACTCAATGATCACTCTTGGCATGGTTTAGGGAACCATATGCAATGCCAAGGATCAAACCAACTTTGGTTATATGCAGGGCAAGTACCTAACCTACTGGACAATCTCTCTTGTCCCTATCTTTTTACTGTCTAACATTCCTAAATGCAAGAATCACTGGTACCCTGGTCAATCAATCCACTGCCAAGGTAGGAGAAGATAAAAATCTCCTAGTCATATGACATAGGGATCAGAGTTTCAATTGACACATAGTGAAACAAATAAGCAATAATAATGTATTTAGTTTGCTAATTTTCAAATTTATGAATATGTGTTTCCACCCAGAATTTTTATCAGAAAATATCCACACAAAGTGCCCTTTTTTTTGATATCCAGTCAATACTCCTATAGGAGATAACTATTCATCTCTCTATTCATTTACTTATTTTTTATTGTTTTTTGATCAAACCTAAAAATCTCAATGCTTACTCCTGTCTCTGGACTCGGGCATCACTTCTGGCAGGCTGGGTGGATCTGTATCACTATCATCCGTTTGTTCATCAATTTACTCGAGCGTGCACCAGTAACGTCTCCATCCAACCCAGCCCTGAGATTTTAGCAGCCTCTCCTTACTCATTTTTCCCAATGATTAGAGGCTCTTTTCAGGGTCAGGGGAATGAGACCTGTTATTGTTACTTTATTTGGCATATCGAATATGCCATGGGGAGCTTGCCAGGCTTTTCTGATCATATGGAGTATTGGAGCTAAAATTCAGTCCAGACTTGTGTGAGGCAAGCACTGAAACCATTATACTATTTTCTAGCCCTGTAACTACTTATATCTCTAGTACCACAGAATAATTTTACTTGAATTTTAACTTCATATAAGTGGAATCACTTGTATTATTCTGTCTGAGTCTGTGTGTAAAGGCCGGGGCAGGGACGGGGATTGAAATCTTGAGGGGCTATATGTCTACAGTGCCAGATGAAGCACTGCTATTAGCTAAGGTCCTAGAGGTTGCCAAGTGGGAACCTGCTAGTGACTCAACCCTTGTTTGTCCCCTATAGTTTCTTTCCACCCATTCCAGTATTGCAAATATAGTCACTGTCACTGTCATCCCGTTGCTCACTGACTTTGCTCAAGCGGGCACCAGTAACATCTGATTGTGAGACTTATTGTTACTTTTTAGCACATTGAATACACCACGGGTAGCTTGCCAGGTTCTTAAATGTGGGTGCGGTACTCTCCGTAGCTTGCCGGGCTCTCTGAGAGGGGTGGAGGAATTGAACATGGGTCGGCAGTGTGCAAGGCTAACACCCTACCACTGTGCTGTTGTTCCAGCCCACTGCAAATATAGAATTGTAGGATTGGGGTTCCAGGTAGTCAGTATAACTCCATTTGTCCCTCAGAGAAAAGTCCTAAACCTAAGAAATCTCTTCAAATCTCTTTTCTATTAAAATATGTTTCCTTGCTTTGAGGTTTATCCTGGTTAGGCCATCTCTCTTTTTTCTGTCCATCAGCATTCTCTCCTTTAGTCAGATAGATTAATCCAAGTGCTTGTATAGATTTGCTGTAATCCCTGGAGGAGGAAAAGACAAAGTTCTCTCTATTCTGTCCCCTTGTCCTCATCCTTCCCATCATTTCATCTCAAGTTTTTTAATACAACCTTCTTACCTTGACTATCAAGGTCTAGAACTGCTCAGTCATAAGATAAGTGCATGTTAATTTCAAAAGTATTATCAAATAGTGTTTCAAAGATGCTATATTCATCCTTATACTATTTTTTATTTAGGTATTCTAAATTCCTTAAGATAAGCACATATTAATCAGTGTAAGTGCAGATTATAGCTACTCCAGTCTACAAGGGGCCTTATATCTCATTATTGCTCTAGCTTCCAACATTATAACAGATTTCAAATTTTAAGTACTTCTAGATTAAGTACGTCTCCCCTCAGTTTTAGCAAGTTACATGTTGTGCTTTAGGTGACTTGTCAATGTTTTGCTTCATTTGCTCATGTCCATAAGTGATAGAATTCTTAAATTGCCCAATAAAACATCCTTTAATACATAAAATCTTAAAATTGAGACACTAATATTTTCAGAGACAGTAAGAATGCATTTTTTAAATTTGGGGGTGAATATGTAAAAAACACTAATACTAAATGTTTTAGTACCTGGGCCTGAAGTTCAGATGCCATTTCCAAGCTTTGGCCAGCTGCTTTGTGTTTTCTTTTCATATTTTTTGGAGGGGATACTCTTACTCTGGGCACCAGGTGGAGTCAGGGATAAAACCCTGACATGCAAAGCCTTTTGAGTTATTCCTTTGGCCATATTTTGGGTTTTCTTGTGTTTTTTTTTTTCCCAAGGGGAAAATTGTTGCCTTGAAAGTGATCAATAACAGGATCTTGGCACTCCTGATATCCATGAGTGATCAATATCCTTAAGATATGCATTCTTGGGGCTGGAGTGATAGTAGAGTAGGTAGGGCATTTGCCTTGTATGCAGCCTACCAAGGTTTGATCCCCAGCATCCCATTCTTATGTATTTTTATGTATTATATATCTCATCTATGTAACTTCTTATATTGTAATAAAGATAAGAGCATCATTATTTCTACAACCAACAGGGAAATTATTTGTGTAGAATGATTGTAGAAAGGGCTGGAGCAATAGCACAATGGTAGGGCATTTGCCTTGCACGCGGCCAACCCAGGTTCAATTTCTCCATCCCTCTCGGAGAGCCCAGCAAGCTACCTAGAGTATCTCGCCCGCATGGCAGAGCCTAGCAAGCTACCTGTGGTGTATTCAATATGCCCAAAATAGTAACAACAAGTCTCACGATGGAGACGTTACTGGTGCCCACTCGAGCAAATCGATGAGCAATTGGATGACCAACCGTTACAGTGATTGTAGAAAAATCAATAGATAACCAAATTGAACCTGATATTGTAATGGTTACTCAGAAGGAAACGTATTTGCCTTAATAGAGAATATTAGCTACTACCACTCACATCACACATCACACAGAATATTTAGACACTGATATCTACATGAGAACTGGCAAGATACTTAATTGCTAGAACCTTGACTTTTCCCCTTCTGAAATAAAGACTATATTAGTTCTCTTTTTGGCTTTATGAATATCCTCAGAGACAATAATTAAATTTTCTAATGGCTCTAGTTTCTCGCACTCCCTTGAAAATTCTACTTACATGATTCCTTGCTCAGTTTTCATATTACGAGCAGATGATGTGCTTTTATGTCTTACGTTACAGTCTACTTGTACTTTCTGAGGGCTAAAGTCCTGCTATTATATTCTGAAAGTCTGAGAAAGCCTTAATGCAATGGCCACAGACTAAGGGGTTAGAAATTGATCAGTTCTCCAAGTTGCTAACCATTTCCCATCCTATGTTTTCCAAAGAAGCAATGCTTCGCCATACATGCTTATATGAATTGGGCTGGGTAGGTGGCTAATGAAAAATAAATCACCATCCCTATTACCTCCAGAGATCCTCACCAGGTGACAAGATATGGCAAAAGCAAGTGATGTCTCTCATTTCAAGCAAAGTAATTGGAAAGGGAGAGAGCAATGATCAAAGGGCTGACTAAAAAGATTTATGAACTTCAAGATCAGCTTCAAAGCTACTGGATAAAAATGTGTTATATATCTGCCACATGTACCAAGTGTTTTTGTTATGTGCCTGAACATTTAATTGATTTCATCAGCAGTAAGCATGGCCATTTCAGAACACTGAATTTATTTATGTGTCAAAATTCCCTTAGGCTAGACTGATTTGCATTCAATCCTGGACCCCAGGAAGGGCCTCTAAGCCCTAAGCACAGAGCCAAGAGTAAAGTCCTAAGCACAGTGGGTGTGGCCCAAAACAAACAGATGAACAAAAATATGAGGTTAGCTTTCAAAGGAAGCCTCTGCTCTTTCCATCTCAAGTACTTGTTCTTATTGTTTACTTCAAGGTAAATATTAAGGACAAACAGTGGATTGGAGGATGAGGGACATAGAATAACCAACCTGGAAAGATACACAGGTTTCCACCTGTCACCATCATCTCACCCTGGCAAAAGGACTCAAGTGATGAGCTGGAGATAGTACAGTGGGTAAGGCTGTAGCCTTCCCTAACACCAACCAGGGTTTGGTCCTTGGCATCCCATACAATCCCCAGAGATTCATCAGGAGTGACCCCGTCCCTGAGTGGAGAGCCAGGAGTGAGCCCTGAGCACTGCCAGGTATGGTCCCCAAGCCAAACAAAATAGAAATTAAATAGGGGGACCCAGGGCCATTGGGGATGGTTGTTGAGATGTTTGATACATACTCTACCAGACCGTGTCAAAGTCAGACTTTTAGGGCAAAAGAGCATTCAGTGGGTTGGAAGAGATGCTTTGCATTCAGGAGCCGAAGGTTTGATAAGCAACATGGCATGGTCCTCTGAACACTGCCAGGAATGATATCCCACCTGCCATGTTCCAAATAAAATCAGACTTTCATTGTAAAATTTCTGTCCTCATTCAAAACAAAGGAACCAGGCATAAAGGAGCCAGGAAATATTTGTTGAATCAATATCACAACAAACTATAACATAATTTGACCAGGTTTAAAAGAGCCTAAAAAAAATCCGCTCAGATAGGACTATACCTAATCAAGCAGGGCTTGAGGGGCCTGAACTCTGCCAGATAACCGCATCTCCACGCCCTGAATTCTTATCATTCTTAGCAATGAAAAGTTTGTTGAAAAATATGCTTTTATTTTTGACTAGTAGAGAACCCACAAACTTCAAATTTTTTTCTTCTTTTGTCTTTGTGGGGACACACCCAGTGATGCTCAGGGGTTACTCTCGGCTCTGCACTCAGAAATTACTCCTAGCAGTGCTCAAGGGACCTTACTGGACACCAGGGATGAAACTGGGTCAGTAGCATGCAAGGCAAACATCCTCCCTGCTGTACCATCACTCCAGCCCCTCACAAACTTCAGATTTTCTATTGGCACACTCATGCCTCATTGCTCCTCTTGAATAGAAATATCGTAGCAAAGAACATAATACCACGATGGAGAAAAGTTCCAAATCCAGTGGGGACTACAACACTCGCTTTTAATAAACATGTATTTTAGTTCTCACAACTTAAATTGAGATATAACTCATAGCCTATATGATTTACCTGTTAAATTGACTTTTGAAGTAGTTTTTAGTACATTCAGTGTTTTACATTCATCACTCAACTTAATTGTCTTCATTGCCAAAAAAAAAACATATTAGAAATTGAGCCCCATCCCTCTCTATATCCTGTGTCCCTGTCATTATAAACTTATCTATTGTTTGCCACTGTGTACCGCTAGGCATGATCTCTGAGCACAAAGTCAGAAGTAATCCCAGATACTTCCCCAGTCGACCATCCGGAATGTTGTTGGGGAGGGAGAGACCCCAACCTCTCCCTCCCCAACAACAACAACAACAAAAATCCACAAAACAAAAAAGCAATAGAATACTCTGTGTCTGCGTGTGTGTTCTTTAGTTTATACAAAAATGACACCCCTGCTCATGCTTTCCTATACTCATGTCACTCTTGTTCTTCCCTATATGTATATGTTATCAATCTCTCCTCTAGAAGGCTCACAGCCTCCAAAGAATAGGACAAATTAGCCCAGGAGACTAGAGGCCAGAATAAATTTCCTTTGTGTCTTTCTGGAGATTGAGAAAAGTACTTGATATATACGGAGGAGGAAAAAATAAGTAAAATCATTTGCAAAATGATTTATTCGATCTTAGTGTTAAGAAATTGTGTGTGTTGCTGTTATTGTTGCTTTTTGTTAAGCTACTTAAAGTAAAACCAGGGAGTGTGGAAGGCTGAGCCTGGTGCCAATGTTGCTTTTAAAATGCCCCTGCTTCATTATTCTGCATTAGCCCATTAGCTCACATGCCATGCTCGTCATTATGCTCTGCAGGCTAGCTTTTCTGTCTCCCCAAATGGTTTATACCTGCAAGCATGCTGTTTCTGGCAGTTACTATTATCCAGGAAATTAGAGAGACAGGGGATGGGAAAGCACTCATAAATAAGTTCATTTATAATGAAAGCTAGGGAAGGAGCCCTCAGTCAAAGTCACATTTAAATTCGATGAGTCAACCCTTTTGGTAATTACCATGCAGGCAGGCTTAACGCAATCTATTGGAGTGGCCTCTGCAAGATGGCATGGAAGCCCCCAGACAGCTCCAGGATGACTTGTGCCTTTGATTTGGGGGCAATCAACTTAATGTTCTGTGCTTCCTGTGAATGAATCTGCTTCCTCATTTCACCCCACTGTCTCTGTTGTGAGCGTTCCAACGGTGTACTCAAACTTGGAGGTATTTATCTTTTTAAATTTCTTTTACCTTCGGGACTAGCTTTTCATTATTGATTTACTTATTTATTTTGTCCACGCAACAATAAAATATAGGAGTCTAACAATTAAAACATGTTAGCACAATGGACATATTTCCCCACTGACATCTGAAGGAAGAGTATCCGGAATATATTAGTGGGAAAGTGGACAGCACAAAAGCAGTGTTATTGAAATATTGTGATTATAATAAATATGATTTCATGCCAGTGATACATTGAGTAAAATTATAAACAAAATGAGAGGCAAAGTTAATAATGACTCCAGCCTGATAAAATTAGTTCAAGTGAAAGGTTATTCTATGGAGAAGACCTCACTGGAAGGATAATCACTTGGTGCATTTTAATCCTCAAAGAAACACTTAGAATTCATAAAATAATTAGCATGTTAGCACATGAGAAATTCCAGACATAGTACAGTTTCTGTTGATTATTTAATGGTCATAATAGTGTTTGAAATTGCTAATGTTATTTCATCTTAAGAAAGAGATTTCAGTGCTAGAAAATCAATATTACATAGAAGCAAGCAATTTATATAGGAAAGCTTAATAAATATTTTTATGACTGGTAAAATGCTTTCCATGATCTACAAGATAGCGCTGCAATACTCATTCAATTATAAAAATCTGGTAAGTAAAGGAAGGGCATTTGAATCCCTACTTTAAACAAACAACCATATATTCCACTCTACATTTGAGCCCCTGTAAAGTCCAGAAAATTGAGAATCACTCATGGGTGCATTTGGTAATCTAAGTTTGGAATTGAATGTTTCTGTTTTTAAGGATCACATGTGCTCCATCATTATGCACTCCCCACCATTATTTTCCCATTCTTCTCTTTACTAATTAAACTGGAGACAGTAGAAAAGGATCCAGTACGATATTTCTAAATCGAATCAAAATCAAATCTTATATTTCCAAATTAAAGTGTCCCATTTAACAGCTTCTTTGGCTTCATATCTTTTTCCTGGTTTGCAGAGGCTATGTACAGAGGATGGGGCCAAGGGCTTTAGTATTAAGTACCCCTCAAAGTTCACTGGGTGCTGAACCTTTTCTCAAACCCTCTCTTGGCTGGTGCATTTCATTAACTATCTCTTCATTCTCGTCGAGGTTAATAGTGATGTCTGAACAACCTCAGGCTTAAGCCACAAGTGCAAAACAATATTTTGACTCAATTTATCACAAATTAGCTTCTTCTAAGACATTTGGGATCTGAACAGGTATAACAAATAATCTGTCACATATCATTCCCTAGCAGGAACCTCAAAACCCTCCAGAAGTTACCTCATAACCATCTTCACTTTCCATGCTCCTTATCCTTATTGGTCCCTGAACCTTCAACTACTCCTGTTAGGACACTCTGAGAATTGCAACCAGAACCCTTCTCACTCTGATCTCAACCAAGTTCTAGAAGAGATTTAATTCATCTCAACCCCTCTTCTCCCTTATTAGAACTGGTTTTGGAGTGAATGTTGAGTCTAATTCTGCCTGCATGTAAAATTAGTATGTACTGTAGTACTGTCATCCCACTGTTTATCTATTTGCTCGAGCAGGCACCGGTAATGTCTCATTGTGAGACTTGTTGTTACTGTTTTTAGCATATAGAATACTCCACAGGGAGCTTGCCAGGCTCTGCCACATGAGCAGATACTCTCAGCAGCTTGCCGGGCTCTCCCAGATGGACGGAGGAATCAAATCTGGGTCGGCCACGTGCAAGGCAAATGCCATACCCTCTGTGCTATTGCACCAGTCCAGATGACAATGTAAAGAGATGGAAAAATATTTGGGTGCTTGAGTTACCCAATCAATCTCCATATCCCTATGTATATGTACTTTAAAATGTTCTTATCATTAAGCCAAAGCCAAGTATCCCTAAAAGAAGACTGCTAAATTCACAACTGTTAAACACAACTGTTAAATTATATGAGAAAGGCAAAGAGGGTGTTGGAGACTTGGAAAGAGGTAAAAAGAGATGGTCTAGTGAAAGAGAGACAAGTGGTCTGATGTCCCCAGCAGATGCCAATGCTAAAAAGACCTGCTGAATAATTATAGCCCATTATATCCTATTTATAGAAGATAAAAAATATAGAACAATCTTTATTGGTCTATTCAAACCAAAGATCTCCCCTAAAATTTAATATTATTTCCACCCATCTGATACTTTCCTGGCAAGAATGAGAAACGATATCTTTAGTAAAACTTATTGTTTAAAGAGATTTTATTTAAACATCTTATGGTGATGTCAGGAAGATTGAGGAAGGTATCAAGTTCTGAACTCACATTATAGAGAACAAAAATTTTTTGTGGTGACTGTAATAGAGATAGAGACAAGTTACTGTACAGATTACGGTAACCTGGAAGGACCTAAGGCATGGTAGCACGCACTGTCACTGTCCTCCCGTTGTTCATCAATTTGCTCGAGCGGCCACCAGTAATGTCTCCATTGTGAGACTTGTTGTTAATGTTTATGGCATATTGAGTATGCCACGGGTAGCTTGTCAGGCTCTGCTGTGCAGGTGGAATACTCTCAGTAGCTTGCCGGGCTCTCCCAGAGGGACGGAGGAATTGAATCTGGGTCGGCCACGTGCAAGGCAAACGCCTTACCCGCTGTGCTATCACACCAGTCCAAGGCATGGTAAAGGCTCAAATTCATATATAGGGAGTGTTAAGCTGGTGAATTATTGGAAGTTATATGGGAAAGATAAAGAGGGGGTTGGAGACTTGGAAAAATATTTTTTAAAAAAGAGATGTGCCAAGTGGAAGAGAGGCACATAGTCTGATATGCCTAGCAGATGACAAAGCATGGAATAAATCTATCAACCTACACACACAGTGAAAACAGTTCTGCACTGGAAAGAAACTGCTAGTAGAGCACAGTAGTTGTGAGTTCTTCTCAGAACTTAAGAATCATCTTAGGTAGAGATTTTGTAAAAGTCCAAGCAGTTTGTTGCACACAAATGCTGATTCTGCTCAGTAAAGAGTTGTTTGAGGGCTGGACCAACATGTGGAAGAAGCAAGCACCTTGCTCTTTTTCTCAAAATGCCCAGATTGGCAAACTGGTAATCTTTACTCTAAGTTATATGGGGTGGGGAGAGGAGAAAGAAGAGTGTGACTCCAAAGATATGTTTCATATGAAAACAGGGAGCTTGGGAACTGAAGCACATCACTCCATACACCTGCTCTCAGCAGTCTGAAATAACAAATCAATCAATGAATCAATCAATGAACGCATCAATAGCTTTCCACCAAAGTAGCAACACTTGCTTGCTAACAAGGTGTGTTGTGTCTAACAAATGCATTGGAAAACAAAACAGACTGGACTGGGAGTAAGAGGAAACAGCACTGTTAGCCTGCAGGGGTTTCAGATATGCTTGTGCAGGCAAGCAGCCCTGCGAAGGACCATCTGTGTGAAACTTATTTCCCATGTAGACCCTGAGATCCTGATTCACATGTGAAAATTGCGGGTGAAGATCTAACCTTAGAACTCAAAATCCCTTTACAAGGGTTTATAAACATTTAGCCTAGTCCTGTTACTGGATTCCCCTTATGCCTTCAGATAAATAAAGAATCACGACCAGGAAGCCAACACTCCTTCAGGAATAAGCAGGAAACAGTTGTGCCCGGATGTCAGAGCTCTTTGCGGGTGTGAAGATGGGGCTGTGATGAGACAGCGCCCCCAACTGGCATGGAGGTAGAAGACAATACCTAGGTGAAGAACTGATTGCTCGGAAGGCTTGCCACAACTCCCTGACGTTCGCCAAAAATTCTTGGATAGAAGAATGATACTTTATAGAAAAATAGGTCTCACATCATTCATATAGGGAAAGCATCTGAAAAATGTAGTTTGTCATTATTAATGTAGTCTCAAATTAGAAAGGTCAGGTAAGTTATTGCAGGTTTACAACTGATTAGTCTAAAAATGTTTATATTTTTTGGTTCTACTTTGTTTTGTTCTTTGTTATAAGTTCCAGAAAGAGAACTAATACATACAAGTGAAATTTTCTCAGAAACCAGCTGTGTGACCTCTGACAGTAGCTGTACTTGACTTTATCTTCCAGGCAGTTAAAATCACAAGATCAAACTTTAGAACTCCTCATTCTCTTTCCAGATCAACAAAACTCTATTTAAGGGTGGAGGATATGATTTACATATATATTACATATATATATATGCATATAGTATTTTAATTGTCATGATTTTGTTAAAAGAGGTTTAGGTATGAGAAAACAGTCACTCTCATACTGACTCATATTATGGGAGCTGGTTTGGCAGGGAAGGAGGAGGAAAGAAAATCTCCTGATTGGGGCTGGAGAGATAGCACAGCGGGTAGGGCGTTTGCCTTGCACGCGGCCGACCCGGGTTCAAATCCCAGCGTCCCATATGGTCCCCTGAGCATGACCAGGGGTAATTCCTGAGTGCAAAGCCAGGAGTAACCCCTGTGCAGAGCCAGGTGTGACCCAAAAAGCAAAAAAAAAAAAAAAAGAAAAAAAAAAAAAAGAAAATCTCCTGATTACCCAGAAACACAAACTGAAATGTAGGCTGGTCTCATTGAAAAAAAAAGTGGGACAAGAATGCTTTCTGGAGCTTGTGATTCTCCCTCCCTCCTTCCTCCCTTTCTCCCTCTTTCCCTCATGTTTAATGCAGTCTCCTCTCTTTTCAGGAGTCAAACTCCTCATGGTCATCTCAGCTCTTAGTCTGCTCACGGATTTGATACTCATTTCCCATAATCAATTTTCCTTTCGTTCCCAAGTTTTAAGCTCCAGGGAGGAAAATATAATTGGAGCAGCTCATCTGTAGAGTCAGACTTCACAAATCATTTGCCCCTGGCTGTCTATGATTGGATATCCTTGGGGCAGGTAACAACCTTGAGACAATTAACAACGGGTAAAAGGATCTAGTCATCTAAAACAAACCATGGCAACTTAACTGTGGAGGGGACAGATTTTGTTAGTCTGGGTTGACATTGAATGTGTAAGTCTGTGCTAATACAGTGGTCACTAGCTACACAGAGAATTTAAATTCAAATAACATAAAATTAAAAGGTTAGTTTTTTACTAATCATATTCAGCACCCATGTGTGATGAAGAGCCACTAGGTTATATTTCACAACAGAAGAGATTGTCACTGTAAAGATTTCAGTAGACTGGCACTGATCTCCAGGTAGTAGGTATCTATAGAGTTATAAAATAAAAATGACAAAATGTTTCTTTACCTTCTCATAAAATAATTTTTATATTTCACATTCCAACTTGTATTCTTAAAGAAAAACCTTTGGAGAAACATAAAAAGCAAAGCACATCCCATTTTTGTTTATTCTCATTGCGTTTATAAAGTAGCTCATAAGATACCTCATCAGCAATTATTTGGTCAGATTACTTGTCCTAGGTAGTGGTCTCACCAATTATTTGTGATCAGCAGGAAAACCTGTAAGTACACAAGAGGAAGAAAAAATGTATATTAATTTAGGGGATTAATATATACTTATCATAAAAACCACAGAGCTAAAAGTGGATTTTTTTTTTTTTAAAGAGTGCTGTTCTTTTTTTTTTTCTTTTTTTGCTTTTTGGGTCACACCCAGCGATGCTCAGGGGTTACTCCTGGCTTTGCACTCAGGAATTACTCCTGGCAGTGCTTGGGAGACCATATGGGATGCCGGGGATCGAACCCAGGTTGGCCGCGTGCAAGGCAAACGCCCTACCCGCTGTGCTATCGCTCCGGCCCCAAAGTGGAATTTTTAATGCCTGTTCTAGCATGGGTTCCATTGACTACTCTATCAGATGACCCTTAGAAAGTGCTCTTAAGGTACAGCACACATTCAAAGCACTTTGTTCAGGTCTAGTAAAATAAGAAAACAGTAAAATAGGGCAAGATCCCATTACTTTATATATATATATATGTATATATATATGCATACACACATATTCTTTTTTCCCCACCCACCTCCACCCCTCCCCACCCCTCAAAAAAAATCCAGGATTTCTTGGAGGAAAGGCAGACGAAGGGGGTGTCATCTTCCTCACAAAGCAGGGATGATCCAAGAAAATAGTAGAAATAAAGTAGTAGGCTCTGATTCTGTGACCTTGGTCTATTATCTGCTTTTTGCTTTGTTTTGTTTTGTTAATCTTAGATTCTTTGTCTTTCAAGTTTCTTTGGTGCCTGCCTGCCTAGCACCATCCCAATTCTCTGGCCTCATCTTCCGAAGAATCTCCAGAATTCTAAAATGTTGATTTGCTTAAGATAGACTGATGCAGAGGCTTGCAAATTAGAGGCATGACTGAAGTCATTTCATGACCAAACTTCTCATTTTTAAGCTGTTTGGATATAACTGAGGTATCCTGTGGACCTAACAGTCATCCTGTGTGCTTATTTTACCCAGTGAAACTCAATATCTCCCCTTCTCCTTTCAGTGACTTAATCCCCCACTCAAAAACAATACTGATAGCCCCATCCACCATTTATTTGAGCATGCAGCAGAAACTTAAGGGAAAAAATAAGAACATTCTTGGGGCCAGAGATAGAGTTCAGCAATAGAACTTGTTCAATGTTTTGTTTGTTTGTTCTAAGCACTCACCCCATTGGCAATAGTGCTAAAGTCTTTACAGCCTTTAACAAAATGACAATTTGTATACAAATTAAGGCATATTTGAGATTCCTCAGGCATACTGGGAATCCCTACAGGAGGACAATTCCTACACTGCTGATGGCTATTCAAGCGTATTCATTTCATTGCCAATCATAGATTTTACAGAAAATCAAAGAGCTAGCATTCTAATTTACTTACCAGAGACTTTTGAGTCTATTTTATTTGAGTGTGTGTCAACGTTTGAAGAGATAAATCAAGTTGGAAGGACTAGATCTATGAAGTTTGTGGAGTTGAAAGAAAAAAAAAAATCTCCTGTTCTTTTTATTCTTTTTATTTTTCTAGCTTCAGTTGGGGGCCCACCCCATCATGTCCTGATTTTAGAAGGTTAACCCCAAAACAAGTTTCATTAAAACAGTAAAGCGATAGTGTGATTAAATCTCTATAATATATTCTAACATTTTGACATGGTTATTATTACAAATGTCAGTCACATATCATCCAACACATATGAAATTAAAGTTGAAAAAATTTTGTTACATGACATAGATGCTAATTGCATGCACTTGCTATAGATGCATAAATTAGTATTTGTTTTTAAACAGTGAAAACTAAAACTTAGAAAATGAATACTCTATGCCAGATACAATTATATATTTTTATTGAATTTTCATAATATCCCTAGTGCATTGTCCTTATACATTAACAAATGTATCAAGTAGTCCACCATATAATATGACACTGTAATGGATTTCTCTTTAATGGAGAATACAGAGACGAAGAAACTATCCAATAAGTGAGAATGCTCTTACAAAGGCATGTAAAAGTGAGTAGCAAGAGAGCATAGTGTGATTTATACCATCTGGTGGACTTGTACAATAGATTTCAGCAGGCAGGTGACATGAGTGTCTCTCAAAAAGTGAAAAGTGACTTTTAAAATATATAATCTTAAGTTTTATTCATAACTGGAAGCAACCGAGATGTGCGTCAGCAGGAGACTAGATAAATAATCTAGTATATCTATATAACCAGGGCTAATAGCAATAAGCTATCAAACCATGGAAAGACATTGAAGGACCATTAACACAAGTGGAAGAAACCAACATACAGAACAATTTGTATAATTTCAACTACATTACATTCTGCAAAAGACAAAATTACTTGAGATGGTAAAATAATTAGTCATAACTGGGTGAATACTGGAACATAATGGATTTTTAATACAGTGAAAATATTCTGCATAAAACTATAATGGTGAAATTAAATGGCATCATGCATTTGTCAAAATTCATAGATAGAAAAATTGCTGAGTCTGAATGTAGACCATGGAATTGGTTATTAAAAGTATTAATATCAGTTCATAGTGGTCCAGCCCTTCTGGAAAACAATATGGACAGTTCTTCAAAAACTAGAAACTGAGCTTCCATATGACCCCGCAATACCACTTCTGGGAATATATCCTGAGGATGCAAAAAGCACAGTAGAAATGACATCTGTACCTATATGTTCATTGCAGCACTGTTCATAACAGCCAAAATCTGGAAACAACCCAAGTGCCCTAGGACAGATGACTGGTTAAAGAAACTTTGGTACATCTACACAATGGAATACTATGCAGCTGTTAGGAGAGATGAAGTCATGAAATTTGCTTATAAATGGATAGACATGGAGAGTATCATGCTAAATGAAATGAGTTAGAAAGAGAGACAGGGGCTGGAGCGATAGCGCAGTGGGTAAGGCGTTTGCCTTGCATTCGGCCAACCCGGGTTCAATTCCCAACATCCCATATGGTCCCCTGAGCACTTCCAGGGGTAATTCGTGAGTGCAGAGCCAGGAGTAACCCCTGTGCATCCTCGGTATGACCCAAAAATAGCAACAAAAAAAAAAGAAAGAGGGACGGACATAGAAGGACTGCAATCATTTGTGGAGTATAGAATAACATACCATGAGGCTGACACCCAAGGACAGTAGATACAAGGTCCAGGAGCATTTCCCCATAGCTGAAAGCCTGCCTCATGAGCGGAGAGGAGAAAGCAGATGGAATATGGAAGGGATCGCTAAGAAAATGATGGCTGGAGGAATCAGTCGGGATGGGAGATGTGTGCTGAAAGTAGATAACAGACCAAACATGATGACCTCTCAGTGTCTGTGTTGCAAGCCATAATGCCTAAAAGTAGAGAGAGAGTATGGGGAATATTGTCTGCCATGGAGGCAGGGGGAGGGTGGGAGAGGGGGGAGGTATACCCGGGATATTGGTGGTGGGGAATGTGCACTGGTGGAGGGATGGGTGTTTGATCATTGTGTGATTGTAACCCAAATATGAGAGCTTGTAACTATCTCACAGTGATTCAATAAAATTTAAAATATATATAGATATATCAGTTAATAGTTATAATTAATGTATCAGACTAATAACTGGGAAAATTCTTGGGAAGGGTGCGTGCAGGAGTAAAAATTTCTATTCAATTTTTCTGTAAAAGTGCTCAAAGAAATAAACTTTTTTAGTAAAAAATGATATGGGCAATGAAAAAGAAAGGATATTATATTTTCAGTACATTTTTAAAATTTGAGTTAATATTAATTTTTCAGCAATACAATGTCATTGGACTTGAGTGATAACATAGTGAGTAGGCCGTTTGCCTTGCCAACCTGGGTTCAATTTGTCCATCCCTCTGGGAGAGCTCAGCAAGCTACCAAGAGCATCCTGCCCGCATGGCAGAGCCTGGAAAGCTACCTGTGGTATATTCAGTATGCCAAAAACAGTAACAACAATTCTCACAATGGAGACATTACTGGTGCCCGCTCAAGCAAATGGATGAACAATGGGGTGACAGTGCTACAGTGCAGTGCTACAATGCCATTGAGCCATAACCAATACCACCAGAGTATCTCCACCCGTTCACCACTTTGTATTATCTGTTATTTGCCACCTCCACCTCCTTAGCAAACTCATTTCCTTAGGCAAAGTCTCAGGATCTGTTATTCTTGATCATCGCTTACTCCCTTATATTTCCTTATACTCCACATATTGGTGATAACCAGTAGGCATTTGTTCATCTCCCTGGTGGACATGGTGTGGACATTCAATTCACTAAAGCAGTCATATTTTATTTAATATATTTTTAATTTTTTTTTTTAGTGAAACAGGTATGTGGGACCCAGGGCTGAGATCTCCAAGCCTGCTCAGATCAGGACTAGGCCTCTTCCACCCAGATCCCCATTTTTCAGTAGCTAGACAGTCACACCCAGAAACTGCCCCCAATGCCATGTAATCCCATCAACAGCCAAAATCTAGAGACTATAAAACCAAGCTCCCAGAAGCGCACGGGATATCTTATAGCCTAATTGTCCTTCTCGGGGACCCTGGCAAGCTCCCCATGGTGTATTCATATTCCAAAAAAAGTAACAAGTATTACTTGATGGGTCTCATTCCCCTGATCCTCAAGAACCTCTAATGTGGCACCATTGGGAAGGACAAGTAAAGAGAGGCTTCTAAAATCTCAGGGATAGCATGAATGGAGACATTACTGGCCCTCTTGAGCAAATCAACAATCAACAAGATGACAGTATGACACAGTGTGAGTAAAACACTGACAAATTTTCATAATTTTAGTCATACTGTCATCGAGTACCCATCCCTCCACCAGTGCCCATTCTCCAAAACCAATGTTCTCAGTATCCCTCCCACCACCACCCCATCCCCCCACCTCCACCCCCACCCCTGCCTCTATGACAGGCATATTCTCTTTTCCTCTCTCTCTCCTTTTGGGTGTTGTGGTTTGCGGTACAGGTATTAAGTGGCCATTAGGCTCGGTCTATAGTCTATTTTCAGCACACATTTCCCCTCCATAGCGAACCCCCGAGCATCCTTTACTTGGTGGCTGCTTCTCTATCTGAGCTGCCTTTTCCCCCAGCATGTGAGGCCAGCTTCCAAGACATGGAGCAATCCTCCTGTTTACTCTCCTAGGGTGTTATTCTCCCATTCTGTTGCTTTATATTCCACAAATGAGTGCAGTCTTTCTATGTCTGTCTCTCTCTTTCTGACTCATTTTACTCAGCATGATACTCTCCATGTTGATCCACTTATATGCAAATTTCGTGATTTCATCTTTTCTAACAGCTGCATAGTATTCCATCATGTAGATGTACCAAAGTTTCTTTAACCAGTCATCTGTTCTCAGGCACTCAGGTTTATTCCAGATTCTAGCTATTGTAAACAGTGCTGCAATGAACATAAGTGCAGACGTCATTTTTACTATTTTTTTTTTACATTTCCAGGACATATTCCCAGAAGTGGTATTATAGGGTCAAATGGGAGCTAAATTTCTAATTTTTTGAGAAACATCCATACTGTTTTCCAAAAGGGTTGAACCAGTTGGCATTCCCACCAGCAGTAAAGGGGAGTCCCTTTCTCCCCACATTCACGCCAACACCCTTTGCTTTTGTTCTTTTGATGTTCTTTTGGATCAGTCTCTGTGATGTGAGATGATATATCATAGTTGTTTTGATCTGCATCTCCCTGATGATTAGTGATGAAGAGAATTGTTTCATGTGCCTTTTGGCCATTCGGATTTCTTCTTTGAGGAAGTTTCTGTTCATTTCATCGACCCATTTTTCTGATGGTATTGAATGTTTTCTTCTTGTGGAGTTCAACCATTGCCCTTATATCCTTGTTATCAATCCTTTATCTGATGGGTATTGGGAGAATATCCTTTCCCATTCTGTAGACTGTCTTTGTATTCAGAACACTGGTGTTTTCTTTTTCTTTTCTTTTTTTTTTTTTTGGTACAGAAGCTTTTTAGTCTAAGATAGTCCCATTTGTTTATCTCTGTTTCCACTTGCTTCATCAGTGGGGTGTCATCTTTTAAGAAACCTTTAGCTTCAGTGTTGCAGAGGGTTTTGCCAACCTTTTCTTCAATGTATTTTATGGATTCTGGTCTGATGTTGAGATCTTTAATCCATTTTGATCTCAATTTTGTGCATGGTGTTAGGTAGAGGTCTGAATCCATTTTTTTGCTTGTAGCTATCCAGTTTTGCCAGCACCATTTGTTAAAGAAGCTTTCCTTGCTCCATTTCACATTACTTGTTCCCTTATCAAAGATTAGATGATTATATAATAGAGAGCGTGTGTAAAGATATCCAACCCTGTTCCATTGGTCTGCGGCTCTGCCTTTATTCCAATACCATGCTGTTTTGGTTATTATAGCTTTGTAGTAGAGTTTGAGGTTGGTGAAGGTGATGCCTCCCATCTTCTTTTTCCCAAGAATTGTAAAACAGTCACTTAGAAGTGTCTGAGAATCACTTGATCTCCGTGTCTCCATGGCATGGAAGCATGTCCACACCACCTGGATTTTGAGAATCCTGGTTTTCAGGCTAACATGAGATTCTGCTCTTCCTAGGAAAAGAAGTGAGTACCAATCTGCTCCAGTGTGTGGTTCTTTTGACTTTTTTCACATACACACAAATAATTTCCAGAGGTAAATAGAAAAGTAGATACTTTTATTTAGGAAATATGAGAGAGGAGAGAGTAAGAGAAAAAAAATGTTCTATAAAAGAAGAGATTACTCTATGAGCCGAATGCAGATCACTCCAGAATGCAGTGTTCAGGGCTTTAACCAGGAAGCTGATTAAAGACGTCTATTTCAAATTGCCTCATCATGAACTGAATATTGGGTTAACTGGAGTATCAGGCTGGTCTTAAAAATCCGGGGCTGGATCTTTTTTTCTTGGGGGGTGGAGAACCATACCTGGCCATGCTCAGGACTTACTGCTGGCAGGCAGAACCATATGGGGTGCTGGGGGTGGAACCTATCAGGCCCCGGGGCTAGATCATTTGTAAGTCTTAAGCCTAACGTGGGGGTAGAGCACATCCAGTCCCTTCCAGATCACTAATTTCTATGGTTTTCTGAAATTCATTGCTAAGACTTTCTATTCTAGGGTTTTCTTTGTATGTACACCTACTCTCCCTAACCCGAAGCATGTTTTCAGAGAGGAAGGGATAATAAAAATTATGCTCTAGTCAATGTGTACTGGGAACCCTGAAAATCCAGGTCCCAAAGGGAAATATATCTGAGTTCAAAAGCTCCAACTCCCTATCATCTCGTGTGTGTGTGTGCGTGTGTGTGTGTGTGTGTGTGTGTATGTGTGTATGTTGGGGAGATCAATACTCACCTGTACAGGTCATTGTGGGTTAAATGAGCAAGGTTCTTCCAGCCCCTTACCAGGAAGCCTGCTAGGTCAGGAAGAACCCTGAGGCCTCAAACAGCAATCCCTGCTGCTCAGTGACACCTCCCAAATGCACCCTTGTATTACTCACAGCTAACTTGCCTTCAGGTTTTCCTAAAAACAGCTTTTGAATAGTTGAATCAATCATTAAACTTTTTTAATTGAATTTCTTTGGGCCACAATGGCACTTGAGACTTAATTACTTTATAAATGAGCTTTGATCTCTCAGTTGTGACACTCTTTCCACCACCCCTCCTCACCCACAGTTCAGCAGACTATGCCTAATTACCTCATCTTGCTAAGTCATTAAATATGCATTTACTAAAGTCACTTCCCTTGACCCCCTTCCCGCATCCCCAGAGATTTTGTTCTAATCACTGATTTGCTTTTCTTATGAGAGCAGATTCATTGATGAATCTTTTATTTTGCAATCTGTCTAGGTAGCTCAGTGGTCCAGTGAAGTCTTTTGTGTAGGAGGGAAAGAAGGCTCTTCTCTAACCATAATGCCAAAAGTATAGAGGAGAGAGAGAGAGAGAGAGAGAGAGAGAGGAATGAGAGAGAGAGGAATGAGAGAGAGAGAAGTGCCTGCCCATAGAGGCAGGTTGGGTATGTATGGTGGGGAGGTGGTTGGCAGGAGGGAAACGAGACATTGGTGTTGGGAAGTATACACTGGTGAAGAGACAGGTATTGGAACATTTTATGATTAAAACCCTTGATGAATAACTTTCTAACTCTGCATCTCACCATGATTCAAATTGAAAAAAAAGACCCCTTTCTTCTTCCAAAAAAAAGGATTCTTAGTAAGAAGGGGTCCAGCTTTCCTCAAATACAGGATCACTTAATCTTTGATAAATGAACAAGAAATGTTAAGTGGAGCAAGGAAAGCCTCTTCAACAAGTGGTGCAAGGGAAATTAGACAGCTACATGCAAAAAATGAACTCAGACCTCTGTCTAATGCCAGGCACAAATGTCAGATCAGAATGGATCAAAGACCTCAATATCAGACCTGAATCCATAGGCACATGGAGGAAAATGTAGGCAGAATTCTCCATTACATTGAAGTTAAAGGCATTTTTAAGGATGAAGCACCACTGACCAAAGAAATTGAAAAAAAAGATAAACAAATGAGACTACATTAAAGTAAGATGCTTCTGCACCTCAAAAACAAATGGTGACCAAAATACAGAAAGAGCCCACTGAGTGGGAAAATTTGCCCATCAACCATCAGATAAGGGGTAAACATCCAGGATATATAAGATACTGGTAGAATTTTACAAGAGAAAAAATCCCTCAACCCCATCAAAAAATTGGGAGGAGAAATGAACAGAAACTTCCTTAAAAATAAATACAAATAGCCAAAAGGCACATGAAAAAAATGCTAATGATCAAGGAGATGCAAATGAAAACAATAGTGGAATATCATCTCACACTATAGAGACTGGCACACATCCAAAAGAACAAGAACTAAAAGTACTGGTATGGATGTGGGGAGAAAGGAACTCTCATTCATTCATGGTTGGTGGGAATGCCGACTGTCCAGCCTTTATGGAAAACAATGTGGGCATTCCTCAAAATACTAGAAATTGAGCTAGTATTTTGACCCAACAATACCACTTCTAATAATATATCCCAGGGGTGCAAAAAAACAAAGTAGAAATGACATCTGCACTTGTATGTTCATCGCCACACTGTTCACAATAGCCAGAATCTGAAAATAACCCGAGTGCTAGAGAACAGATGACTGGTAAAGAAAATATGGCAATCTGGGGGGCTGGAGCGATAGCACAGTGGGCAGGGTGTCTGCCTTGCATGCCATAGAACTGGGTTGACTCCCAGCATCCCATATGGTTCCCTGAGCACCACCAGGAGGAATTCCTGAGTGCAGAACCAGGAGTAACCCCTGTGCGACCCAAAAAGAAAAAAAAAACTATGGTGCACATCAATAAATTGGAATTCTATGCAGCTGTTGGAAAAAAATAAATCATGAAATCTGCTTATGAGTGGATGGACATTGAGAGTGTGATGCTAAGTGAAATGAGTCAGAAAGAGAGGGACATAGAATGACTGCACTCATTTGTGGAATATAAAATAGCTTGATATGAGATTAACACCCAAGGATTGTAGAGACAGGAACATTGTTGCATGGTTAGAAGCCTACCTCATGTGCTGGGGGAGAAGGAAACTGGGATATAGAAGGGAGCAGTAACTCAATGATGATGGGAGGGATCTCTCTATATGGAAGTTGTGTGCTGAAAGTAGATATAGGACCAAACATGATGAACTCTCATTGTCTGTATTGCAAACCATAATGCCCAAAAGGAGAGAGAGAGAGAGAGAGAGAGAGAGAGAGTAATAAGAAAATTGACATAGAGACAGAGGATGGAGTGGGATGGGTGTGGCAGGAGGGATGATGGGAGCAATGGTGGTGGAAAATGTACACTGGTGGAGGGATGGATGTTCGATCATTGTATGACTGAAACTCAATTATGAAAGCTTTGTAACTATCTCATGGTGATTCAATTAAAAAAATTTTATAAAGGATGTCCAGCTCAAAGTTTGGTCTAATTTAATAATTTTTAAACTGAGTAAACAATAGGTATCCTAGCCTGAGTCCCCTGAAAAGCAAAAGCAGAGATTTTTTGAGATAAATAGTTTGCAAATCAGTTGGTTATGCAGGCCTAAGGAGAGGTATAGTTACTGCAAACTTGGCTGAGTCCCTGAGTAAGCCCTTGCTTTTTGTAGATAATAATCAGCATGCGAATTATGCTGCTTCAATACAAAAATAGTCTTGTATCACTTGTCATCCCATTGATCTTCAGTTTGCTCAAGCAGGAGCCAGTAACATCTCCATTTGTTCCTGTCATGTGCTAGTGTAGCCCAATGGTATCTGCTCGCTCCAGGAACAGGAAGAGCCTCAAACCATTCATTCAGGGTTTTGACAAAAAAGTCTGACTATCTCGTAGGTGAACTGCCACGTGGTCTTTTGATGTCCCATGGAATCCAGTTGGTAACTGCTCTAGTCCAGCGGTCATCTCTGAATCGCATTACATGCCCATCTGATTTTTGACGCCTTGGCAAATGAGACCGTCCCTGATTTTTAATCTTCGACGGAGGTCAGAACTCTGGATTCCTTCTCTCACTTGAGTGAAACGTGATACTCCAAGCATAGCTCTTTCTATTCCTCTTTGGGATACCCAAATAACGTTCTCATCCTGTTTTCATAGGGCCCAGGTCTCTGAGGCATATGCTAGTGCAGGAAGAATGGTGGAGTCAAAAAGATGTGCCCAGAGCCAGAGGGTTTTTGTCCTCTTAACCAGTTCTTCAACGTTCTTGAATGCGTTCCACACTGCTCTCTTCCACCTGCGCAGTTTTGTGCCAAGTCATTCCTCATGTTGGATTCTCGACCCAGGTACACATAGCTACTGCATTAGGAGATGTTCTTTCCATTGAGAGCAAATGGAATGTCAGGGACTAGTTGGTTTTTCATGAACATTGTTTTGGTGAGATTCAGTTGCAGTCCGACCTTTCCACATTCACGGTCGAAGTCAGCCAGCATTTGTGCCGCTTGGCCATGTTTGGTGTTATTAGAACGATGTCATCAGCAAAGCAGAGTGGTGTAGTTGCCGACTGTCTATCTTCACTCCCATTCCTTCCCATTCCAGTCATTGCATAACATTCTTGAGGGTGGCACTGAAGAGTTTTGGTGAAAAATAAAAAATAGTCTATTTTTTTAATTATCATGAGAAACTACCAATGTGTATGTTATTAAAGTTATTTATTTAGCATCTTTTTTTCCCTTTTGGGTTCACACCTGGCAATGTACAGGGGTTACTCCTGGCTCACACACTTAGGAATTCCTCCTGGCGGTGCTGAGAGACCATATGGGATGCTGGGAATTGAACCTGGTTTGGCCTCGGGCAAGGCAGACGCCTTACCCACTGTGCTATTGTTCCAGCCCCTTTATTTAGCACTTTTAAGAAAATAGTTTTGGATATGTAGATTATTTTATGCCCAGGTCTCACACTAACTTCTTACTGATAACTCTGGTTCCTATGTTGGTTGTCCTCAGTTCATATCTTGCATATTCCAATGCCAATGCCATTGTTATCCTACTAGCCAGTTAGTGATGCAGTGCAGTTGGTTGCTCAGGCTCTGTGACCTCTTTTCATGGCCCTTAAGCCTACATCCCTTTGTCCTATTGGGTTTCTTTGTGTTCGACCACAGAACCACTAGTTTCCTACCATCTACCTGAGTACAGATGAGGGGCAAAGAGAAAGTTGCCTGACCTGTGTTCTCCTTTTAGTATTACTATTCTCGCTCTTTAATCCTTTTCCATTATCTATCTGACTGGCTCCCCCTGCTGTTGATGAGGTTTAAAATGACCAATAATCATTACTAAATTACCTGGCATTCCTCTTCTCACCCCCACCCCCACCCCCAGTCCTCTCCACTGATGTAACATTATGAATGACCCAAAGGAGAGAAACAGGGAAGGAGTCAGAGGTTGGGTAAGGTAAGCTGGCAGGTTAGCAATTACTCTGATAGCTGAGTGCTCATCCCGTGCTAAGCCTGAGGCCTCGCCGCATATTGCAGCATCAGAGAAAAAAGAAAGAGGCAAGTGGCATGAGCAGGGCAAGACACGAAAGAAAACTTTGACTTACATTCCATCCATTAGTCTATTTCTCAATTTTCTACTTCTAATCTAATTTCACGAATGGCACAGCCCTTTCCCAAATCCTACATATGACAGTATTTATGTAAAAATAAAATAAAAAGAAAGGGGCGCCACACCAGACCGCGCCAGGCACTGGGCACAGGGCAGCAGCGCTGTCTCTCCCGCCACCTGAGTTCGGTAGCCTCTGGCCGCTTCCCCCACCACGGGGAGGTTGATGGCGATGATGTGGCAGGCGAAGGAAGGAACGGAGCCAAGAGGGTTGGTCTCACTTGCAGTTTATTCCAATCTTCCCTCTATATACTCTCCTCTGGAACTCTCCCCTTGCCCCCTCACACAGCTACCTTAAATCTCCCCGTCCCCCAGCAGCCTGGGGCTTATGCAAAGGTGTGGTTACAGTCCATAGGGGGTAAAGTTCTATCCCTTAGGGGAATGCTTTCACTAGCACAGAATCTCTCTTTCAGCAGGAGGATCCACCCAAGGGCAGAATCCCATGAATGTGTTTCTCTTCTCTTCAGCCAGCAAACATATAAGAATTCATAATATTAATCATTTTGTATGGACACAATAAGAGATGCATTAAAGCTTATAGAATTGCTCTCCTGGGGTCATCTCAATCTCAGACTACAGTGCTCAGGCCAGAACAGTCTTTCCTATCCCTAGCAGGGTCCTAGTCTCATCATTACTTTTGGATCATGACAGCATTTGTCTATGATCAAGCTCTTAACTTATAGTTAAGAATTAGGCACTTTGGCCAGGCCCATCTCGATGCCAGGGTAGCACATAACTCACCGCTTGCCCTGGATCCTTCCTGTCCCTCGTCGGGAACCCGCTTTTGGGGTGCTAGGAACTGAGGGCAACTGAGGCTTAAGTGGAGAAAGCAGATGCCCGGAGGGAATAATATTTGAGGCCAATTAAGTCCTAAGTTATAAAAACATAATATTGTCTTCTTGTGTCTATATAAAAAAGACATAGCTTTAAAGTAAATTATTCAAAAGGTATAAAGAGGAGAGAAAGGCAATGTTATAATATTCAGTGTCCTAGGAAGTTCTGACCTTACCAATTAACAGAGTTTGATTAGAGGAAGAGCAGATAAACTGGTAGAAGTGGTTACAGATAAACAAAGGAATGGGAATGACTCGGGAGCACTTTGATGGGCGTGACTAATAAACCTAAGCTCCTTGTGGCAAGGGGAGCAGGACAAACCAATGATATCCAACAAGTATTCATTTCCAACTAAAGAGTAGGAGAAAAATTAAAATGATTCCCAGCACTATTTTATGATATACTAGGTGCAGTCCATTATTTCAAAGAACACTGTAAAACTCCAAAATTATTTAAATAGGCCTTTTAATATGTTGTATTAAATATATGTTTTGGTTTTGGTGGGGTTTTTTTTGTTTGTTGTTTGTTTTTTTTCTTTTTGGGTTATACCCGGTGATGCACAGAGGTTACTCCTGGCTCATGCAGTCAGCAATTACTCATGGTGGTGCTTGGGGATGCTGGGAATCAAACCTGGGTCAGTCGCATGCAAGACAAACACCCTACTTGCTATAGCTATTGCTCCAGCCCCCTGTAGAAATACTCTTAAGAAGAGTATGGAGTTGGGAAGGGATGCATCAATCGTTAAGTCGGACAGCAGTGGCTTCCCTACTCATAAAGGACCAGGAAAGTTTACTGGAAAAACTATACCCTCCATGCTATTGTTTCATGTGAGCCAGTAGATGTTTGGAGCTTCTGCCACCAACTCTTAACCTCTTTTAGAATAGAGCGAAGTGACTTCAAACCTTCCATGATGGAGACAGCAAGAGGAAGAGGAATGAGTGCCACATTACAAAACAGAATGCACCAGAGAAAATAATTTCCTCTGGCATCATGAGAAACTGATGCCTGCTTTTAAAGTGGCTTGAATGTAATTCAAAGGGAGCATTTTCATATCTTTTCAGTGTTACAAAAGTAATTTCGAGTCTAAATTTAAATGTGCAAAGCCCTTGAGGGCAGGGAGTTGATTTATATACTTATTACATTGTGGCTAATCATGTATTTGAAGAGCAAGAGGAAATTACACTAAGTAAGACAGGCAAGTATATAAAGGCCAGCATCTCTTCAGAAATCAATTACTTGGCTCTGGTTAAAAATCACACCCTTTGTAACTGACAGGGGGAGGTTTATATTCAGATCTGTTGAGAAAACATGACCTTCACCAACAAAGTTAATGAAGGAACATTGTGCATTGCCCTAAGGAGAAATAATAATCCTTGGATCCACAGAAACACAGCTACTTCCTCTAGAATTATAGACACATTGTTGTCCTGTTAATCAACAGTGAGTTCACGTTCTGAGGATATTTCACATTAGATCAATAAAATGAGATATTTACCCTAATGGAGTCTATCAATGGCCTAAACAATTCCTTTAGAACCATGCATTACAACTTCTGGAGGAAAAGAAGTCATGTTGTTTGTCTGTGATCTTTCTCATCTAAGATATTAGAATGTTTGGATAAAGTAAATATTCTGGATAATGGCATGGGGTATCAATTGGAGAGATGAGAAGGACAAATGCAAGTGGGCATCCATAGACAGGATGTTTCAGAGAGGCGCTGAAAATTTATAAGATCTTTTGGGCTGAAGAGATAAGGCAGGTTGTAAGGCGTTTGCATGTGGCCATGTGGCTAACCTTATGACTTAACAGTATTTGCAGATGTATTCTTCCAACCTTGCTTCCCCTCCACACCGCCCCCCACCACCACTTTGCAATTTTATATGCATATAGTCACTTCATAGAGTCCCTTGAGCACCACCAAGGGCCACTACTGAGTACAGACTTAGAGATTGCTCTTGAGAAACTCCGGATATGGTCCAACTGATTCCTGTCACTTTAAAGTAAAATTATTGGGCTAGAAAGATAATACAGTGGATCGGGTACTTGACTTGCACACAGCGGACCACGGTTTGATCCCTGGCATGCATATGGTCTCCAAGCACCTCTAGGAGTAATACCTGAGTGCAGAGCCAGATGTAACCCCTGAACATCATGAGGTGTGGTTGAAAAAAGTAAAATGATTCTACAACAAGTGAAGCAAACATAGGAAGTGATAGACAAAGTCAACAAAATTGAAGAAAAGGCAATGTAAGACATTTATTTTATTTCTTTACATTTATATTTTGAAATTTTATTTAAAGGTAGGCTTTAAAAATTCATAAAATATAATTGATAAAAAAATTTTATCTCTGTATCACTGTCGTCCCATTGCTCATCGATTTGCTTGAGCAGGCCCCAGTAATGTCTCCATTCATCCCTGTCACATTCAGGGGAATGAGGCCCATTATTGTTACTGCTTCTGGCATATTGGATACACCATAGGTAGCTTTCCAGGCTCTGTCTTGCAAGATTCTGCATCATTCTCTTCAGGGAACTTTGTTTCATAGTCTCTAGTGTTGCTTGAACGTTCCTGAGGTCGGAGGCGCTGAGATAAGGAACACGGAAGAAATGCCTTGATTGGAGGACTAAGGCTCGTCTGGCTCTTAGCTAAGGCAGAGGGCCTCGTGGACCTCCTTTTATTGATCATGGTACCCCTAAAGGGCGTAATACAGTGACGTCACCAAAGGCATCAAAAAATGTTACAGGAAGAACATTGAGGCAACATTATTTCCTTGTATCCGAAGGCCAGTAATCTAGGCCTCCAGAAAGAAGATGCAAAATGAAAACGTAAACCTTCCTTGTGCTAAAAGCACTTGGATTTACATCCCAAAGACAAAACTGGGCCTGCACCTGAAATCTACATCCCAAAGACTAGGCTGGGCCAGAGCCTACAATTTACAATATCAAAGGTCAGGCCTGGCTAACACCATCTGCATGTCAAAGACCAGCCAGGCTTCTGTGAGAGAAGGAAAACTGCTCTTTTCAATATACTGAAATTATTTTTCTGAAGTCAGCTTGAAGGGGGAAAATGTTCAGCTTCATCCAAACCAGTCAGGACACAGGAGAAGTCTCACCCATTTTCATGGGTCCCTATGTTCCTGTCCGTAGTACGGTACAGTATACATGGGCTCGCCCTGGTAGCTCAGTCCAGCCCCAACACTCTGGATCTTGGCCGTTGATGAGATTACGTGGTGCTGGGGACAGTTTGTGGATGTGACTTCCAATCTACTGGAAAACTGGGGATCTGTGTGGCGGTGACTCAGTCCTGATCTGAACAGGCTTGTAGATCTCAGTCACGGGTCCGGCATACCTGAGTTCTTCTGTCAGTTCCTTCATGCGTGAGGCTCATCTGAGCATGTGGATAGTGGCCTTGATCATGGCTGTGGCTGGGTTCTGAAGATTTTTGGCTGTCAGGACTCTGTTTGGGTCAGGGAGGGAAACTCAACCCAACCCCCTCCAAGGGGGCCCTGGTGAAGACAGCCTAGTGCAGGGGCAGGAAATTCTGCCAAATTTAGGACCTGATATGTAGTATAGTGTTGTACTTGCCTTGCATGTGACCAATCCAGTTTTATCCCCAGCACCTGAACAGCTCCAGGGCCAGGAGTAAGCCCTAAGAACCACCGCATGTGGCTCCCAAGCCCCTAATTCTATTGCTGTTTATAGTTAAGCAAACAGCATTTAAAATAGCATGAATGTTTATGGTCTTGATGTACTTTCATTGCACCTCCCTACCACCAAGGTGCCCCTGTCCTTACTGTTACTACAAAATTGGATTTATTCCTGAGTGGGTTCTTGAGTAGAGTATGATACATTGCAGTTAAGGTGATGAGATAGCATTGCAGTTAAGGCAATCGCTCTTCACGTGGCTGACCCGAGTTCCCTAACGGGCATAAAGTATCAAGTACCCTGAGCACTGCCAGGAGTGATACCTGAACACAGAGCCAGATGTAAGCCTTGAGTACCATCAAGTGTGCTCCCAAAAGATAAACTGAAACAAGAAAAGGGAGTTTTGTATCTCCCAGTGTTCTATGTCCTGGTCTCTGGTTTCTCTATATCATATGTCAAAATCTCATCATTGGTCTCTTGCTGGTCTGTCACTGATGCTCTGTTCTCAGTTGCTGGTGCTCTATGATCTGTCACTGAGGTCTGCACAACTTACCTCTTAAGTGCCATGACCCAGTAGCAGTCTGTCCTCTAAGTTTCCCTTAGTTGTCCTACCATGGCCATGTGCATAAGATTGAGAATCCTCTTATCTTTAAATCTGACCTGCCCTGAGTTATTCCTTTGTATCATTCTATTTCCGACTCCATCCCTAGCCATTTTTATGGTTTATTTAATTGGCTACCTCTTTTGTGGGCTAGATTTAAAGAAACCAGTTACATGAAGCAGGTTGCCTGGTGCTCCTTCCCGCCATTTGGTTTCCATTACAACATATTACATATTACTTCTAATCAAGCTCTTCATTATCCACCCCACCTGATTGGCAATTCCAGGCCCAGAGTTTATTATCATTTTATATATATATATATATATATAATCATCATCATCATCATCATCATCATCATCACTGTCATCACTGTCATCTCGTTGTTCATCGATTTGCTCTGGCGGGCACCAGTAACATCTCCATTGTGACACTTGTTGCTACTGTTTTTGGCATATTGAATATGCCACTGGTAGCTTGCCAGGCTCTCTGAGAGGGCCAGAGGAATCAAATCCAGGTCAGTCGTGTACAAGGCAAATACCTTACCTGCTGTGCTATCGCTCCATGCATATCATATATATATAACAAATGATGGTGTATATATATATATATATATATATAGTCTTGTTTTGTTTCTTTATATACCACAGATGAGAGAGATCATCTAGGACATTTATTTTAGAGGTGATAAGCAATATTTTGAGAAGGTTATACTAAAGTGACATTTATATTAATGAGAAAGTTGGCTGTAGGCTATATAGGTATATTTGATGTCAACTCAATAAAATGATTATGGATAAGAAATAAAGCCATGTTTTTACTTTTGTTTTCCAATAATTATTAAGAAGTTTAACCTTTGGGGTTCTGAAATGCAAAACATACCCAAATTGCAGGGTGAGCTTAACTAGAATAAGAGTAATACTTGGGAAAGAAAAGGAAAGAGGTCCTGTAAGATTTTTACACAACAATGGTGCAGACAGAGGGGGAGGAGGGTGATGGTAATTAACTTGTCAGTAAATGATAAAACTAAGAAATTGCCTAATACTGAAGTAACCCAAAGGTGTGAGGACCACATCTCCTTGAAATGCAAATACTGAGCTTTAGGAGATGGAGAAACAGAGGCACCACTCAGATGCCTGAATTGAGGTATCACTGTTACTGTATCACTGTCATGCTGTTGTTCATCAATTTGCTAGAGTGGGCACCAGTAACGTCTCCATTTGTCCCTATCACATGCTAGTGTAGCCTGATGGCGTGTTGGGGGCTCTTTCAGGGTCAGCGGAATAAGGATTGTCATTTGTTATTGTTTTTGGCATATTGAGTACGCCATGGGTAGCTTGCCAGGCTCAGCTTTCCAGGCAGGGTACTCTTGGTAGCTTGCTGGGCTCTCCAAGAGAGATGGAGGAAATACAGCAACAGACCCAGAGAGGGTTGGACCTCCAACAAAAGCTCCAGCAGAAACAAAAGGCCAGGAAAGGAATTTCAAAAAATCGAGGTACCAGTCAGAAATTGTGAACCCTTCAGTAAAGAAGCTACAAGAGAATTTAATGATCCTGATAAGTGATATACTTGAGAACCCTGTCCCGCTCAGACAGAGAAACAGAGACAAATAAAGTGAGGGAAGTACTATAGCACTGTCATCCCGTTGTTCATTGATTTACTCAAGTGGGCACCAGTCATGTTTCCATTGTGACACTTGTTGTTACTGTTTTTGGGATATTGACTATGCCACAGGTAGCTTGCCAGGCTCTACAGTGCGGGCGGGATACTCTCGGTAGCTTGCTGGGCTCTGCAAGAGGGACGGAGAAATCAAACCCGAGTTGGATGCGTGCAAGGCAACGCCTTACTCGCTGTGCTATCACTACAGTGAAGGAAATAGAAATTTATTGGGGTCCACTCCTGGAAGGAACTTTAATGAGGCTGGGGTAGAGCCACACCCTGGGAGAGACTAACGGGGCTTTTAAGTTGTTTTGGAAAAGGGGGGAAGGGAACAAGGACCAATGGAACCTGTGTGCTTGGTCTAGCCTGTTATCTATAGGAGATGTATATGACAAAGCACAGAATGCATCCTGGTGACTTCCTGTCGCCAGGTGGGCCGTAGCTCCTGTCTTCTGCACTGGGGGCAGGGTGACCTTTGATTCTGGGAGTGTTACTGTTTCATCTGCCAGTCACCATTTGGTCCTGAGAAAACCTCACATATAAGGATATGAAATAACCATCAAGAATCTAACCATTACTGGGAGCTGGAGCAATAGTACAGCGGGTAGGGCGTTTGCCTTGCATGTGGCCGACCCGGGTTTGATTCCCAGCATCCCATATGGTCCCCTGAGCACTGTCAGGAGTAATTTCTGAGTGCATGAGCCAGGAGCAACCCCTGTGCATTGCCAGGTGTGACCCAAAAAGGAAAAAAAAAAAGAATCTAACCATTACTTCTTTTCGTGAAAACAGCCAGGTTGACTTTTATGTAAGCAGAGACCTCTGAGACAATTTGGAAAGGTTATATATAATCTTCCAAAGCCATCTTCTGCTTTTCCCTTCATTCTGGATAAGCCTATGATCTCTCTTGATCATGTTCTTCTCTTTTTCTCCTCTCATATTTTTCTCAGTAAGTTTCTTTCAATAGAATTATTTTGCTTTCACTATTTCTCCGCCTCCTGAAATATTTTTCCTCAAGGGAAGATAAAGCTTCCTGGGGCAGCTGTGCTGAGGATAGTGATATGGTTGAGGAGACAGAGGAGGGTCCATGACAAAGGCATTCTGAGGATGTAATAAAACCAAAACCTTCTGATGCAGGTTGGCAGGCAGGTAGGGAAGGCCCCTCCCAAGGCAATGGCAGTAAATTTCCTGGGAAGTAATAGCCTTGAAGCTGAGAAAGCCAACCTTGCAGAAAACAGAAACTGAGGCCTCAGAAGACCCTCATCTGACACCAGCAACAGACCCAGAGAGGGCTGGGACCCCTCCAGCAGAAACTCCAGCAGAAATAAAAGGCCAGGAAAGGAATTTCAAAGACCATCACCACTTCCAACTACCGACCCCTCTTGCAACCTTCTTAGCAACCAAACTTTTACCTAGGTAGAAGCCCCACATGGGGGCAGGTTGGGAAAAACCCTGTAAAAGGCACCCTGAACAAAAGTAGGACACGCATTTGCTGCCGGAGTCCTTGCACTGCTTGTACCTACGTGGCCGAGCACATGTGTCCCCGCATCTCCCCTCTTGAGATGTGTATCTTCATGCTTTCATGTCTAATGCCGGGATGTGTGTAGGATCTCTCTCCACCCTTAGAGAAGCCCATGTTCTCTCTTGAACACATTATTCTCCACTCTCTCCCACTTTCTCTTTTTTCCTTCTCTTCAAAAACTCCAAATAAAATCTGTTTACTTCACTGCTCATCTACTCCTGAATTCTTTTCTGCAAGGTGAGACAAGATCCCAGTAACCCTGGGTGTCAGGTGTCAGAGGTCGATCCAGAGAAAGTGAACGTTTTTCTCCTTCCTGCTTCACGTAAGCCACCGGTGGTGCCCACCAACCTCACTGCAAAGAGCCTATCTCATGAACTCAGGCCTGATAAGACTTTCACCTATAACAGACCCAGGGAAGGCTGATGCTCGGGGTGGGAGGGTGTGTGTGTGTGTGGGGGGGGGGGTTCCCTTAGAGAGAAACTCCAGCAGGAACCAAAGGCCAGGAATTATGGTTCTTTAAATAAAAGAATATACATGGTTGGGGAGTTAACTCAAAAAGGAGAGAACATGTCTAGCTTATGTGAGGCCCTGAGTACTATTAGAGGAGAAGTGGGAGAATTAGGGAGCGAGAGAGATAGTGAGAAAGCAGTGCTTCTACCTCGGTGTGACCCACCTCATCCATCTGGGTAAAAGCCTGGTTTGAGTCAGGGCTGGTAAAGTCTGCAGTGATACCTCCAAGGCACAAGCTAAGCTAGAGTCCCAATAGCCCCAAAAGGCAGCCAGTCAAGCTGCACCTGAAGCCCATTTGTCCTTCCAAATAGCTCAGGATTTGCATCTCAACGGGCTATGTATGCCCTTGGGCTACTTCAGGGCTCACCATTTTCTTCTAGTTTAATTATTTTCTGAGAAAATCATTACCAGCCCCCAAACAACATCCTAGCTATCTGCCCTGACACCTAGAAGCCCACTAAGATGTGGCCCCAGTGATCCCACAATCACCACCGAGCACCAAGCCATCAGACCTCATCATATCACTGAGAAGTTTTGCCAGGAATGGTCCCTCATCTCCCCAGCATTGCTGATGTTCTCTCTCTCTAAAAAAAAAAAAAGAGAGAGAGAGAGAGAAAGAAAGAAAGAAAAGCCATTTTTAAACATAAAATGCTGTAACTTTGTAATTCAAAGTAATAAATTTTAAAAAGAGAAAAAAATGCCTTGTAATTGATTTTGGAATATTAGGTGAAAGGCAAGCATAAATCACATAGAAAACAAATTCCAATTAAACAGCACAAGAGAGATGTTTAGAGGTTATCCACTTCCCGTAAGAAAATAAGAAAGATAAATGAATGGGAAAAGATCATAAATTTGCTCTCAAATTCCAAAGCAAAGTGTCATCTTGAGGCCTCTGCAATTTATTACAACTTCATTGTGAAGATTCATATGATACAATCGGAAACCCTGAGCCGCAATTAGATTTTGCAGAATTTTTAACTCATAACACAACTCAAAACTCTAAGGGAAACTCAGTGTGACGTTGGTGGGCCCCAGTGGTGATTTATGTGAAGTAGGGAGGAGAAAGGCTGTCACTTTCTCCCGGTCCACCTCTGCTACCTGACACCCGGGTTACTGGATTTTTGTCTTGCCTCAGAGAAAAGATGAGCAGTGAAGTAAAACAGGTTTTATTTGGAGGTTTTGAAGGGAAGGAGCAAGAGAAAGTGGAGAGTAACGTGCTCCAGAGAGAAATTTGGCTTCCCCAAGGGCAGGAGAGCCTCTATACACATCTCAGCATTAAACATGAAAGCATGAAAGTACACATCTCAAGAGTGGAGATGCGGGCAACATGTGTTCTCCTGCACCACATGTGCTAGGCCACCTGAGCATAAGCAGCACATGGGCTCGGGCAGCATATGTGCACCCTCCTTTTTGTTCAAGGTGGCTTTTATAGGGTTTTTCCAAGTCGTTCCCAGCTAGAAAAGATTTTCTAGCTAGAAAAGAGTCCATTGCTAGGGTTATTACTAAGTGGGTAGAATTGGGTACGGTCTTTAAAACTCCTTTTCTTAACTGTTGGTCTTGCTGGATCTTCTCTTGGAGTATGGGTCCAGCATTCTCTGGTCTGGGTTAGCTGAGGGACAGATTAAAGGAAGGAATTGAGGGTTCTCTGGTAATTCCTTCAGCCTCTTTCTGTGGGGAGGGGTCCAGTTGTTGAAGAAGGTCTTATCAGGTCTTGATTTCTGTATGTAGGAGGTGGATCAGACTTAAAACTAGTGGCTTTATTCCAGAAATTCCCTTACTATGATGTGGGGGGGCCCTTTTCCAACCTATCTGTTTACGTCAAGTGTATTTTGATGTACTATGTACTTGAAGCATGAACACAGACAACTAATAAAATAATAAAGACTAATATTAACTGAGCAAGATCAGACATATAGTAATGTTGGGTGTTTTATCTCATGGTTTTTAATACAATGCAATGAGGCAGACATTGTTATCCTCATTCAATAGGAAACAGTTTTAAAAGGATTAAACAGTTTGACATCTGCAGTTTCTGTTCACCCTTATGTTTATAGTTTCTAGCCTGTTTTTTGACCAATTCCAGTAACTATGGGGTAGAAGGGAGCATTGGCTAGGCCTTGAGAGTCTCCTCGGCACAGCTAATTTTCTTAGCACAGAGGGTTTTAACCTGCCTTTGAAATGGAAACTTAAGCTAGGCATCTTTGTTACAAGGCTTTTGCTAAGCCACTTCATATACTGCTTATATACAAGGAAAAGAGCCAAAAAGGTTGAGTAATTATTTGCCTATAATCAGTCACTGTCCTAAAATAAGCTCAGCTAACGCAGAGAGGATAATGTGAAGAAGAGGAAGGTTTGTGGTTTGTATGTTTCCTAGGAAGTTACCAATAAAGAATGTCTGTCTCCATGTAAAAATCTTTCATAAAAGATGATCGCCACTTTTTGAGTCCCTGGAAAATGACCTTTTGTCAAAGATGTTGGTATGGCAAGTTTTTGCTCCTTGACTTCTACCTTTCCAAACCAAATGTAGCCCCTAAACTCTCATGAACTTATGAACAAAAGGGTGAGGAAAAAAATGGAGGCTTCCTTTATCTTGCAGGAGATCAAAGTGCAGCCCTTTTTGAAGAAAAATTCAAAATATGACTTTAGAAAGAATAAAATTGGAATTTTGTGACATGATTGATCCATGCCATAGTCATTCACCATGGCACAGAACACTCCTATCTATTTGTTTCTATTTCCGGTTCCATTTTCATTTATTATCTCTTTCATGAAGCAATCAATCAAACAATGAAGCAATTGCTTCAATGAAGCAACCGTGTTGCACTTAGGCTCAACAGGATTGTATGATAATTGTATCAGAAGCAGAACATGTTGTGCTGATACAAACTAGAAGCTGTGTCAAACACGACTCACAAGAATGCTTTGCTGCTGTGCCATGTTCCTTCTGTTCAGTCATTTCCCCTGGTGTTTTATTTAGGGTAATTAGACTAGCATTTCACTAGCATTTTCTCATGCACTCGAGATTTTTGTTAATTCCATCTTGTGGACTGAAATCTCATGACTTCTGATAATTCCATCTCTGAAATGTCAGATTAGTTGGTTAGGTTATGATGTTCCTACTCCTCGATTTTTATTGTTTGTATACCAAATTGGCACAAGCTCAACCTATTTTTTTTTTTAAGGGAGCTTGCAGGGATTGGGCTATCCCCAGCTGTTTTAAGGGCTTTTCCCCTTACACGACAAGTGTTCTACTCTCTGTACTAACACTTGGCTCCCATGCTCAACCTTTTAAAACAACTGTATTATCTTAACAGTTCTGCAGGTCAAAATTCTGAGCACCCAGTCACTTGGCTATATTTATGCTTTGTGTTTTATAAGGTTGAACTCAAGGTGTTGACAAGAATGATTCCTTTCTGCAGGCTCTGGATATTAGTTCTTTCACCTCCTTGGTGAATGATAGCATTTTGTTTCAAGCTGTTGTAGGTCAGTAGGTCAGAAGATCCTGTTTGCTGACTGTTGTCCAGGCTTCCTCTTGGTTTTTGTAATACACCTCATGCCCTGTCCAATGACTCCTTTCCTCCACCCGTAAAGTGGACAATAGTCCTTAGGACACATTATTCTTCTCATTATTAAATTTTACTTTATTGTAGTTAAGGTAACAGGGTTACACTTATGTTAATATTTATGCTTTTGATGTACAAAGTTGCTGTACCACTAAGATACCAATAACATCAAGGATCTTACACCACTGTGCTTGTGTGGCTTCCAGTTCCCTTTTTCCTCCCATACCTCAAGCTTCCTTTCCCCATTCCTTGGTAACCTCAGTTCTGTAGTCAAAGTCTAAGCGTTTGTTATCATCTAATCCTACTTCCTTGTTTTGTTTTTTTATATACTATATATGAGTGAGATCATCCAGTAGTTGTCCTTTTTCCTCTGATGTATTCACTTAACGTGATACACACTTTCAATCTAATATTCCCTCCTAGCTCTTCTGTCTTGTCCTGAGAAAATTTATTTTATTTATTTTTTGTTTTGTTGGGGGGGCACACCTGTCCTCAGAGATAATGCTTGCCTGGCAGGATCAGGGGACTGTATGGGATGTGAGGGATTGAACCGGGATCAGCTGAATGTAAGGCAAGAGCCCTACCGCTTTAGTATTGCCTCGGCCCCAGCCTGAGAAAATTTTAACAGGTAGTTCTTTTTCTGGTTTGATGTGTTCAGGCTGCATTTCTCATGATATGCTATTGCTTCTCATTGTGAAGAATAGAGAGAGAGCCCCCTGCATCTTCAGAGTTCTGCATGCTCTCCACATCCCTACAGTTTCCCCACAGAAGTTTTGGGGTCACACTGTGTGCAACTCAGGAATCACCCTGGGTAACGCTTGGGGGACAAAATGGTGTGCAGGGGGACCAATTTCAGGCTGGCCCGAGCAAGGCAAGTGGCTTAACTGTTGTACAATCTCTACGGCTTTTTAAAAAATATTTTCTACTAAAATAACTTTATGTGTATCATTATATGCATTAATGTATATGTCCTTGTAAATACCTGTGCATAATGTATATCATACAGTATTCTCTATTAAAAACTTTCTATTATATATGTATATAATAAGTGTATTTTTGTTTCAGAATAGAAATTATAGCAGGCTTATGATATCTTTTCTCCAATTTTCATAGAGATAATGTGGCTTATAACAAGTCCCATATTATTGTTTCGTACTCACAATGCTACTTCTCTGAACCACCCTAGAGAATCATGAACACCATTGTCATATTGCCTCTTCTCCCCCAGATGAACTTTCTTGAGGATAGGAAAGAATTGAGACTTAAAAAAAAAATCAAGGTGAAAAGCACAATTACATAATAAGATGGAGGATATAACTGCTAACTCAGACTCCCAGGGGGCAGATGGGGGAAAAACTAAATAGTTTGCCATCAGATCAAATTCTTAAAGCATGACGATCATAGTTGAATCCCGGAGAAAGTGACTTTCCTAACTGAACAGGAACACACAACAATGAAACATTATTATCACTTTCCTTCCTGTTTCATCCTTGTCAAAGATTTTCACCGATTTGTAGACTTAATATTATTCAATAGTCTGTTGTCTTTATACACAGAAGTTTTATGTTAGTCTTGAATTTCACTCTGCACAAACTTTTTTTAGCAACAGATCTATATAATCTCTTTCTATTAAATTTTAACTGGTAAAGCCTAACAACGTATTTTCATAATATTAACAAAATAAAGACAAGATGTTTCTATAAGAATAAAACTTTATTTGAGTATAGTCAACTGGATTTTTCCTAGAACTATATCTAAAATCTAAGTATTAATAAGAAAAACTAAAACTATATAAATATATATATATATAATTTTTCCTGTAGTTTACATGAGACAGAAATATTAATCACTAGGGGTTTATCATCCTGTTGTGAACAGGTTATGTCAGTTACCATCACCAAACAACAAAATGGCAGCCATTATTTGAGCAAGCATTGCTCTTCTGTCAGACATCAGAATAGAGGTGGTAAAGTTAAAATGCCCACTGGAACACAGTTAGAAAAATAAATTATTTTTTCCTTTGGAGTATTTTGGTGGGCTACAGCTGATTCTGTCTCAATGTTGTTTTGGATGGGGTGGGGGTAGTATCTATATGAAATAGGATATTGAAACTGAGGATTCATCCAATAGGCATATGCAAAAGTATTCATCATTACTTACTATTATGAAATCAAAACAATGAAATATCTCACACAAGTGAGAATGACATATATCAAAAAGTCTTAAAAAATGTGTGTTGATGGGGTTCTAGAGAGAAAGAAACCTTCATTTACTGTTGGTGAGAGTGTCATCTGGTTAAATCTCCATGGGAAACAATATGGGGATTTCTCAGAAAAGTGAGACTAGAGAACTCCTATGACCCAGGACACAAGCAGGCATCTAGCCCCCAAACACACATACAAAAAATACATTTTAAAGACTAAACGTATACTATTTTTGATACAGCACTTAGTACAATAATCAAAACATGTAAACAACTAAAATGCCCAACTAGGAATGAATAGATCAATAGTATATAGGCATAAGAAAGGACAATCAGGGAATTGTCTGCTACATGGATGGAACTATAGAATATAATGCTGAATAAAGTCAGTCAAAAGGAAAAGAATAATCTCTCTCATATGTGAGATTTAAAGATACATGATACAAATGTCCAACCCTAACCGTATTTGTGAAGTTCCAGGACCACATCAAACTGTGCTAGGGCTGGGAATCCTATAATGTTGGGTTTCAAACTCGGGTCAACCACGCATGCAAGGCGTTCACCCCTGGCCATTGAACTATCTCTCTACTCCTAATAAAAGCTGTAAATTTGCCTCTATATATTGCTTTAACTATATCACAGCTTTAGCTTACCTGGCATCAATAAGAACCCTATGACAATCAAGAATAAAATTCCCATAGAATCATTACCATAAAATTTAAATATTCTTTCCTACAACTTCCAAGGGGCTGGAGTGATAGCACAGCAAGTAGGACTTTTGCCTTGCACACAGATGACCTGGGTTCTATTCCTCTGCCCCTCTCGGAGAGCCTGGCAAGCTACGGAGAGTATCTCGCCCACACAGAAGATCCTGGCAAGCTACCCGTGATGTATTTGATATGCCAAAAACAGTAACAACAAAGTCTCACAATGGAGGCATTACTGGTGTCCGCTCGAGCAAATTGATGAGCAATGGGATGACAGTGACAGTGACAGTGACAACTTCCAAGAATAATTGTTACTCTAGGAAAAGTTAACTAATATGAACTCACTTATTTTGATTGATTTTGAATTATTTTATTCAAATTTTGACATGTGCATATTTATTCAATTTTTGATATGTGCATATTATTCCAATTTTGACACGTGCATATTTATTCAATTTTTGATATGTGCATATTATTCCAATTTTGACACGTGCATAATTCTTGATCTTCAGAGCTCTGCCATTATTTATAGATGTGGAAATCAAGTTTTAATCAAGATAAACAAATTGATCAATATGTTACTTAAATTTACCAAGACTGGCAAGCTACCTGGGGTGTACTCAATGTGCCCAAAACAGTAACAACTCTTCATTTCCCTAACACTGTAAGAGCCCCTAGTATGCCATCCATCAGGCTACACTGGCATACGACAGGGATGAATGGAGACATTACTGGAGCCTGCTTGAGCAAAGTGATGAACAACAGGATGACAGTGATATGGTGATACAGTGAAATTTACCAAAGAGATAACACTAGTGATTATTAGACCTGAACTAGTATTACGGTCACCTCATTCTCAGGTTAGTTGTCTAATCCATCACACATGAAGGCCAACACATATTATCCTCATCAAATTATGCTAGATAAGAGCTCTGTTTCTCAACTGAGGGCAATATAGCTACATGAGGTCTTAGGCTATTCCAAGGTGAAAATCATGCAAATGGAGGCTACATCACAAAACTAGTCTAGTAGAGAAACAGGTAGGACATGGAGGAAAAAAATAATTGAAAGGGAACCGTGGATGGAAAAGGGTTGAGAAACACTGGATTAGAGGGGCTCCAAGATGGTTGTTGATGTGTTTCCCTAACTGTGAATCACTTGTCTCAAAATAAAGCACATCAGCAAAGAATGGGTACTGATTCCTAGGTCTTATCATACTTTCTAAAAGGAATCAGAGGAACCTCACTATAGCAAGGGGCCCAGCCTCACAACAACAAAACCGTGCAGGCTGCCACACCTCTCCGGCACCAGAGGACCAGCAAACCCAGTAGGAAAGGCATGTAATAAAGCCCACCAAGCTCAATGAGCTTGAACACAAGGGTTTAAACAGCACTGACACTGATCAGTAAATCTTCAGACAACTTTAGTGACATCATCGTGAAGATGTTCAATGAGATTTCAAAAAAAAAGTGGCACAGGAAGCCAGCAAAGCCAGCAATACAGAAGAATGAGTGCTAAAATGAGAAAAGTAGAAGCCGAAATAAAAAACATGGTAGGTGAGAAAAAAAACTGAATAGAAGCTCTGAACTGCAGATTAATAGCAGCTGAACAGAAGTTCAAAGAGTCCCAAGATGAGATGAAGGAAACTGCTAGAAAACAACAGATAAAGAAACAGAGGTCTGAAACAAAATTAACAGCATACCAGAGAACTATTGTATAAACAAGAGGAACAGTATAAGAATGATTGGAGTATCTGGAGAACAGGAGGGAAAATTATTTATAAATCCCCGGTTGATTGTTTTGCACTTATATTGAAGATGTATTTTCTAGGAATACTGAAACACTACCATAAAGCTTCTGTTATTACAGAAAACACTTTGCTTCTGATTTGATGAAGAAACAATTTTTAAAGGAATCATAGGAATTTCTTAAACTTGAGGATTAGTATCACCAAGATCCAAGAGGCCTGAAGGATCTCAGCAAAAATAGATCTATTGAGGAAACTCCACGAGACACTGTCCTCAAAATGAGAAATTCCAAAGAGAGAGACAATACTGAAAGCAACAAGATCAGGAAAGCGTTTAACATATAAAGGAGATCCTGTAGGCTCACAGTAGATCTATCAAATGAGCCTCTATGAGCCAGAGGGGAATGGAGAAAATGCAAAAAAAGATACCTCACCAAGAATACTCTATCCAGCTCAATTATTTTTCAGCTTTGAAGAAGCAATACAAAACTTCAGGAACAAGCAGCAGCTTAGGAAATTTATAGCCTTGAAACTAGTCTTACAAGAAGCATTTAGGCATTGTTAAAGGACAAGAGACACTTATCAGCATTCTTTACAATGCTATTTACTCATAGTATTTATGGTTGCCCTCTACTAGATTAAGGAAAATATGTTTACTCCTAGCTTGCTAACAGATTATTATACATTATAAATCATGAATTAACATCTTCAACATCTCTTTTATATTGAATGTGCTATGTCTAATTAGTCTTTTCAATATCCCCTTTCTTTTTTTTTTTTTTTTAAATTTATTTATTTTTAATTAGAGAATCACCGTGAGGGTACAGTTACAGATTTATACACTTCTGTGCTCACACTTCCCTCAAACAAAGTTTGGGAACCCATCCCTTCACCAGTGCCCATTCTCCACCACCCGTAAACCCAGTGTCCCTCCCACCCTCCCCAATCCCATCTCCCCCCCACCCCACCCTGCCACTGTGGCAAGGCATTCCCTTCTGCTTTCTCTCTCTAATTAGCTGTTGTGGTTTGCAACAAAGGTGTTGAGTGGCCGCTGTGCTCAGTCTCTAGCCCTCATTCAGCCCGCAACTCCCTTCCCCCACATGGCCTTCGACTGCAATGTAGTTGGTGAATATCCCCTTTCTTATGATAAAATATTTTGTACTTTTATAGGCCTATTAATATTTCCCTTTAAATTTTCTAAATTCTCTTTACTCTTACAAAAATTTATAGTTGTCATATTTACCTATGGCCTGGAGTGATAGCACAATGGGTAGGGTGTTTGTCTTGCACGCGGCCAACCCGGGTTCAATTCCTCCGCGCCTCTGGGAAAGCCGGACAAGCTACCGAGAGTATCTCGCCTACATGGCAGAGCCTGGCAAGCTAGCCATGGCATATTCAATATGCCAAAAACAGTAACAAGTCTCACAATGGATCCATTACTGACACCCACTTGAGCAAATCAATGAGCAACGGGATGACAGTGACAGTGATACAGTGATTCATGTAAACTCTAAAACATATTAGTGAAGAATTTTAGAGAATTGTTTTAACAATGACAGGGAAGACAGGATTATATCATAATGAGGCCCAAGTACAGAATAAAATATATAAATGCAATATATTTTAGATGATTTTAAAGTTGAAAAATTATCTATTTAAATGAGAATAGGTATTATACGATATTGTATTAAATGATTTTAATTTATTCATTTACATAGGTTAAAATCAAAACAATCATAACAAATAGATTTTATTGGTTTATTTTCTGATATCTGCATTTAACATTCTACTAAATGTTTTTGGAAGATGTAATATGAAATACATTCGTGTTGTGCCTCCTAGTGGGACTGGCTTGGGTGCGGAAGGAAACTGGGGACATTGGTGGAGGGAAGATCACAATGGTGCTGGGACTGGCATTGGAACATTGAATGTCTGGAACAACTATGTTATGAGCAATTTCTTCAATCCTGGTACTTTAAAAGATAAAAAAGAATAAAAATCAGAATATTATGGGATATGGCAGTGGAATCTGAATTATTTATAAATCCCCAGTTGATTGTTTTGCACTTACATTGAGGATATATTTTCTAGGAATACTGAAACACTTCCATAAATCTTCTGTTCTTACAGAAAACACTTTGCTTCTGAAAACTTGCTTAGTTTAACATTGAGTATGAGTCATAAAAGATCTTTAGAGAGTTGAGCAAAATCTCTTTGTATTATTTCTGACAAATGGGTCTTTTTAACTTTTTATAATCAAGCAAAAAATAGTTTATTTTTATTAAAACAATTTTTTTCAATTAATGAATCACCGTGGGGGTACAGCTACAGGTTTACATATTCTCATGCTTGTGTTTCAGTTATATACAGCTTGAGTATCTATCCCTCCACTAGTGCCCATCCTCCACTGATGACCCATCATCCCTCCCACCCACTCCCACCCCATCCCCCTCCCCACCCCGCCTCTTGGCAGGACATTCCCCTCCGTTCCCTCTCTCCCTTTGGGCATTGTGGTTAGTAATGGAGGTCTTGGGTGGCCAATGTGTTTGGTCTATACGCCTCTTCCATCCCACAAGGGTCCTCCCACCACATTTTAAGCAAAAAATAGTTTTTAGTTTTTATTTGACACCTTCAGGAACTTGTATTTTTCTAATTCATTGAACATAGTATGATCATCATGAGAGAGAAGTGACAAATGTAATGTCTGCCCTCTCTGCCTCCCATGTATTCATTTAAACGTGATTTATCATTAGAGATGTCCTATGGAACTCTAGCATAGCAACCAGAAATACCCAGCCAGTGGGTATTGCATGCAGTCTTCAATGGGATACATCTTTGACTCATCTTTGACTTGTCACCTCGATGATCCCCTAAAGTATAATCACTTCAATCAGACAAAGACAATACCATGTATATGGTAACTATGAAAATGAGGAAACAATTCCTTTCTTTCTCTTATGCTCAGTATGAATATAAAATGTGTGTAGCATTTTATCTCAAATATTTCTCCATTTAGAGTTTATGACATTTTTATATATGGTAGCCATTTCATGAGTTTTATTTCGAACCAGAGTTCCTATAAATTCACTATGTGGTGAGGAGGAAAATTTTTAATTTTCCTCTATGTCTATGTAAGCATGCAATTATCTGCCTTTTTTGTTATCAATTTCAATATATTTTAGCCAAAACTTCTGCTCCTTTCATCTTTATTTTATGTAGGAGGGGACCCTTCATATTAAAAACTTCAGAAGATAGCTCTCATTGCTCTTTCATTCAATAAAGAATGTAATCATTTAAGTCCATCTATTATTTCTTTTCTTGAAAATACAATAACAATAGAAAATGCCTATATCTACATTTCTAAATTTGAATATAAAATATTAGGTCTTTATAATTTTAATACTTCTAAAATATTAGGCTCTAAACTGCAGATAATTTAAATTACAATGTGCATAATTTTCAGGTGTAGTTGTTCTTTTAACTTTTTTTTTTTTTTGAACGAGGATTGGGCTACTGCTAGCTGTGCTCGGGGCTGACTCAGGGCTCTGCCCTCAAGGATCATTCCTGGAGGGCTCAGGAGACCACATGTGTAGGCCCTGTCTTTTAACATTTTTACTGTTATAAAATTTCAGTTCATTTTAAAATAATGATCTGTTGGGGGCCACCACACTGTATAATAATACTGGTGATGACCATGTATTTAAAAAAGTAAATTCTACTCTCTACATAAAACAATTCAAAAATTAATTCACCAATATTGAGTTCAAATGAAAATCATCTATACCAAGATCATAGATTTCTTGGTAGACATTTTTTAAAAAAACATTATGATAGTAGACATTTTTTTAAAAAACATTATATGTGGACTTGCTCCTCAAGTCCTTGTACTCCCTTGAATACATGTCTTATTTGCTTGTCTGTTTCTATGCTTGCCTATTTCTACTCTGAAGAAATCTGTGTTCTCTCTTAAGTGTGCAATTCTCCCCTTTTCTCCCCTACACCTCTTTCTAAAAAGTTTCAACAAAAACTACCTCATGTCACACACACAAATTATGAACTGTGGGAGAGATTAGAAAAAAACTGTATGATCAGAAAGAGAGGGACAGACATAGAATGACTGCACTCATTTGTGGAATATAAAATATCATAATATGAGACTAACACCAAGGACAGTAGAGAAAAAAGCCAGGAAGATTACTCCATGGTTGGAAGCCTGCCTCATGAGTTGGAGGAGAAGGAAGCTGAGATAGAGAAGGGATCACTAAGTCAATGATGGTTGGAGGGATCGCTTGGGGCAGGAGATGTGTACTGAAAGCAGATAAAGGACCAAATATGATCACGAATCACAAAATCCTGTTGATCATCGAATTTCTCGAGCGGTTTCAGTAACCTCTTCATTTGTCCTATCCCTGAGATTTTAGAAGCCTCTCTCTACTCGGCCTTCCCAATGATACTGCATCGGAAGCTCTTTCAGGGTCATGGGAATGAGATCCAGCTTGTTACTGGCTTTGGCATATGGATATACCATCGGAAGCTTGTGAGGCTGTCGAATGTGGGCAGGAAACTCTCGGTAGCTTGATAGTTTCTCCCAGAGGGAAAAGTAGGTTATAAGATATTGCGCAGCCTCGAAGCAGCTGTGCACTTCTGGGAATTTGCTTGTAAGTCTCTGGATGTTGGCTGTTGATGAAATTACACACACCTGGGTTCCTCTGCTGGTACCTTCATGTGTGAGGCCTCTCCGAACGTGTGGAGAGGGGCCCTGAGCTTGGCTGTGGTTAGGTTCCTGTGGTCTTCGGCCTCTGGGAGCTCTACTCAGGGAGGGGAGGGAAGCTGGAGCCCATCCCCGCCAAGGGGCCCGGGGAAGACAGCCAGGCATGCGGGCAAGAGACTCTCTGAAAGTAGATAAAGGACCAAATATGATGGTCTCTCATTATCTGTATTGTAAAACATAATGCTCATAAGTAGAGAGAGAGTAAGAGGGAAATTGTCTGCCATAGAGGGAAGTGGGGGGAGGGATGGGGGTACTGGGGACATTGGTGGTGCAAAGTGTACAGTGGTGGAGGGATAGATGTTTGATAATTGTATGACTGAAACTTAAACACGGAAGCTTTGTAGTTATATTTCAAGGTGATTCAATTAAAAAAGAAAGAAAACCCTGTATGAGTGGTGGATAATGAAATCCAATTAATTTTATATTCCTTTTTCATTAATGCACCATTGACATACTAACACATAGAATTCTTTGACCCCTAAAACCTTTCTTAAATGAGAAAATAAAAATTCTTAAGAAGAAATATAAACTAAAATTATTTTTATCATGAGGAATATAAAACTTTAACTAGATTTTATTTTTTTTGCTTTTTGGGTCACACCCAGTGATGCACAGGGGCTACTCCTGGCTAATGAACTCAGGAATTACTCCTGGCAGTGCTCAGGGCACCATATGGGATGCTGGGAATTGAACCCAGGCCAGCCATGTGCAAGGCAAACGCCCTACCTGCTATGTTATTGCTCCAGCCCCAGACTGGATCTTTTAACATCAAAAACCTAATTTACAGAGTTATAAAAATCTAATGAAACATTCCATAGATATCTGTAAAGAGATAAGGTAGATACTAAAGCAAAATAATCAAGATAAAACTTATCCTATTGTCCTGAACTAAAATTGATTATTGGTTTCTTGATTTAGAAGTAGATGTTCAATAGAGCATCTTAAATCCAATTATTTATCTCAAAATTATTTCCAGTATTTCTCATCACAGATGCACAAACATTTTATAAGAACTCCTATAAGTATGTCTGATTTTTTGCAAAGTCATAAAGAACCTCTTACTTTTCAACCCATCTGGCTGTAATAAAAAATGACCAGAAAAAAACCTGGCTTCTTAGAGAAATCATCATCTCTTTCACTAACTTCCATCATACTTCAACCAAGTCATTTAACCTGCCTAGATTGCCTCATATGGAATGTGATTGCCTAACTCCCTTCCAGCTCTAGAATATGGTCTAGAATATAGACATAAATAGATGAGAAAATTAGTGTGATCATTGCTTATTGTTTATGTCCTGATTTGTAGCATTTTAAATTCCCTGGGCCTGCTCTCCACATGCTCCGGCTGAGCCTCACCCATGAGTGAAAACCTCTGGAAAAACCCAGGTATGTGGGACTTTTGACTGAGAACACTGGATTCAACCGATGGGTAACGGAGATTCTCAGCCTATACCCCACTGTCTCCAGTGACCCAGCAGTCATGTCCATAAGCTGCCTTGGACTGATGCCTGACAATTTTGTTACCGGCCACCATCCAGATTGCACATTTTTCTCTTCCGGAAAGGAGCAAAAAATGATGCTCACCATAACCATGCCTCCAGACCCCATGCCAGGCTGTTTAACTTGGGTTGCCCTGGAGGGGGCAGGTGAGACCCCTCCCTACCCCATGGGACCCAGCCCCAGTAGCTGAAAACCTCCAGAACCCAGCCGCTGCCATGCCCACAGCCACTCTCCACATGCTCCAGCCAAGCCTCATCCATGAATGGAATCTATTCCTGGACCATGTGGCCGCATATGTAGCCACACGATACTGCAAACCACACACCCTACCCATACTCCAAGATTACATTTGATATAGTTCAAAGTAGGAGGCAACCAATCTTAGAGGGAAATATACAATTTTTTACAGATATATTTGTATATAGAGAGATATAGATACATATATATTTATATATATAAATATATATGTATCATCTCTTTCACTGACATAAAAATGTATATTTATATATTTATATCTATATAGATTAGATATATAGCAGACCTGGACTCCTTGCCAGGCTGTTTTAACTAGGGGCGCCCCAGAGGGGGGTGGGTGAGAACCCTCCCTGCCCCAAGGGACACAGCCCCGGCAGCCGACCTCCACTGACCAACTGCTGCCACACTCCAGGCTGCCTTCCAGACTGCACAGCCACGAAGCAGCCACATGACACATTATAAGACACTTCCAACCCATTTTCCATAATTACCACACCATATTTGATGGAGTCCAGACAGTAAGCAACAAATTATAGAGAATAATATATACCTCTTGGAGAGCCCGGCAAGCTACTGAGAGTATCCCGCTTGCAAGGGGCAGAGCCTGGCAAGCTATCTGTGGCGTATTCGATATGCCAAAAACAGTAACAATAGGTCTCATTCCCCTGACTCTAAAAGAGCCTCTAATTGTTGGGAAAGACGAGTAAGGAGAGGCTGCTAAATCTTAGGGCTGAGGAATAGAGATGTTACTGGTGCCCACTTGACAAACAATGGGATGAAAGTGATACAGTGATACAATGAGTGATAGCACACAAGGCTCAATCATTAACAACATGTTAGTGATCTCTTATAGAAGGGCTTAATGGCCCCTGATGAAATACAACAGCCTCCACACTCTTTCCCCTAAAAATATTTTTTGTAGCATTTTTAGTGGTTTGTCATAGCAAACAACACAAAATGTATTATTTTGGTTCTGTTTTGGGGCAGTGATGACAGGGGTTCAGGATGGAAATATCCAAAATATGGTGGTGGGAAGGTGTAATGGTGGTGGAATTGGTGTTTGAATGTTAAATGTAATGAAATATTGTGAACTACTTATAAAATAAATAAATTTTAAAAATAAATATCCCGGACTTTGGGTGACATGCAACTTTCGAATATATTTAGATATTGGTAGTATATTTGTTACACAATCAAATATTATGGTGCCATTTTTAGGTAGGTTGAGGTATTTTTATACTTAGAAATGTACTATTAATACTTCTAGCCATTAAAATTTTAAAAATTCAAGTGACCTCATCACAATTGTATCAGAATCCAGATACTCGTTTTTAAGTTTCTGTTATAGATATTCCACAGGGTTGGGGATAAATGTTACCATTAATGTGACATGGATGTCATCTCTTCACAGCACAATAGATGTTTTGTGTTTGTTTGTTTGGGGGCCACACCTGGTGGTGCTTAGAGTTTACTCCTGGCTTTGTGCTCAGGCATCACTCCTGATGGTGCTCAGTGGACCATATGGAGAACTGGGGATCGAATCTGAGTTGGCCTCATGCAAACACCCCACACACTGTATTATCTCTCTTTTGCCCCAAAACAATTGTTTAAGAAACAATTTGGGAGATGCCTAACTGCTCATGCAGTTTTCCATGTCATGCTGAATTCCATTCTTGGGAAAATGCAACAAATGATTCTCAAAACTTATTTTGGTGTGGCTCTTAGTTCTTTTCATACCAATAACCACATAAAATACTGTCCATCAATGCAGCCATGTTGGTACACACAACCAAAAGAAGAGCCTAAGAAATAGGAAAATCCCATTGTGAGGCAAGATAGTAAAGTGTAAAGAATTTTTATACATGTACCTTAATGAATCAGGCAGAAAGTATCTTCATTACAATATGACTGTTAAAAATACACATTTTAAAATTTTTGTTTGGGGGCCATACCCAGGAGTACTCATGGCTTATTTCTAGCTCTGTACTAGGGGATCAATCCTGGAGGTGCTCAGAGGGCTTTACGAAGTGCTGGACATTATATCTGGGTTGGCCACATGCAAGGCAAAGCCCTATCCACTGTACTATCTCTCCAGCCTGTCCACTGTACTATCTCTCTCACATATATATATATAAATCTATACATATATATATGTTATATATAACATATGTGGCTAGGCTCTCGAGGTCTTCGGCCACAGGAGCTCTGCTCACAGCAGAGAGGGAAGCTGAAGCCCACCTCTTCAGAGGGGCCCCAGGGAAGACAGCCAGGCGCAGGGACAAGAGACTCTCTGCATCACTCTCTTCCAGGAGCTTGGTTTTATAGTCTCTGGATGTTGGCTCAAGGCCCCTCTCCATACGTTCAGATGAGCCTCACACATGAAGGAACCAGCAGAGGAACCCAAGTGTGTGGGACCCGGGGCTGAGACCTCCAAGCCAGATCAGATTGGGACTGGACCTCTTCCGCCCAGAGTCCCCATTTTCCAGTAGCTAGGTGGTCACACCCAGGGACTGCCCCTGGTGCCGTGTAATCCCACCAAAACGTCCAACATCCAGAGACTATAAAACCAAGCACCCTGAAGCATGCGACATCTTATAGCCTAGTTCTCCCTCTGGGAGAACCTGGCAAGCTACTGAGAGTTTCCTGCCCACATGGGAGAGCCTTGCAAACTCCCCATTTGGTGTATTCATTTGCCAAAAGCCAGTAACAATGACGGGTATCATTCCTTTGACCCTGAAAAAGCCTCCAATGCAGCACCATTGGAAAGGTGAGGCTTCTAAAATCTCAGGGCTAGGACAAATGGAGACGTTACTGAGACTGCTCAAGAAATTCTACGATCAATGGGATGATGATGATGATTATGATGATGATATATAACACATATTTGTATTTGTATATATGAGGTCACATCTCACAGTGCTCAGGGTCTGTGCAGTGATTGAATCCAGGCTTCCTGCATACAAAACATGTGCTCTAGACCACTAAGCTACCTCTCTTGTGTCCACAGTGTCATGTTTTTGTTTTTGTTTAGTTTTGATTTTTTTGCATCATGTCAGATGGTATTCAGCACTTACTCCTGGCTGTGCTCGAGGATCACTTCTAGTGCTACTCAAGGGAACATACACGGTCCTGGGGATCGAAACCAGGCCAAGCGCATGCAAGACAAGCACATTACCTGCTTTATCATCGCTCCTGTCCCCACTTTCAAATTAACTTTTGAAGGGTGAATAACAAAATGTCTCCTAATCTAATTGTGATTATAAGTCTGGAAGAGTAGGTTCTCTTTAGAAAACGTTTAAAGCTTCCATTTTTTTCTTTTTTTTTCTTTTGGTATTTGGGCCACACCTGGTGGTTCTCAGGGCTTGCTCATGATTAAGTGCTCATCACTCCTAATGGAGCTCAGGAAACCATATGTGGTGCTGGGGACTGAACCCTCACCAGCTGTGTGCCTTACCCGTTATCCTATTTCTCCATCCCTAATTCTAGCTTGCTAATGAATTAGGATCAAGAGATGTTTTCTGGAGGAAAGGAAAGAAGACGTCTAGATGAAATAAACAGCAGAAAACTGTTCATGTGGATACATAATAACATGCTTTGACACTTTGAATATTTGTATAATTATTCTGAAAGGATTCCACATCTTCAGTATAATTGTGCTAACTCTCATTGGAAGGGGCTGGAGCCATAGCACAGCCGGTAGGGCATTTGCCTTGCAAGTGGCCGACCCAGGTTCGATTCCTCCATCCCTCTCAGAGAGCCTGGCAAGCTACTGATAGTATCCCACCCGCACAGCAAAACTTGGCAAGCTCCCCGTGGCATATTCAATATGCCAAAAACAGTAACAAGTCTCGCAATGAAGATATTATTGTTGCCAGCTCCAGCAAAAGGACAGTGCTGCAACCCTAAATTGAATCAGTGAAATGAAGAGTCACTTTGGTATGAGATTCATGTGACTTTCTGGGAATATTAATAATAGTGATAGAGAAAAGTCATCTCTTCCTTTTTGGAGGTAGTGAGAACAAAGAGATGTCCTCTCTGGCCCAATGGCAAGATCAGAAAGAGCGCAGTGGTGGAAGGAAGCCTTCTTCCCAGAATTGTGTTCTTTTTGCTGTGGGGGGTGGGGGTAGGGAGGTGGTTAGGGCCTCATTCAGTGATTCTCACAGTTTGCCCCTGGCTCTGCACTTAGGGATCACTCCTGGCAGGGCTCGGGTGGGTAAAGGGCAAGGGTCCTACCTGTTGTACTATTGCTCCAGGCTCCAAATCATTATTGCTTTCTCCCTGATCATCTCTGTCATCTCCCAGGGCTCTAAAGATAAGAATAAGTAGCCAGGAGAGACTACAAAAATCTGCCTAGTCACTAGGACCTGAGAAGTGTTCTCTCACTTCTCACCTGCGCTGTTTCATTCCAACTTGGTTTGACTTAAAGAACCTGAACCTATCACATATGACGTGCAAAAATATCTATTCCTCTCCACTGTCTGCTCTCCCTGCAGGGTTTCAAGGCAAAGGTAAGCATGCTCTTTGTTTTATGGACCTGATCTATTGTTTTCAAATTTTCAAAATCTAAGATCATATTTATGGCAGACACAGCTCGGGGTGTGGCCAAACAGATCCCTTTTCCCAAACTCAGAAGATATCAAAAGACAAACACACATTGTAAGTTCTACAGTCTGTGTCTATAAGCTGCAAAATAAAAAGTCCTGGCACTTAGCAAGTGCTCAATTCACTTTTGACTGTTTAATATACCACTTACTAGTGTACCTATTCTCTCTCATATTAATATAGGAAATGGGTGACTATTATTATGGGGAAGTGAATTTGCCCTGGGAAATGACTAACTTTCCAAATTTATAGTTGTATAAAAAGTAAATTATTTAGGAAATAATGATCTTTCTGTTACTGGGAATTTCAAGAAATTTGGGTGACCCCAGACATAAACATGACCTGAGTTAGGCTAACTGATTCAAACTGCTTTATAACATTGAACACCTGTAACTTAATCATGTCTTACTTTGTAACTTTGTGATTCATGGCAATTCAATAAATAAATATTAAATTGCTTGATAATGCTGAGATTCCACAGTTCTAGATTCAGTGAGCTCGTTTCGCTAGGAGGAAATCTGGTGTTTGTGTATTAGAATACTTAGGCAGTACTTAAATTATCCTAGATCCTAAAATACCATATTTCATCATGTGTTATGGAGACAAAAGAAAGTAAAGAAGTTAGTTAAATAGTTTAATCAGAGCAGTTTTACAATTCTAAAATTAACAAGCAGATTTGTAATAAAAGAGCTCCAATGTTTGCAAAATGACCTTGCTTCCATTCTGAATCTGACATTTTTATTTGTAAAGATCAGCATTACATTTAAAAGGACCCAAAATGGAGTGATTGATAACATCCGTGGTTTTTGATGCAACTGATGAAATCCCTGAATGGATATTGCTTCAGCTTTGATATTAAAAAATGGCCTGACAAGAAGTCCTTAGTCAATGACTGATCACAGGTGGCCAAACAAAAGAGAGAAACCCAAAACTACTGTCAAGTTCATATGGATCACACTTTTGGTGGATGACACTGGCTCCAAATATACAATTAAGCCCACGACACTTTATTACTATGGAGATAATTATCATGAAAGTTCTCTCACATTGATCAACTTGCTTCTGAAGGTTTTCTTTGTTCGTTTAAACTTGCATAATAAACATGCAATGAATTATTTCTGTTGAAAGTGAATTTTTTGCAGTCTTTTTTTGTTTTCATACAAAGATTTCATAAAGTTGCAGTGTTGCATCAGAGCATTATCCAAATAAGAGCAGGAGCACATGGGGAGGGTAAATGTGAATTTAGCGGAATGAGAAAAGTCTCCTCTTAATCTGAGACAGGCCACCTGTCATGTTATAAAAGGTGTACACAAACTCCTTTTCTTACCCTCCCCCACCAAGAGAAGAGTAAAGGAAAAAAAAACTCACAAAATCAATCTAGCTAAGGAAAAAAAAAGGCAGACATAAAGAAAATAAAGATGCTTATTTTCATGCACATATCTTCTGCATAGCTCAACCCAACATATAGTAAGGCACTATTTCCCTTCGTAACTGGTGTCCACTGCAATCTGTTAAGTGCTACAGTGCTCGGTGACCATTAATCAGAGAGTTCCTTTCAGGATGGTGAAATAAAGAGGCCGGATGAGTGTGGCTGCCACGCTTCTCAGTGAATGTCCTGGAGCTCAACGAAACTTTCAGAATTCCTAGAAGGAAAGGACTGCTTTATGCTAGGGTCTAGAATGGCTTCCTTTGCAGAATTCCTATTTTGTCTGTCTAGGAAGGTAGATTATTCTTCAGTCTTTATTCTCAAAGGAAAATACACAGGGGGTGGAAGCAGAAGCAGTTGGCAGTCTGGTCTTTAGATACACAGCTTCAATGCTCCCAGAAAACACAGAACTCAGTTCACAAAATCTGCAGGATATTTCCACGGAAGGAAAGAGAGAGAAAGAGAGAGAGAGACAGAGAGAGAGAGAGAAGAGGGAGGGAGAGAAGGGAATGAGAGAAAAAGTGAGAGAGAGAGAGAAAGAGAGAGAGAGAGAGAAGCGACGGAGAGACTGATTTTAGTTGTCATAGGTGATCTGAGTTTGAGTCTAATTTAGCTGGTCTTCATACTGCTTCCTGAAGCAATCCCCTGCTGGGAAAAATTCCCAACACCGTTCTTGATACATTTTCCAGACATAAGATTCCTGCAAAAGTAAAAGAAATCTATTAACATGGTGTGTTTCCTCTAAGTCTGTGCTACCAGAAAATGTAAACGAGAATTTCAGATTTTTAAATCACCCCTGAATATGAAAATTAGAAAAACAAATTCATTTAGCTTCTAACTATACCAGACTTGATAATTTCTCATGATAAAGTCTTTAACTTGATCATAATATAACAAAGATGCAAACCCTATTTGTGGTCTATATTTTAGTTATATAATTTGGCGTCTGTATATGCCACATTGAGAACCTCACCAAAAGATTAGTTTCCATGCAATATCATACAACGGACCCTTTCACACTTTCTATCCAGAATTTATTTTCACTGACTGTGGCTTGAAATTCATTTGAAATCTCTGATATCTGATTAAGAAACATGTTACAGTTATCAAAATCCAAGCTTATATTTTGAGCTCAGAAGAACTATTTTCTGTGCAATTATAATTTCAATTTTACAAAAAAAAATTTAAAGTTGCTTTGCACTTATCCAAGAAACAAAGTGTCTATTCAGATGCTGTGCCTAATAGCTAAAAAAAGTAATTCTGTTCTTTAATGTTTAATACTTATGCTTTGTTCCAAAAGATGTCATAAAGTAATTGTTTACCTACCTGTCCTGTGTGTTCTGTTTCATCTTTATTTATAAGGTACATCAGAAAAAACCTATGGATACATAAATGATTGTATGAAAATGTCAGCATTAATGGATACTTTTCTCTAGACTAAAACAACACAATGTCAGTAAAGAATGTAATCAGAATCGTGAGGGAAAATATGCCACGGGGACAGAGAGCTTCTTTTAAAATATTTTTTTCAAAGGAATACAAATATGTGCACAGATCAAGCTACAGCTCTGTGGAGTTGCTCTATGCCTGACTGTTGCCAGATCCCACCTGCAACTGTGTCCACACTTATTCACGGATAGGTAGGAACTGCAATTTTCCACTTGGAAAACCAAGAATTAAAAAGATGAACTAACTTACCCCATATCTATAATGTCCCAAACCCACATTTTTTATATGATGTTATTTTTCATCTCTTCCATTTGATAATAAAATGAAGTCGACAAAAAAGGAAATATTTTACTAACTGCAGTATTGGCTAATCCCAAGTTACCCAAATAACAGTCATATTTCTATGTACGTTTTAGGAGTGTGGTCGTTGTGCCGGGGGTGGGAGGTGATGGATGAGGGAGGGGGGTGTTCGGGGCTTACTCCTGGCTCTAAGCTCAGGGATCATGCCTGGTAAGCCTGGAGAACTAAATGGAATGCTGGCGATCTAACCATGGTCAGCCACAAGTGTGTTGCCTGTTGCACTAACTTTCTGGCCTTAGACGCATGTTCTTTTTTGGTTTTGTTTTGTTTTTTGCTTTTGGGGGTCACTCCCGGTGATGCACAGGGGTTACTCCTGGCTCATGCACTCAGGAATTACTCCTGGAGGTGCTCAGGAGACCGTATGGGATACTGAGACTTGAACCCAGGTCGGCCGGCCACATGCACGGAAAACGCCCTACCCACTGTGCTCTCATTCCAGCCCCAGAAGCACAGTCTTTAGCAGTGTTTCAAATAGAGCCTCAAGACATTAGTGTGTCCTCAGAAAAGAAAACAGAGATTCACAAATCTCTAGGAAACAGCTGGAGTTTTCCAATTGGAAACTGAATTACCATCACGGCCAAGGCTCTCTGAAAGGTTGAACATGTACTGTGCTTGCCATGTCTCCAACTCGTGTTCTAAAAGGTGTCAACAAGTGACGTGCTGTGACTTCTACACAGAACTGACTGGCCATGGTCATTCTCTAGACGAGGTGTATGAAGCCTTCAGCTCAGTTTGCAAGACAAAGAAACTGATCTCTTTACTATTTCTCCAACCTGCAGAAACCAAGGGACAGTAGGGGACTGGGCCCCAGGGAGAGTCAGCGACAGGGACACTCACAGGTAATTGGCCAAGTTGTGCTCCTGTAAAGTGTGGGTTTCAAAGCCATGAGGAACTGTGTCAAAGTAATCATTGCCAATCCCACAGATGAAGCACTTGGTCTAGAAAAGAGAAAAAAATAGGCAAAATATCAAAATGTTAGACTTCAGAAGAAGAAAACTAAAGGAAACCGTGACTCAATAGGAGTCACTATTTTGTTTATACAAACAAGTAAAGTCATCGCAAGAGGCTGTGCAAAGCACAGGAACATGGGTTGAACCCTTATCCCAACTTTATTTTACTGTCTTTTTACATGGTACAGGTATCAGAAACACAGGCAGAAATGAAAATGCAGGCTCATGATGGAAAAGCAGCGTCATTTCCTTTTTTTTCCCCCCTAGTCTGAGAATGTTTCGTCTTAAGGATTATTCTTATTTTATTTAAGGCTAAAGTAAAGGAGGCTGAATTAAATTTGTCCTCCAGTGAAACCCAAACTTGATCCCTACTTGAAAAAATGTATGATGACCTGGGGGAGGAAATGCAGATCATTGTCCTTTGAGAAGGACAAAATCAAATGCCACGTGCTTGTTCTCAGTCACTGATTTAGAGGGGTCTGGCATATTCCAGGCTCTGTGCTAGGCACAGAATAAGCCAAAAGATAAGTTTTGGGATTCTGGGATTCTGTGTGCACTGGGAGTGAGATACCTGGAACTCCAACATCTTTCTTAATATAACCTGCACAGTAGAGTATCATCCACTTAGGTCTACCATCTGCAGGCCTGATACACAAAACCCAAGAAGAAACACAGCTTCCTTTTTGCTTTTTTGCTTTTGGGGGTCACACCTAGCTCCACTCAGGGTGTGACCTGGCTCTGCACTCAGGGAATACTCCTGGCGGTGCTTGGGGGACCATATGGGATGCCGGGGATTGAATCTGGGCCAGCCGCATGCAAGGCAAACGCCCTACGTGCTGTACTATTGCTCCGGCCCTGCACCTTCCATTTATTGTTAGAACTTTTAATGTAAACTAAGATGAGTGTAATTATCGAACCTAGGTGACTCTAGATGGCATACTGCCTGCTAATCGAGCTTTTAATATCATGAGACAGGTTTACGATGCCCTAGATTCTAGAGCCTTGAGCAAGATGATCAAGACTATGAATTTCTCTCTGCCCCATTGATCAAGTGCTGACAGCAGATAGCACACATTCGGCATTCAGTTATTTACACCTCTCTTTTAATGAAACTGACTCATGCTTAACAGCCTTACCTATGAACCATGAATCTGCTCTTCCTTTATGTCTGAGCTTCCTACACCATGGCTGTGACTCCATATAGCTGAACACCAATGAATGTATGGGTCGTGAAAATTTGTGAAGATTTATTATGAAGTAAATTTCTTTATGATATATTACCAGTCAATGTTTTCTTTGCATACCAATTTTAGCCCCACATTCTAATATACCTGAGAACTCACAAAACTTTCTCAGTCAGTGAAATGGACTCTAGTATAAATCTCTACAAGTCCTCTCTGGGATGAGGTAGCAGCAAAAGAATAGGCCTTGCATGCGTAAGGCTTGGGCTCAATCTTTGGCAAACGAACCTGCCACAATTTCCTGCCTAGGTGAAGATGACAACCTTTTTTCCTGCCCATAGACTTTCTCGTGTCTGTATCACTAGCCACAGCGAATAGTAGTGTGGATCCAGACAGGAGTTGGATTGGGTTGGGGCAAGGAAAGGATTTGCCTAAATGGACTTGCTCTTTTTCTCTTAAACCCGCATATCTGCAATCTTCAGTCCTCAACTTTATCACTATTTATTTATTTTGGAACATATCTAGCTGTGCTCAGAGCTCACTCCTGGCTCATGCAGGGGTTACTTATGGCAGTAACTCGGGCACTATATGGGGTGTTGAGGATTAAACCTGGGTCGGCTGTGTGCAAGCAGGCACCCTACCCACTATACTATCTCTCCAGACCCCTTTTATTTTTTAAAAACTCGCTTAATTATCCAAGAACAAATAAGATACCAGATCAAAAGATTTCAGTGTTCAGAGTTTACTCCAATCAAAGGCTCATTACACTGCTCTATAATTGCCAGTAACTTATGTGCTATGGAATATGCAATTTTGAATGGATATACTCTGCCCTCCTCCCTGAGGGGGGTAGGTGGTGCCATATTGGTACCATAAGTATACCATTATCCCAGTTTCCCACACTTCTAAGTTATAGGCAAATCTTGAATTGAAGGCAGGCCAGTAACACTGCACATTGCTTATGCCCTTCTTCCCCTTCTCCTATGTTCAGAATTTCTTGATAAGGAACTAAATGAGCAGCAACAAACAACAATAGTAACAACAACAACAACAACAAAAAGAGTTAAAAATAAAGACACTTTACCTCCATGTCTTCTTTGACTTGTTCCTGTTGGTCTCTTAGTTCTCCAAAAGCATCAATAATCAAACCTAGGGTGAAACACACAGATACAATTTTACCCTTAGCAAACTGAGAATCGTTGTTAAATCCATAGCCTCTTAGCTAATCCTTCTAAAAGAGGGTAAACCAATGTCTACGTTAAGAAATGCTCCAAACATAGTAAAAGTTTTAAAGTTGTGAGCTCACGCTTAATATTTCCACAAAGGGAAGTGGTGTTCTCTCCTGGGTGTAGAAATATGTGTAGTTCCTGGTGCACGAAAGACAGTACAGGACATAAGATACTTGCCTTTGTTTGTTTTGGGGGGACCAAAGTCAGAAGTTCTCAGAACTTAGTCCTGTCTCTGTGCTCAAGGATTGCTTGTGACCAAGCCCAGCGGACTTTCTGTGGCGCAGGGGATCAGAACAGAGTTGCATGCAAGGCAAGCACATTATGCACTGCATTTGTCTTGGACACTGCATTTAAGTTGCTTGCCTTGAATGCACAGAGCCTGAGTTCCCTAGTTGTGATTCAATTTCTGCTCACCAATGTCCCTTCAAAAACAAACAACTTGGGGATACGCTTCTCGGGGTTAGAAATCCCTAAAAAGGAATTTCAAATAAAGTCACAGAGCAGGAAAGACCTTCAACTAACTTGACAGATGTAGATGGTGTGTTACTACCTACTTCGTGCTAAGAAAGAACCCTGGAAATTGATGATTATCTGATACCAAAAACTCCACTAATACTTTCAGAGACTAACTTGTAGAAAAAAAAAATCATCATACTAACTGTGAGAGACTTACCTCAGATTGTTACTTTACTAGTTCCTAGTAAGTCTATTTTGCCTAAAGTTATTGAATTTACAGACATTTGTTTCAAGGTCGGAAACAAGTCGAAGTTTGTTAAAAATATCATGAGTCATTTTCATATACAATTTTCACTATAATTTTCATTTGATAGATTGAAAGAGGTCAAAAGACTTACCAATCCAACCTTGTATAAGTGCCAATGATTAGAAATCAAACCCAAGAAAAAGTCCTCTTTCCATTAAATCAATAAAAAAAAAGTCAACAGGGTCGGAGCAATAGTAGAGCTATAGAGCACTTGCCTTGCATATATCAGACCCAGCTTCAATCCACAGAACTTCATATAGTCTCCTGAGCCCCTCTAGGAGTGATCACTGAGCGCAGAGCATCACTATGTGATCCCTTAAACATGACCATCACCAGGTGTGGCCCCAAAACAAAAATATAAAATCCAAGGCCAAAGAGAATTATCTTCCATTACATCTGTTTCCCTTTCTGTAGTTTCCAGAGTCTCTTGCCCCCGTATCTGACTCTCTTCACCGGGGCCCCTTGGAGCGGGGTAGGTTGAGTTTCCCTCCCCGCCTCAAGCAGAGCCCTGGCAGCCGAAGAACTTCTGGAACCCAGCCCAGCCATGCTCAAGACCACTCTCCACATGATTGGACAAGCCTCACACATGAAGGAACTGGAAGAGGAACCCAGGAGTACGGGACCCGGGGCTGAGATCTCCAAGCCTCCTCCACCCAGATGCCCCATTTTCAAGTAGCTAGTCAGTCATACCCAGAAACTGACCCTGGTGCCATGTAGTCCCATCAATGTCCAACATCCAGAGACTATAAAACCCAGAAGCAACCTCTTATTGTCTAATTCTCCCTCTTGGTGAACCTAGCAAGCTAATGAGAATATCCTGCCCACATGGCAGAGCCTGGCAAGCTCCCCATGGCGTGTTCGATTTGCCAAAAACAGTAACAATGATGGGTTTCATTTCCCTGACCCTGAAAGAGCCCCCAATGAGGCACCGTTGGGAAGGACGGGTAAAGAGATGCTGCTAAAATCTCAGGGCTAGGACAAATGGAGACATTACTGGTGCCCACTCAAGCAAATCGATGAACAATAGGATGGCAATGATATGGTGATACAGTTTTCAAATGAGAATGTGCTGAGGAAATATGTTCTGTTCTGCTGTTCCAGAAATTACTTGGGATTCTTTAATGTTAATCACAATTGCTCGTGATTCAAATGCATGCTTTTCTTGAGCATTAGTGAGGATGATTCTTACCTTGTATGATGGCCAAGAGAATGACAATTACAAAGAAGAAGAAGGTGATGTCAAAGATGATTCTATAAATCTCATACTCATCACCAGCTGGGTCTTCAATTTCATCACCAATACCCCCGCCGGCACGTACTCCAACGTACATGTGGAACATATAGCACTAGAAGAGAGAAATAGTATCACTTGCTGGAGGAACATGGCCTATGCCCACATTGAACAAACCAAGATCTCACTCCAGTTCCTGTATTCAGAAAATGGTGAGAATCTTTATATTTCACATTGTCCTTTTTTATTTTAATATTTTTAATTGTGATACAAACACCTAGCTCTTTTACTTGACTATTATTTAAACAAAACTACTTAGCACCTATATTGTGCAGAAAATAAGGAACATCTTGATAGCATCTGGCCAAAGATTATATATTAACATAATGTATTATATATTATATGTATTACTTATATATTATACAATTAATATTATATATTATATTAATATTATATATTAAGATTATATTAAAGTTCACAAAACTATGTTTAATTTCATTGGTCAATATTTTTACAGAATAGTCACAAGGTAGGTGAAGTAAAAACCCAATACATAGCAACATGCAATCTTAGAAATAAAGCTAAATGGACAGAGCAATAGTACAGCAATAGTACACCAGGTAGGACACCTGTCCTGCACACGACAGACCCAGGTTTGATCCCCGGCATTCCTCTGTTCCTCTGGGCACCTCCAGGAGTAATTCCTGAGTGCAGAGCCAGAAGTAGCCCCTAAGCATCACTGGGTATGGCACAAAAACCAAAAATACAAAACACAAAACAAAACATAAATTAAGCTAGAAAAAGACTTAATAAGACTCTCCTTCTCTTCAGAATTAGCAAAATTAAAAACAACAACAACAACAACCAGAAATTAAACTAGAAAAAAAAAAAGACTTAATAAGACACACCCTCCCTTCATAACTATACAAGGATGATGGTGTGGTTGTCCCCTCCACCCCACTGCCATGATGGGAAAAGGAGCTCAAGTGAGAGTTCATGCCTTGCACATGTGAAGTCCTGAGTTTGATCTCCAGCACTGTGAGGATCATACTCAGGGTATACAGGGTATGGCCCGGGTAATGCCCAAACCCTAAGTCACCCCAGTGCTACTGGGTGTGGCCTGTATAAAATTTTTTTTCTATTTTAATATTTAAAATAAATTAAAAAAGGCAGACGAGGTGCAAGAATGTAGCAGTTCTTCTCTAGAGCCGTAAAGCTTGCAATCAACAATAAACACAGCCACGAGTGGCCACTGAAGAAAAGGAGATTTCAGAGATGAACTATGTGGGCCCTTCTTAGGCGCAGAAGCACTCACCAGCACTGACACTTGGGACTCGATAATTCCTAGTTGGGGGCTCATTCTTTGCTTTGTGGGATATTTTAGCATAATCTCCCCCCTTCCATTAGCTAGTGGCAATAGCACACCATTGGACTGAATATCCAAGTTGTCTGCAATATCACCAACTGTCCTCTAGTGAGATAAATCATCATCTTTTGACAGTCACAGCGTGGGCATCAGTTTCATCTTTATTTGACACAAATCCATACATCTACCTCAGGTTCTCTAATGTAGCCAAATTTCACTTCTCTAAGTAGATGGATCAGTGCTTCCAAGAACATTCTCCACTTTATCTATGACTCCTCCAAATAAATGATTCCTCCTTCCAGATCTTTGCTCATATATTCTTCTTTCATAATATTCTCTCTTACCATTATCCATTTATCATCACTATCCAATTCCTATAGAAGACAAAAAATAAATCTTCCTCCACAAGGCTTCTTTAAACTGGTCCGGACATGCTAATGGAGTCTGTGGATTCACCTATCAGTCAGGACTCATCTATTTACTGTCTGCCATTATTTTGGAGGCAAAGCCCTTTGGTTTTTTTGCGTTTTTGTTTTTTCACTGCTCATCACTCTAAGCCCCTGGTTCTTTTCTACTAGATTTTTGGCCATTTATTCTCAGCCTCCTTGTTCAGTTTTCCCTTATCTCTCTAGCTTTTCATGAACTAATGCCCTGAAACTAGGCTTTTTGCCTTTTTCTTTTTTTTTTTTTGGTTGTTGTTATCTTAATTCTCTCCCCTGGAGAGCTTTCCTGCTTTCACATGTAATTATCTTCTTCATGTGAATTATTTAAAATAATTTTTCCATTTACACCTTAGGGTTCTTTGGTGAATTCTGGACTTGAAACTTCAATTCACTTCTATTTGATTGTTAAAAAGTATTCTATTTCACTCCATCAGAATTAGCTCTATTGTAAGAAGCTAAATGACTGTTTTATGATCTGTGTTTAAGATATTGTCCAGTTCATGATAAGTTCATAAAAGTCCCTCAAGGGATGAAAAAAGAGTGAAAAGTTAAAAGGCTGGCCATTGTGACATTTGGGGAGCATGTCTGTAAGTAACAACCACAATTGTGTGCCTCAGCTAAGAATGTGACCCACAACCTTGGCCAGCATGTGTATCAGCACTGCAACTGAAGAAAAAGAAAAGCAGAAAGTCTCAGGGAAGTTGAGTGGGTGAGCATCACAGACAAGGCATGTGGACAACAGCATCGATGCCTACCGCAAAACTAAGGGAAGGAGGAGGGAAAAGGAAAAAAGGAAGAAGAGAAAGTTTGTTAGCATTGCACACAGTGAATAGAATGCCATGAGGCAGTTTTGCTAGGTCTATCTCAGAGTTTACTGTCTGTCTCCCTGCTAAGCTCTCACAGAAGGGGCAGGAAAGTCCTTCTGTACTGCCTGACTAGACTGGTAGAATCTAATCCTGATTGGACATCCAGGGCTTCTGGAAACTTCAGCATTCTGTTCTTGGTACTCTTTACTGAATCCGATAATAAATAAATGAAGACTATCACTTAAAAAATGGTTTGGGGGTCTGATGGTGTATGGGGGATCATATGACATACCTAGGATTTTAACTGTTGTTGGTAGGATGCAAGAGGCCTTAAATCCTATACTAATTTCTCCTGGCCCTTCGGAGTAGCTCTAAGTTCTGCTGTCATAACCACAGGCCCCAGGGAGTAGACAGTTTAGAAGGTTAAGTTATTTGCCATGCTCATAGTTGACCTAGGTTTGATTCCCAGCACCATATATGGTCATTCAACCACACAGGAATGATCCCAGAGCACAGAGCCAGGAGTAAGCCCTGGGCAAGCCAGGTGTGCCTCCCAAAACATAACTGGAAAACAAACAAAAAACATAGGATCTGAATAATGCAAAGTAGGTGATCTCTACCTCTAAGTTGTATATCTATGTTAGGTCTAAGATTCTTGCTGAAGGCATTCCACCATATCTCAATCACATATTTATAGTGATGCTACAAAGACTGGTAGACTTTTGTGTACTTAATACTTTATTCTCAATAGAATTACCAAATTTCAAATTAATAAATGCATAGTTCACCTGCAAGGATTTTATTTAACTTTAATTAGTGGGATTGGAGTGATAGCACAGCAGGTAGGGCATTTGCCTTGCACACGGCTGATCCGGGTTCAATTCCTCTGTCCCTCTTGGATAGGCCGGCAAGCTATCGAGAGTATCCCGCCTGCACAGCAAAGCCTGGCAAGCTACCTGTGGCGTATTTGACATGCCAAAAACAGCAACAACAAGTCTCACAATGGAGACATTACCGGTGCCCACTCAAGCAAATCGATGAACAACAGGATGATAGTGCTACAGTGCTTAATTAGTGGAACAAGATAGTTTTTCTTGAATGAAACTGACTTAGAAAGATGAGGAGGGAGATGGAAAAGAAAGGAATCCATGCTCAAGAGAGAACCCAAACTTGAAAAAGCAAGCAAGCAAGCAAGCAAAGACAGAGAAGGCAAGTAAGAAATCAAGGAAGGGGGTTAGAGCAATAGTACAGCGGGTAGGGTGTTTGCCTTGCACATGCTGACCCGGGTTCGATTCCCAGCATCCCATATGGCCCCCTGTGCACCGCCAGGAGTAATTTCTGAGTGCAAAGTCAGGAGTAACCCCTGTGCATCGCTGGGTGTGACCCCTCCCCCCAAAGAAGAGAAAGAAATCAAGGGAGAACTGGGGCTTAAAGTGCAAGCTCATCAGCAGGATTTTAATACCTGCTTTCCCAATTTTATCCTTCACTATCTGGTTAGCCCCAGAAATTAGACAGAACTGCTGTACTGGAATATGAGGTGGTAAGTATCTACTAATGTGGGGCTGTCAGGTTTTCAGCTATCAAATTATTGTTCTGCTCCTGAATATGTAAATCTTTTCATCTGCCTCCCCTTTCATAGAATAAGATTAAACCCAATAATGAGAGTCAAAGAATGCAAAGAAGTAATTATCAGAAACAAAAGGTTATATTTTGTTCAGAGAATCTGAAAATTGAGGAAAAAAGTATCACAAACAATGCCAGGTTCTACAAACATTGGGAAAATGTTAATTCTGGAGATTTCATATTTCATGGGTTCGCCCCATAGTTATTAAACTGATTTATTCTTGGGCTTATGTTGCCTTTGAAAGGCTCAGTTTCTGGTAAAGAGCTTAACATTGAAGGTAAAAAAGGGGGTCAGCAAGAGAGGAAGGAAGGGAGGGAAGGAGGGAGGGACGCAGGGAGGGAGGGAAGAAGAAAGGAAGGGAAGGAGGGAGGATTAGAGGAAGGGAGGGAGGGAGGAATAATGTCTATGGGTCTCTGTGTTGGTCCATGTTTCCCAAGTTCTTCAATATTTTCAAGAATGAAAGTATTTGATAAAAAATGCTCAGACTCAAAGTTAGAAAGTAGAAAAGTTTATTGAAAAATAGAAGAGAAAGGAAAAGGAACACCTCAAGTGGGGAGGTACTTAGTACAGGACTAAGTTTAAATAATGGCTTCTTGGGGGGGAGGATGAGTATTGGAAAACTGGGTCTTTGTGTTACAAAGAAGACAGGTAAATTAAAGATAAGAGGTTTGTGTGTGGTGAGGGGATGGTTTTTAAATGAAAATTGGGATCTTTGCATTTTCTTATAGATTGATAATTATGTTAATCAGCAAATGAAAGGATCAAACAGATGCTCATCTGACCATCAGCCTTAGGTATTGCCAACTAACTTAGCCTCCCAGTGAGCCTAAACATTGGGGGCAGAATTTTATGTTGAACCACTATTAATTTGTTATTTATCAGGAAAGCCCAGGAATTTGCAGGAAGTCAGAAATGTAGGATGTGGGCAGTCAAAAAAGCAGCAGCTGTCAAGGGGAAACTGAGGCTTCTTCAGAAGGAAGGAAGGAAGGAAGGAAGGAAGGAAGGAAGGAAGGAAGGAAGGAAGGAAGGAAGGAAGGAAGGAAGGAAGGAAGGAAAGAAGGAAGAGAGGTAGGGAGGGAGAGAGGGAGAAAGGGAAGGAAAAGAAGGAAGGAAGGAAGGAAGGAAGGAAGGAAGGAAGGAAGGAAGGAAGGAAGGAAGGAAGGAAGGAAGGAAGGGAGGGAGGGAGGGAGGGAGGGAGGGAGGGAGAGAGGGAAGGAAAAGAAGGAGGGAAGGAAGGAAGGAAGGAAGGAAGGAAGGAAGGAAGGAAGGAAGGAAGGAAGAAGGAAGGAAGGAAGGAAGGAAGGAAGGAAGAAGGGAGGGAGGGAGGGAGGGAGGGAGGGAAGGAAGGAAGGAAGGAAGGAAGGAAGGAAGGAAGGAAGGAAGGAAGGAAGGAAGGAAGGAAGGAAGGAAGGAAGGATGGAGGAGAGGGGGGAAGGAAGGAAAAAAGGGAGGGAGGGAAGAAAGAAGGAGGAATGAAGGAGGGAGGGGGACAGAGGAGAGACTGAAGTTTGATTGTTTATTGGTAAACTAGGGGAAATTAAGTGATTCAGAATAATTACTTAAGCTGATTATTTCCCAAGGAGTGCATTTATCTAAACTACTTAGAAAGCTTTTTATCAAAATGCGCAGATCTTGGTACCTTCTCTAAGGTTTTTGATTGAAGGGATCTAGGGTTCATCTGTGAGACCTGAGAGCTTATGCTTTCTCCTGGCAACGCTGCTGTGCATTTGAGATCGATTCAACTTCTGGAGGTAAATGTCCCTATACAAAAGCCAAGTCTATCTGCCTGGTTATCTTGCTATAATTCATCTTTTTGCCCTTGACTTTTGAACTTTGGATAATTTTTCACTTTCTCCACCATACAGTTGAGAGGAGGTGCCAATTCTATCAGGATGCTGCGAGTTTAATTAGATCCTCAGGCTCACAGCACCATCCTAAATTCTAAATACATAAATAAGAAAGTAAGTAAAGCAAGAAGTGTGAATTCAGCCTGCAAAACTGCAGCCACACTGCAGCGACAGTGCCACCTGCTGTAAGTTCTGAGATGCAGTTGATGCCTTAAAGGCGCCGACAAGCCTTTTGTTCCTCAGGATGGCTTTAGCTCTCTGGGTTCTCTGAGGATTCCATATAAACATCAGTGTTATTTGTTCTATTTTCTTTAAGATATTTCACTGGCACTTTGATAAATAATTGTGTAAATTTATATTATTTTCAGCACAACTAAACATTTTGACTAGGTTCCTAACCATGGACATGAAATTGCCTTTTTGCCTCCTAGATTAACCTGTTCTTAACCTAGATTTTATAAAATTATCTGGTAGCTTTTTTCTTTTTTCTGTACTCAGCAGTGCTCAGGGAATCCTTCGGGCAGTATATAGAGGACCATGCAGTGCTAGGGCCTGAACCTACACGAAGCATGTGCTCCAGCCCTCAGAGACATCTCTCTGGCCATCTTGCAGTTTTTTTGTTTCTAGAGTTTTCACCTGCATTATTAAATTTATTCATAAAATTTAATTTTTTGTGATTCCATTATAATTGGGTTGTTTTCTTAATTTCTTTTTTTGGGGGGAATTATTATATGAATATAAAACAGATATTTGTGCTTGGATTTTGCAATCTGATGCTTTAAAAGAGTCATTTACTTGTTTTTAATGATTTAGAATAGAATCTTTAGGATTATACAAATCTAGATCTAGATATATGAATTATATCTATACAAATATAGAGACATATGTATATATTTATATTCATGTTATCTGTAAGTAATAATAGTTTCATTTCTTTTCCATGCTCAATTTCTCTCTTTCTTGCTATAATTTTCTTGCTAATAATTTTGTGAACTAAGATTTCTATTACTAACTTAAACAGAACGGTAAGAGTAGACAACTTTGCTCTGTTTCTTATTCTGTTTGTTTTTGGGAGGCCCCACACTCAGTGATGCCCAGGGCTTACTCCTGGCTCTGAGCTCAGGGATCACTCCTGGTGAGGCTCAGGGGACCATATGGGATATCAAAGATCTAACCTGGGTTGGCTGCATGCAAGGCAAACGCCCTATGCTTTGTAGTATCACTCTGACCCTGTGTTTCTGATTTTAAAAAGCTATACATTTTTCTCTGTTAGGTGTGATTATTAGCTGTGAATTTATAGTGTATGATCTTTATTAAACTAGGGCATATTTCTTCTAATGAGAAAAAGAGAACCCTGTACATCCACTTTTCACACGGGCTAGCTTCAAGAAGGTTAATGCCAGAAAGCAGAGGACGCCAAGGGGCAGCTGAGTCTGGGTAACATAATGTTACGATGGAGTGCATTCAGGATGTCCTTGAGCTGCTCAGAGTCTTGCTTTGTAACCTGGGTAACCTGAGAACATGTGCCAAATGTGCTCATGTCCTTGGGTCCAGACCCTGCTTTACAAAATGAAATGCGTTGGAATTTCTGCCTCTGTAACTCTCCTCGTAGCTGCCTGCAAATGCTCCAACCCCCATCAGATATTCTATCAAACGAAGCTCTTGACTTTGTTCTGAGCCCAGTTCTGAAGCACAAGCTCAACCGTGTCCACTAATATAAAATAACAGTGTTTTTCCACTTTTCAAAGCATGCTGCATTTTTTTTTTTTTTGCTGACTTCTGATGGGGATTTCAGCAAAGCGTCAATTTTATTGAGAGTTTTCATCATAAATTGGCGCTGACTCTTGTCAAATGCTTTCTCAGCATCTATTGACAATATAATGTATATGCCCTTCCTTTCATTGGTGTAGTATATTACATTTATTGATTTGCAGGTATGGAATTGGAATTTTTCTCTTGACATTGAGTTTTCTCTTGCAAAAGAAGAAAACCCAAAATGTATAGCTTTGATGCCCAAACTTCACTGCCCAAGTCAAAAGCAAGATTATGTTATGGGCAGAGATTGTTCATAGTTAGTTTTCATCCATAAGGATAGAAATTCTTCCAGCTCAATAAAATCTAGGTTCCCTCTCAGTCCCTAGCCTGTAACTGAAAACACAAGTGGTGCCTTATTGCTTTATCCTAACGTGAGGCCAAAGTCTCTACCTTCTCTATGCATATCTCACACTACTTAATAAAATCTGGAGCGATAGCATAGAGGGTAGGACGTTTGCCTTGCATGCGGCTAACCTGGGTTCGATTGCTCCATGCCTCTTGGAGAGCCCAGCAAGCTACCAAGAGTATACTGCCCGCAAGGCAGAGCCTGGCAAGCTCCCTGTGGCATATTTGATATGCCAAAAACAGTAACAACAAGTTTCACATTGGAGATGTTACTGGTGCCCGCTTGAGCAAGTGATGAGCAACAGGATGAAAGTGATACAGTGATACTTAAGAATATCAATTGGTGATGAAAACTGAATTCTTAATCTATCTCTTATTTCAATGATCTATGGCATATTCTCTTATTAAGTACCTTGACAAACACAGGCCATGGGAACTCTGAGAATGAGATTTAATGTAACACACCTACAGATACTATTAGGATAACTTGAATAAGACCAAATATGACTCATAAGAGAAAGAGAGGTCAGAATATTGCAGGGTTGTTTCAATGGTAGGAGCAGTAATCTAAACCATGTGCTGTTCTCACTGGGTAACAGAGGCCACTGAAGATCACTATCTGAAATCATGACTACTTCCTGCTGGGCTGGAATAAGACAAGACACTGAGCATCACAACCTCTGGGAGTGGGAGCCACTTGTAGAATGTGACTGAATCTCCAAGGAGTCACTGAACACACAACTGCACATGATTAGTAGTCATTGCTACATCTCTGTATCATGCAGTCCCCTCCTGAACTCCATTATGACTCCAGCCTCTGTCCAGCCACTATTCAAGCCTTTAGGGTCAAAAAGAGGCTAAAAAGAGATTAAAGGCAACTCACAGAAGAGGAGATGGAAGGTCATTAGCGGGCACTCCACACATGACCATAACAGGTAGGATATGGAATGCAGGATTAACCACTCTGATGGACTTTACACCTAGTGACCAATTGGTCTCTTGTTGCATAAAATTTCACTCTCTATTATCTGTAGTCCTACCACAGATCAAGGAGCCCTTGTTGTTAACAGTTCATCTGTCCTTTCAGGAAAATAGTAGATGTATTTTTAACTGGCTAGCATGTGCATTCTGGTGTGTGCATGCGTGTGAATGCATGAGTGTGTGTGTGTGTGTGTGTGTGTGTGTGTGAGTATGTGTGTGTGTCTGAGAGAGAGGGACAGGAGATACATATTTAGGATCCAATTATTATAGGGTTCAGGATCTTGCATTTTTTCCCTAGTTCATATAATTTGTATCTTTTTCTAAATCAACATAGCCTTCCTCCCTCCCTCCCTTCCTTCCTTCCTTCCTTCCTTCCTTCCTTCCTTCCTTCCTTCCTTCCTTCCTTCCTTCCTTCCTTCCTTCCTTCCTTCCTTCCTTCCTTCCTTCTTCATTTCCCATTTTTTACTCATTGAAGTATTTGTTCCAGTCAGAATTTATTTTTATTTAATAAATTTGGTTAGTATCCATCTTAAACAATTTCCCTTAAACCAAGTTTTGAATTTTTAATTGCATGATTTCAAATGTCACCTTTATCATATTTCCAATGTCTATATATTAGAGCCCATTTATAATTATTCTATTCCACAAACTTGCTATTCTCTAGTTTAAAAACTTAATTATAAATCTTTATATTAGTAGTTTTCTCTTATTAATCATTTAGAATATTTTATTTTCATGTCAACATCTTTTAGTTACAAAAGTGACCTAGTATGTAGATTTCTTAATTTGCAGCTCATTGGAAGATTCATCTCTTACCTGTCAGAAGTACATATTTTATATAATTTTACCCTACAATATAATACTTCATGTTTGTTTATTTCAAATTATTCAATACCATAGAGGGATATTTCACTGAAAAAACACAAAAGTTTTAATATATATTCATTTTACAATTAAGATGTAAAAGGTAATTTAAGTCAGGATAATTAACATAAAACAAAGCTAAGTTGTTTATCTCTTTGTCTTTCTCTTTAAATTCTCAACCATCAAGCACCAAGTCTACAATCTGTTATACTTGAAAGATTAAGTGTACTTGAAAGGTTATGTTACCAGTGACCTCGAACTCAGGGTCTTGTGCACGCTGGGCATTCACTCCAGCCCTTTGACCTGTTTCTTATCCCTCATGTTTTTTTCAGTGCCAGGTATCAAACCCAAGGCTTCACATTTGTTACAATGACTGGAGGTCACATTCATGACTAGCTGTGGTGCTCAGTTCACCTCCCGGCCCCTTACAAACACAAACACACACACACACACACACATACACACACATACTGCTATGGGACTCACCAGGAATGACATAGGAGGTTTTGGTGCCTGCACACTTGGCTGCGGTTCTCACTGAAATTTTTTCTGTTCTAGGGCCAGGTTGCACGATGTTATTACTGGTGCTTGACTTTAGTTTTGTTTTGCTTTTGTAGTTCTGGGGTCTAGTGTCTCATGCATACAAGGCATGCACTCTACAACTCAGCTACATTCCTGGTCTAACAGTTTCACTAAGAGATAGTATTAAACTTTAGTTAATTCAGTTAAAGCCTATAAGGAAAGGAAATAAGTAAGCATTCAAAATGTCAGGCTGGAGCAATAGTATATAGGTAGGACATTTGCCTTGTATGTGCCTGACCTGGGTTCTATTCTTGGCATCTCATATGGTCTCTGAGTATGCAAGGAGTGATTCCTTAGCACAGAGCCAAGAGTAAGTTCTGAGCATAGCCAGCTGTCCATACCCCTCCCCCTCAAAAAAGACCTCCCTGGATCTGGAAGTAATTCTATATGCTGTCCTAAAATATTAAAACAATAGTCTGAAGTATTAGCATTAATTCTTCCAGTATTAAGTACTTTACTGAAGTATACTCCTATGATCAGGATTGGTGCAGCAGACATAAAAACGAATTCAGCAGAAATGAAATTTGTGGGTCAGAGCAATGATATAATGGGTGGGGCACTTGCCGTTCACACAGTGACTAGGGTAAACTTTTGGAACCACAAAAGCCCAAACCCCAAAGCCCCACCAGGAGTGTTCCCTGAGTGCAGAGTCAGGAGTAAGCCTTGAGCACAGTCTGATATGCCCCACCATATAATGATCTTTTGTTTCACTAAAAGTGAAAATTTGATATGTGGTGTGGAAGATTAGAACAGTGGCTTAGAGTGCCTGCCTTGCACATATATGGTCCTGGGTTCAAATGCCCAGCGCATCACAAGTGCCAAGTGTGATCTTGGAACTCTATAGCTTGAGTTCATGCAGCCCCACTGGGTGCAATTCCCAGCATTGCAAGCAATTTTCATCCACACTGAACCCAGATATAAGTAGTATGTACAACCCTTTGACAAGCGTTGTTACTACAAAGATGTGCAAGTGATTCAGTAAAGAAGTGTGGTATCAGAGGCCAGAGATATAGCACAGTGTGTAGGGCATTTGCCTTGCACGCAGCTGACTGAGGTTCGATTCCCAGCATCCCATATGGTCCTCTGAGCACTGCCAGGAGTGATTCCTCAGTACAGAGCCAGGAGTAACCCCTGAGCATAGCCAGGTGTGACCCCAAAAGCAAAAATAAATAAATAAAAGAAAACAAAACAAAATTAAAATAATAAATAAATAAAAAGAAATGTGGTATCTGGTGAGGCTGGAGTGAGCACCATAACTACAACTTAGGAGCTCAACTAAGAATGGAAAATGAGGCAAAGCATATGTGCAGACACCAAACTTAAGGAATGCAAACCTTTATGAGCACTGCAAAATAGAGTATAGCATTGTAACCTAATGTTGACCCCCCAGCCAACACCACTGCTGAAAATATACACGAACCACAGACAGGAATGTGTGCAACACGTTGAAACAACAGAACAACTGAAAGACAGGCATGGGGAGGAAACTTAAACTGAAAAATATTGTGTTCTTCTGAGAGTCACAACATTTAATCATACACATTAATTTCTGTACTATATACTATATATAATTACAGTGAAGAAGCAAAAACATTGAAAAAAACTACTATACTCATGAGATCAAAATGTATGAACTTACTGTTAGCATATCATCACATTTCATATCTGGTGTATCACCATCTTCACTTTTGTTGTAGAATTTTCGGAAAAAATTAAATGCCACAACAGTATAGAGGTATACAACAACAGCTAATAAGCCAACAGTTAATACAAGCTGTAAAGCAATGTGACATTGAAAAGATATTATAAATTAAGAAATATACATATGTATAAAAGTGTTAATTTTGATATTTGTGTAAAATGGGAGAATCTACAACTACATATATTTATTGATGAAACTAATTAAGACCACACTTTATATACCTTTCATAACCACTAGTTTGAGAAATTTATTTTCATAATTTTTTTCCTTTTTTCAAGTTGTCAGACTATTTTATCAAAAACTCAATTACAGAATTGGTTAATAAATCCATACTAGAGCTAGAATATGAGTAAATTCTGATTTTCACATCCAAATTTATTAACAATATAAATAAGCTGCTTAAAATGTTCATTTTTATCAAGGGATGGTGTTTGAGCATTGTATAACTGAGACTTAAACCTGAAAGCTTTGTAACTTTCCACATAGTGATTCAATAAAAGAATAAATTTTAAAAAAATGTTCATTTTTATCAGCAGCAAAAACTATATTAAATACTTTTAAGAAATTCTATGCCTTTTACATAATTTATATTCCTAATAAAAAAACTAATTCATTTTTATTATGGTAGTGAGAGCGTGAATTATAAATCATTTTCATTCAATTATAGCAAAAACTAAGCAGAAATTTGTATTGCCTCCCAAATCTAGAAATGCAAAGCTGTTAATAATGTCAAATATAAATATTTTGAAAGCCAAAACAGAAATTTTGTTACTATTAGTTGTTATTATTCATCAAAACAAAATACTTCAAAAACTAATTGCTAATGTTATTTTAAAAGTCGAATGTAATTATATGCTTACTCATTATATAATTAAATATAATAATTTTAAAGGTACTCTTTCAGTTCTATGCACTTTAATTCCAAATGACCATATATGTGTGTACATATATATAGAATATGTAAGCTTAAACTGATATTTGTAAGTGAAAAGAATTTCTGACATTATAAGAAATTATAATATATCTAAAATGCATTAAGTCATCTTATTGCAATATATCACTTTATTTCTCATTGAAGTTACAAATAGTAAGCTTTCAAAAATCACTTTATATTGGGGGCCAGAGTCATAGTACAACAGGTAGGCGTTTGCCTTACATATACCCATGTGGTCCCTGAAGCACTTCCAGGAGTGAGCTCACTGCTAGGGGTAAGACTTGAGCACCACTGGGAATAGCCCCAAAAATAAAAAATCACGACTTTACAGTACTATGATACAGAGTTACCTTAGCAATAGGTATGGCATGGTGACATTTTACTTCTGAAACATATAAATCTTTACTTGATTGTAAACCAATGTGACAATAGAAAAAAATTTTAAAAATAGAACCTGTGTAGAATTAAAAAAAAAAAAAGAAACACTATACAATTATCTGGAGAGGGTCTGGAGAGGTGATCAGGCAGACAGTGTGCTTAGACCCATGCAATCCTGGATTTAGCCCTGGCAACCCATGTGATCTCAAGGTCTTCTGGGAGAGACCCCTGAGTGCAGAGCTAGGAGTAAGCCCTGAGCACAGCCATGCATAACCCCAAAACAAAAGCATACTATTATCTAGAGAAAACAGTACTTTATAGAAAGCCTAATTCATTGATAGTTATATTATCATTAAAAATTTCTATGTTTCATCCTGGGCTGGAGCTATAGCACAGTGGTAGGGAGTTCACCTTTCACTTGGCCGACCTGTGTTCGATTCCTCCGCACCTCTCAGAGAGCCTGGCAAGGTACCGAGAGTATCCTCCCCAGACAGAAGAGCCTGGCAAGCTACCTGAGGCATTTTGGATATGCCAAAAAGAGTCACAAATAAGTCTCACAATGAGAGACGTTACTGGTGCCCACTCGAACCAATAGATGAGCAACGGGATAACACTGATGTTTCATCCTGAGGATTATAAACTTTTTGTATTTATACAAAAGAAAAATCATATTTTACCCCCTACCCCCCAAAAAATAAAGGCTGAGAAAATTATTGAAAGTAAGACAAGGCCTTTGAGACAGGGGGTGGGGAGGCAGTGTGAAAATACACAATAGACTCAGTAATTCCAGTTCTTTGAGTTCAAATTGATTTACTGACTAATAAGTACAAATAGTAATTTTTTTGTCACTGAATTCATATCATACTTATTCAGAAACTAAAGTATCATATTTAAGAACCATGCATTAAATGAATAAAATAATGTAGAATTTAACTGTGAATACAGCTCAATGGTTTTGGAGAGGCACAAAGTAAAAAATATGCTATATTATAAGATTCTGGAAAAGAACTGTACTCATCTAAATTATTGACACAGACTACATTCTCAATGAACACTTGATAGTCAATGAATCAGTAAGTAGATATTCTATAATAAATTTTTCAATGCTGAAATTTTTAATTTACATATTAGTTTTGTTAGAACATAAATTGATTATTTTGCATCAAGCCAGTCAAGTATGAAACATTAATTGTGTTCAATCTGATTGACTGATTGATCGATTGGTTTGCAGGACAGACCTGCTGATGCTCAGAGCTCACTCCTGATTCTGCACTGAGGGTTCACTCTTGGCAGGCTTGGTGACCATATAGGGTGCTCGGGATGGAACCTGGGTCAGCAGAATGTAAGGCAAACAACTTTCCCTGCAGTACTATCACTCAAGGCCAACTTTTGTTCAGTTTTAAAGTACACGTGAATGTTTTTTTAAAATATCCATTATGGGAAGAATGCAACATCTAATGTTTAATACTAAGACAACTAATGTATTGGAAATGATAGATCTCAATTACACATTCTATTGTTTCCATTGTATGAAACAGACACTTTATTAGCATTAAAAATAATAGCTAACTTTACCTGTATTATTGTTTATAGGGGGATGTCTGTGTTAAAACCTCTACAATTATGTTTTTCCTTTAGTTTTCCAAGAGCCCACAAGGGAGATGATTTTATGAGATCTTTATGTTTTAAATGAGGGAGTTGAGATTTAAAAAGTGCTAAATAAGTAACTCAAAGTCAGATGGCTAATTAGTGATGCCAATACTTGAATATAGATCTACACCTATTAACCATGATGATTTCTATTTTTTGAGAATTTATCCCCTAATTAGATAGGTATTTATAAATGTAAAGTTGCATCAGCTGTGCATTTAGGAATTTTTAAAGTTTTATTTATTTTTATTTTTTAAATGGACTCACTGTGAGATACAGTTACAAAGCTTGTATCTCGTTTCAGTCCTACAATGCCCAACACCCAATCCTTCCACCAGTGTACATTTCCCACCACCAATATTCCCCATGCCCCTTCTGCCCCCCACTTCCCCTGCTTGCCACCCCCATTTCCTAAGGCAGGCACTTTTTTTCTTTGCCATAACGATTTCTGAAAAAATGTGCAATCACAAAAAAAATCTTTCAAACTATGTAATATTATTTTGAGACTTGGTTTTTATCTTGTTAATATTGTAGTTTTTTTAAGGAATAAGAAACTTAGACATTTACCTGTTTGCCATTGTGAGTTACTGATGACAAGATAGTTCTTAAGGTCTTGAATCCCATAGCAATGTCCAGAAGATGAGCAGCGAAAAAAAAGTTGTTATAGTGTCCAAGAACGGACATAGTCATGTACCAGGCTAAGTAGAGGAAGGACTAAGAAGATGAAACAGAAGAGATAAACATATCAGGAAACAGAACTCAAGACTATTGTCAAAATCTATTCTGATTTCATTGTCCTAATCACTCCATTTGCTCTCTCTTAGACTATCAATTGATAAAGATCATAATAGCTACATTGGTTTCTATATTTTATTTTATTTAGTTTAATATCATTAATATCAGAATAGTATTATTTTTTCTTTATCCCCCACAGAGAAAAGTTTATTAATATCTGACTGCAAGATTTCTTAAACTCACACAATTCATAGCTGGGACTAGAGAACTCTTTGTTGTGGAGCTGCCTTGTGTATTATAGAATGGTTAGAAGCATTCTTGATCTCTGCTCATGAGATGCCAATATCAGTCCCCTATCTTCCAGCTGTGACAACCAGAATTGTCTCTAGACAGTGTAAAATACCACCTGGAGAAATAAAGTGCCCAGTTGATAACTCTTGCATTATAGTCTAACTAAGAACCAACCAACTTTCCTTCCCTCCACTTCTCTCTTCCAACTTCCATTATTTACCCACGAATTGAGTGTTTGTTGAGATCTACTACTTTTAAGACTTAATATGAAGCATCTCGTTAACCAGGAACTTCACTTATATGAATCAATATAAGTCTGTGAGAAAACCCAAATACTTTCTTATACTATTGAAAGGTGATAAAAATAATATTACAATTGGTATCCATAGCAAAAAGTTACTTAATTACAATTAACGTCAAGGATTAGCTTTACATTGAGTAGAAAACATATATAGTTTGGGGTGGGAAAAGTAGAATACAAAGTACTGTGATCAGACCTGTCTCTCATGCATGATATCTTGGGTTTGATCCCTGACACCAACAAAACAAACAAACAAACAAATGGAAAGGCTTGTTTTACAAGTGAAGTCAGAAGCAAGTATGAGAAGTTTCATTTTGATTATAACATATATTCATTTTTAACAAAGAACCAAATCAAGACTGAGGGTACTGACTTAGCTCAAGAGATATCATGTACAATGTGGGGTTAAATCCAGAGAGCAAGCGGGAGAAAAGAAAACAGCATTGATCAAATATTCACTGTGTGTATGCGAATAATGAGGAGTTCATAGAAGTTAATGCCAGAAAAAGTACTGTGGGATTGAAAGGGCACGAGGCCAAGTTGAGGCATATGGGCACATCCTGTAGAGGGTGGGAAACACCTAGCCCGTGGCCACACAAAGCTTGCAGTCATGTGCTCTGGTCCTGCTGCATGACAGGACCGGTAGAGATCCTTTCACTGTCTTTCTGCAGTCACTTACCTACATTATATGGCCTGTGGATGGAAAGAAACTGGCCCTTCACAGAAAAAGGCCCTGAAAATCTGTCTTATTGGAACATGTAAGTCACTAGAGAGTCAGAGTCTATGAAGACAAGATCTTTCCCCCCTATAAGCTAAGAGTTGCAGATGCAGTGGGAGAAAAGAGCTGTTAGAAAACAGTGATAACCCGAGTCAGGGCAACAAAGCTTCTGCCACCAAGTGTCCCATCCCAAACAGAAGGGAGAGGAAAGGAAAGACCACTTCCACGTTGTATGTGCTAATTTCATCTCCTGTAAAAGCTGTTCCTTTCTCTCTTTTTTTTTTCTTTTTGGGTCACACCCAGCAATGCACAGGGGTTACTCCTGGTTCTACACTCAGCAATTACTCCTGGCGGTGCTCAGGGGACCATATGGGATGCTGGGATTCGAACCCAGGTCGGCTGCGTGCAAGGCAAACGCCCTACCCGCTGTGCTATCGCTCCAGCCCCCTCTCTTTTTTTTTTATAAGTAATTTTTAACTCTGTAAACTTGTTTCAAGGCCTGGAAAAAAAAGTACACTTCCTTTAAAAAATAAAAGCAAAACAATGGCATATGAAATGCATTGTTTTATAAAATTTTCTGCAGGACCTAAGTACCATTCAGTGTTCCATATATTTGGATGCACAGTCTCTTTGTTTTGTTCTAGCAAAATGCCTGATAAACAGGCAATTTCAGTTCCAACTTATAAATTACAATGGGAATACTCTTAGGTGAAAGTACTTTCTAAAGAACAAAAGTTGTTAAGTAGCAGAATTATTAAATTAGGAGATTTCAGGACAAACCCATCATTGTAGGATAACATAGCCTCAGGTAGTTTAGGTTTATTGGGTTACTCCCGTTACAGTGCTCCCATTCCTCTTTGCTTATTTGTAGCTTCTTTCTTAGTGTTCTGTTGACTTGTAAATATTGTTTTTCTTTTCTCCTTGAGTCCTTTGCATAGTTTATTCAGAGCAATGTCCTTTTTGTATGGACACAGGAAGACTTAGCAAATGCTATGTTTTTATAACATGGGAGTCATTTGACTCTCCATGATATTTTCCTCTTGGGCATCTGTTCTCTCAGCTAAGCCTCAGCTGCCCTTACTTCCTAGCTCCCCCAAAAGCAGGGTCCTGACGAGAGACGGGACAGACCCAGGGCAAGCGGTGAGTTTTGTGCTACCCTGGCATGGAGATGGGCCTGGCCAAAGTGCCTAATGCTTAACTATAAGTTAAGAGCTTGGTCATGGGCAAATGTTGTTATTATCCAGACAATGATAACTAGATTTGGACCCTGCTAGGGTGAGGAATGATTAATCTGGCCTGAGTGCTGCAGTCTGAGTCTGTGGCAAGATGTTGCCAGGAGAGCTGCCTTGCAAGCCTAAAATGTATCTCTTGTTATGTCCATACAAAAATAACTAGTATTAAGATGTTAATGATTGTGTGGAATTAGGAGAGGAGAAAAACCCTTAGGAGGTATTTTGCCTACTGGCAGTCAGGAAGGACTTTGGAATGCCCCTAGGTTGTGTTCCCTTTGAACCTGACAGCCCTCAGGAAGGGCTTTCTTATGCTGATTTTGCTACCTGGCAGTGTGTAACCTAGGGCAAGGGCAAGAGAGGAAAAAGGGAGGAGAGACAAGAGAATCCAGGCTGCAGTAGATCCAGAGAGAGGACGGAGCTAGAAGTGCGGGAGATGGGAAAGATGGAAGATTGAATAAACAGTAACTAATCAGCAACCAGCTTGGTCCTCGTTCTTCCTTCGTCTGTCCTTGGCCAATAGCCGTCCCGATCCAGCCCATACAGAGTGGTTGCAGAGCACCGAACGCGGGCGGTGAGACACAGCCGCCTGGAGAGCCCGCAAGTGCACACGCCCATTGGCGTGCTTTAGTTTTTTACACATCATGAATTATGAGTCAAAATGAGACTAATAAATACCAAGGATAGCGGTGTGACCAAAATTAGGCAAAGTGTTAAGGATATATTTTTGTAAGAAGAAAGAAAAAGAAATTGTTCAAGCAAGTAATTTGAGTCTGGGTAGCAAGAATAACAAAAATACTGGCAGGAAGAATCCATTGTGAAGAGCCGGAGAGGTAAGACAGTGGGTAAGAAAGACCCTCATCTTGCATGAAGCTGACCTGGGTTAGATCCATAGTATCCCAATTGTCCTTTGAGCCTTGTCAAGAATAATCCCTAAGCACAGAGCCAGGAGTAAACACTGAGCACCACCAAGTGTGCTCCTCCCCTCAGAAAAACCCCACGAAAGTAAATTATGGACGGGAGGAACAGAAAAGGGAGTAGATTTGCCATGGGGCACTGATATAAAATGATTAGTGGGTTGTTTGTGAGCGAGTGAACTATAGAGATGTAAAATGTCAGTGATACACTACATTTAGGAAACACGTGCACCAAAACACCTATTAGGCTTAAACATATTTAGAAAATAAATCTTCCAACATAAATTTCAAAATCAGATAAAAACCAATGTTTATAGTAAGATTTACACTAAATTATATAGGTATAAAATTACATATATATACATATACATATTTATACATGGACTCTCTTCATTTGTTCTGGGGATACTCCAGATAAATAGGCAGGAGTTATCAAAAATTAGATCTTTGAAAAATGTAAATATACTATATACATTATATATTGCATAAGACTCAAAATAATACATGCATAGTTATATAATCCGATATTTAAATTAAATAAAATATGAAATCCTGTATCTCAACTAATAATATGAAATCTCATATTACATTTTATAGTACCAGCTATGTTTCAGAGAGAAACTGCGCTTCAGTGAAGACTGAATGCATGTTAAAAGAGATAATTCACCAAATGGCACCCACCCACATTGATATCACTGTCACTATAACACTGTCATCACATTGTTCATCGATTTGCTCAAGTGGGCACCAGTAATGTCTCTATTGTGAGACTTGTTACTGTTTTTGGCATATTGAATATGTCACAGGTAGCTTGCCAGGCTCTGCCGTTTGGATGAGATACTCTCGGTAGTTTGCCGGGCTCTCCGAGAGGGGTGGAGGAATCGAACCCCTGTTGGCCGCATGCAAGGCAAATGCCCTAGCCGCTAGACTATCGGAAATCTAATAACATTAAGAATTCTAGGGGGCTGGAGCGATAGCACAGTGGGTAGGGCGTTTGCCTTGCACGCGGTCGACCCGGGTTCAAATCCCAGCATCCCATATGGTCCCCTGAGCACGGCCAGGGGTAATTCCTGAGTGTAGAGCCAGGAGTAACCCCTGTGCATCGGCAGGTGTGACCCAAAAAGCAAAAAAAAAAAAAAAAAAAAGAATTCTAAAGAAGTTACTTCGTACTCCTTCCAGGGTCCTCTCATGCCCCATTTCTCTAGAGTATGGTTTTCAACCTCCAATCTATGAAACAGGCTTGGTCTGAAGTTGTAAAAAGGTTAAGAACCACTGCCCTAGGGGAAACAAAAAGTATATAGTGTATAGTGTGGTAATATCAGGTACAAACAGTTGCAAAAAATGAACTGAGTAGGCTATATAATTAAGAAGTCTTGATCTGTAAGAAGCAAGATGACATGGTTACTCTAATGGAAAACAATAATGCTGGCTTCAAATGAAAGAAAAGGTAGATGCTTCCACTATTAAATGAGTAATGAACTGCAAGACTCTTTATTGATAGTTTATGGTCATTTTAGGTTCTAAAAGACACAAGACTTACTTTTTTCCCGTTCTTAGGACTAATCTCTAAGATAACTATTATTCTGTGCCCATGGAAATAGCAGCATAATTTGGAGGGGGTGGTCAGAGTCTTTAAAATATTGAACCTAACATTCAATGTAAAAATCAATGCTAACATCAGAGAATAGTTTGAGACAAATGAAATGTCCAAAAAAAATCACAGCATGGGTTCTTTAGGAAAGTGTTAGAATCTGTCTGTATGTCCCTATTTATAGGATGGTAAGAGAATAACGAAGCACTAAGTGAGGCCAGGCTGAGAAGCTACAGCAAGAGTTCACTGATTTATTCACCAGTTTCATGATTGCTTCAAGCAACTTTCACCGCCAGAAAATGAGAGCATAGAAACAGCGGGCAGTAACAATTAGTTCAATGGAAATTAGAAGATTAAAAAGTATCAAAAGTACTAGGCAAGTCAGGTCAGGAAAATGGGGTTTTCTGCCACAAAAACTGGGTGATCTAAAAATAAGTGTAAGTCATATTCCACCCCCCAAAATACATGGGCCCTTAGGTTATTTGATAAAAGAAAGATAAACAAAAAATCATTTACTATACTTAATTTGGAAATACTTAAATTGATCCCAATTAACCTTAATGTTTTTATGCTTAGAGCTTCCTTTTAGACACAAATTTATTTATTTTGTTTTTTGAGTTACACCTGGCAGTTCTCTGGGCTTACTCCTGGTTCTGCTCACAGGTATCACTCCTGGCAGGATTCAGGAAAGACATGGGATGCTGAAGATCAAACCCAGATTGGCCACATGTAAGGCCAGCAACCCTCCCCACTGTTCTATCTCTTCATGCCTTAAAGCATATGTAAAAATCAAAAATGACGTTCCTCACCGAATACTGGAATGAAAATATGCATAAGTCACCAAAAATGACTTACATCTCATTTTTTTATATACACATTTTCATTTCAGGACTGGAGCGATAGCACAGCGGGTAGGGCACTTTTTCCTTGCATGTGGCTGACCCGGGTTCGATTCCTCCATCCCTCTCAGAAAGCCCAGCAAGCTACCAAGAGTATCTCGCCCACACAGCAAAGCCCGGCAACTCTGGTGTATTTGATATGCCAAAAACAGTAACAACAAGTCTCACGATGGAGATGTTACTGATGCCCTCTTGAGCAAATCGATGAACAATGGAATGACAGTGTTACAGTGCTACAGATTTTCATTTTAATCTTCCAACAGAAATGTATTAGTTATATATGTTTGAGGAACTTTCTTAGATAAGATCCAGATTACATGGATTGGTATCTGAATAACTTATTTTTTGTATAGGAGCCTCGGCAGCAGCTCTGGGGAACCTGGGGGTCATAGTAGTGATTCTTGGACCCAGTGAGTGGTAAAACGCTGCTCTGGCCTGCTGGTGCTCAGCAGATGAAGATCTTTCTTCTCAGAGAGTCAACAACTTTGTAAAATAACTGTCTGCAAGCACAGTGAGTATAGCTCAGTGGTAGAGTAGGCGATTACAAATAACTCTTTAAAAGCTTAACAAATTGATCTAATCAGAGTGTATTTTACTCTGTTGGTACTGAAGTAGACTTACATTGTCAGTAAAAACAACTCCGAGTTTCCACATCTGATACTTCACATCAATAGAGTTCAGTCTGGAATAAATGACAAAAAAAAAAAGGAATGATAGAAAAGATGAGAAAAAGAATCATTTGTAAATATATATATCAGGTATCCCTGACATCTGACATCACATGTTTCCTGAGCACAATCAGGCGTGATCTCTGAGAGCAGAGCCAGGAGGAAGCCCTGAGCACAGCTGGGTCTTCTTCCCCTTCCTCCTACACTAACCTCCCTTCCCCCTTCAGCCCCCTCCCCCCACCCCTACACCAATAAAAGAAAGGTTCATAGGCTTCCAAGAGCCTGCTGGCACACACTTCTCATGGAACAAGACAGAGCTATCTCAAGAAACTACAGTTGGCCTTTGAACAGCATGGGCTTGAACTGCATGGATGTATGTAGGGATCATTTACATACAAAATTTTCCAGTCTGTTTCAGCCAAGGAGCTAATCAACCTTCTGACCTTGGATGTTAGTTGAATCTGTGGAAGCAGAATCCACAGAAATGGAGGGTCAACTACAAGAAACCATGACTTTCATTGTTTGTAGATACCCTGAAATTATAGCCCCCTGCTCTGCAGATACCAAGGGAGAGCTAGAGCAAAGTTTCAGGGGAGTCAATGATTATATGAGGATTTCGTACTATGTGCAGATCAGTAACCCTATTATGATGAACCTAACCTCTCCGACAAATAATTTAAAGGTCAACTGTTGTTCTATCCCAAAGGAATAGCTAAGACTTGTCTTGGAAAGAATTTTCCAGAGTTTTTTGCTATTTTTTTTTTTAGAGAGAGAACCTAAAAAAGCAAATCAAAATACAACCTTATTCATCTTACTTAGAACTTTTAAAATTGTATTTTCCCCTACAAGGTATGGGGTATATGTGAAAACTATTCCTGTAAAATGCAGAAAATTAACCAATATATGTGCATAAAATATGCTGGTCATCTATTTAAATAGGCATATACCAAGTATTTCACATATTTTTAATAAAGGAATAACACATTGATTGTAATTCCTAGTAAAGCAGATATTTTACTAGATGTTTAATTTTCTGATTTCATTATATATATATATATATACATATATATATATATATATTTTGCTTTTTGGGTCACACCCAGCACTGCTCAGGGGTTACTCCTGACTCTGCACTCAAGAATTACTCCTGGTGTGTTTGCGGAACCATATGGGATACCAGAGATCGAACCCAAGTCAACCATGTGCAAGGCAAATGCCCTTCCCAATGAAATGTCACTCTGGCCTCACATTATCCATATTTAAGATGTTTATAAATGTTACATTTATTTCTTAGGATTTTTATAAGGGTTCAACTTTATGTGGTTACTTTGTAAAACAGTGGGAATTTACGATAATGTAAACTATTTGTTCATAGTAAAAATGTAAATTTTCCTTCTATCTTTTCAGACTAATTTTTTAGAGTAATATATATTGCCATAGAGTGTATAATTTAGTAAAACTGGTAATTCTACATTTTTCATCAAGGATATGAGCTTGTTAATACCAGGAGTGTTACCATGCACACCGTAGTCCTCATTCTTTATGATATTCTAACAGAAAGGCCATAGTTTCTGATGATTGATAACTGCATTCCTTTTTACATATAGTATCAGGTACTTTAGTTCCATATTTGTTTTCTTAAAGTGCAAAAGTTTTTTAAAAATTTGAAACCAACAACTTCTGCTTAAGTAACTGCTTCTTAACTTCATTCACGTTACTTTTTTTTTTTTTCTTTTTGGGTCACACCCAGCAATGCTCAGGGGTTACTCCTGGCTCTGCACTCAGGAATTACTCCTGGCGGTGCTTGGGGGACCATATGGGATGCCAGGGATCGAACCTGGGTCGGCCGCGTGCAAGGCAAACGCCCTACCCGCTGTGCTATTGCTCCGGCCCCTCATTCACGTTACTTTTAATGACCCACCCAAATAGTTCTAACACAGTGTTATTGCAGTTGCTGTCAGTATATTTGTTTTGATTTTTGGAGCCTAACCCCAGTAGTTCTCAAAGGACACAGCTAGCTCTAAGCTCAGGACCACTTCTGGCTTTGAGGTCACATCTGCTGGTACTTGGAGGCCTATATTCATTGACGGGATTTGTACCAGGCTGGCAGCCAAAGTTACAAGTTAGGCAAGTACCCTAACTGGTTTTCTTTTCTTTTTCTTTTTGGGTCACACCCGGCAATGCTCAGGGATTACTCCTAGTTCTGTGCTCAGGAATTACTCCTGGTGGTGCTCGGGGGACTATATGCGATGCTGGGAATCGAATCCGGGTCGACCACGTGCAAGGCAAACACCCCACCCACTGTGCTATCGCTCCAGCCCCAAGTATCCTAACTTTTGTACAATCCCTCATCCCCCAACACATTTTTGTTTATTTTGTTTTGTCTTATCATTTATTATAGTTAAGATAATAAATTTGCAGTAGTGCTGACACTTATAGTCTTGGTTTACACAGTTACTTCACTGTAATACCACCAAAGTACCCAATCCCATTTTTACCTAACATTTCATAGATTTAAAGAAAATCTATAAGCAGAGGTCAGTAGTTAGTTCAAAGGCTAAACCTTATGCTTAGCATGTTGGAATCTCAGCATTCCAAAACCTAGCACTGCATGGTCTCTGAGCACCACTGGGTATAGCCTGGAGCAAATAAATACAACAAACAAAAAGAGCAATCTATAACAATGCAACATGTATCTCTGCATTTTTATATTAATTAGAAATTTGTATAAAATAAAATACAGTTATGTGGATGCAGGAATAAAATATCATCTCATGTGAGTTCAATTTAACAGACATATCAATCTAGCTATGTTCTATTATTCCATGGAAAGAATGTATTGAGTGTCTCATTTTATAGTTAACCTCCCAGGTAACAGTGTTATAACACAGTATTTTCTGCATCAAAGTCTTTGCTTTTTTAATAAAATGCAATAATTAATAATAGGATTCAAATTTAGAAAACTTTTAATGAAGAGACTATGATAATATCTCACATTTCATAAGAAAGTTAATTTTGTTTCAAACAGGAAGAATCAGAAAACAGTAACATATTGTATTCGGACCTATGGCTTGTCTTGACTTAAATGTCACGTATGGATAAAAAAAGGCAAATTGCAGCAAAAAACATAAACATTCTTAACTTTTTCTTCCTTTATATGAGTAATGAAAAAAAAACTTTAAAAAGTAATAAAAAATTATTCCTGAACTCAAAATACTCAGAAACATGAAAAGTAGGTTATATACGCATTTTCAGTTTCCTTCACCTCTCTTTTTATTACTTTACAATGAAGTAAAGGAAATCAATACACCAGGAAATGTATAAATGCATTTATACATTTCTTTCTTCATTTTAACCCAGACATGAAATATAAACCTGAGGCGGCACTCACACGGCTGACAGGGAGCTGTCTTTCTTTGGCTTCTTTTTTTCTCGGGCATCACTGAAATCCAGGGCAGCCTTGTCCATACCAAGCAATTCACTGATTCTATCTCGACCATAGAATTCTCCATACTTATCCATAACCTGGAAGGGCAAAGAAAAAAATCCATTGACCTCAACGATTAAGCAACCCTATCTGTGTTTGTGTATATAAATATCTATTTTTAATTTATGTTATCTTCGGAGGCTCATCTAGGGGTGCTCAGGAGACCTGGCTCTGCACTCATGAATTATTCCTGGCAGTGCTCCAGGGACCATATGAGATGTGGGGGATTAAACCCAGGTCAGTGATGTACAAGGCAAGCATGCTAACCCACTGTAATATCTCTCCAGCCCCAATTTATATGATTTTTAACTGATAAAATTATATTAATTTTAATTTTCTGTGGTTTATAATGATATCAAGAATGGTTTGTCATAGGGAAATGCAAACTAAAACAACAATGAGATAACATTTCACCCCTGTAAGAATGGCACATATCAAAAAAGTCTGAAAATAGCAAGTATTGGTGGGGTTGAGGCAAGAAAGGAACCCTCACCCACAGTTAGGGAGAATGTTAGCTGCATCAACCTCTGAAGAAAGCATTATGGAGATTTCTCAAAAACGTCACTTATTTTTATACTGACCATAACGCTAACTTATTTGTAGATTCCCTTAAACATCTAGTTTCTGCTTTGTCTTCTGTGATTATGCAGCTTATAGTCAATGAAGACTTAAAGCATTTTAAATAACGTCTATATGAGGCACAAGATTACTAATTCAATTGACAGTGCAACTTGGAAAAGAATAGGATGAGCTGAGGTAATTGGGTAGAGAAGCAGGAGGAAATGAAAGCAACTTCTACTAAATTCACACTTTGTATCATGGGTTATGCTCAGAATGTAGGCATGCTTTCCTTCCGGTGACTGTCACAACATGTAGTTTTGTGTTGTTAGAATTTTATTCTGCAGTTAAGGGAATTTTGTCTTAGAAAATATGACCCACCTGGAGTTGCTAAACTTGTTATGAGTTGGGGTAAGAAGTCATCTGACCAATGACTGACCCCAGCAATGATCTGCAAAGACTACTGTAGCCCCAGGATGACCCCTACAGAAAGGTGCCAGATCTTCAGTACAGACAAATTATGCTCCCATTGTATTCTAAATCAAATGATCTGTCAATAACAGCAGGTGTGAACTCTTGACCCCATACTTTTATTCTCAGTTTCATTTTTAACTAGTATCGATCCTCACATATTGATCATTATTGATTATAGTATAATCCTAATGATCATATTTTTGATCATTAGGAGCGCTTCTTAGCAAACTACCATGTCTATCTCTCCTGACACATATGCCAGGCTTTTTCCATGTCAGATTTTTAGATGTGGTTCAGTTTGCCCTTACACTCAGTATGATTGGCTCCGTGCAGTGCACAGAAGTCTAAAGTTCCTATGCCACGACTGTCTTATACATCAGTGAAAATGGAGGAACAATGATGAAAGAAAAGTGGGAAGGATTAAGAGAACTGATAGCAAATCCAAAAACAGGGCTTAGGAAGACAGGGGACTTGCATGATGAAATGCATGATGAAAGAAATGAGAACCAGGAAAAAGAGAAGGTGAATGTGAAAGTAAACGGAGTAGGCAAAGGAAAAAATACATAAGTTGAGAGTAGGGAAATATTAGTAGAAATAGAAAGTACTTTCTGAGTGTATGCACTCAGGCACAGACAAATAATATTTAGAGCGTACAAATATATGCTGTTCAGATTAATGAAACAATTTTGGTTTTGCACTAGTCTTACATCAATAAAAATGGACCCCAGTGGGGCTGCAGGGCTAGCTCAAGAGGCTGAGTAAGAATGCTTCTCATGCAAGAGGCCTGGACTGATCCCTTCCCTATAACCTATGTCTGCCTCCCTACATGGCCCTTCCCTAATATCCCCCCTTCGCCCCCAGGACCCTGGGCATCTGGGAGCAACCCCAACATCAGGAGTAACACCTGAATAGGGCTGGGTTTGGGCTCCAAACAAAACAAATCCAAACATCCAGACAAAAGTGTGATGAGCTGATTTGGGTGGGTATTCTCTATGGGTTATAGTCCTACCCTCATTCCCAAGAGAACACATTGGGTTCTCCAGTAAGATTGTCATAGAAATTCTTAATAGCAATTACAGTTTATCTATTTCACTCTAAATGTATATTTTCCATCAGAGAAACTCTTGCTTTAGTAATCCGGAAAAGTTATTCTTTATTTGTTAAGCTCAAAATCACTGTCACTGTCATCCCGTTGCTCATCGAGTTGTTCGAGTGGGCTCCAGTAACGTCTCTCATTGAGAGACTTATTGTTACTGTTTTTGGCATATCCAATACACACGGGTAGCTAGCCAGGCTCTGCCGAGCAGGCTTGATACTCGGTAGCTTGCCGGGCTCTCTGTGAGGGGCGGAAGAATCAAACTCGGGTCGGCCGCGTGAAAGGCAAACGCCCAACCACTGTGCTATTGCTCCAGCCTACAAATATTATTTTTGTTTGGTTCTGGCTCATACCCAGCAGTGCTCAGGGGTTACTCCTGGCTCTGCACTTAGGCATAACTTCTAGTGGATTTGGGGACTATATGGAGAGCAAGGGATTGAACTCAGGTCAACTGCATGTATAGCAAGTGCCCTGCCCACTATACTATATCTCTTGGTACCTAAAATAAAAATATTTTAATTAGTTTTAATTATTCCTTCAAAGTGTTGGTCTCATTTGAATGTAGTGCAATGCAATGCAATGCTAACCTAAGACATAACAATAAAAATTCTTGCACCAAAATAAAGTCAACAAACACACTGTCTTTCTTTAGTTTTTGTTTGGATTGGGGGGCCACACCCATTGATGCTCAGGGTATACTCTTAGTATGTGCTCAGGGATCACTCCTGGCTGTGCTTGGGGGAACACATCATATTCAGTGATTAAATTTGTTTCAGAAGCATGCAAGACAAGTGTCTTAATGCTTGTAACATCTCTAATCTATAATGCCTTTTAAAACTAGAGTCTAGTTCTAAAATATTGGCATAAAAGGGGATTACTATAATGTACAAGTACTCTTACACATTTTATTTCATTTTAAAAGAAGTGACCTACAACAATACAATAGCATTCTGTGTGGTTTTGTTTGATAGTCCCCACCACCTAGAGTAAAACTTGACTGCAGTGCTTCTTCTACTGCTTTCTGATGCCATCTATATCAGAAGAGTAAAACTTTATAAAGATTTTTTTTAACAAATAAAATTATAGAATGTAAATAAAATTCAATTTTAGTTAACATTCTGATTTTTTGCTTGTTTTTTTTTGTGTCTGTGTGTTTTGGGCCTTGATGGTGTTCAGGGCTTCAGGGGTTTGCCCTTCCTGGCCTGCACTCAGGAAATATTGCTAGTGGGCTCAACTGTCCATATGCAGTGATGGGAATGGACCCAGTTGGCTTCGTGCAAGGCAAATACCACCCTACTATCACTCCATCCCCCTCACCAACTTTTCTACTTCTTAGTTTATTTGTCTAGAATCTTCAGTGACTGAATCTATGGATTTACACATGCAAGGCAAATACTCTGTAGCTGAGTGACGTTCGGAGCCTACTGTTTAGAGAGAGATCCAGTCCATGTAGTTTTATCAGCTGCTTTCCTGAAAAATGATCCTCAGCCAATTTAGTTTAATTAAACAATCTATTGTTTAATTCACCTGAGTCATAGGATGAGAGAATAAAGCAATGTCTTATTATTTTATAGCTATAGGGCAATAATAACTTATGAATTATTTTTGGATAAGTTCATTTTCAATTTGAAATGACATTAGTAAACTAATGATACATACTGCACTAGCTCATTCATATGATAACCCACAGCACATTCAAATCTAGATTGTGCTTTAGGAAAATAGGGTGCTTATTTCATCTAAGATATATTACCTTTCTTTTAACAAATTTGTCCCAGTAGTTGTTGGGAAAAGACCTGCAAGATATAAAGGCAGATATTAACAGCATCATCTTTTAAAAAAATTGATAGTAAGTTTGTTCAGAATATATAAAATAATTAAAATTAATGTAAACATGCTTTTCCATTCACAAGAATTACAATGACTGTAATTTTGTAGCTTATTAAATAATTTTACATATAATGCACTATAAAATATTATAGTAGTGTCAACATATCAATATATACATGTAAATCACAAAAAGGCTCTGGGCAACTAGTTTAATAGCAGATAAGATGGACACATTTCTTAGTAAGTTGCTTCTTACAGTTTTAATTATACATGTTTCAGTATATATGTTTTTCTCAATTACAGATAAAACACTTTGTTATTTTTTTCTCTGAAGCAAAAATGCCTAGTTTTCACCAGTTATTCTTCAAAGAAATTTTTTACTGTGGTAACAAAGCACCATTCTAGCATGTTGGCTTAATGTAATATTAACTTGGATTAGACTTGATTAAATTTAGTATTAACAGCAAAAGTTGCTGGTCAAAGCACAGCATTGATAATGAAAACTTAAAATGAACAAATAAATCAGTCCTGTTTGAAAATTTAGAAACTATTATTAAAACATTAAAGAATAAGTGAAACTACCACAAAATGTACAGTACAAACTACTCAAAAATATTGTGTCACTAATATCTTTTATGGTAAAAAATTTAACTTTTATGATGAATTTGTACACAAGCAGCAGCTCATACTTTTGGATCTAGATTTCATCAGGTTACATAACTCATGTATAGAAAAAGTACGTGAATTTTCCTCTTCTGCATAAAATTATATGACTTGTATCCAGCTGTGTGCTAGACTGTTTAATTTTACCAATGAAAGTTTAAAACTCAGATACATTAAAAGTGCTAAATTCAATATTTTTGCCTTTAATGTTATACCTCTTTCTTAAAGAAAAAAACGTTTTTTTATTCTTCTATGCTTGTGAATGAGATAACCCTGGAGGTTATGTGCCCCTGGCTATACACTTCTCTGAACACTGAGTAATGGATGTTGGATTCCATCAATGTTGTGGAAAAGAACTTAGAGCCATTTGTGATTAAGGACTTCAGAATACAGAGGGCAAAAATTGATGGCATCCATTAAGAGGCTGATGGCACTTAGTCTTTTGCTTCTCTTGACTGAATATATAACTATTATTCACCTTGGCAAAACTTTTGATAAATCTGCAGGAACTCTGGCAAAGTATTGTATATCTTACAATTTAAAAAATTTCTGAGTTCAGAGATGTCTCATATAATCCTTTACTCACTGTGTGTTGATCACAAGTCTATCCCACTGGCCTTTAATATCATCTTCTGAGGGCTGTTCTGTAATATAAAGTCCATCAAATTCCAATTTCCGTGCTACTTCCTTTTCTCGCTTAAAAATAACTAACGGGACCTACATTTGAGAAATAAACATGTTAAAATTAGCTGAGATTTACTGGTATCTCTTGTGGTCACTATCTTTATGAAACAGTTTTTGAAAATATATTTCCCATGTTACTTCCAGTAGGATAAAAATTAAGTGAAAATGAATCAGCTATATTTAGACATAAGGAAACATCAGAAGATTTTAGAGAAAAAAGATTATGAGATAACATTATATAAATATGCATTCATTATATATTTTATAAATACGCATTTTTAAACACATAGAAGATCACAGATAACCACACCAATGGGACAAGTTTTAAATACTGACAAGATAACTATGCAGAATGTTTACTGTCCATATATATTTACATATATAAGTGTATACAATAAAATACAGTAATGCTACTAATGTTCCAAAACACATAGTTAATGAACAAAGTTATTTATTTGAGGATTATTTTAATAATTCCATTCTCAGCATGCCTACATTCTATTATGAGATAAATTTTAATTTCAGCATCAGAAAAATCTTCATCAATTTTCCAAAATGTCTCCTGAACATATTGATTCTTTTTTCACTAGTACAGTCTTATATAAGCACAGATACAAGAAAGTTACAAACATTCTGGAAGTACTCAAGATAATTCACCCCCATAAAACAAGGAAAGGAAAAGGAAGGAGAAAGGTTTTAGGGGAAATTTACATTCTAGCCTTCATTTATATATCAAAGTGCCCTGATATATCAAAAGTTTTCTGAAAAGTTCAGAATCAGTGATAGAGAACAGTACAATAAACACATTACAGTAAGAATGAGTCTTGCTAGGAAAAGAGGTTTTCAGAGGCAGTAAACAGTCCTAACCACTTAGACAAGTTACTTTGAATTTTATTTACCAAACGATATTTTTCCCTGGGTAGGACTCTAGGTCTAGACTTGTATTATGCTTAGTGTGAAATGTGACAAACTTCAAAGCATTTCTGCTGGACCTGGCAATAGATATATAGCTAATAACAATAAACCAAAGGACTCTTAGTTTCTGTAAACCATATATCTCCAGTTCCATTATACTAAGCAATGCTTAGAGAGGGAGTGTATAGGTCACTTAGGTGGGGTCAACTTATGGGAGAAACTGGCTGTTATGTGAGTAATTAACCTCATATAAAAGAAAGTCAAAGGTCATGTTTTCTTCTCAGAGCAGCCTACCTTCAATAACTTGTCAGTTCATCCTGCCCCAGCCAAGAACACGAAAGAGCTTTCAGCATCAGGACCTATCAAGCATGACTGTGCCAGGTGTGTGCATATTGCAGCCCAACTTTTCTCTGCTCCATTCTACTTCCTTCCCTTGCACCACAGGCATTGATTCATGGAACATCCTTCGATAGATTTCAAGAATGTCCTTTTTTCTGCTACCCCAGCAATCCAACAATGACATACACACACATGCATGAACACATGCAGGTACCTTGGTGCCTTACTATCTTACTTTCAAGCAGTAGTATCCAATGATGCAGAAGAAAGAAATGACAGTGTGGAGGATAGCTAGGATACGCAGCGTCGGCTCCATGTAGCCACTGCTCTCCTCTAGGACGTAGTGAACGGCAATGATTCGATTTGAATCGCTGTCCACAGTGCTGACTTTGGCATTTTCACTTAAACTACGAGTGGGGAGTTCTTTTCCTTCAACCACAGAAGAAGTGGAGACCTGATTTAAACCATTAAAAGTATAGTCAGTTCACTTCCTCTAGGATATTAGCTTAAACAATAAACAATGGAAATGCATGCTTATCATAAATACTTAGATATGAAGTCTCTATAAAAGAGGCACCAAGACAGCTTTTCAAAAACCAGTGAACACACAATTTAAATTCTTTCTAACTTAATAAGGAGCTATGAAGATAATAATACATGTAAGAAAAAAATTAAATGGAAAGTCACTGTCTAAGATATTAAAGAAAAACCAACAATCTATACAAATAAGCAACATAATACAGATGTAACAAAAATTGAGATTTTCAGAAAGTTCTGACAAGTGTTTTGTACAATTTTACATCTGTTGACTGGTACATGTCCTGCATACTGGTGCATGAACTGGCAGTCGTGAACAAGGTGGTAGACCACCAGTCTTTACCTTTTACATCTGTGAACTGCCATGGACTGATAATTGAATATCACTGTTGTAGGTAAATCCTATGCCAGGTCAAATCCATTTTTGTTAACCATTTCTGTTTTGCTTCAGAGAAACACAGCTATCCCTATTTTCCTAGATAATCACTGATAAAGCTTTAGTTTTTCCTTCTACTCAAATGCATTTTAGAATTAGTTTAGATACTTTTACAAGTAAATATGTAAATCATATACATTCAGTTCAATCAATTTGTAGTTTTATACTGGTTATTAGAGATTAAAATGTACATACCTTATAAAAAAGCAAGATGAAATTGATTGCAAATGCGACAAATAAGGCTAACATTCTCATGTTGTAAAAGTTGCGAGCAAAATAGTTCTGAAGGTGAAAAATATCAATACATCACTGAATGAAGAGATGTGAAACTTGCAAATAATTTAAATACAATATTCATTCATTTATACAAAATTATATCTCAAGCATCTGCTACATACCAAATACCAATCGTGGTGCTGTAGAAATAATAGTGAATTAAAAAATATTTGGGCCATTATGAAGAAAACAAATAACAAATAAGACAGAGCTGAAAAACATAACATAAGTGAATGATAAATGCTATGAAGAAAATTCAGTAGGCTTAGAGTTTAAGGAAGTGTGTGTATGTGTGTGTGTGTATGTGTGTATACATGTGCAAGTGTTGGAGGGGTAGGTAGTTATATTAAATAGTCATGGATTTAGTGTATCAGATTGAGAATGTGGAGTATGACGTTCCAGAATTTAGAGTAATGTTGGTGTGTTTTAGGAATCAGAAGGGAGCACTTTGAGAATGGAGGAAACGTGTGGAATGAGGTCAGAGATATGAGCAGGAAAAAGGTCTTTGTAAACCCTTACAAAAGTTTGTTTTGTGAGATAGTATAGTAGGTAAGACATTTGCCTTGCTTATACCCAACCAGGGTTCCATTCCTGGCAACCCATAATGTCCCCCGAGCACTGCCTGGAGTAATTCCTGAGGGCAGAGCCAGGAGTAACCTCTGAGTATAGCTGGGTGTGACCCCTCCTCCCTAACCAAAATAAAACCAAAAAACCAAACAACTGAATAAAAAAAAAAGAATTTGTATTGCCCCTTTCAGTGAAGTGGTTCAATTTGTGTTTTGGAGTCATACTACCTAGACATCAAGCTTACTAACTGCTTACTAACTGTGAACATTTGCTTACTAACACAGAACTAGACAATTTCACAGAATGGTTTTCATTCTCTGTAAAATGGGAGTAATGAAATTTTTCACAAACTTTCTCTGAGTAACTCTATCGATGTAAGTAGAAATGTTATCTTATCCCGGTGAGATGGGAAACTATTAGATGATCTGATGAAAGCTGAATAAAATTTCATTATGATTTAGAAGGATTATTCCAGATGCTATGTAAGAAGCTGGTGGTGGGAGGCAATAGTGGAAGCACGGAGACCAGTTTAGAGAGTTACTAGAAGAGTGCGGGGAGAGATGAACAGGGTGGTGGCTGGAACCAAATGGTATGTTTGGAGATGGTAATAATTGATCACACTCAGGATCTACCAAAGGGAAAGCACAGAAGAATTATTGCTGTTTTACATTTGGCACGGGAAAAAAACTCCAGAGATGATAACTTCTGCATTTGGAAGACCAAACAACTAAGTAAATGATTGGTGACACTTTGGGGCAAAGGGGTGGCATTGGGACCACACCTGGATGTCCTTAGGTTTACTCCTATCCCTATGCTAAAATCAGTCTTGGCATGTTTGGAACCTCTGCAGGGCAAGCACCTTAATTCCTGGCACTGGGCCATTTATTATGCTGGCAAAAATACTGGAGTGGTCAGTTGAGAGAAAAAGACCAAAGATGAATTCCATGTCTTTTTATTAATATTGAGACATGTCTACCTGATCTCCAAATAAAGGACTTTAACATCAACATGTTGTTCAAAGCACAGCACATATTATTACCCTTCTCCGTTTATACATCCCATTTTAATTGTCTCATTGTCTCATCGCCCCCACATATGATCTTGCCTTACTGCAAAAACTTATTGGAGCAATACTGGCGACCATAGACAAAATGTTATGTCACATCGGTTCCTGGAAAGAGGAACTGAGAGGTGGGTCCTCTAAACTGTGATTTGGGGGGGTAAGATAACCTGAGTGAGTTATAATTAAGTCATGTACACATGCAAACTAATGAAAAGAGAATGTCAAACTGCAGAGAAACAAGAAACAAGAACTGTACACAGGTAAGAGAAGATATGAGCTCTGTGCAAGACATGAAATAAAATCCTAATTTCTTGTTTTGCACAATTGTAGCTACAGAGCTTATAGAACATATGATTCAGGAGCACACTGGGGCTTTTGCAGATTATAAGGAGTTCTTTCAACCTGATGTTCTATACTATCTGTAGTTATAGCCATGGCAAATAGTAAATCAAATTGGTAATTACCCAGAGCTATCTAAAAAACAATTAGATTCAGTGTACTTTGTATTAAACAATACAGGAAAATATAAAATAGTAATGAATTATAACTAAAACTAAAAAAGTATATTTATAATATGCATATATGTTTATAATGTCACAATATATAATTACTGAACAGAAACCATTTTCCTCACAGATGAGCTTATATAGTATACTGTACTTAATTGTCTATTTTTGTTTCTCACAGACTATAGTCTTACAGACTATAAAATAATTAATATAATTTTGCTTTTCAAATAGTTTCATCATCAGATAAATGTTGTTCTTAATTTCTAGGTCTGACACTGATCAACACATTTTCTAGCTTTATTCTAAGCATTCATCTCCCAACCACTTCCTGTTTTAAAATATTATATGTCATAATATTTATAGATACACAAGCATATATATAAAATGCCTTTCAAATATGTTTTAAGAGTTTCATTTTGCCTGATTATGAATAAATAGATATTTAGAAACTCCTTTATCTTCTGAATATGAAAATGTATTTTTAATTGGGAGAATATTTTCATAAAATTCTTAGGATATTACATACAATTTTATTTATTATTCTTTCATCTAAAATTCAATTTAAAGAATCATTTTGACTAGACCTTAAAATCAATGGAAAGTTGGTTCATGACGTTAATATTTTCATAATGTAATTTTAAAATAACAGGAATGTTCAGAAATGGTTATTAACCTGATCTGGAACACTGATATAAATTCCTAGTATACTAGAGATATGTTTGTCTTTAATGTTTTGTAGAGTCTCACACAGAAAACCAAAGACTGGAGCCTCAGGAAATATTTAGTGACTTGCCCTACCATGCCCCACTCACCAAATAAGACAGTTTCAAATAATGTAAATTCATAGGGGGCAGTGGGCCAAAGGCATCCATTATTAAAAAAATAAATATAAGATGGGCAAATAGTAGATATCTGCAGGACTTATTTTGTGGCCTGATGATCACCCAAGGGAAGATTTCACTGGGTGGTTCTGAATCATTATGGTCTCATGATATATCAGTAAAAATATTTATTCTAAAACATCTTACTAGAAGTTTCTGTTGGTAGGCTATGATTTTCTTCCAGAATGCTGACTCAGGAACCTCTGATTCACCGTATCTGTGTGCGTGGAGCTGCCGTAGTTTTTGTTTACCCTTGTCATCTTTGACTTTTTCTTCCTTTTCTCCATCTTCTCCTCTGTGAACAGAATGAATTATAAGTCACTGATAAGCAAAAGACACACATAAATCTTTTGCCAAAATGTACAAATCAACAACGCTTAAATTGTAGGGACACTACTGAAAGCAAAATCTACCTCTTTGGTCCTATAAATCTTTTGTTATGTTCCATTTTAATAGCATTTGTCTTCTTTTTTTCTAGTAGTGTGATTCTTGAATAACAATTATTTTGCCTAATACAAAAATATATATGTATAACACAGGTTTAAAGCATTTGTAGAACTATAAATATTTTGCAACCATTGGGACTACCATGTTTGTATTTTATCATAAATATAAATACAATATACTTAAATTGGTTAAAACAGCTATATCAGGACAAGGATATTCAATGGAATTTAAAATCAGAGGCATATACATACTTGGTTGTTCACATATTTACAGGATGTTAACATATTAACTTTCTGTAGTTGATTCTAGGGATGAAATCCAGGGCCGCACACATGCCAGACCTGTGATGTACCACTGAGATACATTCTCAGTTTCAATATATTAATTTTGCAGAAATAATAGAATTGATAAGCATTGAAATCAGCATAATTTTGGGGTAGGGGAGAAGAAAGTCCTTCCAAGTGGTGACCAGGAGGTCCAGAAATTCTTTTTTATATTTTCCCAGATTTTTGGACCCCACCTGGTGGGTCTCAGGGATTGCTTTTGGATCCATACAGAGATCACTCCTAGCTAGCCTGAGAGGCCCATATAAGGTACTGGTTATTGAACCTAGTCGGGTACATGCAAGACCAATGCTCTACTGGTTTTGTTATCTTTTCAGCTTCCTCAGAAGGCCACGACATTTTCAGATATCTAAGCTGACAGTTAAACACTCAAAAATGCAGTGCTGCTTAGTCTTTGCAGTGCACAGGAGCCTATGGGCCTTAACCCAACTGTGCTTGGGGAAGTGCTTCCAGGGTTGCACCTGATGATGCTCAGGGAACTACATGGATACTGGTATCAAGCCAGGGTTGGCTGTATGTGAAACATGCACATTAACCCTGGTATTATCTCCCATTGGTACATACTTACACTGACCACCTAAAATCCCTGTAGGTATAAATAGCCTTCCAAAATTAATATTTATATATGAATGTATTCAGAAACATATAATTCATATATATAACCCATAATCAACTTTAGCCTATAAAAGACATAATACTTTTAAAATGAGTTTTATAATTGCCATTGAAATGGCTTCATATCCTTTTACAAATGTTTCACATTTCACTGTACTACTCAATGAAATAAAGAATGAGTTGGGGGATTAAATCCCATGAGAAGAGGGGCACCAAGACAATGAAAATTTTTACTTCCCCAATTTTTTTAAGTGTGTATATAAAAAAACCAAATTAAACTGGGGGAAAAAGTAGATGTCAATTATTATTGAGAGAAATTTTGTGTTATGAGGAAATTATACATATATTGTCATGCCAAGATATTCATTTCTTACTGCTGCCTCTATAACTGCCCTAAGCACCAGCTAGAAATAATGGTGAAAAAAAATAATGGTGGAAATGAGCACAAAACTATGTGCTTCATATCAGATCTACTGTATCAGACTCCTGTGATGGACTCCAGAAATTTGTCTTTACTACACTGAGCTCACAATTTTTAAGTACGCAATCTTAGGACAACATTTCGAGGAACTCTATTCCAGAAAGCTTCTATGAAAAATCCAAAATGATTTTTCTTCTACCTTCTTTAAAAGAACAGGAATACATGCATGATTTTAAACGTATGCATATAGCAGACAGAGAATGGTCCTCAGGAGGAATGCTTTAAATGCAAACATTGGACGTTTTTGTGCTGTGAGTGGAGACCATGCAATTGCATCCTGTGGAAGGAGAGAATGGAATAGCAGCCCTTCCTCATGGAATATTCCCTTTTAATTCCCCTGAAAAAAATGTATGTGAGAGACTTGCTGAGGCAAAGGAAAGTATGCAGACACTACACATACTCAGCCTTTTCCGGTTCAGATTTTATTTCTTCTTTTTCTTCCTTTTCTTCCTCTTTCGCCTTCTGTTCCTGAGTGAGTCAGCAGGGAAAAGAGAAGCAGGTTACATATCACCTTTGAATGAAGTCAGGAAGTCCTGTGCATGTGCGCTACTGCATAAGCAGTAAGTGACGCCCTCCTGCATACATAAGACCAAGTACTCTGTGTGCTTCTCATTTTGTTAGCCCAGACACACATTCCTTCATCTCCACACTTACTTTGCCAGCAATACATACAAACTCTCTACGCTCCAGTCCATATTTTACATTTCAGAAATATTCATCTTAAACTCATTCACCCACTTAAACCTTACCCATAAAGGGCAAATTGCCCCACAGGCAGACTCATTTGATCACTCAAGACTGTTTTCATTTTCCCAAGATGATGGAGTTTCTGTTATCTACTATTACTTCTTATGAGTTTTTCCTATACCTTCCTAATAAACTCTTAAACTTGAAAATAATGATGATTCTTTTATTTATTTATTCATTTGGTTGGGGGGGCTACACCCAGTGGTGCTCAGGGTTTGCACCTTGCTCTGTGCTCGGGAATGACTCCTGGGAGTGCTTGGGGGGACCATATGGGGTGTTGGGGATTGAATCTGGGTTGACTATGTGAAGTGCAAATGCCCTACCTGCTGTACAATTTTCCAGCTCAGACAACTTTTTCAATTCCCCAAAAAAATACTGAGGTGAGACTCTGAGTACTCAAAATATTTGTAGGTGGAATGATTACCCAATCTGCTATTGTCACTAGAGAAGTTAATTCCGCTTATACCTTATCTCTTTAAGATAGTCAAATAATTTGTAAAGAATCTGGAGGGGACTAGTTCTGTCTAATAGAAATCCATTTCTTTTTGGAAACGGAAGTCACCAGTTCTGACATTAGTATGAAAACTGATGTAAAATTCATTTATTGCTCCCACGTGAAATCCATTCTTATTTTTTTTTTTTATGTTTTAGGTCACATTTGGCAATGCACAGGAGTTACTCCTTGCTCTGCACTCAGGAATCATCCCTGGCAGTGCTCAGAGGACCATATGGGATGCTGGGAGTTGAACCCTGGTCAGCCGCGTGCAAGGTAATACTACCCACTGTAGTATTGCACCAGCCTCTGAAACCCATTCTTAGAGATGAATTACCTGAAACTTTTCTTGCACTTCAGGGAGGGGGACTGGGTTGCTCATGAGGTCACTGAGGCCGGCATTTGGATTGTGAGGAATCAACTTGTATTGTCCTCCTTCTCGCCTCAGATCCAAGCCAAATATGTCGGAGAGAAGGTCGCTTTCCTCTGTCAGCTCCTTTAGGTCTGTTAGATCTTCGGAGGGCAAGGGAGCCTCCAAGGGCTTCCTCTCGCCTTCCTCTCCATCTCCTCGTACCTCATCCTGAGTGGGGTCTGGCATGTTGGCCAAGAGCTCGGCAACTTTGATCTTTTTAGCACCTTCTACTAAGCTTCCTCCCAGCAGCAGGCTGCAAATGATCCGGAAAAAGCCTCTGAACACACTGGCCACGAAGTGCAAGAGGCCCAGAAAAATACTCCAATAGGAGGAAAAGAAGGCTGTGACCATGTCCTTCATGGTCATCTTCTTGACCTTTTTCATCTGTTTCTTTAGGCTCTTGAGGCTAAGCATGCGCATAAGAGTCAAGATATTATACCTGAGAGCAAACAAGGCCGACTTGACAGTCAGAATGGAAAAGAAGCCCATCCTTGGCCCCTGCTCCTCAGGCTTCTCCTTCTCACTCTCCTCCTTGTTTGTTGACCTCTCGTTCAAATCAGACTCGGAGATCTGGGCCGCCAGCTGCATCTCAAATATGGTATCCTCACAGAAGTTCACGAAGAGTTCCATCTTCTCTTTCTCTCCCCCTTCATTAACCACATCAAATATGAACTGCCTTTTGGACTCCTTGACCTGCGGTTTCTCCCACTGAGTTCGGCTGGATTCACTGATTTCAAAATAAACCCTCTCAATGCGTTTGGCACTGCCCATGATCTCAATTCGGCCAAGGAAGGGCTGGAAGTAATTCAGCACGCTTTCTGCTAACTCCAGAAAGGTCTGTAGGCGTGTATCGTTGGGCATGTGTTCGGAAAGATTTGTCAGAAGAACGGCCACATTGAAGCTGATGTCCTTGGCAGGCTCGTGGAAGCGCTTGACAAATTCTTCATAGTCCAGCGTTTCATTTTCATCTGTCTCTGCGCACGACAGGAGAAACTCGGTTTCGGATTGTGTGTAGTGCTTGTGGCTCTCCATGGCTTTATGGAAGTCCCTCTTGGAAATGACTCCCTTGCCGTCAGGATCATATTCTTTGAATGTATCAGAAGATGTCAAATCCTTTAACTTTAGGAACATGTCGAAAAATTTGAGAATCATTTCCACGTTGTTGGAAGATTCCACAAGCATATCAACCATCTGTTTGCCAATGGTTCCATTGACAACATTACCTGGAAGTAAAGGATTGGATTTCTTCAAAATGAACATTTATGATAAAAGCAGTATCTATAGAGAAAGTAAGATGAGAGATCTTGGAAACATTTGAACCAAGGAAACATCCTTGCTTATATGATCAGTTTATGAATTATTAGGAAAATATGGAAACCTATTTAAAACACCAGTTTGAAAATGGTTATACAAATACATGTGAATGCATATTTACAAAGCAACTTGACATGCAAATGAAAGCTAAGTTTCCCTTAAATTAATCATAGAAGTAGCATATTTAAAGAACATAATAATGGGGCAAAACTTATACCGCTTAAAACTTTTACTTAATGCAAGAAAGTGAAATCCAAAAATTATGTTAATCACAATAAGCATCTGTATAGTTCTGTAAGGTAGAAAAATTATGCTTACAAAAAACATGTAATTTAAGAAGTTTTAAAGAAAGTGTTTATCAATTAATTCTGAAGAAACTAAAGTTTAGCAAGTTCTATTACTCAGACTAGTGCTAGAACTTCAAATAGATTCTCTGAGAGCAAATTATAAGCCCTATTCTGAATTAGTGTGTAAATCATTTCAATAGATCTCTTTATAGTCATTCTGTTGTTGGTTCTTCAGAGTCCTGAATGCTTTATTTATAGTGTTATAAACCAGATACCCTAATTTTTAAAAAAAATTTCTCACTGTAAGACAAAGTTTGCAACTATTATGTAATAGAGAATGCCAAACATATTGCATAAGTCATTTCACAGTATATACACATATCCAGATTATAATATTGTATTCCTGCAGCTGATGAGTATTATTTCAGTTATATATCATTTTCCTGCTATAAGAGAAAAAAAGAAAAATACTTTGCTGATACACTTTAAAAGAAATTTTATCTTAAATTATGGAGTCATGGAACATGCTAGAAACATAAAAACAGAGGAAAAAGGTGGTGAATGAGAGATGTACAGTATCCACCTGTGAAGCAGTAAACATCATGTTTAAGACTCTGGCTCAAGAATTGCACAGTTGGGTTTGATTTGGACTCCAACCAACTAGCTTGACTGGCAGATTTTTAAGTCTCTCTGCACCTCAGATTTTTTTTCCAATTGAGAACTGGTGCTATCAGACTAAAAATTATTTTTTAGGATTAAATATATAAGCCAGTAGCCAGTATTTTTAGAGACTAATTGAAATTGCCATTGTTGATTCTGTTACTAATGCTACAATTATGAGTACAGTTACTGCAATTACTTGGACTAACTTTTGAACTGATCCTAGAAAAGGGATCCAGTACTGAGAGAATACAAAGTGGCTGTCAGCTAAGGATTTTATGTTGCCCTGAATAATCAAAGTGCCATTATACATTGCAGAACCAACTAAGAAACTGAGAAACAAAAATTAAGATGAATTTAAGAAAAAAAGACTAGTAGCAGAACAGTCAATATTTTTCAGTTGTGATTAAATTCACATGGCTTCAGTGAGTTCTCACATGAGCCTATCATTACCTCCACTTCACAGGGAAGAAAGCTTTGATGTGGAGATGTAATTTGTCCATACTGTGAAATGCAAAAACAAGTGAGAGCAGGACTTCAGACAGTGGTGGCAGATGTCTGGAGCCCAAACTATTAAGCACTGTGCTTACTGCCTGATACAGAATACAAATGTATTTTCACTGTCCCTGTCATCCTGTTGTTCGTTGATTTACTTGAGCGGGCACCAGTCTCTATTTCTCCCAGCCCTGAGATTTTAGCAGCCTCTCCTTACTCATCTTTTCCAAGGACTGGAGGCTCTTTCAGGGTCATGGGGAATGAGAGCAATCATTACTGTTTTTGGCATATCGAGTACACCACAAGGAGCTTGCCAGGCTCTGCCCGTGTGAGTGGGATACTCTCGGTAGCTTGCTGGGCTCTCCGAGAGGTATATATATCACTATATATGTTACATATATTACTATATATAGTGATATATATATTACTCTCTATTTTTGTTGCCTACTGTCTAAACTCCATCACTCCATCAAATATGGTGTCATAATTATGGAAAATGGGTAGAAAGTATCATAAATATCTGGTGCCAGCAGGGTGTGGCAGGGTGTGGCTTATGGGTGAGATCCCTTGGTCACTGGAGATTGGGGAATAATAGACAGAGGATCTCTGCTTCCGGGTCCTGTTGAGTCCAGAGTCCAAGATCACAAAGTTCTGCATTATCTGAGTTCTGTGGGAATTCATTCATGTATGAGGCTCGGCCGGAGTCTCCCGAAAGGGGCCTGGAGCATGGCAGTGGTTGGCTAGTGGAGGTAGGCTGCAGGGGCAGGGTCCCTTGGGGTAGGGAAGGTCTCACCTGTCTCCCCTCTGGGGCACCCTGAGTGAAAAGAGCCTGGTGTGGAGTCCGGTGGCATTGTTATGGGGGCCTCATTTTATACTCCTGTCTGGGAGGAGCAGCCGTTGAGATAATACATTATAGATGTACTAATTTGAAAAAAATCTAAAAAAGGGGAATAAAAACTGAGAAGCATGTGGATAAGTGAATGAGATTGCTCCAGCTGCTGCCTTGGTAGATCTCACCAGAATTTTCCAGCAGGACTTTATGAACCCACAAGTATTTCACCATGCAGTTAGCTCAAAGTAGTGATTTACACAGTTGAAGTCAATTGTCTCTTATCCTACTGATTATAATCAAACAAACTGGAGGCTGTATTCCTAGACAGTCACTATGAAACAAAGGATAAAGATGAGGTACTGCTGTTTTTATTCTGCAAATATGTAAACTGCGATGTGCAGAACTTGCCTTAAACTAATAAAGTCAGGAATGTTATATATTAGTGTTGGTATCTTATTATTTGTAGGATGATGATTGTCTAAATAATTTATCCTACATATAAAAAGTTAAGGATATATAGCACAGTGGCTATGACATTCGCCTTGCACGCTGCCAACCCGGGTTCGATTCCTCCACCCCTCTCAGAGAGCCCAGCAAGCTACTGAGAGTATCTCGCCCGCACGGCAGAGCCTGCCAAGCTACCCATGGCATATTTGCTATGCCAAAAACAGTAATAAGTCTCACAGTGGAGATGTTACTGGTGCCTGCTCAAGCAAATCAATGAGCAATGGGATGACGGTGATACAGTGAAGAATATAAAAACATAAATAGATATTACCTTCTAACATGGACAACAACATGACCACCATATCCTTCTGGAGATCCATTAACTCTTTTAAGAGTTCGATTTGACTGGAGTCCTAAAAATATTAACACAGCGTTAGCAATAGTATGAGAAAACTGCAGCAAGACTATTTCAGTTATTCTCACAAAACAGCACTGCTCTACTAATAGTAATCTCTTTATAGCAGGATTCGAGTAAATGAAGGCCAAATGTAATGTTAAAATCTGTTCTTTCCACTGTAATCAGTGTCTAACTTTGTTTATTTAATATTTCAGTTACATCTGAAACCAACCTTTCCCCCATTGTTGAAAAAGTGAGAATTTTTCTTTCTAAATAGTTACCCTTACTAGATCGACCCACTGTGAACAACTGGTAGGCAGATAGAATGATGACATGATAGTTGAATGAGAACTGTCTGGTAATGATATAAATTTGGTTCATGCTGGTTTCCTTTACTGAAAATGTCATTAGTGATCAGATGAAAAAACCATAGTCTTTTATTTGGCTGAAGTTGCTGATATTAATTTTACATGTATTTTATCCTTGACCAAACTTGATTGGGGTTCTTCTGAGCCCTTTTTGGAGTAAGCTTTATAATGTATAAAGACTTGATCAAATCCTTACATAGTTCTCAGGACCACAAAACTAGGATGATTCCAGCCATCTTTAAGATAGCTTTCTGAGAAAATTCAAGGTTCTTCCCCAATTTTCTTCATCTTACCCAAAACTAGATTATATAGCACTTCTGTTTCTAGACTCTAGGAAACAGTGAGATCTTGTCTTCAATTATTGTCAACCAACAGAGCTTCCCAACATATACTTACGACTGATGCAAATCTCTCCTTATTAATGAATAGACTTATTTTAATCTTTGACAATGCTTCTGCTCATCAGTCAGACATGTCTTCACATTATTTGAGAGGAAACAGTTATCTGCTCATAAGGTACAATAACAAAAGGAGAGCCTCTATGGGTAATATCCTGGCTTTCAATCTAGCATTCTTTCCTTGATAGCTGCTAAGTCTTCACACATGTGTTAAATCTCAAAACATACTACAAAGGGTCATATTTATTCAGTGATTTTGGGGGAGAATCCTAGACGTGCTCAGGTCATCCAGGAACTCTTCTTAGTAATTCTTGGCCAAACCGACTTAGGTTGTTTGGCAAGGACCATGGTTGTTGTAGTGCTGCTAAGGTGCCTACTCAAGGCTGACAGGGTGTTTCTTTGGAATTTCCATGGCTGCTTTCAGAGATGTATTTTTGTTTTTGTTTTCTGTGTTTTGTTATTTGTATGCTTGTTTTGTTTTGTTTTTTGGAGGAGGGTACACCCAGCGGTGCTCAGGCCTTACGCCTGGCCTTGGGCTCAAGGATCATTCCGGGCCAGCTCTGGGGACCCTTTGGGGTGCCAGAGATTGAACCCAGTCAGTCATGTGCAAGGCAAACACCCTACCCGCAAGACTCTGGCCCAGTCTTCAAAGATGCAGTGCCAGGGACTGACTTGGGGTCACTTTAACCCCTGTAAAATCTCTCTAGCCCGAAATATTTATTGAAACTTGTTTTCTATCTGTGAGCCAGAGAGACAGTACAGCAGATATGGCACCTGCTTTGCATGCAGCTGACCAGTGTTCAATCCCCCTAGCACCACATATAGTCCCCTGAGCCTGGCCAGGAGTGGCTCCTGAGCACAGTCAGGGAGTAATCCCTCATCAATGTTGGTTAAGGTTCCCCCAAACAAACAAAAATTTCTATTCATATATATCTTAGCTTCTAATGAAATAGAGTAATAAGAAAATAACAAACTGTTATTTTCAACATGTAATCCTAGATAAACAATATTTTTTTTGTTGCTGACAGGAAGTGTTTATTTGTTATTTTCTTATCTTTACAGCCATTTAATTTTCTCTTTGACTTTCACAAAGTTAAAATTTCTGCTAATGGGTGAAATGCCCTCTATTGAGAACAGCTGTATTTTTATGTCCCTGTATGAAAATTCTCTTTTTAACATGGGATTTATAGCAGATTACAAACCCTTTTTCAATTATTGTAGTGAGGAGGCATATTCCTGTGAGTATCCATTTGGAAGATGATTTATAATAGGTTGTAAAGTGTTCAGTATCTGGGGACTAGGTTGTTCTAGTTTTCTATAAAATTAATTTCTTAATATCTCTTGTTCTCAAATTTGAATAATGGATACTATTTATTCTCAGCTTGCAAATTTTTTTTTATAAAAAATGTTTAGGGATGGAAAAATAGCTCAATGAGCACATCCTTTGAATATACTTTGCATACAGGAAATACTGGTTTGATCCTGGGACTTTCTGTATTCATCGACTCCTGAGCACAGAGCTCGGAGTAGACTCTGAGTACCATTAGGGTGGCCCAAAACAGCAACAACAAAAATTTTTTTAAAATCTAGTGAAAAAGAAGTGACCTAAAAAAGACAATATTTAAATATAGGAAAACATATTTGCTTTTCCAATGATTAGTTTCCCATTAGTTATTTAAGATGTTGGGAGTGAGACAATTGACCTGAGACAACTTCATTTGCATGTGAGCAAAAACATGAAGAAATCCCACCACCGCATCCCATAGACGACTGTGTGCCAAACTCTGTTGATTCCCAGTGCAAGGACCCTGGAGAAGAAAAAAAAAGCAGTTATTCTTGATAGTTAAATTTCAAAATATATTTTACAATCACTGGGAAAAATTAATTTTATACATCTGGTTATCGAGCATGCTATCTGACAAAGCAGGAATCCCCAAGGAATGATATATGGCGGTAACAATGGGCATAGTACTCTTGGAAGATAAGCATTTAAAAATGTTTAATAATTCTTTGAAGAATGTCATGGGTATCCTTATAGGGATCGCGCTGAATCTGTATAATGCTTTGGGGAGTATTGCCATTTTGACAATATTGATTCTCCCTATCCATGAGCAAGGTATATGTTTTCATTTCCTCATGTCCTCTTTTATTTCATGGAGTAGTGTTTTATAGTTTTATTTATAGAGGTCTTTTACTTCCTTGGTTAAGCTGATTCCGAGGTACTTAAAATTCATATGGAACAACAAACGTCCACGGATAGCTAAAACAATTCTTGGGAAAAAGACGATGGGAGGCATCACCCTCCCCAACCTCAAACTTTACTACAAAGCAGTACCAATTAAAACAGCATGGTACTGGAACAAAGGCAGACCCGCAGACCAATGGAACAGGGTGGAATATCCCTACACACAACCCCAAATGTATGATCATCTAATATTTGATAAGGGAGCAAGAGACGTGAAGTGGAGCAAGGAAAACCTCTTTAACAAGTGGTGCTGGCACAACTGGACAACCACATGCAAAAGAATGGGCTTAGGCCTCGACCTGACACCATGCACAAAAGTCAGATCAAAATGGATTAAAGCCCTCAACATCAGACCACAAACCATAAGGTACATTGAAGACAATGTTGGCAAAACCCTCCACGATATTGAAGATAAAGCTATCTTCAAAGATGACATGCAACTGACCAACCAAGTGGAAACAGAGATCAACAATGGGACTACATTAAACTAAAAAGCTTCTGCACTGCAAAAGATACAGTGACCAGAATAGAAAGACTATCTACAGAATGGGAAAGGATATTTACACAATACCTATCAGATAAGGGGTTAATATCAATGGTATATAAAGCACTGGTTGAACTCTACAAGAAAACATCCAACCACATCAGAAAATGGGGCAAAGAAAATGAACAGAAACTTTCCCAAGGAAGAGATACAAATGGCCAAAAGGCACATGAAAAAGTGCTCTATATCACTAATCATCAGAGAGATGCAGATCAAAACAACCATGAAATACCACCTCACACCACAGAGACTAGCACACATCCAAAAGAACAAAAGCAACCACTGTTGGAGAGGATGTGGGGAGAAAGGGACCCTTCTACACTGCTGGTGGGAATGCCGACTGGTTCAGCCCTTTTGGAAAACAATATGGATGACTCTCAAAAAATTAGAAATTGAGCTCCCATTTGACCCAGCAATACAACTGCTGGGAATATACCCCAGAGAAGCAAAAAAGTATAGTCGAAATGACATCTGCACTTATATGTTCATCGCAGCACTGTTTACAATAGCCAGAATCTGGAAAAATCCCGAGTGCCCTAGAACAGATGACTGATTGAAGAAACTTTGGTACATCTATACAATGGAATACTATGCAGCTGTTAGAAAAAAGGAGGGGCTGGAGCAATAGCACAGCAGGCAGGGCGTTTGCCTTGCACTCGGCCAACCTGGGTTCGATTCCCAGCATCCCATATGGTCCCCTGAGCACCGCCAGGAGTGATTCCTGAGTGAAGAGCCAGGCGTAACCCCTGAGCATCCCCGGGTGTGACCCAAAAAGAAAAAAAGAAACCAAAAAAAAAAAAAGAAAAAAAGGAGGTCATGAATTTTGCATATAAGTGGATCGGCATGCTAAGTATCATGCTAAGTGAAATGAGTCAGAAAGAGAGAGACAGACATAGAAAGATTGCACTCATCTGTGGAATATAGAATAACAGAGTAGGAGACTAACACCCAAGACTAGTAGAAATAAGTACCAGGAGGCTGACTCCATGGCTTGGAGGCTGGCCTCACATTCTGGGGAGAGGGCAACTCAGAGAAGGGATCACCAAGTATAATGCGGTCGGAGGCCATGCGGGGGAAGGGTGATGCGGGCTTAATGTAGACTAGACACTGAACACAGTGGCCCCTCAACACCTTTATTGGGAACCACAACATCTAATTAGAGAGAGAGAACAAAAGGGAATACTCTGCCACAGTGGTGGGGTAGGATGGGGTGGGGGGAGATGGGATTGGGGAGGGATGCTGGGTTTACTGGTGGTGGAGAATGGGCACTGGTGAAGGGATGGGTTCTCGAACTTTGTATGAGGGAAGCATAAGCACAAAATTGTATAAATCTGTAACTGTACCCTCACGGTGATTCACTAATTAAAAATAAATAAAGAAAAAAAAGAAAAAAATGTTTAATAATTCCAAAAACAGTTTTCCTAAATCTTTTATTTTCCATTATATTTTACAAAACACTGGAAAATGGTGTTATCCTATACACCTATGACTTTGCTTTCGTTTCTACATTTTAAAATTAAGCATTTTTATAAGTGTTAAGTGTTGTCCATCCCATCTTTTTTTCTTTTTTTCCCTATTGCTTCCTCTCTCTCTTTCTCATTCTCTTTTTAACTTTTAGACCACACACACACACACACACACACACACACACACACACACACACGCACACAGACAGACAGCAGGGCTTAGGGCTTTTACTCCTGGCTCTGTGCTCAGGGAACACTCCTGGCATTGCTCAGATGCCCAGGCATATGCGATGCTAGAGATCAAACCCGTGTCAGCTCCAAGCAAAGAAAACATCTTAATTGCTGCACTGTCTCTCTGGTCTCTGTCCAATCTCTTCTTAATTTAATTTGTCATAGTAGACTTAATTTCTTTTTATAGTTTTATTTAAATTTTTATGGTATTGTTACCTTTCTTTCCTATAAAAAGTTGTTATGATTAAGGTAAATCAATCAGTAGTTAACTGATTGTGTGAAGAGAGACTATTCATTTAGAATTATTTAGTTGCTAAGCAGTGTTATAAAAAATAAAGAAATGCCCCAAATGGAGAAATTAACAGCAAGATTTAATACTTCACCTAACTTTGGTTTCAGTATCTCCCCAAAGTGAAGTTTAAAATAATTTGTCTGAAATGTCCTGATCAATACTAATGTGAAGCAATCTGTGTAAGGGCCCCTGCTATCCTTATAGGGCAGATGGTTTTGCCTAAAGTCTTTCCTTTCTTGTCTCATCCTCTTTTCTGTCTATAAAAACAAACTTTCATTGTACTTTTCTGTTTGCTAGTTAGAATGCTGCCGGTTCCTGACTTCTTTGAAAATTTAGCTAGATGTCTCTGTTTATTAGCATGAGATATTACTTTTAAACAATAATAACCAGATAAAGCATTGCTTTATTGCATATTACAAAAAACAAAACAATTCAGTGCATTCTAAATTGTAAAGCGTTTTTGCTAATCATATAAATATTGAGATTTCAACATATTTTTACTTAGCTATTAACTTTTTTATCTAAAAAATTCATAAGGCACCACTACTCAAACTGCCACCACGCTCATGGCTGCTCTCCACACACTTGGGACCAGCTTCACCCACGAATAAAAACCATAGAAAACTCAGGTATGTGGGACTCGTGATTGAAAACTCTGGGTTCAGAGTTTCAGTGGTTCCCAATAAAGGTGTTGAGGGGCCACTGTGTTCAGTGTCTAGTCTACATTAAGCCCGCATCACCCTTCCCCCGCATGGTCTTAGAGATAAGTGACAGTACTATGGCTCATAACTCAATGGAGTTGACATTTATATTTGTCAAATGATAAATCAAGTTCATTCCATAAAAAGTCACATCTCAATCTACTATTGTAGGTATATACCGCTAAAATTTATCAGTATCAGTATCACTATCATCCTGTTGATCACCGAATTTCTCAAGCAGTCTCAGTAACATCTCCATTCGTCCTAGCCCTGAGATTTTAGCAGCCTCTATTTACTAATCCTTCCTAATGGTGGCACATTAGAGTCTCTTTCAGGGTCAGGAGAATGAGACCCATTATTGTTACTGGTTTTGGCATATGAATACACCACGGGGAGCTTGCCAGGCTCTCCTGTGCAGGCAGAAAAACTCTCGGTAGCTTGCCAGGTTCTCCTAGAGGGAGAACTAGGCTATAAGATGTTGCATGCTTCCGGGAGCTTGGTTTTATAGTCTCTGGATGTTGGTCATTGATGGGATTACACGGCATCGAGGGCAGTTTCTGGGTTTGACCGCCTAGCTACTGGAAAATGGAGGATCTGGGCGGAAGAGGCCCAGTTCTGATCCGAGCAGGCTTGGAGATCTCAGCCCTGGACCCCAAACACCTGGGTTCCTCTGCCGGTTCCTTCATGAGTGAGGCTCATCCAAACATGTGGAGAGGGGCCTTGAGCATGGCTGAGGCTAGGTTCCGGAGGTCTATGGTTGCTGGGGCTCTGCTTGGGCTGGAGAGGAAAACCCAACCCACCCCCTCCAAGTGGCCCCGGGTGAAGACAGTCAGGCGTGGGGGCAAAAGACTCTGCTAAAATTTATAGATGGTTTTAATAGGAAATGATGATCATAAGAGAAAAACACTTAACCATACTACATTTTCCATAAAATGAAACAGTAATCAGCTAATATTTAGCTTCCTTAAAATGTTCAGATGTTTACCTGAATATACTCTGTGAGAGTATTAAAGACTTGCTTTGCCACTTGTATTGCTTTAGAGAAATTCCGTTGTCCTTGTTCATCAATAACATCTTTTCCAGAATAATACCAATAGAAATCACTTATGGATTCCTAGAAATGAGAGATTATATAATTAATGAATATTCTATCCATGACCTATAAACACTGTTCAGACTTAGGGGGTGGGACTGTGTGTCTTGCTGTGTGTTTAAGGTTTACTCGTGGCTCTGTGCTCAGAATCACTCTTGGTGGTTCTTGGGTGACCATGTGCAGTGTGCAGGGCCAGACCTCAAGCCTGGCCCTCTGTTTGGAAGGCAAACTTCTTACCTGCTGTACTATCTCTATAGCCCCTAGATTTACAATAGAAAATAACTTTATTTGGAAGAAAGAAGTATTTGGAAGCAAAAAATAAAATAAAACTGGAAGATTATGTTTTCTTAATAAATTTCTTAAACATAAAATTTGGCAACATTTTACCAGAATATAAATAACAGAGAAAACCATGAAACTTAACATTAAAAATGACTTTCTCTGAATGACCCTGAATTTGAGAGAAATATAAGGTATGAGGATTCATATTTTATATTTCTTCACAGACAAAAGAATTCATAAGATTCATGCCTATTTACCTCTATAGAAAAGTCCATTTTTACTTTGTAAGAACAAAAATTAGTCAAATTTTGGAACAATTAGTTTGTGGTTACAGATATTTGGTCTCATTTTTTTTTTGGAGGGGTCACACCCGGCAATGAACAGGGGTTACTCCTGGCTCATGCGCTCAGGAACTACTCCTGGTGGTGCTCGGGGGAACATATGGGATGCTGGGAATCGAACCTGAGTCAGCTGCATGCAAGGCAAATGCCCTACCCGCTGTGCTATCACTCCAGCCCCTTTGGTCTCATTTTTAATTCAACAAAGCTAATGACACTTCATAGGTGATAATGTGGGAAAAAACCTTGATTTTGTAATTGTCCCCTGAGAAACTAATAACTACTGATAAAAAACGATGATTGAAAATACATCTCAATAAGGTTAATATTTCCATAATAACTTAAATTTGAAGGAGCTTAAAATCAATAATACTAAGTAATCTGTTCAAAAACTACAGTGGGATTTTGAGGAATGATTATAAAAACCACACATTTTTCTTATGAGGCCAATATATTTCCTTCAAAAATTAATTTCTTCCATTAATTTCCATTAATTAAAAATAAACTGTGCTTTTATTGATTCAGCGTAAGGGGAAAACTGAAAGCCAAAATTTGCAGTTTTAAAAATATAAAAAATATTTTAAAATATTATATTATACAAATAATATAATATTTTGTAAATATTAAAATATATACAAAAATTATGTTTTTTCTCATAAATAAAATAAGGGGGATAGTTACTTAGGAGATGGGGGTGTGGCTGAAGTGATCAGACATATCTGATTTATGTCTATTAACCTTTAAAAATATAAGGCTATTGTTGAACTCCCTGCACAGGCTGCCTTTGTGTTCGACTCCAGCAGGTACTTCACTAGCAACAAAAATTTTATAAGGTGGCTGAAGCTATAGTACAGAGGGTAGGACTCTTGTCTTGAGAGCAGCCAAACTCAATTCGTCCTATGTGGTCTCCTGAGCCAATCTAAGAGAGCAATTTGGAATCCTGCCTCATGAGCTGGAGAGAAGGCAGTCAGAATAGACAAGGGACCACTAAGTAAGTCAGTGATGGTTGGAGGGATCTTTCGGGATGGGAGATGTGTGCTGAAAGTAGGCAAAGGACCAAACGTGAAAGCCTCTTAGTATCTGTACTGCAAACCATAATGCCCAAAGTAGAGAGAGAGTATGGGGGAAATTGTATGCTATAGAGGCAGGGGTGGGTGGGATGGGGGGGTTCTGTGGACACTGGTGGTAGAAAATGCATATTGGTGGAGGGATGGGTGTTCAATCATTGTATGACTGTAACTCAATCATGAACGCTTTGTAACTATATCTTGCTGTGATTCCATTTTAAAAAATAAAAAAAAAGAGTGATCCCTAAGCACAGAAATAGGAGTAAGTGTAAGCCCTGAGCACTGCTGGGTGTGGTCAAAACAGACATTCCCCTCACACCCCACCCCAAGAAAGAGAATGGTTTGTAGCACTCTCATTGAGACCCTTTACCTTCATATTCAGGGGCAATCTGTTGTTGTTTTCATGTTTTGTAGCCACACCACACAGTGCTCAGGGGTTACTTCCAGTTCTGTGTTCTGGTCTAACACCAATGGTTCTTGGGGGTCTATGTAGTGCTAGGATGGAGCCTAGGTCCCCTGTACATGGTCAGTCCTCTCGGCTGTCTCTCCAACCACAAATGCCATCTTTTTTTTTTTTTTTTTTTTGCTTTTTGGGTCACACCTGGCGATGCACGGGGTTACTCCTGGCTCTTCACTCAGGAATTATTCCTGGCGGTGCTCAGGGGACCATATGGGATGCTGGGAATCGAACCTGGGTCGGCCTCGTGCAAGGCAAACGCCCTACCCGCTGTGCTATTGCTCCAGTCCCACAAATGCCATCTTATTAACATCAGAGATACTTTAAAGCAACGGAGGGTGAAGCTTTTTTGAAACTGATTTGAAATTAGGGCAGTCAAAATGACTAATCTGATGTAGGCTTCTATCCAAAAATTCACTAGATAATCTGAAAATCTTTCCAATTCCTAAGAGTGTTTCAGATATTATTTTCCCATTTATCTATCAAGTATAGAAGAAAAAGCAAAGCAGTAAGAAGTTGACAAAGTGAAAGCAAATTTAACATGCAATTAAGCTAAAAAAAAAAGTAGACAAAAAATGCCCCCACTTGGAGAAAGAAAATAATAAAAATAAGATCCAGGATCTAAGGCAAAAGCAAGAACAGTTTTACCCCCAGACTCGAGGAATTCTGTGATCAGAGACAAATTTTTTTAAATTTTTTTATCCAGTCATAAGTTAACACATATTAGAACATGTCACTTTAACAGCTCTCCCATATAGCTTCAACTAGTCATCCCCTTTCATTTGTTTCATGTAAATGGTAACATACCTGAACTCTTAGCAGGTAGTCTACAGTAGAAATAATTATGTTGACAGTTGTATTATTGCCAGTCTGAGTTCTCAGATAATTTTGAAAATCTACATAAAACAAAAAAGATGTCATTAAATTTCATTCAAAAATTCAAAACGATTTATTTTAATAACTCCAGAAATAAATAATGTCTCTGGTAAAATCATTGTGGCTAAGAAAATAGTACTTTAAATTACATTTTTAAATATGAAATAATAGACATTTTCCATAAAAAATGAATGGGCATCCCCCCAAATATAACTAGAACTGAGCAGAATATTAGTATTCAATTATTGTCTAAGAATTGGCTAGCATACATATTTCCAGATACTTATTAGGTCTAAAGCTCTAGATAGTGAATGGCTGGAATGTCATGCGTGACCGATATAATGACTATGTCCACTTTCTAGGATGCAGTAATTTAATTACTCAGTAGTCACATTCCTTATATTGTGGCAAATACCATGGAAATAGAGAAAATTCAGACGTAGTCCCTGCCTTCACTGACACACAGGCCTAGCAGAAGCTAGGTATATTAACTATGAATGGAAATACACTGTGCTAAGTGATGCAGTGAAATGGATTTTGCAATTAAAGAGAAGTGGTACAAAATAAAATAATCCATTTTTCTATAGATTTTCTGCTTTACAAGTAACTGAGCAATAGTTTATAATATCATAGACTCTCTGGAATATAGCCTAACACCACTATATGTATTTCTAAGGGTGTCCACCTAATCTGCCTTTCTTTACATGTCACCTTCTTCAAGATGAAAGAATTAAGTGATAGAATGACTGAGAAGAATGAAATGAAATGGCTGGCAAAGGGCTTTGAAAATGGCAAAGAAATGAATATAATGCCACTGCATACCAATGAATATAAAGCAATGTTCAAAAACTGTATTTTTTTTCTCAAAGGACGAAACATAATTGAATTATATGTCCTCAAATATTTATTCCTTGGTACTGTCGGGTCACACAAACCTGAATTGTGTCCCTCACAAAGCAGCTGTAGGAAGCGGAAGAGGTCACAGGTGAACTCATCATCCTGTAGAACCTTTTCTCCTGCAGAAAGTCCAGAGAAATCAGCTTATAAATCATCACTTGCTCCTCCCTCTGATCCCCACCTACTTAAAACTCGCAAGTCAATCTAGCATTGTTCTGAACCAAAACCAGTCACAAATCATAGCAGCTTTCTATCTGAAGCTCATAAGATCATGCGCTTGGCAGATAGATGCACTTTTACTTGGTAGGAAAAGAAGATTTGAATCTTAAAACTCAGATTTCTCTGTTAAAAGTAGCAGCATGGGTTTGGCAACATTTTAGAAACAACTTGAAGAGGACAACTTTTTGTTTGTTTTGTAAAATGGGTATAGGGATAATCTCTTTATCACAAATATTAAAATTGTTTTCCCCAGAGTATGAATTATAAATGTTGCAATGCAAAGGCATAATATATGTGCACATCTATACACATATATGTGTATGTAGAGTAAGATCAAGAATTTCTTTTATTAAAGAATGAGAAAGTTTTCATGAAAAATTTACAGACTAAATATATTTATTAGCTCTTACTAATTAACTCCTTTAATATCTATAGTTGTTTTTTAAACTAAAACCTTACAGAAATCTAAAATAAAGATATCTTCAATTGGAGCATTATTTAGGAGTAGTAAAACTGTCAAGCACATCTATTTCTAAATATCAGACCAAAATGAAAGACTCATCCTGTGTGGACAAAAATCTAACAAAGCAAGACAGAAAGAAAGACATCTCATTGCCCTTGAAGCTACTATGCATCATTAAAAATTAAACACAAATGTGGGGAAAAGATGAAACCTCAGAAAATAAGTAAAATATTTTAGTAATATTTCAGTTTATATGTATCATGATCAGAAGTTACTTTGAAAGCAAAAATATAATGAAATAAAAACAAATACAAAAGAAATAGCACTACACAAATGAAAACTGACTTTCAAAACATAGAGTATCACTGAGGAAAAAAAAAAATCAACCGTATGAGTATGCTCTGGAGTTTAAATTGGATTAGAAAGCAAAATGACAAAAAAAAAGTTGCTTGGCAAGTGAAAAATGTACTTATGCATTTAAATGATAAATTTTCATACTATAAATACTTTGGGCTGAGAAAGAAAACTATGCAATGATCATGTGTTTACTTTAAAACTATGAGTGATTATAATGACAGAGAGCTGATGGACTTACCAGTCTGCAGTCTTTGACTTTCAAAGTGAGAGGCTTCATATAATGGGAGGGTTAGGAAGCAAAACCATTTTGAAAACTAATATAAACATTAAAAAAAGTACATAAAATCATTGTACTGGTTTCCCTGTTCGCCTATAAAATAAGACATTTGGTGACTGAACTAAAAAATCACCAAGTATACCAATCAGTTAGATGGCAAGCTGACGTGCCAAATTTAAATGCACATTGTTTTGAATCTCAGTACATGGCTGATAAGCCCATTCCTCAGTGTTTACATTTATGATAGAGTTAGGGAAAATAATCTTAGACTAATAGATTAAACTCTTCTATGATAATATTATATTGTGAGTTATTTTAATCAGAAGAGTTTAGGATTATTTTAGAAATCAAAACATTATGAGTTAATTGCATAGAATTATTGATTCTTTCCTTTGAGCCCATCTAATATTTATTTTCAGAAAATTGAGTCAATAAATGATGCACGTACAATCAATATTTACATATCCATTGTGGAGTAATTAACCTTTGATCAAAGTATTGAGAAAAAATAACACTGAAAAAAATCACTCTATGTACCTAAAAATGTTCTGCACAATGCACACTGATTATAATTATTTATTGTTTTCTGACCTGCACGGTATTTTTTGGACTGTACATTAAAACACAGACAAATAACTGCACTTACATAAGGACACACTGCACGGAGTAGAACAATATGAAGGAGGAAGAGGGAAGGAACAAATCAAACCTTCATTTACCTTCAGACAATACCAGGTAGACACTAGTCTGTTGTTTAATGAATACACTATCCTTTGATTAAAATGCTGCCATTGCCCATGCTGCATGTAGATGGTGCAGTAACAGAGATGGATTATGGCTTTATGTCTGCAGAAGGTGCAGGACCAAGTCTAATTTGGGATGTATGCAAAATAAATTTCATTGTAAGATGGAAAATAATATGATTAGTAACAAATAAATTAGAGTAAGATGTAGTTGAAAGTGCTCTCATATTCTCTTTTTGGAAGAGTGAGAGGGTTTGGACCACACCTGATGATGCTTGAGGGACCATATTTGGTGCCTGCGTTTCAAGTAGGGTCTGCTTCATGCTGTAAAGGAAGCATCTTAACTCCTCTACTACGTATCCAGCTCCACACTCACAGTTTTAGAATATTATTCGTAATAGCTTGTGATGACAAAAATGAAGATATTATGAAGGATATTCCTTTAGTTTCATTTTTAACGATAAGGGGTACATAACGTATAACATTATAGAAAATGGGAGAATTATTTAATTATTGTTGCTTATAAGTTCATTCTTTTCACCTTAGTTTTCTGACCTATGAAACATGTAGACCTTCTATATTATAAGCTGTATGGCCATTAACATGTATTGAGTGAAAGTGAATTTATCATGGGTGACAACAGCATGAAAATAAGGGAACAACAAACTATGTGGTAAGTATAGTTGTTTGAACTTATTAAATACATTTTTAATTTTAAAAAGACACTGTAATTTTAAGGACAAAAATATGTATTAAAATATAAATTCTCATTTAGAAGTAATATTAATTTGACCTTATTTAATCTTATTCAAGTTAAAACCAAAACTAGTCCTATTACCAAGCTCCAATAAGATGAGCACATTTTTTGTTTGTTTGTTTGTTTGTTTTTTGCTTTTTGGGTCACACCTGGCGATGCACAGGGGTTACTCCTGGCTCTGCACTCAAGAATTACTCCGGGCAGTGTTCAGAGGACCATATGGGATGCTGGGAATCGAACCCGGGTCAGCTGCGTGCAAGGCAAATGCCCTACCCGCTGTACTATTGCTCCAGCCCCAAGATGAACACATATTTAAAGACCACTTTCCTATTCACAATTGATTTGCCTGATTAATAGAGTAAATACATTTTAAGTTAATTGAAATAATTTTACTCTGTTATTTAATATTTATTTTATGAATTATTATAAAATACGTGGACTAATCAAATATTCTCAGCCTTGTCTACATATGATTTTTTTCATTATTAATCACCATCAATAACTACTGCCAATAATGAATCATCAACAGCTGTTAACAAAACAATTTATCACTGTATCACTGTATCACTGTCATCCCGTTGCTCATCAATTTGCTTGAGCGGGCACCAGTGACGCCTCCATTGTGAGACTTGTTGTTACTGTTTTTGGCATATCGAATATGCCACAGGTAGCTTGTCAGGCTCTGTCGTGTGGGCAAGATACTCTCGGTCGCTTGCTGGCCTCTCTGAGAGGGGTGGAGGACTCAACCCGGGTCAGTCGTGTGCAAGGCAAATGCCCTACCCGCTGTGCTATTGAAATTGTTTTGTTTTGTTTTTCGTTTTCAAACAAAACAATTTAAATAAGGAAAAAGAGTGTTTAATATGTATGTTTGTATTTCTGCATGTGTATGCACAAACACAATTAAATTATAATGAATATACTTCAAGAAGACCAAATGTCGAGGTATAAGGTCATGTCATTGTTATCGCTAATAATGCAAATATAAGTGGAACATAAAATTTGCTACATAAAATAGGTCCCTATAGTATATGATTAAATGGAACTTAAGAGATTTCCACTGCCATGGGGAAAATAATTCTAATTACTGATCCTTAGAAGACTTATATATCTATTGTAGGATTAAGGCAAAGATTTTTAAAATACTAAAATGTCAGATACTTGACTGTGTATTGGTAATTTAATTGTTATTTCTAAAATGGTATGTATGACTGCTTGAGTTATGTTATGATTAAATTAATAAAATAATTTTTTAAAAAGATTTACAACTGACAGTGACTATAATGTTCTAGTCTGTGTTTTAGAATTTTTTTATAATTGCATATCAAGTTTACAATAAATCTATAAATTAAGTGATATGAAATTGCTTACACTAACCCAATGTAAACTTAAAAATGCTGAAAGTCAAGAGATTAAATCTAAAAAACTTCAATAAACATTCAGCTAGTTTATATTCCTTTGGATTATCGGGCTATACCTGGGAGTGTTCTGGGATTTTCCTAGTTCTGTGCACCAGAACAACCCCTGGCGGGCGTGTGGACTCTAAGAGGGCCAGCAATCCAATGGGGTTGGCCACATGCAAAGAAAGTGCATTAATCCCTGAACTATATTTCTACATTAAGAAAAGACAAATTATTTTATAGGTCACAGAAAGACCTTCAATGTTTCCCACAAATTATCTTTCGACCTGGTCCATATCCTTTTAACAACTCTAGGTGAAAAACTGTTGTTTCGTTTTTTGGGTCACACTCAGGGGTGTGCAGGACTTACTCCTGACTCTGCATTTAGGGATAACTCCTGGGCAGTTCAGGAGATCATATTGAGTGCCAGGGATCAAACCCAGGCTGGACATGCCAGGGGAGCACCCTACCCACTATACTAGTATCCGGTCTCCACAGTAGCCGTTTTTGCCATGTTGTTCACCCTATACTTTGCAGGTACTATTTTTTTTTCCACTTGGAACATCTATCTTTGTTTTCCTTAGCTACCAGATAAATGTCTATTTCGGGCCATATATTGTTTCTCTTGGGAGACTTCTTATTTACTCCCGGAAGCTAAGTATTCAACTCATAGCACTTAAATTCATTCAATTTGAGAAGTCCATTGTCATGAAGTAAATTTGTTTAGAAATCTGTCTATACAGTACTCAAATCCTAAGGCACCACTAATGCCTAGGACAGTATCTAGAATATAATAGTCATTTAAATGTAATGAGTTTAAAATTTAAAAACAGATCAAGGCTGTTAAGAAAATCTATTCAGTTCCATGAATTGACATCACAGGCTCTCAGTAAAAATAAATTTCACTTACAGGAATGGCAGAAGTGAAGCCAAAACCAAGTGTTAGTACAAACTACACACTATGAAAGTTCTTTGAAAATCTGGGTAGGAAATAGTCAATAGATAATCGATATCTATTTCCAAATAGTCAATAGATACTCAAGTACTAACAATACTAACAATATCTCACTATTGTTTTAATTAAACTCTTGATTAATTAAAATCAGATTTCTTCTTTGAGTTCACATAAACTTGAAGTGGTCATTATAAATATATTAGTATAATCCTTGGATAAACACATTACTAGTTACAAATAGAAATTTAGAAAAATTGTTAATGTTTAATGTTAAATTTTAAACAAATAATTGCTGAAATATCAGATAAATTTTAAACTTTCAACTTTTTTTTATAAAGTCTAGGAACACAGCAAAATGACCCAAACTAAAATTCAATACCTATTCTGTAAAACTTACAAAATGGAAAATTGCACATTCAAGCTGGAAATGACTTAGTAATGAGGTTAAATGGATCTGAGAATTATGCAAATTAAAAATATAAAGATGAAGTAAAATTTTAGATATTAACTTTGGTTTTTGGTTTTGAACTTCATTATGTTAACATGAAAGCATTTGATTAAAACATACAGCAAGGATAACACATTGAGTATATCAGAAATCTCACAAATACACTTGCAGAACACTTTTTGGAAACTAATAGAAGATCCAGAATTTTGTGCAAAAAAAAAAAAGAGAATTTATGAAGAAAGGGTAGGACACGAGGAAAAGCTTGCATGATAGTTATAGCAGTACAAAAAGACAAATAGTCTGAAATTTTTATATATGAACCTTAAAGAAATACACATTTACTAATGATATCTCACTATCAGGTTAGGAACAAAAGGCAAAAACATGATTTTAAAGTTTCAACTTTTAAAGTTTAAAGTAAATGAAAAAAATGCAATATATCAGTTCTTTGATGGAAAAAAGTGAACAATAAAGTTAAAAATACTATTTAATCCATTATTGGGCACAAGAATAAATCCCACCCAAATACTGTTAGATGTGAGGAAAGGGGCTTGGTTTAGGGAATGGGTAAATTAGGTAACGGGAGAATGGGTAAAACATAACCTTTCTGTCTTTCAGTCTCTTTGCAACATGGGGAAAATTTAAAGTCTGTTTAAAACATTTAGGAGCTGTTGATTTTGAAATAATTTATGTTTACATTTTCCCTGATTGTGCAATGCTTGTTATTTCATTATCATCAGGAAGAAATTTCACCTAATGGAAACTATTAATTAGAATGGTGTGGACTTAAGTCAGATTGCTTTCTCAGTGCTGAGCCAAGACCAACCCTCATACTTTGAAGTAGCATTATGACTAGCAGATTGAAATTTTTAGCCTGTTTTGCATATTCCAGAAAATCATGAATATTCCTTCTCTTGTAAGTGTGCAAAATTCCCTCCACTTTAGTAAAATTTTAAACAATACAAAAAATAAACACACCCACAAAAAAATAAAATCTGGGAAATAGCACACTATTAATATAGCTTATGATTCTCCTAATAACTATTCTGATCAAGAGGATAGCATTATTAAGAAAGTATAATTTAAGATTAGGAACCTTGTTGACATATTAAATAGTATTCAAATCTCATCTGTTCTGTACTATCAATATATTCTAAGTCCTTTAGAAATTACTATGAAATACGAATGCTTTTTTACTGTATTAATTTGAAGAGTACATACATCCTACCTTTTCTACTGTTGAATTAGGCTCAAGAGAAAAACCAGTTTGTATGTTAAAATGGGTAGTGTTTATGTTAAGATAGGTAGTGTTTTTGTGATATTTTCAAAGGAATAGAGAAAAGCTCCACAGATACTCAGTGCTTGCGTGGAGGCGGGAAGAGTTCACAGGCCATAAGGATACTCAGGTTGTCCTAGCTGACACAAAACACTGCTGATTTCCCATGCACCAGTCCATGCAGCCATAAAGCCAAGAATGTCCAAACAGAAACACCACAGGGAGACTAATGCACACATTGTATGATTCATTCATTTACACAACAATAACAAAGCCTTGGTCCACCAGAAATGTTGTAAATGAAAGAAACAGCAAAAACAAATACAATGACATAATGTTTAATGCTCCTTTCCCCTTTATATCCAATACATTAAAACTGCAATCCTCATAGAAAGAGGGGAAAAAAGATAAATACATATTTTTAAAATAACAGGATGCATAATGGTAGTAATTCAATAATTTATCTCTTAAAAAGCCTAGAAAAGAAAAATGTGCAAAACTTTCACCATCAAAACTCTACACCAAGCTGAGAACAAAGAGAGGAGCAAATAAATAAAAGTTTGTTTTTAATAATTACCACGTTCATGAGTGATGACTGAGGAAGGGAAGATAGAACATTTACAGTAGTGGAAAGGAAAGGAAATGGGGGAAAAAGAAATAAGTTGAGATTGTGTTTTTGCTTTTCAAAATTGTAAGGAAATATAACAGAAAGCTTATTAATCAGTTTGGGTAAATATTTGTGTGTGTGTATGTGCGCCTTTCTGTGTGTGTTTTGAAAAAGAACAAGCCAAAGCCATGTTATATCGAAATATATGAATTCTCATATCAGAATATTATTTCCCATTTAGGACCCGCAATGTTATTTCGATCCATATATGATTGACAAAGGATAGACTTGGTTAAAAACAAACAAACCAGCAAGTCCTTTGTGGTCACTCTCCTTTCATGGCAGCTGACACAAACAATGAATAAAAACAATGAATAGAACTGTTCTCAGGGACTCTGAAATATTAATTGAAAGATGCAGGTAAAAATGAAATGTTTCTAATTCTAATACAGGGTGATGGGAATCTGGACAGAAAATTCAATTTTAAGCTCTTTATAGCTCAAAAATGCCGAGAATGTCTGTGAATGGCACCTGAGATTTGTGTTGGGTCTGAATTCTGCAGAAAAGACCCCTAGGTTCATTGTTTTAACAGCAGCATAAAATGTTAGTTTTGATGACATACGGCTTAATACTAATTTTCATAAACCTTAGGTGTATTTAAAATGTTTCTGGTGATGTCTCTTGAAGATAGCTAATATAAATAAGTAACCCATTATGAATAATAAAATTAGATAAGTGACTCTACATTCAAATGCCAAGCAGAAAATAAAACCATAGGAACTTCACTGTAGTATGATTAAAATATGTTTAAATTATAATTATTATGATATAATATGGAAGATGCAGCAAATTCTCTATTCCACATTCAGCTACATTTTTCCTATCATGAGGACAAAAATATGTAGTATAAAAAGATTAATTCTACAGTATTTCAGAATGGCAAGCAAACTACAAATGGAAGATGGAAGAAAATGTATTTTTGCAATAAAATTAGTTTACAGAAGACTCAGTATTCCCAGACAAACACATTGATAAAGTGACAATTTCAAACCAGACCAAACAAAAACAAACACATGAGATTTTACTAAGGCTAACCTAATTTTAAAATCACCAAAGAATAAAAACACAAACAAAATTTATTGAAGATGATTTTCTTAAAATTACAGAAACGGATGTGTGGTAATCGTTATTTCATTTTACATACACTGCGTACCGATTTTCCTAACATTCATTTACAGAGAGCAAAACTAAGATTGAACAAAACTCTTTCTGTGTCCACATAAAATAAATGTAGATACTAAATACAAAAATATTCTTGAATTTATTTTATTTATCAATTTGTACATGCAAAGACACAAATATATGAGAGACAAGGAAAACTGTGTTAAAAGAAAGGTGAAAGTTAGGAAGATCTGAAAGGGTTGTTATTCTAAAGATAGAGAACCCGATGAAAGCCTACCAGTTCAGTAACATCCAACATTCTCTAATTTGATTTGTCCATGTGTTTTATAACTCTATAGATACTAAAGGACACTATAAATAATTACGTATTTGCTACCCAACTAGGATAAAGGTCACAACAAAAAGTGAGGGATGGAAAGAAACGAATGATCTACACAGAAGGCTGTAGTTTGGGTGAGAACTGTGTGAGCGGTCAGTTATGAACTTGTACATCAGTCACACCAGCATTTCACTCACTTCAAAATAATTTGTGTCATGCTGTACTTAAAAGATCACTGATAACTGGCTCATTTCAGGGATGAAGGGAGACAAGTGATTCTTTTAAGTGAAATGATCAATACCTGATCCTTCTTCTGTCACCATTCCCAGTCCTTCAGCTTTGTTTTGCCGTTCAAATGCATTTAAGTCAAGGACGCTATAATAACAGGGAGAAAAATGTTTAAGAGACAGAAAATTCTTTTTCTAACAGAAGGCAAATGCTTAAAAATCATGGATCTTAAAACGTGATAAAATCTTAGCACACACTTAAAGTTAGCTCCAATTTGATGTCTATCCAGTATACTGAGAATTTTATACAGAGAATTTTAACATCCCAGCATCTACGCTGAAATGATGCCCAGAAAAACCAACATAAAACATCAAGGGTTTCATCATGGGTAGTACCTTTCAAAGTTAGAATATAGATGAAATGTGGCGATAACAATCATGACTTTCCTGTCGGAATCACTTTGATAGGAGTAAATATCAAGTTTCCTAGTCAAATGCTTTCTGAATAATTTTAAGCACCATTATAAAACAGAAAACTACATGTCAAATTAGTTGACTAAAAACCACTTATTTAGGGGAAATCAGAAGTGACCTACATGCTCCCAAACAAAACTAAAAAGAATTTTTCTTCCTTTCCTTTATTTTTTGGGGGGCATGGGCTCGTGGCAGGGCGAAGGGTTTGGGTCACATCTGGGGTTGCTTAGGGCTTACTTCTGGCTCTGCACTTAGGGATCATTCACGATGAGCTCTGGAGACCATCTGGGGCGCTGAAGATCAGCTACACCCAAGGCAAATGTCCTACCCGCTGTACTATTGCTCTGACCGCACTAAAAAGAACTTTCTTTTCCACTTTTCAAAAGTTTATACCACTCATTTTCAAGTAGAATAGATACTAATTCTCCACAGTTGCTACTGAAGTACAGGTGACATTTTAGAGCGTTAGTCATGATATAACACAATCCATTACTAACATCCAATAAAATAGAAATAAGATTTTTGTCATAACATTTTTATAATTAGTTTATTTTATCTTTGTTTTGGGAACGCATCCAGCTCTGTTCAGGCTTATCTCTTGCTCTGTGCTCAAGGGATCACTCATGGTAGGGCCTGGTGGGCCACAGGAAATTTAGGGAATTGAACCTGGGTTGGCTGGGTACAACCTAAGTTCCCTACCTTTTGTACTGTTCTTTCCAGTCCCCGCTTTATTAAAATGTTATTAAAATCTCTTAATTGAATCACCATGATATACAGTTACAAAGTTGTGCATGATTGAGTTTCAGTCATACAATGCTCCAAAATTGATCCCTTCACCAGTGCATATATCCTACCACTAATGTCCCCAGTTTCTGTCCTACCCATCCCCTCGACCTGCCCCTGCAGCCTGCATCTATTGCAGATACTTTTGCGTCTCTCTCTCTTTGTTTCTCTTTTAGTTTTCTTTTAGGCACTGTGGTTTGCAATACTGTTACTGAAAGGGTATCCTGCATACCACTTTACCTTCTTTCAGCACTCAGTTTTTGTCAAGAGTGATCATTTCCAGGCGTTGTTGTCATAGTGGTCCTTTCTCTGTCTTAACTGCTTTTTGCCTTTTTTATTTGGAGGAAAACATACCTGGAAGTTCTTGGGGGTGACTCCAAGATCAGTGCTCAAGGGTCACTCCTCACTGTGTTTGGGAAACCATGTGGTGCTAGGGATTATAGCTGGACTTCTGTCACGCAGAGCATACGCTCAGTTCATTGAGTTATCAATCCAGTCCTGCTATTCTACTTTAAAGTGAATTTAATTATTTAAAATAATTTTAGCAATGGAAAACAAACACTTTGAAGCATAAACGATTGTGGAGAGTCAATACAAGAAATGTACATGCTTACCTACATGACTGCATCAGGCCAGCAAGACTTTGAAAGAACCCCACATCCTTTTTCTCCTTGAGGTAGTCAAGCATTTTCTATGATAAATATACAAACCAAATAACTACTGAATACAAATCTCATTTTTTTTGTAAAATAACTCAGAGTAAAACTTATGCTTTACATATCCTAGAATTAAGACTGTTACATACTCAGGGCAAGCAGATATTATTAATACCATCATTACCATGAAATAGTGACAAGCTTGTGAAAGAGGATTGTACATTTCCACACACAGCAGTACAGAAACAGCAGGAGCAAGAGAGCTGCTTCACATCGACAAGCATCATTAACACAGAGAGGAACAACAGGGCCAAATAATATGCTAATTATTTTCTAGACACTCTGGCAATACAGAATTTTAGTTCAGCATTACTGAGAAAAAGGTCCACCTGTATGCTATTAGTATATTTCTACACAGAAGTAAGTTCTTTAAATAGCACCATAATCTGAGAGTTGTGATTATCATATGCTAAAATTACAGATAGAAATTTAGCTTCCATTACTGCACTTTAAACCCAAAAGAAGGATATCAAAGAATCATTAGACTATTACAAAGCTCTTTTGTTCTCAGACTGAAGCCTAGAAATTTTGGTCAAAATTTTAGTCACATGCACGTGTTAAAAAAAAAAAAAGGGAAAGCAATGAATAAATATATATGATTAGCATATTGCTACACACCATAATAAAAAAAATCTATTTCAAATGTACATATTAGATCACCGAAGTTACATCAAAGGTTTTAAGAAAATAAAATACTTTTATTCAAAATATAATAAAATCAAAAAGAAGAGAATATTTCCTATTATTGGTGCTTTTCTTAACAAGACTTAGTTAAGAGGCCAAAATTCATATTTTCTTTTCAAAAATTCAGAGTTAAAGGTAATATGAAGATAAGTAAATATAAAATATAATTATAAATAAATACAAAATATAAGCTAAATGAACTAAGTAAACTAGTAAACTAAATATCTCAAACAACTAAATAATATCTAAGCATATAGATTTTCATATACACATAAATGCATATACTCACATATAAATTCCATATATATATACAATCATGTACATAGAAAACATTTGTTGCATGTACAAATATTTTTAGAAATATAGTAATCCAATATTTTGAAGGATATAGTGATCCAACATGAGAGACATAGTGATCCAATAAAACATGAATATATATGCATATACATATGAAGGTTTATGAAAAAAACATATTTGTAAACAGTAAGCACATATAGTGTATGACCTATTAAGATACTTATGGCTCTGGGTATTTCTGAATATATTACTATACTATCAAGGCCGACCCGGGTTTGATTCCTCTGTCCCTCTCGAAGAGCTCGGCAAGCTACCAAGAGTATCCCACCCACACAGCAGAACCTGGCAAGCTACCCGTGGTGTATACAATATGCCAAAAACAGTAACAAGTCTCACAACTGAGACATTACTAGTGCCCACTTGATCAAACCAATGAACAACGGGATGACAGTGCTACAGTCAAGGCCTTTGGATGTAAAATATAGAAGCAAGGATATTATTTTTATAAAAGTAGAAATATCAGGTAGGTCTGTGTTATGTTCTATATCCAGTTACTATGGAACCAGAAACATCTGTGAAGTAATATGAGAATAAAGAAACCTTTATTTTCACTAATTATTAAGTGGAAGGTAGCATTCTTTTAAAATGTTAATCTAAACAATAACACAGTAGGGTTAAACATTGATTAAGATTTTGTGATCAAGAGAAGTTCCATATATTTTTATATTATATTCCATATATTTTTATATGACAGATAGCCTGGCAAGCTACCTTTGGTGTACTCAATATGCCAAAAACAGTAACAACAAGTCTCACAATGGAAACATTACTGGTGCCCACTCGAGCAAATCGATGACAAACGGGAGGAGAGTGCTACAGGACAGTGCTATTACATGTATTCAAGCTGTTTTAAGGTATTTTTGTGAAAACAAGAAATTATTCCTTGTTTTTGGCCACATTCAGCTGCGCTCAAGGTTTACTTGGGGCTCTGCAGTTAGGGATCCCAACTGGTGGGCTCTGAGACCACATGGGGATGCCTGGAATCCAACCTGGGTTGGCCACCTGTAAGGCAAACAACATACCCAGGGTACTATCTCTCTGGTCCTAACAAGTAATTATTTCTCCTCAATAACTAGTGGGCTGGAGCAATAGCACAGTGGTAGGGCATTTGCCTCACATTCAGCCAACCCAGGTTCGATTCCTCTGCCCCTCTCGGAGAGCCCGGCAAGCTACCGAAGAGTATCTCGCCGGCACGGCAAAGCCTGGCAAGCTACCTGTGGCGTATTGGATATGCCAAAAATAGTAACAATAAGTCTCACAATGAGAGACATTACTGGTGCCCACTCGAGCAAATCGATGAGCAATGGGATGACAGTGACAGTGACAATAACTAGTAGACCACATAAAACAGTTTCTGTTTAATGAATTCATAAAATATTTTTTCTTTATTAAAAATGTTTTATATTTTGATAAACCTATTTCAATATATTTGATTTGCTTTGTAAAATGTGGTAATTTTATTTTGTGTATTTATAAATATTATCCCAGATTAATCTAGATACTTCATACTATCAGAGGTATTAAAGCAAAAGCTAAAAATCCTGATTCAAACAGATTACGTCTAACTTTTTCTATATTGAAATGCAATGACTACAAATATCTAATAAATATACAGTTTGAGAAAAGAGGAAAAGGATATATTTTTATTATTTTGGGTTGACATCTAAATGTAGTTCAAAACTTCACAACTCAATAATAGCAAATTCAGTGTTTCTATTGTTTTCTTACATTCAACAATCTACTAGCAACATATTCAAGGTTTAGTCCAACTGTGATCAGTTTGAAATAACAGGAGTTTTATGACAATCTAAAATTTTCATTAGCCTTTCTTTTCTTATACCAAGATGGCCTTTCATCTGCTGTTTACCCAAGAAATAATTATTAATTCTCTCTTAACAAACCACTATTAGTCAATCAGAAAACAAGACATAGGTTGATAGATTCTAGTTTTAGAGTCATACAATCTTCTATTTAAGTGATACTTTGATTTACTCTTGAAGCATTTTTAGGAACTCAGGGTCACAAGAGAGGTCATGTAAATGGTGTCACCAGAAGTGAAGTGTGCTCTGTGAGAGTCTGCTTCTGAAAGATTTTTCAGATACCCAAAAACCTCTTATTCTAACAAACTCATAGATTTTGGCTTTCAGTTACTATAGAAATTGATTCTTAGTCTTAACTAGCTGAAGTTATTACCCAATTCAGCTCATGTCAAACTTTTAAAAAGAATGAAATTGCAAGAGTCAGATAGGAAATAATTTCTCATGTTGGAAATCGAGATAGAATTACTACCTCAAAAAATTCTCAATAGTACATTTTGTTTACTTGCTAAACTAGGAGCAGTCTTCATAGAAATATTCAACAAATTCCTGACAATCTGTTGATAGAAAGAATGCTATAAAACATTATACCAAACTAAGCTCCTACAAAATAATTTTTTCACTCTCAAGCAAATCAGCTTGATTTTTTCACATGAAATGCTGCATTTCAAATAACATCACTTGACCTGACTCTAGGCATTTAAGAGATTAAAAGCTCCATATAGAGACGCTAGTGTACTAGTTGGATGGTATATGGCGTATTTGGATATTGTTGCAATATACTTTATGACCATAAAATAAACATTCCATATGTAGTGAAAATTGTTATGTCTAGTAGTTATTTTCTAATCATGAAGATATTTCAATAGTGACTGACTTGAAAATGCATTATGCGAATGACTTAAAAACATTACCTGTTGCACTGTAGAGTTGCCCCCATTCAAGATAGCAATTCCAAGTTTCAACGTAGCAGCTACCATGGGTCCAGTTTCACCTTAAAAATATTAAAAATAAAAATCTTTTATCATTGAATCTGTTATATTTACCTGTTAAATATCAAAGAATGCAATTTAAAAATAAACAATTTAAAATTGCTATCTTGTCAAATGGTGGAAGGGGAGAGACTGACATGTATAAGAATATTAAGAGTAATAATGAACTTCATTATCAGTACTTTTAGTAGTTTGTGTAGTATATTCAAAATTGAAAATATGTAAGGAGATGTAAGAACAGAATAGGAAGAAACAATTGGTTTTTAAGTATTGAGATCTAAAAGTGATGAGTATTGAGATCTAAAAGTGATGATTCAAAGCTAATTGCATTCAATCAAAATATTTGAAATAAGTATGATTTCACTTGGAGTTTTCATTAAGGAAAAAATGATCTTCTTTTCCCCCTCAACAATATCATAGTTGGATGACTTATCATACTTATTTAATCATTTTTATCTTACAACAATCATAGCTATGGTTTACTCTGATAATTACTTACAATATATGGTAAAACTATATAGAGCTAGTTGTCTATCATTTGAAATATTAGATTCTACTTTTATAGTGATCAGGTTTATTTATCTCATATATATAAATAATTCCATACATAAAAGTTGCTCAATAACAGATAATACCACCATTTCTTTTATAACATTAAAAATTGTGTTAAAAACAAACAATGCATTACTAATGTAAAAATACTATCTTGAATTGATTTACTATTGAGAAATACAATAGTATTAGTTAAAATGTTTACGCATGTATATAACAAGTCTGCAAAATATAGCCTGAGGGTTTTGTAAAGCTGGTCACTTTTTGGTAAATAAAGTTTTATTTGAACACAGCTGTTAGCTTGTGTACTGTTTATAGCAGCTTTCAAGGTTTGAGAGTCAAATTGCAGAGCTACAACATAAGATACACAGAGACTGCATGCCCACAGAGCAGGATTTATTTACTCTCTGGCCTTGCTCAATAAACATTTTCCCCGCCCGATTGATATAAATCATTTACTAGTGTCACAATACAATTTCCAAAACTTGATAAAAAGAAAGAAAATAAATCCTACTAAGACTGAAAATAAAAATCAAACTGGCTGCAGTAAATAATAGCTCACATTTGTGCAGTCATCTGACCTAGATGCAAACAAGGAATTCAGGGACCAGATTAATGAAGAGAATCAAAACGACAGGGTTCCTAGAAAGTAAAGGGGAGAAAACAAACAAACAGAGGATGCTGATGCTGGAATCTCACCTTTGCTGGCACTTATGGTCTGCAACACCATCTCAGCAGCACCTCGATCATGGAGCCTGGCTTGCTGGTAGAGTAGCTTTTGCTTTTCCATTTCTTTTTCCTGAACACAAACCCCAACCATTTATGTTGTGGCTATCAGTAAGCATCGTGGCTTTTCACAAAGCCATATGTCTAGTCATTTCTTCATGTATGGGCTCTATGACAACATTATGGACCATTTCAACACCAACATTGTTATTAAACAGATGTTAACATAGCCAACTCTTATTTTGTTTCCCCTCATTATATTTTTCTTGATATGCTTTTGGTACTGGTTTATATCAGGATGGATTTTTCTCAATTTTTAATGATTTGATTAGTCCAAAGCCTGTATCAGAGTTTTGAAGTACTGCGCTTCATCATTGAAAATTGCACTTTCTGAATTATACATTTGTGCATAAGTTTGTCATGATTTTTAATAATCTCCCATGTATGTCATGGCCATAACTTGATACTGCTCAGCAAATGGCTCGAGTTGCAAGTTATCACTGAATAACAGAAAAACATTAACTGAGATGTGTTGTTTAAGCAAAATTGAAAGCTGGTATGGATAAGAAGGTAGGCTTCAACTAAGTAGTGGCTTATGATACCGAACTCCCCAGTTACCCCCAAAGAATAAAGAAGCAATGTGCCTTTATATTTTGTATTCTCTGGTGGTAAAAACAATACTGCATGGGACTGCTAGAGCAATGGCTGGAGTTTGTTCTTTTCCGTTTAAACTATCACTGAAAACATAAAGAAGAAAATAAAAGTAAAATATAAAGGCACAGCAAGTTCAAGTCTGGTAGGATCATTCACTTGAGCTATCCAGTTCGCTGTAGAATTGAGACGGAACTAAGCAGTATAAGTTGCAGAATGGAAGTTGCATAGAGCCCTATGAGAGCGAGTCCATCAAATGGCGTGGTAGAGAAGCTTGGTCAATGGGACATGAAACAGTCACTTAGTATCATGTCCATAAACACAACGGCCAAAACATATATGACCTAAGAGCAGGAAGAGCTGCAGCAGAAGTAGCCAGAGTGACAGCTTTGCTGCCATAAACTTTCCATCCAAAGTACGGAAAATAGACACTGAAAGATGGAAGAGGTTTAAAAAATGAAGGCTTGCTAGTTACAGAATATGAAAATAAAGTAAACTAAAAGGAGGGGGAAAAGAAATGGGTTCGAACAAATGAAAAAAAGAAACCTTTAAATCAAAAGCAACCAACACAGACATTTATGCTGTTACCAGAGAGTTCTCGCCGAGGCTGGCAAATTTGTTTCTTAAATCTTTGATAATATCGTGCTGCAAAAACAAAATTGATCAGGGTTTGTTTTCACACTATAGTTAAAGCTCCTGTGGTTAAATTTTTTTCTCTTAAATTATGTGATAGGCCTAAATGGAAGCAGAGAAAAGAAAAAAAAGGAGGCAGCTTTGCTTTATAGGTAGCCATGCTAACATCTAAAAGGTTTGCCTTCATGTTTAAACCTCTTCCCGTGAAGTCAAAACAAAACGAAACAAAAACCACACAGACACACAAAACCATATCGTCATTACAGAACACAGCTTCAGAAAAACTGAAAGAAGACCTTTCGTCTGCTCTTCAGGTGTTTTTTAAACTCAGTGAGCAACATTTGATTCTTCCTTTTAGACCCAACAATCTTTTACTTTTCTCCTATTGCCAGAGGCGTACATGGCACTTTTGCTGGCTTCCCAGAGTAACCAAGTTCTTTGGCCAAAGAGTTTTTCAGTAAGACAGTCATAAGAAATTATTGGCTGAAGGGATTGCCGTATCATTTTTCTTCAAATGATTTCTCTAAAGAGGCAAGGGAACTCGAAAGAGCAATTCTTCTCCTGATTCAATGGAACATATAAAGATAATCATCGGGAATCAAAGAAGATGCAAGATGGCAGCACGCCCATATGTCCTTGAGGAGGGAAAAACTTGACACCAACAGCAAAAAAAGGCCTTTGCTGTCTGTGCTTCAAAAGTAGACAGAGCAGCTCAAAGATTTGTCAGAACAACTTGCACAAGAGATCCTATCGTCTTCTTCCACTACTGAGATCACACATGATGGATGGGCATGAGGAGGTTCAAAAAAAAAAAAAGATCAAATTTGCCTTCTTCATAAAACTATAAGTTCCCTGGGCAAAGATCACACTCATTTTTCTTATAGAGCATCACAGTTTCAATAACAGTAAAACTTTCACGAAAGATGATGAGATTCACATTGAGTTAAAAAAAGCTATACTGGTCTTTTTCTGTATTAGGATTTCAAAAACAGGAAAAAATGCACTTTATAAACACTTCTCTTGAATTTCCTCTTTGTTCAATTGACTAGGAAGTTCTTTCCCTTCAGAGATACTAAATATTCTTTATTTTGGGTAACTTGTCCATTAAGAGCTGCTTCTGGGTATATAATATAATCTTATTTTTAGAACTTTTATCACCGCATAAAAATACAATATTAAAACCTAAACTAAGAAAGCTTCAAACAATTAAATGATGTATGATATAGAAGGCAAAACTCTTTTATTTCAAATTTACTGGATTCATTTTAATAAGAAAATTTAGACAGACTTTAGAAAATTCTCTTACTCAGGGAAAAGTCACCTTGCAATTATCTTTTTAAATGTAGTGTTCTCTGCCCCACCCAGCTTCTGCTTAAATTGGCAAAATGTCTTTTTTTTTTTTTTTTTTGCAAAATGTCTTAAAACATTATACCTTCAACTTTCAGTTTAGTCTTTAGGTTACTCCAAGGTCACAGGAAAACAAGATCAATTCCAGGATTTAAATATTACTTTGGCAAAAAGTTTTGTTTACCAAAAGCAACCAAAATTTAACAGCTATCTTTCTGAATAAGACTGGTATGAATGTTTTTGATGTTGAGGATGATCATAAGTTGGACTTACAATAAAATAAGGCAATGAATAGAAGTATTCAACATTATGTTTTTCTTCAAATGTAACTCAAGTTTGTAATAAAACTGCTTTTAGTCTTCCATTTTTTTTTCTAAGAGTATCTTTAGTTTTTAGCTCTTGGTGGGAGGAATCATGGGATGGCCTAAACGAGTTCTTCAACAACTTGCCTTATGTGAGGAAAAACACTGAGGTAAATTAAAATAAATTATAAGTATAATTATAAATTATAAGTATATATACAAAGATATAACTTTCTCTTGATTCTTGATGGAGAAAATAGTAGACCTCCATAATGATTATGAAAATATATTATAAGTTAAAGCAGTCTGATGATAGCCAAGAAATCCATATTATTTCTAAAGGTCCTTCCTCAGTTACACAAACATTGGAGCTATCTTCACACTGCTGTTTTAGGCCGCCAAATATATGGTCTTTACATAAAAGCAATGTGGTTCAGTTAGGTTATTTTTTTCTGTATATTTTTCAAGCTTTAAGAAATTGCCAAAATAGTTTTTCATAATGTTTTCTTAAGTTGCCTGTGAAGTTTTTAGTTATAATATTAGTTCAAGTTCCAGGAGCTGAATTTCCTTTTTAAAAAACTAATATTCGGGGCCGGAGCGATAGCACAGCGGGTAGGGCGTTTGCCTTGCACGCGGCCGACCTGGGTTCAATCCCCGGCATCCCATATGGTCCTCCAAGCACCGCCAGGAGTAATTCCTGAGTGCAAAGCCAGGAGTAACCCCTGAGCATCGCTGGGTGTGACCCAAAAAGCAAAAAAAAAAAAAAAAAAAAACTAATATTCACCATCATTTAGTACTATTATAAATTGGCACTAAATTTTAATATTTGGCATACTAACCTACAAGGCTATGTTGAATTCATATTACAAGAAAACATGAAATAAAGAAAATTTAACTGGGTAACTCTGAGGACAAAGACGAAGGGCAGTGAATGATGCTGAAAAATTGGTTTATAACACAGACTACTGAGGCAAAAATAAAGACATAAATGAATCACTTTCTTCATTTAAATTTTGTCCCTTATGTTAGCTTCTGAAATTATAGATTGTTCACATTCAATATTCATATAGATTTGACTTGCAGTGCTAGGAAGTAACTTATGAGATTAAAACTTCACTGAAAAAAAAAATAAAAAAAATAAATAAATAAAACTTCACTGAAAAAGGATAGTTCCCAAAATTTTAATGTGTGGATCATGCATTCTATCACTGAGTCTCTGCCCTAAATCTGTCTTTATTTTACCTCCCTTTCCTTTCCTTATTTTACTATATATTTCTAACATTGAGTCCCAGCCCTAAATTTAAGTCAGTATTTTAATTAACTATACTTTAAGTATGTGGTCAAATGGTTTAGAATTACACATAGATTCACAAGAAATTCTATTTTAACATTTTCAAATTCTCAAAAGTTTAGTAGCTGTTAGTTCTTTTTAATGTTTTCTCTACCTTTTATTCTCAAATTCTTTGTTGTTCAACTATCAAATAATATATTTCAATTACATTTTTAAATAGGATGGATGTCGGTTCTAAAATTCTTTGTAAAAGAAAATGATATGTTGATATCCCAAGGAGACTTTGCACAAATGATGATCAAAGTTTCACTAACATATAAGCAAAAATTACTCCACCAGAGAAACAGTATCAGTTAATGGGTTGGAGACTCCAGTGTGTTATCTAGTATAAATGTATAGCTTACCTCTTCCTGAATCTTATTATATACTTATACCTTGGTTATAATGTTTTCTCTGGGAATTTGGCATATGTATAACTAATTAATAATATAATAAAGTAATAAAATCCAGTTGATTTGAGATGGTGTGTTTTTAATTTCAGAGTCCTAGTGATAAAATTTATACTACACTTCAAATAGCTTCATAAACAATGTCTGAAATAAGAGGAAACAATGAATCACTAAAATTAGAGATGAGCATGTCAGCAAAAATATGTTGATGTTATTTGAAGGACTTTAGTTTAACCTAGTTGATTTAAGAACAACTTTCATTTACCTATTTTTTTAAGTCTTAGAACAATATATCTGACCTTTAATATAGAAAGTGAGTACTATAAATCTACTGGCATAGTCTAATAAAAGACAACAGAAAATAAAGTTGTTTTTATTTTCAACTTTGTTTTATTTTCAAAAGGGTCACTGTCCCTGTCACTGTTATCCCCGTTGATCAACGATTTGCTCGTGCAGGCCCAGTAACATCTCCATTCATCCTAGCCCTGAGATTTTAGCCTCTTTTTACTCGTCCTTCCCAGCAGTACCACAGTAGAGGCTCTTCTGTGGGAATAAGAGGGGAATAAGACCCATTATTGTTACTGTATCTGGCATTCATATCTGGCATATGAATATGCCACAGGGATCTTGCCAGGCTCTCCCATGTGGGAAGTAAACTCTTGTAGCTTGCCTGTTCTCCAAGAGGGAGAACTAGGCTATCACCAAAGTGATTGGTACCCTGTAATAATACTAAAGTATTATTGGCTCCTAACCCAAGCTAAAAACATTTTATCATAAAATAGACAATAGTCTCTCATTATTTCTATTTGGAGAACTCCCGTTTCTAGTGGTTCTGATATCTACGTTTGTAAATTTTTACAAATGGTTATTAGTAACACTCCAATTCTTGAAAAAGAGTATTCTCTATATTTCATACCATCTCAAGTTTTCTGCCAAGTGTTACGTATTTTATTGATATAAAGGTTTCTCCAGAAACTATCTAAAGGATATTTCATCATTCCATTCTCCCTTTTATTTTGTAGTCACATATACTGAGCTGTCCTCTGAAACCTATTGTTTCTAAATGTTATAGTATGTTTTCAAGTAATTACTGCCACTGACTTAAGGATCATTTTTATTATATAATACATTTTACTCTTAACACAAGTCTTCAGGAAAAACAAAAAAAATTTCCAAGCTTTTATTTATCCAAAATAAGACACAGTATTTCATATGATTTTATGTTAGGTCCTAAAAAGCTTAGCATTAGAAGTGTTTACAAGCTGTGGTACTTCAAAAGGCTCTATGGCATGGTTTTATGGATTGTCCACATTCTTTTTTTTCTTTTTTCTTTTTGGATCACACCGGGTGATCCACAGGGCTTATTCCTGGCTCATGCACTCAGAAATTACTCCTGCTGGTGCTCGGGGGAGCATATAGGGTGCTTGGAATTGAAGCCGGGTTGACTGCGTGCAAGGCAAATGCCCTACCCGTTGTGCTATTGTTCTATCGCTGGATTGTCCACATTCTTAAGAGACTTTCTGTTTGATCCTAACCTCTTATCGTTTCTCAAAACTTTTAATCAATCTAACTCTAATAATTCTAAGATATTTAAAATACCAGACTAGGAAAAGGTATATATACATTTATACATATATACACATATGTATACATATATATGTACAAGAAAAAATATTACTTTCTATCAAAAAATTTTACTGTGATATTCCTGTTCTAAAGTTTGGAGTTCATGTACTCTTTTACTCCTCCACAAAAGATCAAAAAAAATGTACACTTTTCTACTAATACTTATGCTTCAGAAGAATTATAAAATTTCCTCCAAGAAATGCAAAGAACTTATAAACAAAAAACCAGATAACTTTTTAAAATATAGAGATGAATAATTAGCCTGTGGTGTCTGGAATTGAACTCAGAGCCTCACATATACGAGGCATGTGCTCTATCACTTAAGGTATCTCCCTAGTTCCAAATCAGAATATTTCAAAGGTTGCTATGTCCCCTGAAAACACAGCTCAAAACTGTAAGTTCAAATAAGAAAGAGTTAAGGCAGAGAGTATTTAAATGTGACCTGTTGAAGGTCATGTAATTAGCACCTGGATAAGTACTTAGATTTTTAGCTTTGAGTAGCTCTGTACTTACTCTATATAAAATAGTATATCTAAGGGATTCTATAATCTTATAATGTAATGGATCTAATTAGCCTCATTATATTAGGCTTTAGAGCACACATTTAGTTGGTAGATTTAGAATTCAAACATAGTTAATCTGAGTGTCTATTCTCTTAATTCTGATATAGGCTGTTTAGTATATACAGCAAAATCAAGAAGTATTAGCTAAGATTTTCTTAAAGTAATAGTACATGAAGGCAAATTATTGGCACATTTAGTGCACAATTATATAAATACATGTCTCCTATATAGTTTGCTGTTAAGGTCCATGTATAAGTATGGGTGAACATATGTATACATATGAATGCATATATATATACATATATGTATATAAACTATGCTTTCTGTACATTTTCTAATGCCATTACTATATCTCACCTTATTCTTTCCCTCCCTTATCCCTGTCTTTTCAACTTGCTTTGCTTGCGGCTTCAGATGTGGCTTGTACCATTATTACAGTTACGGTTCCTAATACCACTTCCACCTCACTAAAGACCTCGTGATAATGGATATGGAGAGACTTCAATTCTTGGATCCAAGTCAGGTCTGACTGTTCCAGACTTTCCTGGAAGAGCCAGTTCACATCAGCAGCAATTGCACCATTATTATAGTTTTGAAAATTGTTGCTAATACCACTTCCACTTCACTAACGATCTCATGATAACAGATATTGAGAGACTACAGTTCCTGGATCCAATCTAACTCTGGTTTTTCCAATTTTTCCTGGAAGAGCCAGTTCACATTAGCAGCAAGTAGGGAAAAATTAGGATAATCACCACAGTTCCTTGCCAGGAGCACAATTTTCTGATATAATAGTCTTTGCAAAGATATCCAATATATGACTAAATAGTGAATTGCATCAATGAATAGCCATGATTAGCCCAAGAATGAACTATCTAGTCTTTTATTCTCCACTCTTTCTTGTATCAGTTCTCTTCGTCCATACTCTTACCCTGGGTTTAGAACACCTTTAATAAAATGTTAGCATGCATTCTCTTTATTTTTATTTTTAGGGAACCAGACTCAGACAGATAGGGTATTATTGCACTCCCCTAATTTCAATATATAAAAACACAACTAGCAGACTTAAGCAAGTCCTGGATACTGGACAACAAAAGCCAGTTTAAGCTCTCCCTCACTCCTATGATTCAAGAAAAGGGATTCTTTAGCCTATATTCTGGATACCATAGAGCTTCTGGACTTATTTTCTAAATATAAATGTTCATCTATATTTATATCTACACTTATTATATTTAAACATTTTATTGTAAGATTTAAGAATTTTGTAAATTAAACTGCTATAATTCCCTCTGGACAGAAATAAAAAACATTAAAAATGAAAGTATTTATTTATGAGAGATGGTATATCTTGTAACCAATTCATTCTTACAGAATTACTAAAAAACAGAACACCACAGAAATTAGATAATTGATGGTACCATAGTGATAGTACAGTGGGTAGGGCATTTGCCTTGTATGGGGCCAACGTGGATTTGGATTGGATCCCTGGTATCCCATATGGTCCCCCAAGCCTGTCAGTAGTATCCACTTAGTATCACCGGGATGGCCCATAAACAAACAAAAATAACTTTAAAAATTAGGTAACTGAAGTGGTCAGACAAAGCGCTCTCATCATTATGTAGGACTTCTCTAACAATCCTTGAGACATTCTGAATTTGAATTGGTTCTCACACTTAATGGTGCATATTTTGGAATTTTATAAATTAGATATTGATTGCTCAGAGTACTCCTTTGTGGTCCACCTTAAAAAAATGTAAACTATTCACCTAAGTTTATTACATGTCAGCTTCACCACAGGCATATTTAATATGATACAAGAAATTATCCTTAATCAATAGCACAGAATAATAGGACCTCAGGGAACTATCAGAGAATTCATCTGTGATTTTAAATTGGGCATTTGCCAAATGACTATGCAAACTAACTAATACTTTTAAAAGATGGTTCCAAAGCAAGTTAATTTCCATGTCTCTAGTTTACTTAAGCCTCACAGTCATAAAGTTCAGTTTTTCAATGTTACATCTATGTGGTCAGAGAAATAGTACAGTATATGTAGGGTGCCTTGCACGTGGCTTACCCGGGTTAAATCTCCAGCACCCCATATGGTATCCAGAGCCCCCTAAGCGTGATCCCTGAGAGCAGAGTCAAGAGTGACTCCTGAGCACCACTGGGTGTGTCCCCAAAACAAACAAAAGAAACTACATAAGTTCTTTGAGTAATTAAAGCTATATCTTCAGATTTTACATAATCTGAACAGAAAAAGAGCAAGCATGTAAAGAATGTTTCTGTATATTTTGCAAAATGTTAAAATGTATGATCTTCACTGGTGCCAGATTTAGGGTAGAAAAATATTTTTCAGAAAAATTTATTACTTATTTGTTATATAAGATATTTATTACTTATTTGTTATATAAGATATTACTTATTTGTTATGGTTATTTATTACTTGTTACAGTTACAGAATATATTTATTACTTATTTGTTACAGTTATTATTTTTCATAGATGAACATTTAAAATTTACATGACTACATGAAGTACTTATGCAGTAATTGACATATCAGGTATCTAATAACACATCTCTTATCTTTTAATTAATAGTGATATCTTAATAAAATTTTGAAGTCCTATTTATAGTTTTAATATTGAGCAGAATTCTAAAAAGATTATTTAAAATACGTTTACACTGATATGCAATAGTTACAAAATATTTACAATATTTATAAATATTAAATATAATAAAATATCATAATATAAATATTATAATAAAATATAATAAAACATAGTATTTTGTAATAAAATCTGATTAATATTGTAATAAATACTTGTGATAAATTTATTAATATTTTAATATCATTTTAGGATATTCATATGCATATTAGATAGAGAAGGGACTTAAAGCACAGAGTTATAGCAGGGTCCTATCAGTTAAACATAGAAGTGCTGAAAGAAGAAATAATGGGAAAAACATTTTAATGTTTATTTCCTGTTTTTATTTTTCTTAAGGTCACATCCTTAATGAATATTTTTCTTTTTATGCTACTTTTTTATATCTAATTTTATCTTTCAATATCTTCTAAAGATACTGTAGATAAATAATTTAATCAGAATGTATAGGTAATATAATCAGCCAATGATAGAGATAAAAGATGAATAACAAATACCTATTACACCAACATTTGTTTAATACAATTTGGTTTAAATAATATAGAAACTATCAAATAAGACTTTGGACTCCTTATAATTTTAACAACTCCACCATTAAACTATTAAATGATATTAAACAACCAGACATCTCAATGTAAAAATGCTGGGTGATTAATAAATTTACAATGAGAAAATAATATTTGCTGATAAATTTTTTAGTGATTTTGTTGGTATCACAGTCAACCTCAGACCAATAAAAACCATTTGCTTTCAATTTGGTGAGAGAAAATATGGCTAACTCACAGAGTATATATTTTGCAAATAGCAACTCAGAGGGTATAAATATTATTACATGGTAGAACTATCTGGAACATATGGTTAGGATGAAAAAATCCCCAAAGTTTGTCTGTTGTGTTAGTTATGTTTGACGGTTACTAGAAACTTTAAAATTCAGATGATATTTTAAAATGCTCCTTCATTTTGATTGATCCTTCATTGATCCTTTCTCTTTGATCCTTCCACTAGGATATATTTCCTGCTTATGTGAATATTTTGTGAATTTATATTTTAATTAAATTTTTTTTTTTTTTGCTTTTTGGGTCACACCCAGCGATGCTTAGGGTTTACTCCTGGCTCTGCACTCAGGAATTACTCCTGGTGGTACTTGGGGGACCATAAGGGATGCCAGGGATTGAACTCGGGTCGGCCACGTACAAGACAAATGCTGTACTCACTCCACTATCGCTCTGACCCAGGTGAATTTATTTAACATTTATAATCTAAGACATGTTTCCCATTATCTCACATCAACCTTTGTAACTCATTGATTTCATGTCTTAAATCGACTTAAATCCTAGAATCTGAACATAAGGATTCTTCTACTGGCCATCACTAGACTTTTCTGATAAAAAACTTTTGTAACATCACAAAATTTCAACCGTTTTCTGAAACTTCATTTCTCTTTCACTATTACACTATTTTCTTAACCTGCACCACCTCATTCTGACCTGTTTTATTCATGCATATCTTATAGATACTAAAACACTTTTGGGGACATGAACATTGATGATTCGATCAAAGAAACAAGTCTTCAGCTGATATTAGGAGGTCCTTCATGTTTTCAACTCTCAACAACTCAGAGGAGTTATATCTTAGATAACTAGCAATGGAAGTATAATAATCTACTAACTTAGTATCACACCTGTTATTAGTACTGCTTTAGTCTCTATTACTGGTATCGTCATTTTAGGCATTAGCCATTATATCCATCCAATGGATGCTGTATCTGATAGTCTTTGCATGAAGACAAATTTTAATTTATAAGGATCATGATAAAATAACTATGTATCTCTCCAAATACAACACCTAATAAAATATTATAGTTGGCTTTTAAAAGACAGACTATAACATCCTAAATTTATTTTCAATAGCAAATATTTTACTTTTTCACAAAAGAAGAAAGAAAATACGCATTGGAAATTTTTAATCTGTTTTTTATTTACTTAATGTGTCTGTGGGGGAGGACTGGGGAGTGTGTGTGGGGTGTTTGGCTAAGCCTGAAGGCTTACTCCTGGATCTAAGGACAGGTACCACTCCACGTGGAAATCAGGAGACCATATGTGGCAACAGCGATCAAACCCAATTTGACCACATGCAAAGCAAGCACCTGCCCTGTACTATGTCTCTAGCCTAAAAGTTTTTATTTCAAATTAAAGTTGTGATATGTATTCTCTTCCTAGTATATTTATGATTGATTTTCCACTAAGTAAAATAAAAACAAGATGTAAGTTTAACAGGATATAATATCAAGGTAAAATTTAATAATCCTGTATCAAAATTCTCAGCAATGTTTCAAGTTTTTTAGCTGTTCATAATACACCAAGAAAAAATAATAAGAAAACTAATCTTCTAGTTCTTCCCTATGACAAGATGCTGAGACCAACACTGAGGTCATAGAGCATAATATCCAGTTACTAATGAATGTATCAATCACTCCCACAATGAGAAGCAGACACCTTTCAAATCTCCCTATCAATGCCATTTATTATGTGTCTTCGACTAGTAAGACTGGTAAAAAAAAAAATGAAGCAGATGAGTACAGAAGGCTGTACTGAAAAGTCTGTAGCTAAAAGTAAATCCACCTAAAGGCAAGATTCTTTTATCTCAGCCCAGCGTGCAGCTCATATTTAATATGTAGGTCTTAAATTCAATTCTGAGTCATTTAAGTTGCCGTAAGAAAAAGTCCGTGTCAAGGAGGGATACTGAAAAATCCATTTACATTGGAGTTATAAACTTGTAGAAAGATTTCAAGATTTTTTTATTACAAAAGAATCCAAGATGTTGGGTCTAACAAAGGTAAATGTCACAAAGAAACTGAAACTCAGACCCAGACAAATACACACATATATGTATAGTTTTACCTTGCTGCGTTGGGATCCTGTGACCTTAAGGAAGGATGAGGACAAGAAGCAAAATAGCAATAAACAATTGCTCTGAAGACAACTGATAGACTATAAATGGTGTGCACTTCAGAAAAAAAAACATTATTATTTGCTGCTGACAGCTCATTCTAGTTTACCTATTCCTTATGAATGAAGATGGACTTGGAAACAGAATTTATATAGACATCAGAAGTGATCATAGTGCCATAGAGGAAATTCATCTTATGATATTCTTCTCAGCAGCAATGGTAATGACTTATTCTTAATATTTATTTTTACATTGTGTTCAATGTTGAAGAAATGCTCACATCAAATTTTTCCTGAAAAGGGCACAAAGCTATGTCTACTTCTCAACTGTACCTTTTATGTGTGTATGGCTCCACTATAATTAAAGTGTAAATCACTATTGATTATTAATATATTTCCAGTCTTTCAATTCAAAGTCAAGACACACAGATTAATAGGAAAAAGTATCCATTGTCTTTCCTTTTTTTATAATTTCTAAAAAATATGCATAAATCAATAATAAAGTTAACAATAAGTTGTTCTGGTTATAAAAGAGTAAAGACACACTCTAAGCAAATGGGGGGAATAATATCTATTTCCCTTCTCACTAATTGATATTGAGTAAGATTTCTAGCGATAAGGATATTTAAGAGCTGAGAATATTTGAGAAAATAAACAAATAGCACACAGTCCATTAATATATGCACTCCTACCTCATGCAAGCAAACTGCATCCTGTGCCATCATCTACATATGTATAGGGAATGAGTGACCCAACTGAATAGAAGTCAAAAAAGGACAAATTTTTGACTTGGGGGGGAAATAAATCTCAGAGTTTAATTAAATGTTAAACATTGTTCTCCAATTAGTACTTTTCTCACACATCTGTGGAAAATTTCATATTGTAACATACACCAAGATGAGAACAATTCGAAGCAATCTCATCTCTGAGAATTCTCGGGAACACTCATTCTCAACATATGGCTTTAATTTGATTGTTTAACTATTCTATTTTCCTTGTTCTTAACTTCAGCAAATCTTGACTCAGATTTGTCTGCCCAGCTTCTCACATGCAGTTCCTTGACACAATAAGCTGTAATAAGCCATGAAGCAAGAAACATAAATGTCAGTTAAAAGCTATGAAACAATGTCTCAAGGTAGGGAAAAAGAAAATCTAGAAAGATCCATCTTACTTCAAAACTCTTCACTTCTTCTTCACCATCGTCATCTTCCTCATCATGACAACTCTGATACATGTAAAAGATTTTAAAAGATCAACAGAATTAAAATATGCCAGGGCAGAAAGTGCAAAATAATTTAGTCTAGATTACCAAATTATTTGTAATAATTTGTCATCAGCATTATTTAAATAATACTAGACTCAGATTATATCTGGTTAATTCATAACCTATTTTGCTCTTTATAGAAATTAAATTGTGGAATAATAAATTTTACAAATAAAATGGAGATATTAAGAGGATCCACATCATACTGCACATAATCTATTCACAAAGATGCCTGTTCAAATGAATCTGAAAAGGATCAGCTCTCTCTTTAATTAGTGCCATGACAATGCTTTAAAACAGACATCAAATGACTGTGAAATAAAACTGGTAGCTAGAAGTATTCATTAATTAAAGTCAATCTTGTTATCCATTTCTAGTTTTATATTTTATTTCTGTTACTGTTATTGTTCAGACCCCGAACCAACAGTTTGATGTTCTTTGTGTTCCTGGAGTGAGCAGACGCCACTGAGCTACACTAGCATGAGACATGGACGAATGGAGACGTTACTGGCGTCCGCTCGAGCAAATTGATGAGCAAACGGGATGACAAGTGATACAAGTGATACAAGTGATATTTTATTACTTTGGGGTGAATAATAAAGTTGAATTGTTATAATACTTTGCTTTCATAGGGAGATGACAAACTATTTCGTTTTATTGAGTTCAAGAAATGATTAAGGAGTGTTGTTAATTCATGTACTTTTCTTTTTCAAATAAATATTTTATTAGATACCATGATTTAAAATCATGGTCATACTAGATTTGTTGGCATATAATATTCTTTATCTAATTACCAGGGATATATTGTTTATTTAAGAAAGAAGAGGAGTAGTACAACGGTTAGGGACATGAAGTGTCTGATTTAAATCAATTACTAATTATTAAGCCTAGAATACTAAACAACACATAGTTCTTTATCTATTGTGCTTTGTATCCACTCTTTCATTATTCTGATTTTAGGGCCCCAGCCAGTGGTGTTCAGGGCTTACTTCTGGCTCTCTGGTCAGGAATCAGCCCTGGTGAGACTGAGGGTACCCCAGAAGGTGCCAGGGAAAGAACCAGGTCAGGAGATGCAAGGAAAGTTCTTTAAACCCCTGAGTTGGAGAGATACTAGGGCACTTGCCTTGCACAAGTCTCACGAGGGTCTAATCGCCAGTATCCCATATGATTTCCTGAGTCTGACAGGAGTGAACCCTGAGTGCAGAGTCTTAAGAAATCTCTGGGAACTGCCAGGTGTGGCCCAACAATCACCCTCCCACAACTATGAAAATTTAAGAAAATGTTTAAAAAAGCATTTCACCTTTTAAGATGGGAATAAGAAAAATAACCAGGCCATAGAGAGAGAGAAATAGCTCAAAAGACACAGTACATACTTTGCATGCAGGAGACTAGGGTACAATCTGCACACTACATATGGCCCTATGAGCTCCATCAAGAGCTAATCCTCAGTCAGGGGGCAGCTCTGGTCACTACTGGTGTGTCCCAAAACAAAATAAAATAAAGAACAGAAATGAAAAAGAGTAGAAGTAAAGGTTTCTTGATCAAATGAATAGATGTAAGTGATCTGCTGCTTAGAAAGTGTCTAACTAATAATCCTTAAATAAATTTTAACTTACTATGATGGTTTAGAATTAATAGTACACGAGGACTAAAACATATCTTTTCACTCACAAATTCCTATGGCAGATAGTTATATAGAACTGACAGGAGTTAGATTGTTCCAATACTTAGTAAGTACTCAGTATATTCATGAACTAGGGACATGGAATCGAACCCAGGTCTGCCGCGTGCTAGGCAAACACCCTCCCCACTGTGCTATTGCTTTGATATGCCAAAAACAGTAACAAGTCTCACCATGGAGATGTTACTGGTGCCCACTAGAGCAAGTGGGTGAACAATGGGATGACAGTGCTACAGTGCTACAGAATACTAACGTACTTCTTTTCTTTTCTGTGTGTCCTTGGTCCACATCCAGCTGACTCAGGACTTTCTCCTGGCTCTGTACTCAAGGATCACTTCTAGAAGGGTCCAGGGGACCCTCTGTAGTGCCAGAACTGGCTCTGTCACATTCAAGGCAACAGCCTTATCTGCCCGTCTATATCTCCAGCTCTTAATATGTATCTTAAGGTGAGAAAATTTCACATTTTTCCCAAATACATTATCTCCTACAAAAATATTTAGAGAAACACTGGAGACAATATTTGAGATGAAAAGTACACTCAGAAAAATTGTTATTTTATGGCTTAATGAGAGGTTTTTAAACTACAAATTTAGCATGATATGATTGCTTTTGTAAAAAATATTTAAAGTTCCAGATGACAGTTTTTGTACGAAAAGTTACCTTGGAGTAAAATATTTAAACTTATATTTTTAGATGTCCCTAAGAAAATTCGGGGGCTGGATATATAGCACAGCAGTCAGGGCACTTGTCTTATATGCAGCTGTCCTGTGTTCAGTTCTCTGCACTCTGTATGGTCCTCTTAAGCACTGCCAAGAATAATTCCTGAGCATGGAGCCAGGAGGAAGCCCTGAGCACTGCTGGGTACATTCCCAAAACAAATAAAATTTAAAAAAATTAATATAATTTACTTCTAAAATGTTTGATAAGTCTTTTTTTTAAAAAAAAAACAACTAGTACTGAATCTATTTGATATAAAACTAAGTAGCTACCTTAAAAATAAGCCATTACCCCATCCAAGGCAAATGCCTCAATCTTGTACTATCCCTTCAGTTGGTTCCACTTTGGGGATGTGAATTTGTCATCTTCCAACGGGCTGACTCGTAGCTAAACAAAGCTGTTTTGGGTTTTAGTATATCATAAAAAAGGATGATATGAAAAGTGATGATGAAGGTGCAGTAACTTTGTACATTAGTACCATCAGCCATAAGGCTACTGTCACCATGTTACCTAAATTGTAATAAAAATTTTAAGGGACCAGAGAGATGGGATGGTGGGGTCTGGTATGGCTTGACTTACATGTGGCCAATCCAGGTTCAATCACTGGCACCAACTGTGATCCCCTGAGCACGGCTAAGAGTGTTCCTGAGCACACAACCAAGAGTAAATTCTGAGAACTGTTGGTCACTGCATCACTGTATCACTGTCATCCGTTGCTCATCAATTTGTTCAAGTGGGCGCCAGTAACATCTCCATTTGTCCCTGTCGTGTTCAGGGACAGGGAAATGAGGCCCATTATTGTTACTTTTTTTGGCATATCGAAATACGCCAAGGGTAGCTTTCCAGGCTGTGCCATGTGATATTCTGCTGTTATAGAACTGTTGGTACCCCCCAATAATAATAAATAAAAGCTTTGAATTAATAACAAATAAAAAATAGGCCATTAAAAGATCAATGATGAGAAAGTATCACGAATGCAGTGATAAAGACAATTTGGAGCATTGCGGCTAAAAGCAATTAAAACACAAGACAATTTATTCAAGATATAAATAATAAAGGTCATGCACCGCATCACTATATCACTGTCATCCCTTATTCATCAATTTGCTTGAATGGGTGCCAGTAATATCTCAATTCGTTCTAGCACTGAGATTTTAGCAGCCTCTCCTCACTTGTCTTTCCCAACAGTGCCGCATTGGAGGCTCTTCCAGGGTCAGTGGAATGATACCCAGCATTGTTACTGTTTTTGGCATATCAAATACGCCACAGGGAGCTTGCCAGGCTCTGCCAAAGGTCATGCAATGGTAAAGAAATAGATGAAAAGAAGTCTTTTGAACTGAGTTCAAGTGTCAAGTCTCAAGGCCTGCCTCCCTCCCTCCCTTCCTTCCTTCCTTCCTTCCTTCCTTCCTTCCTTCCTTCCTTCCTTCCTTCCTTCCTTCCTTCCTTCCTTCCTTCCTTCCTTCCTTCCTTCTTTCCTTCCTTGTTTTCTTCTTTCTTCTTCTTCTATCTCTCTCTTTTTTTTTTTTTTTGGACCACACTTGGCTCTGCACTCAGAGATCACTTCTGACAGAGCTGGGAGGACCATATATGTTGCTGAGGATCAAATCTGGGTCTACTGCATGCAAGACAAGTGACCTATGCACTGTACTATTACTCTGACTCTGAGAGAATTAATTTTTTTTTAAAGAAACTTGCCTTAAGCTATGGTCTGATTCTAAAGAAAGTATGTCATATAGTAATATAAAAATTATCAGCTGACAAATAAAGGTATGTGAGATAAATCTTAATAAAAATCCATAAATAACCTAGAATTTGTTTAATTTAATAGGAAAACTTAAATGGAAAAAATGCAATCTGGCTGCTTAAAGGTAATAAATTATTTAAATTTATTGAAAAGATGCAAGATCTTAAGTGAAAATAACAGAGATAGTCCCAATATGCATTACATCGGTGTAAACGTAGCTAGTATATTATGTTCAAGTAATTATTGGGTAGCATGTTGATAAATTAGGACAACTGTACCGTAGAATTAAATGAGTGATCAACCACTGGGGTTGATCTTGCTATCTTTAACAATAAAAGGAATAACTCTATTAAATTATGAAGTAGAAAATGTTGAGACAAAACAAACACTACCAAATAAAATACAAAGAAAAAATAAGCTAAGCATTAGGACTCAACCAGAATAAATGGGAGAGATTTTTTACAAAAGAATTTATCAAGCAGATCCTTTTCTTAAACCAGAATCATCTACTATTTTTTTCTCCACATTTATTTCCCACTTCCTTCATTTCCTTACTTAGCCCAGTTAGAATTCAAGGTCCAATGATTCACTCAGTCTCCTAGAAATATATAAAAAGTCCTTTGATTCACTGTTCTTCAATACCAGTCTAGCAAAAATCCTTATCCTTGATAAACTGAACTTCCTGTCTTTTTTTGAATTTACATCTGCTTCTGAGAACTGTTAGAGAAAAGTCGCAAAAGTAGGAAAATTGGTATGGCTAGACATCAATGGATAATAATCTAAATTAGAACTGGAGCGACAGCACAGTGGGTAGGGTGTTTGCCTTGCACACAGCCGACCCGGGTTTGAGTCCTCCGTCCCTTTTGGAAAGCCCGGTAAGGTACCGAGAGTATCCCACCCACATGGCAGTCTGGCAAGCTACCCATAGCATATTGGATATGCCAAAAACAGTAACAAGTCTCTCAATGGAGATGTTACTTGTGCCCACTCAAGCAAATCGATGAACAACAGGATGACAGCACTACAGTGCTACAGTGCAGGCTTATCACACTTCTTGGAAAATTTACTTTAATTTCTAGTCAATATTTGAAATCAATTTATACAGGGAGAAAATACCCTTCTACTTTAATCATTTAATACTTAAAAATTACTTTCATTAAACACCTATGTAGTAATTTGAAATGAAATATGTTCAAGTTTTCAAATATATATATATTATATATACATATATAATATATATATTATATTTGCTGGAGTGATAGCACAGTGGTAGGGCATTCGCCTTTCACCCAGCCAACCCGTGTTCAATTCCTCCACCCCTCTCGGAGAGCCTGGCAAGCTACCAATAGTATCGGGCCCGCACGGTAGAGCCTGGCAAGCTACTTGTGGCGTATTGGATGTGCCAAAACAGTAACAAAATAAGTCTCACAATCGAGACACGTTACTGGTGCCTGCTCGAACAAATCAATGAGCAATGGGATGACAGTGATTATATATATTTTCTATTATATATATATAATGTATATATAATCAGAGTCTCTTGACCCTGAGCCTGGCTGTCTTCATGGGGCCCCTTAGAGAGGGTGGGTTGAGTTTCCCTCCCTACCCTGAGCAGAGCCCCAGCAACTGAAGACCTCTGGAACCCAGCCACAACCATGCTCAAGGCCCCTCTCCACACATTGGGATGAGCCTCAGGCATAAAGGAAACGGCAGAGGAACCCAGGAGTGCGGGACCCGGGGCTGAGATCTCCAAGCCTGCTTGGATCTGGACTGGGCCTCTTGCTCCCAGACCCCTCATTTTCCAGTAGCTAGGCCGTCACACCCTGAAACTGCCTCCGGTGCCGTGTAATCCATCAATGGCCAACATCCGGAGAGTATAAAACCAAGCTGCCAGAAGCGCAGGGACACTTGCGGCTGTACAACATCTTATAGCCTAGTCCTCCCTCTCGGAGAACCTGGCAAGCTACCAAGAGTTTTCCTGCCTGCATGGGAGAGCCTGGCAAGCTCCCTGTGGCGTATTCATATGTGGCGTATTCATACAGTAACAGTGATGGGTCTCATTCTCCTGATCTTGAAATAGCCTCTAATTGTGGCACCATTGGGAAGGATGAGAAAAGAAAGGCTACTAAAATTGCAGGGCTAGTACGAATGGAGACGTTACTAGGCCCGCTTGAGCAAATCAAGGCTCAACGGGATGATAGTGATAGTGATAGTGAATGAATATATAATATCCTTATATGATATATACCAAATAGCAAACAAATAAAATACTTCATACTACCATCTAGATATTTATCAGCACATCTTTATCCTCCCAATGAATCTCCTCAGTAAAGAAACATCACTGTGCAACACCTCATGCGCAAATCTTTTCTTACTTCCTCCAAGTATGACATCTGAAACACCAGTGTTGCCTGGTCACAATCCTTTGTAACTGTTCTCAACTGAGTCACATGATGTGCTACAAAAAATCCTGGTGAATGTTCCACCTTTATCTTGTACAGTTTCTCCGTCAGAGCAAATGTGAGATCAACACATTAATCCAATATGTAGTCACACTAGAAGTCTCTCCTAAGTTTTGCAGTGTTCCTTTCCTTCAGACCTTCTCTTATACATCCATATCCTCAGTCTTGGTTCTTCTCTCAAGCTGCCTCCCTGCCTTAGTGAGATCATCTGCTTCTAGGGCACCAATTACTTTCTAATGCTGTTGAATCCTAGTGTGCATTTATAAAGGTCTCACCCGAGATACTGAACATAAGAATTTCCTATCAGGTTGTCATTTCTACTTAACTGTCTCACAGGCACCTTTAAAGAATATATCCAGTCTTTAATTGGTCACCTTTTCTCATCACTGCAGGCCTTCAACTATTTGCTGTAGGCTTGAATGGGATGCATCCTATTTTACCTTATGCACCACCATCTGCTATTTGCCCAATCATGAATCTAAGAAAAACTCTGACTCATCTTTTGCTTTGTTTTGGGGGTCACACCTAGTGGTGCTCAGGGGTCACTCCTGGCTCTGCACTCAGAAATTACCCCTGGAATGTTCGGTATCATACAGATTACTAGGGATAGAACCTGGGTCAACTGCATGCAAGGCAAGCACCCTACCTGCTGTTCGCTGGCCCCTGGTCTTTTGTACTCATCCACTCCTTCACCCTCATATGGCAAGGTGTGAATAAACACAATAAACCTGAGTAATAGTTTTGGATAGTTAAGTCATTCAGCATCAGATCTCAGTCTGTACTATGCAGTCTTCCGCTGCATAATAAAAAATTATGCAGTATTGCAACAGTTCCTCCATCATTAAACATATTAGTGTTCCTTATTCAATTTTTTCCCTAATGGGATGATAAACTTCAAGGAGACTGTATATATACATTTCTTTGATTTTCACCATATTTAAAAATATTACAGTTTAGGTAACATGGTTAAAACGATGCTTTTGAAACATTTTTACTATGTTATCTCCAAATATTCTGATGTCCACTGAATAGTTGATGAATGACTTAATGTATGAAAAAAAAAGTAGTGATCCTTCCATAAAGTCAGAAATAATCACTGCCTGTTAATGAAGTTTGAGCAGATAAAAAGCTGAAATTAATGTCCTTTAAGGTTCTAAAATTTAACAATGTTTTGCTTTAATCTAGAAACTCATAGATTGTTATCCTTTATCAAATGTCACACATGAAAATGTTTTGTTATTAAAATAATAATGCAATTATTTTTGCAGTGCCAGAGATTAAACTTTAGAGCCCATATATATGAGGCAAGTGTTCTGCTCTCAAGCTACATCCCTGGCTTTCTTTTATTAAAATTCAACATAAAAATAAAAATTTATATTTACCTTTGCCATAATATCTGCATAGGCCATATATAAAAAATCTTCTTCCAGTTTGCTATGAAAAATAAAAAAACAATGAATTAGTTTTTAAGTAGAAGATTACTCATATGCATCACCATATAAAATAATTTTTTCAACAAGGATGCCTCTTCAAAAATAAAAAAACAAAACTACACAATTTTTCAAATATATCATATAATCAGGAAGTCTTAGACCCAAGATTATTGTTCTTTAGTTTACGGAAAAGTCTGAAGCAACACAAAATATATAAGACTATTTTGTCTATACTTTACACACCAACACGATCTCTTTACTTTTTATTATAAGCACAAAAGTTAAAACAAGAATATAGGAGTTTCCAAAAATTTGATAGAGAACTTCCCAAATTATTATACTACCATATTTTAAAAAATATGATGATCACAAAAATCATTCTCAAAAATTAAGAAAGGTTAACATGATTATCCTCCTCTTAAGAAGTCAAAAACCACTGATTTACAAAGAAAGGTTTCCATCAAAAAATACCTGATTTTTCCAGTTACTTTAGCAATTTTTAACCAGACAGCAAAAATATTCACTCATGAGAAATACCTCATTACCTGCCAATGCCAGACAGAGAGTTGCTCTATGCTTAGGGATGAGATGATTTTGTTAGTTAGGAAATAACAAGAGAGAGATATAGTGAGAGAAGGATGGATCACATTAGCTAAGAGAGAGAAATGTACATTATCATGGCATGCATAGAGGTCAAATGATCTCTTCAAGACTGACAGGACCCTTGTGGATATGAATTGATAATTAAACTATTCCCAGTCTCCTAAAGGACCGATGGTGAAGCCTGGGGGGAAAGTAGGCTTCATTCACATCACAGGGAAGCAGATAAATCTTTGGTAGCTCTTGAATTGTTCCATCGACAGAGCCGACCTATATAGCACCCCCTGCAATGAACAAATACTAAGCAGGGTTGTGATTACCAGGTCTACCAGCACATTACTTATTTAATCCATAGAGGTCAACCCTCTGTGACTTTACTGAATTAATATGAACACGTCTATAGAAGATAGGGAAAAAATGGAGAATTCCCTTAAAATAAATCTCAAATAAAATGCAATTGAGATGATGGCTTACCCATCTCCTACAGGTTTTCTAAGAACCTCTGCACAATGGAGACACAGTCTAGCCAGGACATTTTTGGTCAGCATTGTTCTCCATGCATTTTTGATACTGGAAATTACTTTGGGTTCTTTTATTATAAGGGCTGTTTGCAGTAAAGAGACTTTTCATTGAAGAGGACTGAGAATCAACTAACTCAGTTAATAAGGAACACTGGAGCTCAGAGGTAGATATTACAACATGAGTTGAATGGATGTTGGTCGGCAGGTGTGTGTCAGAGTGGTCAGACCTTTGAACAACTCTCTCCCCTAACAAGAACAGGATTGAAACACAGATACATAACACACACAGAATACTCAGACAATTTTTCTAACAACAGCTGTTCTTCCTATATCTCATAGGAACCCTCCCGTACCATTTCTCTGTTAAAGCTGTTCGACTAAACAGAAGGATCAGCTGATGAAGAGGATCGACTCTTTTGTTGCCTTCATCTTCTTCGGAAGGCTCCACTCCAGGTTTCTGAAAAAAGTGACATTTATAAAATTTCACGCTTTTATATAAACTGCTTACACATTTCTTGGAGCAATGTGAAAGCTAGGGATAACAAATAAAATGAAGCCCTTATCCTCTTGCTGTAACATGTACATTTTACATGTATTATTCATCCACATCTGCCTGTGTACTGGATGTGTACATCGTCAATGTAAAACTACAGCTTTTTAGAAAAATTTAATAATTTTACAAACATATAGGCAAGGAAAATGTGTATCAGTTATAAATTGTGAAACTCTTCTTGAAAGAAGACTCATAAGTTAACTGCCCATTTACTTGCTACATAGATTTCAAATTAAGGGAAGAATCAATTTATGAGGATTTGTAATTAAATTCTGTAGATTCAAGTATAAAAATCTCATTTTGATAGCAATGCAAACTGACTAAACATTATCTTTGCCTACACAATGAGTTCATTATGTAAAATAAGTTCAATATTGAATCACTTACATATTATTCCTTTCACTTTCAGTTACATTCAAAACATATGTGTAGGGGCCAGAGAGATATAGTATAGGGATTAATGCAGCTTGTGTTTGCTGACTCAGGTTCAGTTCTCTGTGCCCTGTATGGTCCCTGGAACCAACTAGGAGTGTGATTCCTGAACACAGAGCCAGGACAAATTCCTGAGTGTGGCCCCTCAAACCATCTCTAATTTTCTCTCTCTCTCCATATATTAATATATATTATTATATATACATATATTAGTATATACATATATTTACATATATGTATATACATATATGTTTATACTGTGTATAGAACTTTGTCCATAAGAAAATGGGTAATTTTTACTAACTCTGTGATTAAAAAATTTACTGACTTTTTGGGAATTATTTAATAAATTGTGTAATCTTCATTGCTGTATTCGCTCATTCAGACTAATTTTCCTTCCATGTAAATGATGCCCTTTCCTGGATTTTAGATTTAATGTTCTGAATACATATTCATTTCTAAAAGAAATGGTGTGGAGAGATAGAACAGCAGAAAAGACGTTAGCCTTCTTTATAGCCGATCTTGGCTCAAGCGCCAGCACAGCACTGAGTACCACCAAAGATCATTCCTGAGCAAAGAGCCTGTAATAGTACCTGAGCTTGAGTAAATGCAGTCTGGAAAGCAAAAATCATAATAAAATTAGAAATAAAATATAAGGGGTCAAAGCAATAGTACAGTACGTGAAGTGTTTGCCTTGCACACGGCCGATTTGGGTTTGATTCCTGGCATCCCATATGATCTGGGCACCTTCAGGAGTAATTCCTGAACATCGCCAGGTGTGCCCCCAAAAGCAGAAAAATAAAAGAGAAATAAAATATAATATGTGGATTATTTTAATTCTAAAGACACATGGAATGCATTTAAAATATGTTCTTAATTAGGAATAAGCAAGTGAGTTGAATTATTTTACACATTTTGTTCCCTGCTAATTGTGAATTTTAAAAAATTAACCTAGACAATATATCTATAACTTGGGGATCTAACTACTCTGAAACGTTCTGTAGGACTATATGATTGCAAATTTTTTTTAGAAGATGGATTTATCAAAATGTTACATGGGTTCATGTGTTACAAAAGAAGAACATATAGCTTTCTGACATCTATATCTCAGTAATGCAAACCTCTGTACCAATATGACTGCACAAAATTGTTATTGATATCAGCTGTATTTATCTAGACTTCCTGTTCTTATGTCGTTGGTCATTTTCTGTCTTGTTTATTTTTTAAAAACAGCTTCGGTTCCTTTTGTGGCTGTAGTTGTTAACTTAAACTTCTTTTTTAACTGAATGATTTCATGTGTTTCAGTTTATGTACTTCTACCCTAGTTCTAAGATGCTTTTAGCTACTCGGAAGAATTAAAAAAGAATAATCAGGGACAGCTCAGTTTATCAAAAACTTGTCATATTATTAAACATTGATCACAGCAGCAATCAAGTTATAGTATCCGGAGACTGGTATATTTCAAGTGTTTGTTCTTACCTCAGTGATACAATAACTGCTCATATCCACATTATTCAGCTAAGCCCCAAAACTTTCACTCTTATAACCGGATTAAAAACATACCGCTAAATCTTCTATCAGTTTATCTTCAAAGTAATGTTCTTCTGTTTCAATCCAAGACTTTTCATATCCCTGAAGAAAGAGATTGACAGCCCGATGCCTGAAAGATAAACACAGTTCCAAACAAAAGATGTTTTGATTTTTTTTTGCAAAGAAATAAATTGAAAAGGAATTCAATGGAGTTTTATCATGAGATATCAGCACTAAAAGAATGAAATAAAAATAAACTTCCTCTCTTGATTGATTATCACGGACGGAGCCAGTTTTCTCAGATTATAGACTGACTTGGATTTAAATCTTGGCTCAGCCACATCTAAGCATTGTAATATTGAGCAAATTATTTGATTTTGGCAACTCTCGCTTTTTAAAAAAATTTTATAACTCTAAGTCTCACCATGGAGACGTTACTGGTGCCTGCTCGAGCAAATTGATGAGCAAGGAGATGACAGTGACAGTGACAGTGATTACAACCCTATTGACACCTCAGCTACAGGAGATTTAAAATGAAAGAGAATATTGGGTGAGAGGATTAATTGAGCTAAGTAGACCATAAACTTCACAGGTGTGAGATCAGAGTTCTTCACAATGAAAAGAAAAATAAGGTTAACAAATGATAATATCAAATTGATGCTTTAAAATAGAACTGCTCAGAACAAACAATATAATGAGTGTTAGCATAGAAATTATTCAGCATTTGAGTTCATATTAGGTACAGACTTGGAGGATTATAAAACAAAATGTATTAATAGAAGTTTATTAAGGTTTCTTTTTGAAATGAAAAATTTGAAATTTGAAATGAAAATTTGAAATGAAATCCTGGAAACATGATAGTAGTGATCTATGAAGTAAATGAAAAACAGAAATTAGAATAAGTAAACATAATGAAATTAAGAGATTATACTCAAATGGAGAAAAAATAAAGAGAAGTTCATGATGATAAGGCAACATTACGAGAGATTATTGGAAGTGCTAAGAAGTGCCTTCCACAGAGGCAGAAGGAGGTGGGGGAGACAGGGGACATTGATGTAGGGAAGTTTGTGCACACGGGTAATGGGATTGGTGCTGTAGCGTTGGAACACTGTATTCAGGAACTAATCATAAATTATACTGTAACTTTGTAATTCATGGTAATTCAATAAAAAAATCAAAAGAAAAAATAAAATGTGGCTAGGCAGTGCAGAATATGGAACCAATCTTAATGATACTAAAGAGAAGCTACAGAAGCAGAAAATATATATTTGGGGGGCAAAGGGCATTGAAAATTGGAAAGGAATTGATAGTACAGTTAGAACTACTAGAAATCACAGCAAGCGTGTGCATGGGAGAAGCATGACAGATGAGAGGCATCAAAGTTCTTTTGTAGCTTTTAAACAAAACACATGCGACTCCCTCATAGGTATTCTGATTCAATTACTGTGATTTGGATATTTCTCAAATGATTTAAGTGTATTTCCAAAGAGTCACATGTTTGAGAGCCATCAGAGAGGCTTTTTCACATGGTATATTAGAGAGAGCTAAATTACAAGCTCTGTGACAGCATGGAAACTAGCTCAGAATTTTCTGCCATCAACCTGACAGGTAGTAATAAATAAGAAAGTTGAATAACTGGCCAGGAAAGAGTTGAACAATTGGCCAGGAAAGGAAAAATAGAAATTTAAAATCTATCATAGAATATCTGATGAAACTTGAAAAAATGACTAGAGGGGTAACCAGAAAATAAATGATAATATGAATTCAAAGTTAATATCCCATTTGATGCCAACATAATTGAATGATAGCACTTATAAGTAAAACTAACTTGCAAAGGAAATGAATATATTCACAGACTCAGTATGTAAAGGTCACAAGGCCTCAGTAAAAGGGAAAAGTGAGACTTTTTGTTTGTTTGGTTTGTGTAGGCTGATTCTTGTTACTTCTGTTTTTCATTTTCTTCTTTATATTCCTCATAGAACATGTACTTAAAGTCTGGGTCCCTTATGTTGACAATATAAAAGAAGTGTACTCTAAAGAATTTCAGAATCTGAATGAAAGAGACAAAGAGTCCTTATTTCTATGGGGGAAGTATACAACAGAAGTATACAACAGAATGTTATATAAAAGTATTCTGTAAATATGTAGCAGGAAGCATTCAACATATGAGCAGGAAGGGTTTGGCTGGTCAGAGATGCCCCCTAAACAACCCCAAAATTGCCTGGTGTTGTTTTCCAGACAAGAGGACAACTCTGGTTGCCTAAAGCTCAAAGCAAGAAATGGCAATTTCATTGGAAAAGCATGAAATCTGAAATGATACCTGGATCCACCAAGTCAAATTTGAACTCACTACATAACTTCTACACTAGCAGCTTAGTCTGCTGTATCTTGAAGAGAAGATTGAAAGGCCCATCAAATTTATTTCTATTCTCAGGGCCAGAGAGACAGTACAGCAGTGGGTAAGGTGCTTTCCTTGCATGCACCTCACATTAATGTTTTTCTCCGGTTGTTAATAAATCACAAAAAGAATGAATAAGTAACACTTGCTGTGACCAGCTCAGGTTCAAACATTGTGTAGACTTTAACCCAATAATCTGAAAAACTCTGGCCGTGTGTGAGGCAAATACCCTATCCACTGTGCTATTGCTCCAGTCCTAATTATTAAAAAATAAATACCTCACCTTGGCAGGTTATATAAAGGAGCCATTCGGAAGCAGGCTACCACCGCCCTTTTCCTCTGCTTAGACAGCAGTTTGTGCCAGACCGCCTTTTTAGATCTCTGAGGATGTTCCACCTGAGGGAGAAAGAGAAAAAAAAAAAAACCCTATAAAGCCCAAACTGTCATTGAAACGTGGCAATAAACAGCTCTACCTTCTTTTAGTAAAAACTTTTGAAATTCCAGTGTCCTAAATTTGAAATTGTTTTAAATGTTACATATGTTCCTTAGTTAGTAGGAACTGAGTATTTTTCCAATTGTGTGTATTTTCAAAATGATGTCATCTGTGAAATCAGAACATATAAAAACATTCTCAGATAAGTATTACATCCTCATAATTTAGTTTTAGTTTACAAAATTACTAAACTCTAGCTTATGTGTAAAAAGTTTTAGTTTACAAAATTACTAAACTTTAGCTTATGTGTAAATAAATTTTTAGCTAATTTATGATGCACTGTGGATAGACAGTTGAAGAAAATTCTACTGTTTCTTAATATCATATAGATGACAAGTCTTCATTAACGCACTACTAGGATTGAGTGGAAAAAATCTAAATTTGCAGAAATGTTAAAATATGTAATAATTGTTAGAAAAGAATAAGTAAGAATTTAGAAGTTTAGAAGTAAATTTCTAAAGAATTCTAAAGAGAATTTAGAAGTAAATGATGCAAGCAAGTTATTTATTTAGCAAATGGTGTTTAGACATCCAAAAGGAAAAAAAGATTTTAATATTAGAGAGGAAATATTTTCAACATGTAATTCCAAACTAATTAGTAATCACTAGGCAATTAAACACTGTACTTCCCAGACCATATCTCCGGTATATATATGTAGATTTCTGGAAGAAAATAAAATGGTATATTAGCTAAAAACATAAAATAAATTTATTATTCTTTGTAGTAAAGGGCAATAATATGAAGATAATATGTCTATAAAATACCTTTAAAATAGCTAGACCACAGAAGCTTAAGTTTTAATAAACAATTTAGACTATTTGAAAGCACTATTTCTGCAATCTCTCCCCTCTATCAAATCATTAAATACCTTTTTGGTAATTGTTCACTTTAATTTTCTTAATAATTGCATGAAGTGAAGTGAAATACTGTGAGAATAATTGCTGATGAAGATAGAATAAAAGGTAATTTTTTCCTACTAGACCTAACACACTTGAACATAAAACTATACTTTATGAAACCCCAAACAGAAAATAGTAGCTTTTTTAGAAATTAGCTATTCTGATCAGCATGAGTAATAAACACCAAACCTTTAAAAAAGGATAGAGACATTGAAGATACAGTAGTGAACATGGCAGGAAAGCCTTCACCATTATAAAAACATCAATATCTAGAGTCTTTTATTACACAAGACAATAAATAGGGGCTAACACTGAAACAAAGTCAGTATGCTAGAAATATGAAAACCAAGATATCTCATATAATTATCTGAGTATCTATTTCTGTTTCCACACTCTCTACTAAAGTATAAACTACTTGAGTGATAAGGTTGAATTCTCAGCCCCTCTAAGGTTCAATGTTGCCATTTGGGAGTGTACCCAATAAACGCTTAGTAAAATGAATGACTACTTAGTAAAACTGCTTAATAAAAGTATTATTTTGTCAATGACACAACTCATCATGTTTTCATATATTTATGAACAATTAATACAATTAAAGATAATCAGATTTCAATAAAACATTTAGTTATTTAAAATCTAGTCAAATCCAGGTGTGCATGAGAAAACTAGCAAGAATTACAGAATTTGACCCTGGTGCTGGGATTGGTGTCAAAATATTCTATACCTAAGACCCTAAGATCAGTAACTTTTAAATCACAGTTCTTTAATTAAAAAACAAAAAACAAACTGATTGCAGAGAATACTGCCATAAAAAAGTTATTTGAAAGTCATTTATTTAATATTCATAACAACTATTTTTGAAAATGATTAGACATCACTTAAAATTCCATAACAACAAAACTTGTCATCTACCAATTGATGATTATTTCCATATATTTAATATTTTGTAAAACTATTACAAAGAGGCACTCGTTGCAGTTGCATGGCCGAAAGCGTGGCTACTGCGGCTACAGCAGTGGCCCCAGCGGCTGGGGCAAGAGCAATGGTGGTCTTGTGGGGTAGTTGCAGAACTGCATGCCAGGGTGGCCATGCATACACCCTGCACGGCTACCGTGTACTGCACCTGGGACCGCCTCAGACATGAAGCACTACCCGTGGGAGCATTACTGTAGGTGAAAAGGAGCAGTGATGGTAACTAGACAAACCAAAATCACCGCCATGCCTCCAGTTGCACCCCACTGCCTCCGAGTGCAGCCTCACGCAGAAACTGATGTCTTGAAAGAATCAGGCATGTGGGTTTTGTGACTGAAATCTCCAGTCGGGAGGAGCTTTTCTGAGTCAGGAGGTGCTTCCTTCCCGGTACTTTGAGAAGCCCCAGCGGTCATGCCCACCCCACAAAGCCACCACCCAGTTATAAACTTAACTGCAGATATCCCACCTCCTTAAAAATTCTGGACATTCTGGAGTGTGCAGCCACGACATCTCGATCTCTACAAACTAATAAATCAGGACTAGCACACAAGATTGGAAGGGATGGAATGGAGAAGGCAACCCAGCTTGGTTAACGAAACACAAACAGACAGCTTAACCTGTAACAATATCTTAATCTCTCATGCAAGGATTTAATGTCTCCATGGTGAGATAGAACAATTTACACTATTTTTTCTTCTAAGTAAATATTTTTGATCATTCTGTTGACAAAATTATTGAGAACTAGCAACATAACATAACTTATTGAGGGCTGGCTATGGAGGCAAGCTTAAAGGGAGGTTGGGAACATTGGACACAAGGGAAGGTGTAATGGTGGTGGGATGGTGTTGGAATACTGAATGCCTGTAACAAATTATCATGAACAACTTTGTAAACCACAGTGTTTATATTAAGTGTAGGGGAAAACATTACATATGTAGGCTTTTTTGACTCCGTGTAAATTCAAAAAAATATTAATATATGATTGCTGTAACAGTTTTGTTAAAATCAGGGGCTGGAGTGATAGCACAGCGGGGAGGGCATTTGCCTTGCATGCGGCCAACCCGGGTTCGATTCCCAACATCCCATATGGTCCCCAGAGCACAACCAGGGGTAGTTCCTGAGTGCATGAGCCAGGAGTAACCCCTGTGCATTGCCGGTTGTGATCCAAAAAGGGCTGGAGCCATAGCACAGGAGGTAGGGCATTTGCATTGCTGACCCGGGTTCGATTCCTCCGCCCCTCTCGGAGAGCCTGGCCAGTTACCGAGAGTTTCTCGCCCACATGACAGAGCCTGGCAAGCTACCCGTGGTGTATTCGGTATGCCAAAAACAGTAACAAGAAATCTCACAATAGAGATGTTACTGGTGCCCACTTGAGCAAATCAATGAGCAATGGGATGACAGTGATATAGTGATCATTTCCCTTAAGACCCAAAAAGAGAAAAAAAAAAAGGTGAGATGATTATTACCCTACTGAGATCAATTATAAATAAAATTTAAGGTAACATAGTTTAGATTCAAGAGTTGAAAATTTATATTTGTAAATAAGCATAGATATTTCATGAATTGTATTAAATTGTTTTAAAATTTTTACTTACGTAGGTCAAAATCATATAGTAGTCACAAATTGACTCTTACTAATTTAGTTTCTGATCACCATATTTATCATTTCGTGAAGTTTTGTTGAAACAAGACATATAAAATAAATTTGTCATGTGCCTAAGGGGGCAGGCTGGAATTGGAAGGAAAATTGGGGATATTGATGAAGGGAAGGTCACACTGATGGTGTTAGATTGCTAATTGCTTGAAACAACCATATTATGGAAAACTTTGTAAATCACTTTGTAAATAAAAATTAATTTTAACAAAGCTATTACAGAAATATTTAGGAAACGATTCAGTTGTAAAACCTGTATTATATTATTGATTGTGTTACATACATAAATATAAGTCTTTGATAATATTGAAGTTAAATGTGATTGGGCATGATGACAGTTGCATGGCATTAGAGAAATTTTTTGTTGTTGATGTTTTTTTTTTTCTTTTTGGGTCACACCCGGCGATGCACAGGGTTTACTCCTGGCTCAAACACTCAGGAATTATTCCTGGCAGTTCTCAGGAATATGGGATATGGATGCTGGGAATTGAAGCCGGGTCAGCCACACATAAGGCAGATCCCCTACCCGCTGTGCTATCGTTCCAGCTCTAAAAAAAATATTTTTTAGGAAACTTGAGTAATGGGGGAGTGGGATAGCATCAGATAAAAACAAAAAAATAGAAATCGTAGAATTGTTTAATTATTAATATACTAATGTGTTCCACAAAATATTTAGGTGACTTATTTCTTGAGATGATATATGGTACTCTTTTTCATGGCAATCAGTGCAAAATAACCAACTATAAAGTAGAGATGTCTTGTCATAAAGACTCAATGATAGTTTACAGTGTTGAGTTCATCCATATTCTCTTCTCCAGTGTTATAATTCTGACTGGACCACATACTAAATAGAGATAATGCTTCTGTACTGCAGATAGTTTGCCTAAGTTAGAAGACTTCTAATATGAAAATATAACCCCAGTACTCATAATGCTTCAATTATTATTAGTTTGGATATTCCTGAGCAAAGAAATTAAATAAGAAAATCAATTTTACTGTTTAAAATAGGATACAACTAAAATTATTTAAGGACAGTATTCTCACATGACTTTAATCCCAATGCATTGAATTTTTCTAAATGTAATTGATTGCTACTTCAGAGAAAGAACTCTATTATTCTAAAAGTTAACCTAATAAGAGAAAATCTTAAGCAAGTGAGAAAAAAATTCTAATATTAAAACAGTGAGCAAACATGTGTTGAAGAGTAATAAAAATAACACAAAAATAAAATATTTGAAATGGTCTATAATTCCTGAACATTTTGTGATACTTATTTAAAATAAATTATTCAATACTGCTAATTTGGATAGATATAGAAAAAATTTAATTACAATAAAAGCATTGGTGTACCAAAAGACTCAATCTTTCTCTTGTTACAAACATTATATACTTGGAAACTGTGTTATTTAGATGTCAGGGATTTACAAGTTAAATATCCTTTACATATCCTATACTGAACCTAGATAGTTTTAAGCTCATAGTTAATAAATTAATACACACAGTACTTTTAAATATATTTTTGTATGATTAAAGTGAATATGGTTGAATGAACATAAAACCGAACCTGTTCAAGATGAAAAAGCACATTTGCTATATCCAATACTCTCTCTATTGTCTTTTCAGGATCTGAAGTATCTTCAGTTCTATTTGGTAAATCTTTGTAAAGAGCCATTTGCCATCTAATAGCAGGATCTTCCAACTGCAAAAAAAAAAAAAAAAGGAAAGGCAATGCTTTAAAAAAAGATTTAATGTAGCAGGAGATCTTCTAGAATAGATCTTTAAGAATTCATTAAGCTTTCCACCGAATGAACTCACTATGCATACTCATGAAATTTGTTCACTAGTGGGTAAAGATAGACATTAAACAAGTATCTGTAATTATGATGAGGATGAGGGATACTAAAAGCAAAATTAAAAGTTTAACCTAGTCTGGGGCTAAGGAGATGCACAGGGACCAGAGGCACATGTTTTGCATGCTCAGGACCCCACTTTAATACCAGGCACCAGTAACTAAACTGGCTAAATAGCCCCAGGAATGACCCTGGGGTCCCTGAACACTGCTTTGGAGGCTGTCAACAAAGAAAGAGAGAGAAGGAGAGAAAGAGAGAGAGAGAGAGAGACAGAGAGAGAGAGAGAGAGAGAGAGAGAGAGAGAGAGAGAGAGAGAGGAGAGGACATAGACAGAGAGACAGAGACAGAGACTGAGAAGCTTAATTTCATTTGATAATTGGTTGTTGAAGAAAAATGCCCTTAAATAAGTGAAGTTTCAATTAGGCTTTAAGGTTGAATTGGAGGTAGAGAAAAGAAATAGACAATGCTATCTTTTTGTGTTTTTGTTCTTTAATCAACAAACACTAAAAGATTTAAATACTTACTTAGACAACAATATAGAATTATATACATTGATAAACAGAATGGCAGTACAAAAGAACTTATTCTTACTGAAATAAAGGTGTCAATTAATAGCAATCAATTATGAATATCAAATCATACTAAAGGAAACCACACACCATGTTATGATAATGCAACATTTTCAACGTGAAAGATTATACTTAATTTTGTGTGAATTTAAGAAAGATTACTATAAATCTGGAGCACTGGAGCACTGTCATCCCATTGCTCATCAATTTGCTTGAGCAGACACAACTATAAATCACCTACACAAATATAGGCATCTTTGCATAAGAAAGTGAACTGGGTGTTGTTTGTCACTCATGCATCCATTCAGTTTTGATCCCTGGCATCCCATACGGTCCCCTGAGCCCTGCCAGGAGTGAGCCTTGAGTGCAGAGCTAGGAATATCCCTGAGCACTTCCAGGTGTGGCCCCCAAACAAAACAAACTAAAAGAACACATTCGTCCAAATAAATAATACAGAATACCTACATGAATAAAAATAGAAATCAATTCTGTTATCCCATTCCTCTTATTTAAAATATCTATAAAATTGAGTATTATAAACATAACAAAACATAAGTAAAAATAATTTATGACCCTGTAATTTCTAGCTGGAAAAGTATACTTTGATGATTTTTTAGTTCAGACTTGAAGAATCACTCTCTACCACTGAGTCACATCTCCAAACCCAAAGTACTGCTTGAAATGGAGATGTCAAAAATTAGTTTCCTCTATAGGCAAACATAGACTTTATACACTGAGTGATTTGTAAACACTATTTGTCCTTTGTTATTATTTTTCATTTGAGGACTATGTTTATCTCTGCTAGACTCAGTATGAATTTTTGACAAAACAAGTCAAGTTTTTATTATTGTCAATAAGCTATTAATTTCCCTGTCTCCAGGATTACTAGTCATTCAATTTCATAATACTCAAGGAGTTAAGAACAAAAGACAATTTGTAAGCCTATATATCTCTATAATATATATGCCTAACTCCTACAGAGAAAAAAAAACACATAGAATGAAATGTCAAAAATAAAAACAATGTAAAATCTTCACCTATACTTCATCTAGAAGTGAAATATTTATTTTAAATGTCTTTCATTTTCAGCTCAACTTTTTCTTCCCAACCCCAACATAGGACATAAATTTACCAGAGTATTGAAGTTCTGAAACCTCTAGAATATAATGAAGAATTAAATTTTTATTCAAGATATAACTTTATTTTACCAGCTCCTTAAATACATAATTTTCTTTATCTTTCTTTATTTATGTACCTACTAGCCATCTGCATGCATTTTGGGGGGAAGTGTCTATTCATATCTTCTCCATACTTTTTTAAAATGGATTTGTTGGATTTTTTTTTTTGTAAGCAGCTCTGTGTTTCATATAATCTTGGAAATTAGTTCTTTATCTTATGTTTTGTGTGTATTCATTTCCTCCCATTCAGTAGGATATCTTTATTTCAATATGAGTTTCTTTTTCCATGCAGAACCTTTTTAAGATTATGGAGTCCCATCTCTATATAAATATTTTAATCGTTGTCTCTGGAGCTAAATTATTTAAATATACTGATTAGGTTCACATCCTGGAGCATTTCACTTCTCTATTTTTCAATGTGTATTTTGGATTCTAGTCTAACCTCCAGATCTTTAATTTACTTTTAAGTTACTTTTGTGAATGGTGTGAAATACAGTTTCAGTTTCATTATTTTTATATGTGGTCACTAAACATGTGGTTTCCCCAGCACCATTTGTTGAAGAGGCTTCCCTAATTCCACTTCAAAGTAGTCAGATTTTTGTCATATTTTAACTGTCCATAGATCTGATGGTTTAATTTTGGGCTCTTAATTTGGTTCTTTTGGTCTGAAAGTCCATCTTTGTTCCATAGCATAGTACAATTTATTACTATATAGCATAGTACAATTTAAAGATGGAACTGAAAAATCTCCTATCTCTTTTTTCTCAGGATTGCTTTTGTATATTTCAGGTCATTTAAGGTTTTATACAATTAGTAGAATTTGTTCTAAGTCACTGAAGAATGTCATCAGAATTTTGATGGAGATTTACTGAGTAATCTTAGTGCTTTGGTAAAATGGTGATTTTGTCAATGTTAATTCTTATAATCCATGAACATGAAATATTTTACCAATTCCTGGAGTCCTCTTCAATTTTATTAGTAATGATATAATTTTGTTGTGCAGGACTTCCAGATCCTTTGTGAAATTGATTTCAAGGTATTTGATGTTTCTAGACACTATAGTGAATAATATTGCTGTTTTTTCTTCTAGTTCATTATTTGCATACAGAAATGCAAAAATAGAGGGTGGACTGATAGTACAGTGGGTAGGGCAATTGCTTTGCGTGCAGCCAACCCTGGTTCGACAGCATCCCAAATGGTCCCTTGTGCACTGCCCATTGCCATGAATAATTCCTGGTGCAGAGCCAGGAGTAATTCCTGAGAATCACTGGATGTGACCTCCAATCACAATCACAATCACAATATCCCGTTAATCACCGATTTCTCAGGTGGGCTCAGTAACATCTCATTTCGTCCTTTCCCTGAGATCTTAGGAGTCTATTTCGACTTTGCCCTCCTAACGATGTTGCACTGGGGGCTCTTCAGGGTCAGGGGAATGAGATCCAGCTTGTTACTGGATTTTGCATATCAATACACCATGGGAAGCTTGCAAGGCTGTCCCATGGGGGCAGGAAACTCTCAGAAGCTTGCCAGTTCCTCCCAGAGGGAGAAGTAGACTACAAGATATCGCTTTTGAGAGCTTGCTTTTAAGTCTCTGGATGTTGACCATTGATGGGATTACACACACCTGGGTTCCTCTGCTGGTACCTTCATGCATGAGGCCTGTCCGAACGTGTAGAGAGGAACCTCCAGCATGGCTGCAGCTAGGTTCCGGTGGTCTTCGGCCGCCGAGAGCTCTGCTTGGGGTGGGGAGGGAAGCTGGAGCCCATCCCCTCCAAGGGGCCCCAGGGAAGACAGCCAGGCGTGCGGGCAAGAGACTGTCTTGTGACCCCAAGATGTGGATGTGACCCCAAAATCAAAATATTAAATAATTCAAAAGAAATACAAAATATTTTGTTTGTATTTTGTAGCTTGTTACTTTGTTATGCTTATTTGTTAGTTCTAAGACATTCTGATGCTATATTTAAGGTTGTATACGTATATTATCATGTCATCCGTAAAAGGAGATACCTTAGCTTTTTTATTCAGTTTGAATCACTCTCTTTACCTTGCTGGATTTCTGGTTCAAGGATACCACACCAGTTTGAATAAAAGTGGGGAAAGTTGAAATTCTTGCCTTTTGCTGAAAATTTAATGCTTCCAGGATTTTTTTGCCATTGAATATAGTGTTGACTGTAGGTTTGTTGTAGGTATAACTTTAGAAATCTTAAAAATTCTACCATGAGTGGAGACTGAATCTTGTGAAAAAATTTTTATGCACCTGTTAACATGATCTTAGCTTTTTATTCTCTTTTGTTGATATGATACATTATATTAATCAATTTCTGTCTATTGAACCATTCTTGCAACCTTGGAGTGAATACCACTTGATCTCAGTGCATGAGACTTTTGATACACTGTTGGCATTAGTTTGCTAAGGCTTTGTTAAGGATCTTTATATCAGTATTCATTATGATATCAGTAATTTATTTTTGAGCAACATCACTATCTAATTTGAATTATGATAATGTTGGCATCATAGGAGGTGTTAGGAAGAATTCCTGTTACTTATTTGGAGCAATTTGAGAAGAATAGGTAGTAGGTCTTCTTTGAATACTTCATAGAATTCAACAAAGAATATCTGTACAAAGACTTTTTGTCCTTGGGATATTTATTTTTAGTTATTTTTTCAATTTCCTTTCCCATGATTGGTTTGTTCAGGTTTCTGATTCCTGATTCCTCCTGATTCAATTATGAGAAATTTATGATTCTAAGAATTCATTAATTTCTTTTAGGTTTTCCAGCTGAGTGGAATAAATTTATTCTTAGTCACCTATTATAATAGGTTATTATAGGTTATAATAGGCTTTTATATTTTTGATGTGGAATAATTTCTCCCATTTCACCTATGATAGAATTTGTTTGAATATTTTCTCTCTTCTTTTTTGTGAGTCTAGCTTGTTAATTTTTTAAATTCTTTCCAAAAAAGCTCTTGGTTTTCTTGATCATTTGTATTATTTTCTTGATGTTATAAATGTCCTTAGTTGATGATTTTCTGAGAATGTTTGTCTCCCTTCAATTCCAAGTGATAACCCTACTGTGTTGGAGTTTCTTTATATTTAAACCTTGTATAAGCCATCCCATTCCCTTCTTTTTTATAGAGTCTCATTAGAAAAATCTGCTGTGATTATTATGTCTTTTCCCATGTATATGAGTTTTATTTCTCTCTTGCTGCTTGAAGAATTCTGTCTGTCTTTGGTTCTTGTTATTCTAAATACAATATATCTTACTGTTTTGTTTCAGTTTGATTGGATTGGCACTTTTTGGGTTTCTTGGATTAGTGTTTCTACTCCCTTTCAATTAGGGAAGTTACCAACAATTAATTCTTCAACTAATTTTACTTCCCTTCTCCCTCTTTCTTCTGCTCCTGGTATTTCAATGATTATGAGTTATTTTTCTCATATATTCTCTCATTTATTGTTCTTCCTTTTTCTATTGCCTCCCTTTTTCCTGGTGGATCTGTACACCACATATCTGAGTTTACTGATTTTACCTTCAGCTTTATCTATTTTGCTACTGACACTGGCTACAGTATTCTTTATTTATTACTTACTATAGTTTGGGTGAAATCTTTAAAATAATATTGACTTATTTTGATGGACATAGTGACCTCACCTCTAAACAACTTAAAGGCCTAAGACCCTTGAATGACAATGACAAAAGTGTCCTTTTCTTATCACCATTCTCATTCTTACCACCCATTTCCCCTGTTTTGTCCTTTATCTCTTTTGCTCTTATTTGATTGCATTCCTTTGTTTTATTAGTCTATCTTAAAGTTTATTGATTCTCTGTTTTAATGTAGATTTTAGATTATTGAGCACCAATGGGGTTGTTGTTCCAACATCTTCTCTGAGAAGATTAGAAAGACCTGACATAATTGGGAATTGCCTGAACTTTTGTCACCCTCTGTTAACCAGACAGAGTTCCTTAGCTTTAAATGTGTTCCCGATGCTTAGGATGCTTAATTTTCTGAAGGGTGTGACACTGGCCAGTCCTATTCCAGTATGTTCCTCACCAGTGGTGTGCTGTCAATTGCTTCCCAGGAACACATGTTTGCCTTGGGGCTCTGTCTCCTCCGGAATGGCCTAGTCTTGGCAAGATCCTTGGAGGCTGTGTGCAGGTCTGACCCCATGGTTTTGGAACTCATGCTCTGGGTCAGTTGGCCTGCTCTGGGTGTACACTGGGATGTGCCTGAAATTAGAAATATTTCTAATTGGCCCTGAGTTTGGTACTGGTGAGTTTGGTACTGGGACTCTGGATTTGGTACTGTGACTCTGGATTTGGTACTGGGGCTCTGGGTTTGGTACTGGGGTATGGGTTTGGTAATGGGGATCTCACACTGGGGTCTAGCTGAATGGTGCTGGACCCGGGAATGGCAACGGCCCTTGTAAACTTTTTTTTAATTTTTTTTAAAGGAATTGAGTATTTCCTGTCTCTACCCACTAGCGATGATTTCAGAGATATAAAATCTACTTCAATACCAAATAAATTCTCTGTTTGCAATTCAGTGGAGGTTTTTATAGATTATTTCAAATGTTCAAAATCATTTATACATGAAAAAAAATCATCCTCAATTAGGAATTAATCTCCTCCTCTGGAAAAATGTTACTAAATGTATGACTTGGTGCACATCAAGGTGCACAGAAAATTTGCTCTAAATAAATATTTTAGCATTGTGACTATTAGGAAGGCACAAGCCACATTACTATGCTACAAGGCAAAATAGTGAAAGAAAAAGAAATTGAATTAGGCTTTAAAAAGAGACATTTTAACATTTAGACTCCCATCTATTAAATATTGTTACCTCTTTTATCTTTTAAATATTTTTATAATAAAATAAAAATTTATTTAGAGAGGGGACCTTATAAAACGAAAAAAGAGTGAGTAAAAATAATGACCAGTTTGTCTTCTTATGTTAAATAATGGACTCTCCGAATAAATGGATAATTTATCTAGTACTATAAAAATATAAAAATATAAGCCCCTATAAGGCTACAAAACTACTTTAAGAAATTCTTTCATATACCAGAAAAATATATGTCCCATCTAGGTTTCTACTCCTGTTTCTCTTCTAAATATGCATTCAACTTCCCTGATAAATTAATTTCTTCCTAAAACAATAGCTTTCAGTACATCATCTATACTAATGACTCAATTGCATAGTTTTTGTGCACTACTACATGTAAAATTTAAAATTCTTTTACATCTGTCACCATGCACTAAGAGTCTTGTACTTTTTAATATGAAGGACATGTCCAACCTCTATTTTAATTGGCAATTTTCTGTTTTCACAAAGTTTTACAGTCTTTGACTATCTACCTTAAAAATTCAACATTTGATACGTCAAGAATGTTGCTGTCACTGTCATCCCATTGCTCATCAATTTGCTCGATGTTACCAGTAACATCTCCATTGCGAGACTGGTTGTTACTGCTTTTGGCATATCGAATACGCCATGGGTAGCTTGCCAGGCTATGCTGTGTGGGAAAGGTGCTCTTGGTAGCTTGCCGGGCTTTACGAGAGGGGCGGAGGAATCAAACCTGGGTCAGCCGCATGCAAGGCAAACGCCCTACCCGCTGTGCTATTGCTCCAGCCCACATCAAGAATATTTAATATAAAATTACCTATAACAAGAATACTACTGATTATTTTCTATATCTTAATTGATAAATAACATTATTTGTAGTACTGTGGCAAAGTAATTTTAAATTACAAGTACTAAATGTACTTGAGAATATGAATTGACTCACCTTGCCTTGTAAATGAATGTTGCTGCGGATTATATCTCGTACTTCATCCTCAGTGTCTTTCTGTCAAGAAATAAATATTAACTGAAAGAAGTCTGATAATACAGCAACTGTCACACCAAGAGATGTAAATCAAACCTCTTTGAAATGGTGCACATGTGAACAAGCACCATTACTGTTAATATGTGCCACTCACATGAAAAAATGCTCTGCATCGCTAATCATCAGGGAGATGCAAATCAAAATAACAATGAGATATCATTTTATACCACAAAGATTGGCATATATCATGAAGAACAAGAACAACCAGTGCTAGTGTGGATTCGGGGAGAAAGGGAATCTCCTTCACTGTTGATGGGAATGTCGATTGGTCCAACCTTTTTGCAGAACAAAATGGGCATTCCTCAAAAAGCTATAAATTGAGCTTCCATATGACCCAACAATAACACTTCTATCAATATACCTCAGCCTGCAAAAATACACAAGCAGAAATGACATATGCACTTGTATGTTCACTGAAGCACTGTTAACAATAGCCAGAATCTGGAAACAACTCAAGTGCCCAAGAACAGACAGTTGGTTAAAGAAATTTTGGTATATCTACACAATAGAATACTATGCAACTATTAGAACGAAGATAAAGTCATGAAATTTGCTTAAAAGTGGATGGACATGGGGAATATCATACTGAGTAAAATGAGTCAGAAAGAGAAGGACAGACATAGGATGACTGCACTCATTTGTGGAATATAAAATAACATAGTATGAGGCTAATACCCAAGGACAGTAGAGACAAGAGTCAAGAGGATTGCTCCATGGTTGGAAGGCTGCCTCATGAGCTGGGGGAGAAAGCAATTGGGATAGAACAGGATCCACTAAGTCAATGATGGTTGGAGGGATCGCTTGGGACGGGAGATGTGTGCTGAAAGTAGACAAAGGATCAAACATGATGGCCTCCAAGTATCTGTATTGCAAACCATAATGCCCCAAAGTAGCGAGAGTAAAAAGGAAAGTGCTTGCCAAAGAGGCAGGGGTTAGGGTGAGGTGGGGGTGATGGGAGGGATAATGGGAACACTGGTGGTGGAAAATGTACACTGGTGGAGGGATGGGTATTTGATCATTGTATGACTGAAACTCAATCATGAAAGCTTTGTAACTATCTTGAGGTGATTCAGTTTTTCAAAGAAGTCACACAGTGGGGAGAGGCGTTCTCATAACAAGTTTTGAGGGTTCTCACAATGATTTATTTCCCAGCCAAGCTCTGACTCACTAAAAAAACCAAAAATATAACTCCACAGTTAAGTGCAATAAGGCTCTTGGGAACTTCATTTTGCTTCACAACAAGACAGGGAACAGAAACATGTCCCCAGGGGTTCAGTCAAAAGTATGTCTCCAGAATCTCTGAAATAGCCTTAGCAATTATCGGAAATCACTGAATAGTTTTATTACTTAGTAACATCACCTATGATTGGGAATGACACAAAACATAACCTGAGGATTAGAGGGCAGAGAACAACTGAGAGATCTACACCTGTGCAGCCCTTGCTGCCCAATCTCTAGGCAATCTGCTCATCGTAGGGCATCAAACTCTGTGGGTAGAGGATCCCTCCACATGGGATCAGGGTGAAGACAATATGTCCTCCGATTTAGATAAGTATAAAACAGCAATCTCATTTTTGGTAGAATGAAGAGAAAAATAGGAACTATCTAGAATGCTTGAGAATTTAATTCTTCATGCTTGCAAACCAGAACAGCCAATGTAGAAGATACACGTTATCTAACCACAGTGTCGTGCATCATGCTTCTAACGTTGACCAAATCTCACTCTGGGAACTTGAAGATATCTCTGACCATTGGTCTTATATAATAGTTCAGATGAAATTAATTTTTTTGACTATCAGTGACTTCTTTATGTCTTCTCTATTTATATCTTAGATATTCCCAGAAGAATATTAATATAGTTTTGAATTGTTTAAAATAGTCATCGAAAAGATCGACAGTCATTGCATCTGAATCTGAGAAGCCTTCACAGAAAGACTATAGATTGCAACCTGTAATGCAAATAAAATACTGACATAAAGAAGGCAGTTAAAAGAGTCTGGACAGTTGAGACTCTGGACATAAAAATGATCATTATCACTGGTAAGAAAAATAAAAAACAACCTTACCATACTGAACCGCATTTTGGCAAGAGCAATGAGCTCCTGATCTCCGGGGGCACAAATGTTTAATCCAATGGGCAGCAAACGCTTCAAAGCTGCTACAATAAGAGAGGTCTGCATGGAATAGCGATCTCCTTTTCGCTTCATTTTCTTCCTTTCCTGATCAGAAACAGCTGCCTAATGAAAAAAGATTAAGTGTTAACAATCTGTGGCTATTTTTCTCACATACAGAATGACAAAATTTTTCTAACCTGCCGCGGTTTCAGCTCCCTTATTCCCTAGTTTCTATTTTATTTTTCTTTGGGGGCTACATGCAGTAAAGCTCGGGATTTACTCCTGCACTTAGGGATCACTCCTGAAGATGCCAGGGGAACCAAATGGGGTGCCAAGGATCAAACCCAGGTCTATGCATGCAGGGCATATAGCCTGCTTACCATATTATCTCTCTATACTCTCTAGTCCCTGTTTTTGAAAATTCAACTGTGGATCCTATTTCTCTTTCCCTCTAAGCCTCTTTTGTTAATGTTTGTTCTATAATCTCAAAGTTCTAAGTCATTACAATTCACTGATATGCATTTCTGTATAATTCTGAAAGGAAAAGAAGCACACTGCAATATTAGAAAAGCAGATGATATGTGAACTTTTATTGAAATTTCATTTACTTTGTATTTCAATGCTTAAGAGAAACATTAAGAATGAATTACTGAGTTTTATCTTGAGAAATACTTGCTTTGCCAAAAACACACAGGCATATATATATATATATATATATATATACATATATATGTACATATATATAGAGAGAGTGTTATAATAAAATTCATGTTTATAATAGATTGTTTCCCAAAGGCCTAAAGCTTCTCTGTTGGAAAGAAATCTACCATACCAATCAATGTTAACTAAACCTCTGGAATTATCTCTGGCTGCTATAGCTGGATGATCTATAAGGATTTGATAGCACAGTGGGTAGGACATTTGCCTTGCACATGGCCGACCTGGGGTCGATTCCTCCGTCTCTCTCAGAGAGCCCAGCAAGCTACTGAGAGTATCCTGCCCGCACGGCAGAGCCTGGCAAGCTACCCATGGCATATTTAATATGCCAAAAACAGTAACAACAAGTCTCACAATGGAAACATGGAGACGTTACTGGTGCCTGCTCGAGCAAATTGATGAGCAACTGGATGACAGTGCTACAGTGCTGCCCTCTTGCCACAAAGTTGCCTCAATTTTTCACTAAAGAGTCAGTATACCCAGATTCTGTACCTGCCTGCTTTACCACACCGAGTTAAAACATTCCTAAGCACTCTAACATGTGTATGTGAAGCCAGAGAACAGCATCTACTAATGCCAACCCATTAAAGTTACAGTCAGACATTTTAGAGAACGGTGAAACAAATCATTGCAATACCTTAGACATTTTTGACTTGGTGTCAGTAATGAGGAAAGACATATTATTGATCTCATTCTGTACCACGAAGTTCTGCTCTTCCCTCTTGAAATTCTAGGAAATTGCAAAGAAGATTTCAGTCAAAACCATATGGATAGGAAGTATGTATAATTAATTATTACCCATAATCCAGTGTTTCTATGAAGATAAAGTACTAATCTATAATTCATGGTGAAAATAAACAATTTCTGTTGAATACCCAGTGAGGGAGATTGGGTAGGGGCAAAACATCTGGGAACTAGATATAAATGTGTAAGTTTCAAAGATGGGAAAATTGAGGCTACAAAAGTTTAAATAACAATCTACAAATCCAAGAATAGCTACTTGATCTCTCATTCAATTGGTGAAAAGTATAGATGTTGCTTCTGAAACAAACATTTTCAAAGGGCATATATAATTATAATGGAAGTTCCATTTCTGTTTTTCTGATTATTTCTATTTTTCAAATAACATAAAATAATTATATTCACTTTTAACTTAGAAACATAAAAACAGGTAAACAAAGAGCAAACACAAAATTAAAGTGGAATTGAACAATTTTTAAAAAGAAGCTAATATATGCTATCCTCTTTCAGATGAAAAATCTCCAAATAAAACAATCTCATAATAGTATCTAAATAGGGTGATATTTGAAAACTATAAAAAAAGTGTGCAAGGATAGCAAAAAGTCTAAATCCTGAATATAATTTAGTTTATATTAACATTCTAGCTTTATTATTAAGAAGACTGTCGAGAAAGTTTCATCTTTAATATTAGGAGAATAGTCCATATGAGTCATATAAACATATATGAGTTTTTAACAACAGATGATTCAAAAGCACATAGTCATATTTTTATTATTGAAAGGTTCATTAAATATTCTAAAAAATACTAATTATTATAACCATGTTCAAAATTCTGCCTTTCATGTAAATTCAAGATTTTTTTTTTTTTTTGCTTGATGAAGCTCAAGACTTTCTGCTGTAAGAAAACATGTAGGTTTTTCTTCCTGGAATATGTATCTTGTTTGATTGTCTCCATATTTCTTTGCTTATTTCCACCCTGGAGAAGCAGAATTCTCTCAAACATGGACTTTTCTCTCCCTTTACCCTCAGATCTTTCTAAATGAATTTCATTTAAAAACACTCTTGTTTCACACACACACACACAAAATGGTAATTTTGATTTTCCTAGGTTCATTACTCCTGGACTCTAGATTTCAAAATTTTGTTTGGATGTATCCCAAATGATTTATGTATTTCAATGTATTTCATGTATTATTTCTGTGTAACTATATGCATTATGTATTTTTGTACTTGAGGCAAAAGTTTTATTGAAAGAAAGTTCTAAAGAAGTGGGGAGAAATAGAAAAAGAGAATGAGAAAATTCTTTCTGTTTTCTAATGTATATTTTCCTAGTGCGTGTTGCAATATACATCTTAGATTTAAGTTTGATAGTTTCCTCAGATAGTCAATAAATACTATTTTATATCCTGAATTAAGTGTGAATTTGTTTTAAAACATTGTTTTCAATTAATCTAAGCTATATAATAAAATTATCATATAATAAACAGATTACAAAATAAACTGGGTGGTGGGAGATATTTGAAAAAATAAAACTGAATCTTTTGTGTTCCTTTGTCAAAGTCCCATAGAATCATATTACAAAAATCCCAAACACTTAAAATAATTGGGACCAAATATTACTATTACCCATATTTTGCAAGTGATTAAAATAATTGCATTGTACATTCAAGTTTCAGTTATAGCTAACACCCCTTTCAGACAAAAATACATAGTCCTCTTTACAGCACATAAAGTAGTGAAAGTTCACTAAAGAGGTACTTAACAGAACTTATCAACAGAATATCTAGCAGGAGCTTTATCTTATTCTAAGCTGTTAGTGAAATCAGATTCATTTGGAGATAAATGTGTGAAAATGGAACAAATTTATAATAGTGCCTTTACAAGTAAAACATGTCAATCTTGAATTAGAAACATATGAGTTTAGCCCAGTGTTTATCAAACTGAGGCAGGAATATTTCCGATAGAAATATATTATGTAAGATATGGTATATTAGATAGAACAAAAATATCAATACAGAAAAAAATCCTGGATGATAACTATGGTACACATCTCTCTATATCCTTTCCCCCTGATATTTAGAAAAAAAATTAAAAATCAGTGATTTTTTAAAGGTAAACTAAAAATTAAAAAGAATATACCTTCATGCTCCAAACTTTCTAGGAGAAAGTTTTGTTTTGTTTTTTTCTCTCCTCAATGGTTAAATGCTATTTCTAGACAAGTTTGATAACCACTACTAATTAAGGGATTAGAAATCTGCAATAGGTTTAAAGCCTTGGACATAAATCAAATAATGACATTTATCATTTTTTTCCCTACTTACATGGGATTTGGACCAGTAGATAAATACTTCTGCCACCATCCGAAAAAGATCCTCTGCTTCTGGGTTTGGTTCCTTTAGCCACTTTGCCCTGGATCCATAATAAACAAAGAAGTTCCTTAGTTACTCCTTAAAGTTAATTTCCAAAAAAAAATCACCCTCCCAAAGTTAAATTTGAAACCAAGGAACCAAGGATGGACATGCTGACCAGAGTTGATACATGCTTTCAATCAATGTATAGGAGGTTTCATTTAAAAACGAAAACACCCAACATTAAAATTGCCAAACTTCTAACTTCCACATATGAAAATCTACTATAACACTTCTTCGGAATATAATTTCTGGTACAAAATTGTTAAGATCTCTGCGTAAAAATAAGCTTAGCAACAACACTGAGCAATAATCATGAATGGACTTGTTGCTAAGTTGACAGTGAGTAAATTGTTTTAGCAATTCAACTGGAATCTTCGTAGTCACAAGATTATGAATGAGTTAGAGAAATTCATCACTTTTGATCATTATACCTGTTATAGTCCACAAATCTAATTAAGAGAGGGTAGAAGGCATAGAGATCTCTGGCCAGTGTGGTAAACTCATCTAGAATAAGAAGTTCTGCCTCCGACATATCCCCTCTGGCCTCGGCTTTCAGATGGTCTTCTTCAGATACCACCATCGCTGCCTTTTTCTTGAGTTTTTCCATTAATGGCAAGAAATGAGTTTTCAAGAGTTGAGGTTTCACTTTGTTTATAATAGGCTGGGAAAATACTGTTTGAAGATAGGCATTAGTATTCTGCTCAGCATAAACAATCACTAAAATGAGGACAGATTGTAATTACATGTGAAGCATAATTTAAAATCTCTGCTCAGTACATGACTTCTTTTAGGATCCAGCCCTACTTTGTTCACTTGTCTAGTTCAAACTAAAATTATTACTGAATTGAATTTGAGGTGCCCCCACACTTTAAAAGAAAGACTGTCAAAAGTATATATCTATATGGGGCAAGGGAAGGTGTTTATTTACTTTGGAAATCAGCACTTTTACACAATAAAAATATCCAAATAGAAAAGTCCTTTTAGGAGAATTATGCAAATGAAATAATTCTATGAGATTGCATAGAGTTATCTCAGTGAAACTGCCTCATACTTCTCCTGATGGAAGTTAAGTTACATAAAACACTTTTCTTATATGTACTAACCAATATAGATGTTGGCAAGGGGCTCAAAATATTAGAATATTAATAATGATTTTTTTCTAAAATACAGTCCACATATATGCAACTTTTACAGAAAAAATATTTTAATAAATTTTAAGGGGGATAAGATAAATATCACTGTCACTGTCACCTTGTTGCTCATCAATTTGCTCGAGTGGGCACCAGTAACATCTCCAGTTTTGAGACTTGTTGTTACTGTTTTTTGCATATCTCATACGCCCCGGGTAGCTTGCCAGGCTCTACTGTGCGGGCAAGATACTCTCGGTAGCTTGCTGGGCTTTCCGAGAGGGGCGGAGGAATCGAACCCAGGTTGGCTGCGTGCAAGGCAAACGCCTTACTGCTGTTTTATCGCTGCAGCCCAAGATAGATATGAAAACATTTAAATCACCAGTAAGTAACCTACCCATTATGAACATACTGACATATTTAGAGTATTTGTCGAGAGATACCTCTTAACTACATAGTATACTGCATATCAACATTTATTCACCTATTCTTATTTGAAATTTTAAAAATGCCCTTTATTTGCATGCAGAGGCAGGTGTTTGGGTCACATCTGGTAGTGCTTAGTGCTTGCTCCTGGTTCTGTGTTCTAGAAACATCCCTGGCATTGCTGATGGGGAATATATGTGATGATGAGAATCAAACTGGGATTGGCTTTGTGCAAGGAAAGTGCCTTAAACCCTGCACTGTCTTTCAGGTCAAAACTCTTCTTTAAAAAATCTTCTTTATATTATAAGCATTTTTATTTTAGTTTCTGGGAAAGTTTTATTAAAGGGGCATAGTTTACAAAGTTACTGATAGTTGCATTTTAGGCACACAATAATTCAACACCAATCCCTCCTTCAGTGTCAACTTCCCTTCACCAGTGTTCCCAGATTCGCTCCCCGTCCCCAACCCCACTCCATCCCTGCCTTCCAACTTGACAGGCACATTACAAAGTTTCAATGGTTGCTGCTTAGATCTCAAGTCTTTGGTTTCTACTGAACCTGTGTTTTGGGTATATGCTCTACCCCTCGCTCATAGCTCTGGTATAGCTTAAGCCCTGATGTCTTTAACCCATTACTTCTTGTTCTCTTCCTCCCCACTCAATTTCTTTCCTTCTCTGTCTCCTCTCTAAACACTAAGTATCCCCCTTTTACTACAATACATCTCCTCAATCAGTATTGAATATTAGAAGCATTTTCTAAAGAATAACTGTAGCACTGTAGCACTATAGTCCCGCTATTCGTCGATTTGCTCGAGCAGGCACCAGTAACTTCTCCATTGTGAGACTTGTTACTGTTTTTGGCATATTGAATATGCCACAGGAAGCTTGTAAGGCTCTGCCGTGTTGGCAGGATACTCTCAATAGCTTGCCGGGCTCTCCGAGAGGGATGGAGGAACCGAACCTGGGTTGGTTGCATGCAAGGCAAATGCCCCACCTTCTGCGTTATCACTCCAGAATAACACCATACTAAAATCTTCATATTTAACTATGTTACAATCATCCTGTATGTGGTTGTGTACGCTCTTTTTAACCATACTTCAGTGGTTGGATATTTAAATAACTCCCAATATGCAATTAAATAGTGTGATGACAGATCAACTTAAATGTAAGTAGTTGGCTATATCCCTGATTATGCTTTTCAACACCTATGTAAAATAGATGCTAAACATGGGTGCTTCAAACTACAATTTTATTTTGTCTCTTCGACAGAATCATACTTTCTGACTGCTTGTTTACTGATTAATGTGAAATAAACTGTCAAAGCAAAAAAGAAAATGGAAAAGAAATTGTCAAACTAGGGCCAGAACGAAAGTAGTGGAAGATAATACCGGGCGCATTCAAGGCAAGGGAGGGAGTTTGCCTTGCACTTGGCTGACTTGGGTTCAATCCCTGGCTCTCCATATAGTCTTCCAAGTGTGCCAGGACCCCTGAGCACAGAGCCAGGAGTAAGCCCTGAGCATTGCCAGCTATAAAATAAACAAACAAACAAAAGCACAAACAATAAACATAGCCGGCCCAATTTTTTTTAAGTCAAACTAGGTAAATATTTACTTAAAAATGGTAATTAGGGAAAGAGATGGACACAGAATGATCTCTCTCATGTACAAGATATAAAGAAACATACTAAGAAAAGAAAAAAAATGTCCAAAGGAAATAGAAACAAAGGACATTTCCAGTAGGAAAGGTTGGGGCCCAGCCCGACTGTTAGAATGAGCCTGTGGAGACTGACCCGCAGGCGGGCAGAAATAGGCCCCATGAGAATGGGCGAGCCAGGACCCATGTACCCGGACTGGTCTGCATAGGGATAACATCTCTTCCTTTGACTGCCTTTTAGCTCTTAGAATAACATAGACGCAATCTCCCCTTTCTCACAGGTCCCTCGCCCAGCTCAGCTTTGGCATTCGGAAGTTCTCCCACATCCCCTTATCACTCCAGGTGTAAGAGGCTGGAGCTCCTGGTGCCAGGCTGCTTGGCCTTGCATTCCTCCTTGGAGGCTGCGACCTTTGGTGACAGAACAATGCAGCCTGGATGTCTTGGTGTCCCTCCTGGAACCCATTTTCCGTTAATGCTTTTTATTTTTTGTTCTGAGGGCATTAGATGTATGTACGTAGGATAATAAATAAAAGAGGCTGTGGGGCGCTTCTTCGCTGCTTTGCTGCTGAAAAAGAGCAAGGAACCTCTCCCACAAATCTCATTTCTCTCGTATCTCTTATCTCAGGGCCCCTGACCGAAAGAATATTCACACAACAGGAAACATATCACTGGGGGATTGGCGGGTGGCAGCAGGTTATATGAGGGAAAATGGTATGGGGAAAAACAAGCTTAAGAAATGGTGCAGGGCAGTGGTGAATTGGGAGGAGGAGGTCAGCACTGAAAGTGCTCAAGTATTATTCACGAAGTCCTATCTGCAACAATACTGTAAACCATAGTGCCAACAATTATTAAAAAGTGCTTATCAGAGGTAGGATGGGAGAGAAATAGTGGGCTTTGGTGGAGGGAAGTGGACACTGGTACAGGCTGGAACACGGTATGCCTGAAACAATGATGAATAACTCTGTAATGCATGGTGACTAACTGAAAAAAAAAATTAAAATGGTAACCAGGGACAAAAAGATAGCACATTTGGTTGGGTGCTTGTCTTACATGCTGCCATCCCAGTTTCCATTTTCAGCACAACATCTGGTGCTCGGAGCACCACTGGGAGTGATCCTTGAACACAGAGTCCGGAATAAGCCCTGAGCACAGTCAGGTGTAACCCCCAAATAAAACAAAACAAAAAGTGGTAACTTCACGTAATGTAACCCAATGCATAATATGCCAATTTTTTTTTAAAAAGAGCAGCATGACAGAAATAATATTTTTCGCACAGAAGAATATGCTCATAAGTCAGAGTGAAGTGCCAGTCAATAGCAAAATGTAGTCTTCTGTGGATTGCAAATCTCTTCAGAAGTGAGACAACAGTAGTCGGCACATGTGCTCCCAATTTCTTACCTGCCAACCTCTTCATCCAGGCTCCCTCATCGATCCCCAAGTTATTATATATGATTTTCAATATATTCCCCAGAAGTGTGTTCATGTGCTCTGAGCTCAAAGCGGTACAGCACATTTCTGCCCTTTCCAGATTGTTTTCGGGGCCGTGCTCCCACCACCGAGACATGTAGCTACACAACATGGGTAGTATCACTTCCATTACATGTGGCATCTGAGTGTAGCGAATGCCAGATTCTGCCAAGTCCACAATTTCTTCCATAAGTTTCTCCAAAGACGGTATATTTGGACAAACATCTTCCACATTTGCTGGCAAATTGAGAGCTGGGGAAACATGTCGGAAAAAGATCTGTGTTCAGTTAATGAAGTGATATTAATGGACAGCGGGTTTTGCACATCTCTAATAGTCACAGGCAACCATTTCCTCTGGGCTTCGATATAGCAAAACCTGGCCAGTCTTCAGCTGGCTCCTTTTGTCCATTGCTCAAGGCAGCTATCTCCAGCCAACTTTCCCCCTCAAATTTCTATACTACAACCACCTCCTTAAGCTTAGCAAATAAATTGTACCTCAGAGCACACATGGATATCAAATGTTTCTGCCTACATGTCTAATATATCTCATCCCACCTTTCTATGCATTCCTAACTTTAGACAGAAGGAATCTGGGGTCTAAGGTATCACCTATATATTACTGAGAAGAGCCTAGACCATTGAACTGACCTTGGTTAGGGCTATATTTTTAGTTCCTTGATATCTAAGTCTCATCCCCAGCAATGGACATCTTCTTATATAGATCTTACACCCACATAGTTTAGTTTTCAGATGCTCTCCCATTCATAGTACTAAAGTGTACCTTATTCTTCAAGTTGCATCACTGAACAAATTTCCTTCTCTTTCTCTCTCTCTCTTTGTTGTTGGGTCACACCTAGAGGTTCCTAGGTCTTGCTCCTTGCTCTACACTCAGGCAGTGCTCAAGGGACCACCTGGAGTGCCAGGGATCTAACCTGGTCTGCTGCATGCAAAGCAAGCTCCTCACCACTCCAGCTCCTGAAAATATTTCCCTTATTAAATTCAAGGACTTTAGTCTTTTATAACTCTTTTTTAAAAAGTAACTTTTATTTTGTGGTCTCCCAAGAAAGAGAACAGGGTGAAATTTGAGGCAATACTCTGCTAACAGGACTAGCTGTTGGCAATATATAGAAGAGTTAAACCCCATGGTTCCCTGGGTGCTATTTAATGCCAGGATTCAAAGGTTCAAAGGCACCTCTGTTGACCCTTGAGCTATCTCTCTACTGTCTGGGATGTGTGTGTGTGTGTGTGTGTGTGTGTGTGTGTGTGTGTGTGTGTGTGTGTGTATGTGAGAGAGAGAGAGAGACAGAGAGACAGAGAGAGAGTCAGAGACAGAGGCAGAGAGAGACAGAGAGAGAGACAGAGAGAGAAAGAGGATTGAGATTTTAATACCTGCTTAGTTTTTTTGCGGTAACATTGGTTTTCAAGAGTGTAAATACTTATTAGAACTCTCTTGTAGAGTCTTTTTGGATGGTTCTTTACATTTTTAATTTAATGTATTTTTAGGTAACATGTTTTCAACAGTGCTAATGCTTACGGTTTCAATGCATAGTTACCACATCTTAACACCACCAAAGTGCCCAAGGCCTTGCACCAATTTGCTTATGCACCTGGAGTTGTCCTCTTCAATCTTCCCCAACACCTCCCCTTTATTTGGCGATCTCAGTTTGGTAATGCAAGGCCAGGGGTTTGTCATCATCTGAGAGTGTCTATTCCTCTGTTTTTTTCCCTCTACATACCGTAAGTCAGTGAAATCACCGGTACTTGTCCTTCTCCCTTCAGACTTTGCTTATAATAGCTTCCAGTTTTACCCAAGTTGCAGTGAACCTCAGGGCTTCATATTTAATTACTACTGCCTATAATTCCATTGAGTATTTTTGCACAATTTACAGAATTTTAAATGTTGTCAGTTTCCTTTATTGATTCTTTTCTCTTTTTGAACTTAGGATTCTTTACTTCAGGAATTAGTTACTGTTTTTTTTTAATTTGCTAAGTGAAATTAAAATTAAAATTAAATAATGATGAATTTTAAAAAATTCTTTACTTGAAAAAATTAGCCATAAAATCAGAATAACATGAGTTACACAGAGACAAATCTTATTGAGAGGTATATGTCTGAGAATAGCAAACAGATTGATGGCGAGACAAATTTTTAAAAATATTTAAGTCTGCTGAAAAAATAACTAAATTTTAAGATACTATATTGGAATAAGGAGAACCAAGCCAAAAGATACATAGGAATTTGCTGCATAATATATAGACTTCAAGTGGCTGACTCTGGTTCAATCTTAGCACAGCATCTGGTACCCTGGGATGCCAGGAGTAGTTGTGAGCATCAACAAATATGGCCCCAAATTTAAAAAAAAATGAAATAGTACTGTGGGTAGGGCATTTGCCTTGCACACAGCTGACCCGGGTTTGATTCTTCCGTCCCTCTCAGAGAGCCCAGCAAGCTACTGAGAGTTTCATGCCCTCACGGCAGAGTCTGGCAAGCTACCCATGGTGAATTTGATAAGCCAAAAACAGTAACAAGTCTCACAATGGAGACAGTACTGGTGCCTGGTCGAGCAAATCAATGAACAATGGGACAATAGTGTGTGTACTGCATAGAACATAACTCATGTCGTTACATTTTAGTTTAATATCTCAAATACTGGACTCATTTCTTGCATTACCTGCTCTCTCCCGTGAAGTCTTAGTATTGTAGATAGAGTAAATATTATGCTTGTTGAGGTGGGTCTCCAAATATGCTACGGGAAAGGCACCAGCAAAGGCAGCCAGACATTCTCCTAAAGCAGAACGTTGTCTATAAGTAGAAAATGTTGATAGTTTATGTTATCCAAGTAAATATCCAGAGAACTTTTATTACAAATATAAGTTTAACATTACAAGGAATGATAGTGCTCCTGAAAACAGCACAAACCTAACTTCTTTATCACAAAACAAGTTGTATTTTCTATAGCAAACATGTGACATTTTAAAAAAAAGCTCACTTAGCTGGAAAGAAGTTAAATAATTAGAGCGATTAAAAACCAAACAAATATACAGAGTAGGAGACTAACACCCAAGAATAGTAGAAATAAGTACCAGGAAGTTGGCTCCATGGCTTGGAAGCCAGCCTCACATACTGGGGGTAAAGGCAGCTCCGATAGAGAAGGGAACACCAAGTAAAATGTGTTTGGAGATCTCGAGCAGGAAGGGAGATGCGTGCTGAAAGTAGACTAGAGACTGAACACAAGGGCCACTCAATACCCCTATTGCAAACCACAGCACCGAAAAGAAGAGAGAGAACAAAAGGGAATACCCTGCCACAGTGGTGGGGTGGGGTGGGGGATGGGATTGGGGATGGGATTGGGGGGTGGGAGAGATACTGGGTTCATTTGTGTTAAAGAATGGACACTGGTGGAGGGATGGGTTCTCGAACATTGTATGAGGGAAACACAAGCATGAAAATGTGTAAATCTGTAATTGCACCCTCACAGTGATTCACTAATTTAATAATAAATTAAATAAAGATCAGTAGAAAAAAAAAGAAACAAAACAAACTTATCAAATGCCCTAAAAATTTGGACATTTTCTTTCTCCTCCTCTCCCTAACTCCTCTCCTTCTCCCTTGATTATCTTCTCTCTTTCATTTCCTTCTATTTCATTTATCAGGTATTTTATATTTTATTTTTTAACATACTGATTTAGAGGAAATATTCATGCGATGTTGAGAAAACTTTAAACAAGAAATACTGATATTAATATACACAGACAATTTTCTAAACATGTTTCGTATGTAAATAAGTTCAGCCAAGCTATAATGTAGTAATAGATGCAAATACAAAAAGATCATTAATCACAGTTAAAAGTTATTTGTCACTTTCAGTGGGAGTAATGTACAAGGATTCAGATTGTCACTACTAATTTAGGAAAGCTTATATCCAAAGTCTCTCCTGCCACATAGAGATTTTTTCTCTTCTTATTTATCTACACAATCAAAATCTTAATTGAAATACTATTTATTAAGTGCAGATCAAAATGAGAAATATTTAATCATGTTACGAATTCCTTAATTTATATAGCGAATTCAATTAAGAAAATTAAGAATTATGTTACAAAGCTTTAAGTTTCTCACTAAAAAAAACAAATTTAAACTTATAATCTAATATTTTAATTTTAAAAATGACAAGGTACCTAGTCAAATAAGAAATACTGTCCCTTGAAAGACAAAATAAAGTTCAATTAAAACAATTGTTAAAAATAATTTAGGACATCAAGGAATTATAGCATCATAGATTCTGATTTTGAAACAATTTCCATTTTTTTTTCTTGAGCTTTAGTTTATTGAAGGTCTTGAAAACATACATTCTTCAGTCATACTTTTTACTATCGAAAGGTTTACAAAGTAGTTAGGAAAATAAACTTGAAAAAATAAAAATATAACTGCAAACCATACTACAAGGTAGAAATTTTCCATTAAACATAGAGAAGGCAGTATGTAATGTTTAGAGACTGTTCAAGATCCAAAAGGAAAAAAAAGACCACAACCTCTTTAAACAATTTCCATTTTTAATCCCAACACTTGTGTCACTATGGAAAAATTACATACTCTTGCAAAGTTTGGCTCCTCTTCCCAACTATACTCAAGTTGAAAAATTTATATCACATAGAGTGGGTTTGATGAATGTTTTAAAATAATGAGAAGGAATTTAAGACCATAATAGTCAAAAATATTTTATGTATGACTCCAGAGCAGGTTATTTTTTCTTAGAAGTAATTGTATTAATTCTTTCAATTTACTAATAATATATGTCATTTACTGTAAAATTTTTGTTCAATCAGTAATTCTCAGACTCACTCTAATCTGTCTTGTATTCTTGAAATTGCCATTTTTTTCTTTCAAATTATTCATTACAGTGTTACTTTAAAAAATTATTTACATTTTACTTATCTCCAAACTTTTATTTTATATTTTCCCTAATCCTAATATTGAAAATAATAAAAATTTAATTTAAAAATGATAAATAAATACAACACAGAGTGATTGCATTCATTAACATTTAAATTGATACAATGTTAACTTAAATGACTGTATAAGTTTCAGGTAAAAGTTATCATTGTTATTTTAAAATCTTTATCAACTCTTGATGTTACTGACTTTATGTGAAGAATTTTTTTTTTTTCTTTTTGGGTCATACCTGGCAATGCACAGGGTTTATTCCTGCCTCTGCACTCAGGAATCACCCCTGGCAGTGCTCAGAGGACCATATGGGATGCTGGGAATCGAACCCGGGTCAGCTGTGTGCAAGGCAAACGCCCTACCTGCTGTGCTATTGCTCCAGCCCCAAGAATTTTCTTCTTTGCATTGTTCTCTCATTTTCTCATGAACAATAGTTGCCCACTGGATGCTCCAGAGCACATCTAGGACCTCAGCACTGCTGGATATGCTCTCCCCAGAGAAAATAGTTGCCACCTTACATCTTTTTTTTCTTCTTCCTCACTCCCTCTTCCTTCCTTCCCTTTATCCCTTTCTTCCCTCCCTCCCTTCCTCCCTCCCTCCCTCCTTTCCTTCCTTCCTTCCTTCCTTCCTTCCTTCCTTCCTTCCTTCCTTCCTTCCTTCCTTCCTTCCTTCCTTCCTTCCTTCCTTCCTTCCTTCCTTCCTTCCTCCCTCCCTCCCTCCCTCCCTCCCTCCCTCCCTCCCTTCCTTCCTCCCTCCCTCCCTCCCTCCCTTCCTTCCTCCCTCCCTTCCTTCCTCCCTCCCTCCCTTCCTTCCTCCCTCCCTTCCTTCCTCCCTCCCTCCCTTCCTTCCTCCCCCTTCCTTCCTGTCACATCAAGCAGTGCTCAGGGCCACACTTCTCACTTCGTGGTCAGGGATCACTGCTGGCAAAGCTCAGCCATAAGTAGTACTGGGGTTTGAGCCCTGGTCGGCCAAGTGCAAGGCAAGCAACCTACCTGCCATACTGTCACCCAAGTCTCAAGCTATTTTTTTTCATTTGACTTTTCTTTTTTTAATCATGAGGTTAAGATTACATTAATAGACAGCATTTGTGTTTTGCTATGTGCCAGACATTGAGGTACGTGCTTTCAACACATATTTATTGTTAAATATCTCAGTAACCCTATGAGGGAGATGGAATACTGTTGTCAATAGCACAGCAGGTACGGTGTTTGCCTTGCACGTGGCCAACCCGGGTTCGAGTCCTTTGTCCCTCTCGGAGAGCCTGGCAAGCTACAGAGAGTATCCTGCCCACGGAGTATTCGACATGGCAAAAACAGTAACAACAAGTCTCACAATGGAGACATTACTGGTGCCGCTTGAGCAAATCGATGAGCAATGGGATGACAGTGATACAGTGATAACTTTCAGGTTGCAATTTCACACCTCTTCAAAATAAGTGTTATCACACAAAACCACTGCCAAAATATATACATTTTAAGAACTAAATTTTCTAAAAGAAAGTATGAAAGCAACATGACATAGTCATAGTGACAGTGAAGCAATGATATGAAATAATTTTAACTGCCCTATGTTAAAATGTACAAAATACTAACAACTCAGTCTATACTGATTTAATAATCAAACAAATCAAATTTTAGACCAGAACAGAAATTATAGACAATATGTTAATATCTATTAAAATTTACTATAGTCTAATAAATTACTAATTTTCTCTATGATGGAAGATTGCTTTCAAGTTGAAATTTAAAAAGTCTAATAAAATATTATTTTATATATGCTTCATGATTTAGAAAGCCAAAGTTGACTTCTTTGTTACACTTAAACATAAAATTCAAAAATATTTTTAATAAATCACTTTCTTAATCCAGAAGAAACTATTTCAGATGTTTTTTCTCTGCACTTTTCACATTTCTCTCATTATCTTGAGAAGTTATACTTCCCCGAAAATAATAAAAGCTATTAATCATAAACCCTACTCACATTTGATTTCTCTAATTGTTTCCTGTTGAATGTGATTAAGTCCTGGGCATAAAAATTTGTGTTCTAAGAGACTCCTGCTTATCCTTTGTCAGTCTCTAAATTGTGCCCTCATTCTTAAATGACCCAAACAGTCATTATTCAATGTCTTGAAAATTTAGTAAAATATATATCAAGATTCATGAGACAGTACCACGAATAATATTTGCAAAACAAGAATTCAAGAAGAAGAGAAAAAGAGAAAGTATAAAACATTGGTTGAAGAAAAAAAAACCAAGCATGTTCCCATTTTGAGGAATAGGTTATATATCCATATGTACAGATTCAGGAAACTGGAAACTAAAGAAGCATACCAAGCAAAAAAGCAAATATAGAGGCACAATGTAATTTAAAATGACAAAACCCAAAGAGAGAGATAGAATCCCGAAAGCAGCATGAAGTAAACAAAGATTTGCATATAAGTGAACACTTATAATACTATAAACAGATCTACCAAGGAAACTCTACAGGCAAGAAGGTTTATATAACCAATGAGTTGAATAAAAAAGACTCCTAATCAACAATACTTTACCTGAGTAGTTTAATCTTCCATATTGAAGGAATGATACAAAACTTTTCAAATAATAAACTGTTAAAGAAATGCACAATGCCTGGCCAGTAGACCAACTTTGCAAGAAATACTAATTGGTCTATAAAAGACAAAGAAACCCCACCTGGAATTAGTAACATACTTAAAATAACAAAATAGGTTCAAAAATGAGGGTGATAGGATCTCAGAATGAACTTAAGATACATTGGCTTTAAATTTAATAAGAGATATAAGATTCAAACTATAGATATAAATTTCCTGATGATCTAAAGACATAACAACTTGCTTGCAAAAACAAAACAAAAACCCAAGAAGAGGTCAATTGAATTTGATCACAACCTGAACAGGCAAATATCAGAGAACACAGGCCTTAAACGAAAGAGTACAGGGGCAGGAGCAAATAGAACAGTGGACATAGGGCATGCCTTTGATGCTGTCGACCCTGGTTTGATCACAAGTACTCAATTGGTCCCTGAGACACACCAGTAATGATCTCTGAATGATCTCTGATCACAGAGCCAGGGATATAAATTTCTTTATAATTTATATTAATAATAATAGAAACAGATTAGAAGACACAAAGAAATAGGTAACTATTCCATGCACAAGTACTGAAAGACTAACAACGTTAAAATGATTACTCAACTCAAAGCACTATACTCAGAATAACTCAAATATAATAACAGATTGGAGAGTAAAGAATTTGTAGGTATATATGCACCATAGAATACTATGAAGATGTAAGATAAGATGAAGTTTTACTTTTTGCTACAATATGTATGTAACTAGAGTGCATCATGGTAAATCAAATAATTCAGATGAAGAAAGACAAATACCAGATAACCTCACTCATATGTGGCACATAAAGAACCAAAGCAGGAAGAGATAATGTCCAATGGAATTTAACCCTCCAACTCTGACATACAAATCTGATGTTACCTCAGTGTGGGAGGATGTGCTGAAAATATCTTATGGATACTTGTGGAGGAATACAGGCATTTAATATTGGAAGAGATGTGGTAACGTTTCACCTCTAAATTTATAAACTGGGCACTCCAGAAGGGAGGAGGTACGACCCCTTCCTGCCCCAAGGGACCCAGCCCAGGCAGCTGAAAACCTTGAACTTGAGATCATGAAAACATGCAACTGCTTAATAACTGTCTATATTTGCAATTACTTTGTACTTCCAATATATAGTAAGAAGCTAGACTAGCAGAATCTTTCATAAGATAAATACTAAAGTTTAACTCATATTAAATTTGGTATTTATCATAACTGCTTTGCTTCTACCCTAATTCAATTAATTTTATTATATTCATTCAGATTTATCTTACAGATACATAGTTATTTTTAATGAGTTCCATGTCTAAATCTGGTTGTTTGATTTATCACAAAGGAAAAATTGGAAAACAAAGCTTTTTTTAACAGTTATAACAATTCAAAGTACTAATAACATAAAGTTCAAAATTCTTAAAATCTTACCTTTCTACATAAATACTCTTGCTGGTTCCCAAAGCATATAAACTAGTTAAAATTCTATAACATGATACCTGGACATCTTCCACTAAGGAAAAAAGAGAATCTCACTTGAAAAAAAATCACTCATAAATTTTCATGCAAAAATTTTAGGCTAAGACAAAAATTCCATTGTAAAGGCATACTAACATTTTTACATGTAAAGAAGCAAAATCCAAATAATATATGTGTATATGTATATACTGGATATATACAGAGGGTAGGACATTTGCCTTATAAGCAGCTGACCTGGGATCGATTCCTCAGTCCCTCTCAGAAAGCCTGGCAAGCTACTGAGAGTATCCTGCCCACATGGCAGAGCCTGGCAAGCTCCCTGTGGCATATTCGATGCACCAAAAACAGTAACAACAAGTCTCACAATGGAGATATGACTGGTGCCCGCTCGAGCAAATTGATGAGCTATTGTATCAGTGACAGTGATGTAGTGATGTATATCTATATTTGTAACACATATACTTATTCTAAAACAAAATTATTTTCTATAAAGAACTGAAATGCGCTAAAAGTCATGGAGGGATCATTTGTGCATGAGAATAACTTATTTATCAATCCATCCTAGGCTATAAAGGAGTTCTTCAAGAATATAACTTAGCACACACATATCTAGGAGGACAAGTAGATTTTTTGGCTCCTTTTTAACAAGTAATGACTATGTAATTTTTTTTTTCCTTTTTGGGTCCACCCGGCAATACACAGGGGTTACTCCTGGCTCTGCACTCAGGAATTACTCCTGGTGGTGCTCGAAGGACCATATGGGATGCTGGGAATCGAACCTGGGTTGACCGTGTGCAAGGCAAACACACTACCTGCTGTACTATCACTCCAGCCCCAACTACGTAATTTTAACTCTCAAATGAGAATGAAAATGCTGCAGGACAAAACTTTTTAGATTTTCTAGAAGAAATATTTACATAGTAGGACTGCCATAGATATTGGATTTCGAATTATAATTCTGCTATGATTTATTGGTGAAGAATACAACACTGGAGATAAACTGCATGCTGTCTATACTGCATTTAAGAAATGTACCTATTGGCTCCGATGGTTTACAACTAGGCTTGGTGTCATACCCTGTGTAAACAGTTGTTTTTACATAAAGCTACAATTCACCTGACAAACCTACAACACTGAAGGTTTGAATGGGGGGATCTACAGTCAGGAATTTTGTATGACAGGGAACAAGTGTTCTTTCATGTTTGTATCAGTAGGAGATTAGGAAAATAGGACAAAGCAATTGCTATCCATCTTTTTCCAAATAGCCTAGCAAATTCTGTAGGTATTTTATATTATCATCATCATTATCATAAGATTAATCTGCTTTGAAATCAAACTGAAATCTATGACCAGAAGATATTTGTGCCATGCGAGTAAATTAACTAGTCAAGATACAGATTTGTCTCAATTGTCTTCATATCTATTGGTAGAAAACTTTGTGAAAGTGACCTGCATTAACTTGGTAATTAGAAACTTTTTAAGACTGCATGTCCTATGGTAAAACCAAATTAGAAAATGTGAAGAAAAAACGCAGTGTAAAACTGTAAAAATTGTAAAACTTGACAGCTTGGAAGTGATTGCCTAGAGCCACTACCTTCCCGTCCGTTAGTAAATTCATGTGATTTGTTGATATCTCTATAAAATAGATCCTAAACTCAGTGTCCACCTATAAGCATTCTAATGTATAATCAATATTTGAAAGACACAGCTAATGGCATTTATAATTTTACTAAACTATTGAACTAAGTAAGGGATTTACATACATATTAGATCTTCTCCGAACTGATGCTGTCCAATATGTTCAAATAATGATGACAGCATTGGCAGCAGTGCCACGGTGGTGTAATTGATAATCTGAGTAACTCCTTTCGGTTGGTTTCGTGTGTGGGTGAACTGGCCTTGCTTAAGATTCTCCATTGTTTTCTCCAGATCCTCTGCAGCATTGTCCAGGAACGCTCTCAGTGCACTTTTGACACTCTCCAGGCCAGTCTTCATCACAGTTCTAGGAATCAAAAGTGTGGAACTTAGATCTTGAATAAGGAGCAAGTAAGATGCAAATAAACATGCCTGTACAGGGTTGACTTGGCCATAAAAACATCCATTCATCAAACTATTTTTCAATTCCACTAGGAATACTTTTAATATAGTGGAAGTTATAGTAATAATGTCCTATAAAGGCCTGACCTTTCCTAAACGGCTTCACAGTGCAATCAGTTAGTACCTAGGAGCAAAAGGCAGGGCTAATGCTTTACGTTTCTACCGATGATCTGAAAGTTATTTAGAATTAATAGAACAAACTTGATTCCTATCCACATAAGTCCAGCATAACTAGAATGTTTCCTGGGATGATGTGTTTGGAAGAACTATTAAATGTCAGATCACGCAGGTCTCTAAATGATAGAGATGTTTTATACTGCCAGGGTAGTAATTAAATATTTTCCAAGTAAGCCCCTGAAATTTGAAATTAGGACAGAGTTGACACTTCAAAACCATGATTTCTAGGAAATCAAAGCATTTAATGGAATTTCCCCTTTTTTCACTTACTATTCAAAGTAAATCAAATAAAAATTCAAATGCAGTGCTAGGGAGATGGCTGAAACAGCATCTGCTTTGCATATAGGATTCATGGCCCCCCTCTCTTGGTTAGAAGCAACTTCCAATTACTGAACAATGATTGACACACCCAACCACCACCGTGTAGCAAGAAAATTAAAAAAATATATATATAAAAATAGATCACTGAAAAGCATCATGAAATTTTTTTCTTTAGGAGATCAAACTTTTATTTACATTTATTCTGGATAATAACTGATTCAAATTTATAGCTTAAAATCAGAAGAAATAATGTGAATTCTGTTTAGTTAATCAATATATAACATTTCTGGTCGTGTTGCCCATAAGATGCAGTGCAAAGTATGAGGAATTGGAAATTGGTATCCTATACTTATTTTAAATTTTGAACTTTGCTTTTTATTATACGATGAGAATAAAATGTAAGCACTTCCAAAATATAAACATTTCTAGATATCATTATGGCATCATTGATTTAGGAAAAAAAAAAACTGAACTTACCTTGCATCTAAAGTCTGACCCAAAATGTGAAGACAGTTGACGATTGATGTTGCATCATTTCCTAAAGAGGAAACAAAATGTTACATACATTGTCCCAAGAAATTCACAGTGCAGTTTTCTATCTGATTCTGAAAGTTAGTCAATGACACAACTCAATGATAACAACTCAATTAACTTTTAATAGTCAAATCATGCAGCTTTCTGCTTAAAGTGGTTATGCAAATGTAAGTAGAAAAGCAATAAAGCATTTCTCATCAAATAGCTGACATACTCAAAGAAGCAACCAAAGCACTGCACAAGGATAATATGTTCTAACTAAATTCTTCAAATAAATTCTCAACCCATAATATCTAACTTATTTTTAAATCTTATTGCTTGCTAACTCTGTGGGTTAAAAGTCCAATTAAATTTGATTTTAATTTTGCCAAGTGTATTTGCCTCCCCACTGCAGTTAACTATATCAAGAGTAATTGATTTGCCTGCATCCAATAGCAGTGAAATGAATTGACTTGCCTGAATGTTATGTCTTAACAAATTTTGGGGGTCACAAGATGTGTTCAGTGCTTACTCCAAGATCTGTGGTTAGGGATCACTCCTAAAAGGGCTAAGAGTACCATATAGGTGCCACAGACCTACGTCATGTTAGCTGCATGCAAGGTAAGCAAGCTACCACTGCACTATATCTCTGGCCCCTCTTACACATATTTGGTTAAAAAATGAGGAAATAAAGCCTGAAGAAGTTAAATGTTACTCTTATAAGATATTACAGTGGCAGTTGACTGTTCTGGAAAGCAAGATGAATTTCAACTAATCTGAAGTATTTTAACAGAAAATACAGAAAAATTAGTTATACAATAGGAATATATTTTACTTTATAATGGTACAGAAAAACAAACGAGATAAGTTCCAAAAGTTCAAAATTAAAAATTGAAGTTCAAAACAAGTAATTAATTCTATAGATTTATTCTATATAGATGTATATATGTTTATAGTCATTTCTTAGATCCTGAGATCAATAGACCATAAGAATAAAAGTTTTTATATATTCACATGTATTATATTCTTTATAGAAATAGCATAATATTAATTTCTGGGGTTCAGTTCTTTAAGAGAATATTCAAGAACATTTTGTTTGTTTTTGCTTTCAGAATTCTGGTAATAAGAAAGAAAAAAATAAACTAAATTTGCTGTATCTATTTATTATCTGGTGGTAGTCATAGAACCTCAAGATCCCAGCATATTATTCTTTTAGTCATTTATTGACTTAATAAATCCATGCTAAATGCCAGGCATTCTCAAATTTCCAGACACGAATAAAGGATAGTCAGTTCTCATGGTACTTCTGTTTTAGTAGAAAATGTAGGTATATAATATATGATAAAAAAATAACAAAAAATAAATCTGTATTTTATATGTGATCCGGTTATAATAAACATTCTATAGTATAGAATAGATACTCTCTTTGTTAGGGAATAGATATAGTAGGTAATAAATATTCTGTGTTATAGGCAGAATTAAAAAACAACTTGATAGACTTATTAGGGTGCTTGATTAGGTGGATGCCTTTAAGGAGACACTTGAGTAACATTTGAATGAAATGAAGAAATAAACAATAAATATGTTAGAGGGCCCAACGTAGAGGGAATAGCACATCTAAAATCTTTGACACAAAAAAATTAACCTGGAATTCCAGGCAAGAAAGTAAGGTTTTAATGTGATCAGTCTTGGGGAAAAGGAGGAGAGAGGGACCAGTTTATAGAATCTTGCAATAAGGAAAATAAGTTTGAGTATTTTTAAAAATGCAATATGAAGACATGATTAGGTTCCAAGCATGTTATCTTATTTATAATTTTGAACAATTTTTTAAACGATTAAGTCACAATGTGTAAATTCTGGATGGACAACATGGAAATTGTTGACAGAGAGAGATATGAGTGGGAAAGGAACCCTACGGAATGTTACCTATCTTAGTTTCAAATTAGGTTGTTCATGGTAAATTTGAATAATTGTATTAATACTGGAAAATTATGAATATATTTTAAGAACTTGCTTATGGTTTGAATGTGAGTTAAGAAGAAAAGGAGTCAAGGATAATCCCATGATTTGGGGGATGAGCAACTGTATGAGAAACTGAGTGATTTAGGAAATAAGATGATGACGTTGAGCACAATAAAGAAACAGGATGTGAGAGACAGAGGACTGGGGATGATGGCCAAGTCCTCTATACTCAGGAGGTTGAGTCTGATGAATCAATTAAGCTCAAATAAAGATAGAGCCTCACTGATTGTTTCAGAAATCTGATAATTTTTGCATTAAATTTCATCATTTTTGCATATCAATGATTTTTTAAAACATGAGTCTAAATGAAACTTAATTCAGGAATTAAAGAGGTCCCAAGGCCTCCAATATTTAAATGTATTAAAAAGATAATAAGGATAGAGTAGTGAAATGAGAGAAGGGGCTCTGAAGGAAAAGGCAACATGAGGCAATGTGTATAAATTTCATTCAGTTACTTTTAGTTCCTTTCCCCCAATCTACTGTTTCTTGGCATAGATTATCACTGTTTTTCCTTTGTATAGAGTCTATGTATATCTCTTACCAGGAGCATTTTAAACATTCACAAGAATAAGCTCATGGAGCATGATTTGTTTTGTTTGTTCTATGATTCAGCCCTGAATCTAGAATTGTGCCTGATATACAGCAAACAATTTGTTAATTGTGAAACAAATGAAGTACATGAGTAAAAAGAGACTAAAGAAACATCAGTGGCTGGACCAGTTCTTTGGGTCAAATAAAAATTGTTTCTGTGATTGTCAAAATTACAAACTGAAAGTTCCATCTATCAATTCATCTGTAAGATCAGAGTCAATACAACTTCATGAGGGATCAGTACGAGGAGAGAGACGGGGAGACAGAGACAGAGAGACAGAGAAACAGAGAGACAGAAACAGAGATGTGTGGGAAAGGAAACCTAAGGAATTTTTTTAAACTGTTAATTGCAACTTCCACATTTTAAAGTGCATAATAAAAAGTTGATATAATTAATATGTGTCCAAACTAATTAACATTCGTCCAAACTAATGACTTATTTTGAAGAAACAGAGCATGTACTGAGATTTTAAAAGGAAATACAAACAACCTGTAGAAAAAAAAGAACAATAAATAATACAAGAATAAAAAAAGAACAACAAAGTTTCAAGTTACTATGATAAAAATATTAATTATGGTCTTAGTAAGAACAGGAAGGTCTAGTCAAATGTGTTATGTGATGAGGTCAGATTTTGAGATGAAGGTTGTATTTCAAATGCTTAACTATATAAAATTTCTAAGCTACTTTGAGTAGCTAAAACCCAAAAGTTTAAGAATTGTGTATATTCTTTAAAAATCCAAGACATTCCCCATATCATCAAATATATTTTTGATTACTTTGAAAAATTTAGAAAAAAAATTTATGGATTGTCTATTAATCTTTATGATTGTATGTTTGTATGAGAGTATGTGTCTATAATAAAAGTTCATAAATAAGACAATAGCTGTTATCTAAATCTAATAAGAACTGCAAACATTGCTTTTTTTGAACAACTATAATAATGCTCACAAAATTATACAACTCTGTAGGAGTAAAAATAACAAATCTAAAGATAATAAAACATTCTTTTGTATCTTCAAATTGCTTGTCATTTTTGAGTATGAGGTTTCTATAACTCAGGAAATTTTAATACTGCCCCATATTTGCAGAGTTCATAATGAATATTCTCAGGATGTTGACTTTCCAACAGCCATTCAAACATTATTTTTCTCTACTTTTTAAATCAGGCTTTTGACATCTCTATTATTTCTTCCTTTGAAGAAAGAATTCATCTTGGCAGAATTATTAGTAGTAGTGTATAATAAAATTATGTTTAGAATATAGACATTTATCTTCAAATTATGAGGGGATAGAGAGAAACTTAAGAATGACAATTCTTAAGAATGACAATTACTTTATTGTGACAATTACAAAGAATGACAATTACTTTATTCTAAATTCTGAAATATTGAAAAATAAAATGGATTCCCAGAAATAGTGAGATGTTTCTGTTAAACTGAGACATACTTAAGAAATTATATTTTGTTCATTTCTTTCAAGGTCAGAATTTTCTGAAAGTGAGATGTCCAAATGTGTTTCATTATCCTAGCACAATCTTCTGATCTTCTCCATTACAAGTGTATTGTTCTATTATTTCTGGCCTGAGCTTTCTCTACTAACAAAATAGGCTATTTTCTTTACACAGCAGGTATATATATATATATATATATATATATACATGTATATATATTCACACATGTATATTCACACACAAAAATGCTTCAACAGTATTTCTGACACATTTATATTAAAACCAAACTGCAGAAATTTTAAGTTACTAGACCTTGATCCTGCAGTGCTAAGCAGCAATGATCATCTAAAGGCACAGACTGTATGTGACGGGAATATTAAATTCGCAGTCTAGCAGACTCAGTTCCCAGATACAGTCTATCTTCAGAGAGTCTCAGCATTTTAAATAATAATTTCACTTTCATTATGTTTGCCAGATTAAACAAACAAAAGCATTTTGAGGTTTTAGGAATGATTAAACTCATCTGTTAATTCTTTAACATCTCCTGATAGAAAAGAAAAACCATTATTTAAATACTTCAGTGGATTTGTGGGAGATGACAAAATTAATGACATACACTTAATCCACAAATTATTTTTAGTGGAAATAGTTGTAATTGATGGAATCACTATCTTATTGAGTATGGAAACTTTGTGCCTCAGAGAGAGAATAGGGCTTGACCTGGGTTTAATCCCCGGCACCACATATTCTAGGACCACCATCAGGCATGGTTTGGGAGTCCCCTAGGCACTGCTGGGGGGCCCCAGGTAATTCTTTGTATTGCAGGACACTATTCAACATGACCTCTTGTTGTTGTAACTGGACCACCAACCCAACTGGACAAGAAAACCAGATGGGGCCCAAAATCAACTAAGCACAAGGATAGCAGGTGGGACTATTAGGCCTCCTCATTTGTGAATGACCCCAACTGCTCCTCCCCAAGAGAAAAACAAAAAGGAAAGATTTTAGGAGTATATTATTAAGACTTATGCAGTGGATTAAGGCAGATATATTTGTCTGGGAGAAATATTTTAACAAAAGAAATTCTGCTTTATATGGGCCAGAGTGATAGTACATAGGGTAGGGCTTTTGCCTTGCATGCCTTCAACCCAGGTTCCATTCTTTATTTTATTTTATTTTTATTCTTTTGCTTTTTGGGTCATACCCGGTGATACACAGGGGTAACTCCTGGCTTTGCAGGGATTACCCTGGTGGTGCTCAGGGGACTATATGGGATGCTGGGAATCAAACACAGGTTGGCCGCATGCAAGGCAAACGCCCTACCCGCTGTGCTATCACTCCAGCCCCAAACCAGGTTCAATTCTTGACATCCCATGTGGCCCCCTGCACACTTTCAGGAGTAATTTCTGAGTTCATAGCCAGGAGAAACCCCTGAACATCACTGGGTGTTGGCAAAAACAAACAAAGTAAACTCACAAAACTACTGTTTCATTTAGACACACTCAAAATCTCTATACCTAATATCAGAGTTGTATTAATAAAGCTAAATTTTTGACTTCTGGGGTTATTTGATGTCAAACCTCGAAAAACACTGTAAAACTATACTTATATTATAAGTAACCTAGATGTATTTATAGGCAACTTAGCCAGGATTCTCATAAGTCAAGAACCTCTTGATATTTAAAGAATGATATATAATAACAGCATTACTAATGTGAAGACTCAGGAGCATGGTATAAAAGTAGATTAGGAAGCAAAATCAGAGACGCAAATTTTTTTGAGGTAGCAATATTTGGATTGTAATCTGAAAAATAAACGGCTTATTTCAGGGGTGTGAGTGACTGAAGAGATGATTTTTAGGTACTGTTGACCCACTCAGGTACCAGATACAGCATGTGCAATAATCATGAGTAGAAATGAAAAACTCATGGAGAAAAGCCCACCAAAAGTGCAATAGAAAATGAGGTAAAATGGTACAAAGAGGGTAGGGTTTGAAACACTAACATAAGAATCTTGAAAATTCTTATCTTTAATATACAAAATTGGAAGTCAATAAAATGACACAAGAAATTGGTGGAAAATGTGATTGTTGGAGAAACAGAGTGTGGAAGGATAATAGGAGATTCAGTAAAAAAGATGAATTTGCTCTTGGAGAATTACAAATAAAAGACACATGCAGGGTGGGCCTGGGCCGTAGTATTACAGAAGCAACAAAATCATTTTTCTACCCTCAGAGCCCGAAAGAATACGTAGAGCATACATGTAATAACTCTTTACTGAATAAATGCATGGCATGAATGTCAATAAGCAACAGATTTAATTTTCACATAAAGTCCTTAAGAAATCCTGAGTCACCATCATAATTCTTTTTGGAATATTGCTTACTGCAATATGCTTTCTCCTCAGACTGAAAGTCTTGATTAGACTAATATAGGATAGCTGTGCATTTTTTTTAATTGCCTTGAAATTAGTGATCAGAGCTAATCTGAGCTAATATTTTTACTTAGCAAAAATAAAGGGGAAAGGTGTATTAAAAGTAGTATTTCATTTTTTGATAACGAGCCCTTGAAAATGGAAAACAGGCTACATAACTGATGTCAACTTGCATAGCTCCTACTTATATTCTAACTAATTTTCCAAAATATAAGAAGAGAACAATTTTCAATCACTAACAAATACCTTGAATTTCAAACATGATGCCTATACATAATATGCAGTTTTATTATTTTTGCTGAGATTATAATAGATGTATCTATTCTGTCATGGAATATGACCCATTTTTGAGAAAAAAACAGTTTTTACATTTAATAACAAATGTGTCTAAGATAATATATGATACATAAACACTAATTTATTTAATTGAATAAAATTTTTCATCAGTGTATAGGGCATATAGATATGTATATATACATATATATGTTTGTTGATTTTTAGGTCATACTCAGTGATGCTCAAGGGTTACTGCTGTCTTTGCACTCAGGAATTACTCCTGGAGAGCTCGGGGGACCATATGGGATGCTGGTGGATAGAACCTAAGGCGGCCATGTGAAAGGCAAACACTCTCCCTGCTGTTCTATAGCTCTGGCCCCAGGGCATATTTTAAAGTACATAAAAGGTATCCATATATTCATGAACTTGGAAAATCTATGTCTCAGAAAAAAATTTTCAATTATAGGTGAAGTTTGAATATTTTACTACGTTTGTTGGCAGCCAACTCAGAAAATACATTTCATTGTTCTTCAAACACAGTTCTTTACATTTACCATCACAAGAACACATAGTATGACTACTTACTTTAATGTTCCTCATTTTCTACAATTCAACCTTTTACAATTAAAGTTAATGTGATTGATGTGCATCTTTTACATATTTATCCTTCCTTCTGGATACAGAATCCAAGTATTTCTTTCTTTCTTTCTTTCTTCTTTCTTTCTTTCTTTCTTTCTTTCTTTCTTTCTTTCTTTCTTTCTTTCTTTCTTTCTTTCTTTCTTTCTTTCTTTCTTTCTTTCTTTCTTTCTTTCTTTCTTTCTTTCTCTTTCTCTCTCTCTTTCTCTCTCATTCGCTCCCATTCTCTTTCTCTCTCTTTCTTTCTCTCTTTCTTTCTCTCTTTCTTTCTCTCTTTCTTTCTCTCTTTCTTTCTCTCTTTCTTTCTCTCTTTCTTTCTTTCTTTCTTTCTTTCTTTCTTTCTTTCTTTCTTTCTTTCTTTCTTTCTTTCTTTCTTTCTTTCTTTCTTTCTTTCTTTCTTTCTTTCTTTCTTTCTGTCTCTCTCTCTCTCTGTTGTCTTTTTGTTGTTGTTGTTTTGGAGCCACACCTTGCAATTCTCAGGACTTACTCTTGGCTTTGCACTCAAGGATCACTCCTGGTGGGACTCAGGGGTCCAGAGGCAGTCCTAGGTATTGAACTGGGTCCACAAGGCAAGTGCCCTATTCGCTGTACTACATCTCAAATACAACTCTATTTCTTTGCTAATCTCAATTTTCCATTCTCTTAATTATTTTAAGTTTAGGTAATAAAAAATTGAATTTGTAGAGAAATACCATTTAAATAATTGTTTAATACAGAAAAATATGTATTTAAGAGCAGGATGAAAGAAAAAGTTAAAGGATTGATATGATTGTATATATAAAAAATCACTGCATGAATACTACTATGTCCTTCCAGGACAATCCTGTGGATAAACTTACATATCATAAAATAAATAATCGCATTACATGTCTTTTGATAGGTTCCAAAGATAGATTATAAAGGTTTCCTTATGCATGTACTTTAGCCACGTCTCTTTGTTTAGTTTGTGTGCAATTTGATTCATCTAAATAAATGTGCAAATAAGATTAGAGATACCTTACATTTGAAAGCTGTGAAGTTACAGTTTATATATTACTTTAATCCTCATCAACACACGTTATATGTGATGAATGCAATAAATTTATAAGACCAGTAGAGTAGTAGAATTTGTAACCTACATTAAAGATGGAAATAACAAAAATTCAGAAAGGTGGTAAGAACTGAGCTTAAATCACCCAGCAGACTTAATTGCAAATATAGAATTTACATCTAAGTTTTCCAACCCAAAGCTTATTATTCTCACCAAGATATCAAATTTGTATAGAAAGTCAGGTAGTTACCAGCAACATGCAAAATGTATAGGTTGGGGGTGGAGGGATAATATAATAGGTAAAAAACTTGACTAGCAAGCAGCCAACCTGGATTTGACCTCTGGCTCATATATGGGCCCCCAGAACCACCAGGAGTGATTCCTGAGCACAGAGACAGGAGTCAGCCCTGAGAACATGTAGCTGTGTTTCCATCTCTCTGACCTACTGACTCACAGAACTTAAAACAATATTGACATGTGTAAGATATAGAATCTAACAATTTGGAAAATCTGGACTAGATTTTGTTGAATTAATAAATAACTCAAGGTTTACATTATGTTATAGGCAAATATCAAAGCAAATTTAAAATAATAAGATATTAGAATAGTACAAATAATACACATAAATATGTGAGGCAATGGCATACAGTTACATAGCTAAATTCCTGTTTGAAATGAAAAATAATAGTATTTAAAAGCTAAGGAATTTAAGATGCAGTCTCTAAATGGACTATTACATTCAGACAGGTGGAATAGATCTTAAAGTTCAATTCTTCTCCCTTGATAGGGAACATAAGTTACACTGTATATTTATCTTCAATTAATGAATTCACAAGTAATATGCTCAAAAGAGAAAAAAACAATGTTAAATGATAAGCAAAAGTAGTCTGTGATAGTGGAAGTCTATCTATAGTTCTTTTTAGAGGGTTAAAATGTAAAAAACTGTATAAGATAGGTTCTCAAATGGAAATATTCCATGCCACCAACTGAGAAAATAGGTAGTTACATCTGTAAAAATTCATACTATATGATTAACCTCTGTACCAGATTTACATACTTTGCTATAATAATCTAAAATATTGGCTAGAATATTTCAAAAAAGTAGTTAACAGAGAAATATAACAAACAAAATAAAAAATATATAGGGATACATAAGTATCATAACAAAAAGTATAAGTATGCTCATGAATAGAAATACAAACACTGAAGCTGAGAAATTGAGTCCCCACCAAAGCTTAATATAATGAGATATTATTCTTTGGAGACATATTAGGACTATTTGTGCCCATATTAATTATTATAAGAAGACAAAAGAAAATTTTTTCCTGAGCAATTTATATTAAAACATTCCTATTTTGAAAAGAAGTCATAATAAACTAAAAGTTATTTTTGAAGATAACTTTACTATTAGTTTTGAAAAACTGGCACATCATATAAAATATGAGGCAATTTATATAAAATATGACTTTTGTTACAAAATTTAAAAGCACCAAATACTGGTTAAATATTAACTAATTATGTGTGGAAAATCTCCAAAAATACAATTTTGTAAATAATTAAAATTATAGAGATTCTCTGAATTATCAATTTAGTCTCTGTATCATTTATAGATAAGGATCTCTAGTTTTTCTATAAATGTGTTTGAACTTATTACAAGAAATGGACTTGACTTCAAAATGTGTTGATAAATACACCGAATGTTTCATTACTGAAATTACCCACTTTCTCAAAACCCAAACAGCATAGGACTAAAAAATTTACTATGATTGTCTTAAGAGATGCAGATGCAGGAAAGTGTAAAACACAAATTATACCAATTTCTACAGAATCTGAGTGCCACAGGTCAAGAAGAATCTGTGGGAAGTGAGTGACCTCCTGACATGCTGTCCCGAAGCACATGCTCGGTAACGTGGACTTCAGCTTTGTGAATTCTCAGAAACAAACAAAATTGACTGTAGGTGTGTAGTGCTAGAACAGTCCCTTTTGCCAAGTGAAGTCCTGGACTTCCCTCTCTCTACTTTGTATTTCAATATCTGAAATGCAGTAGACATGCAAATCTTTAGCCTGAACAGTTATAAAAAAAAGTAAGGGTAGTTAAATAATTTTTTAAATGATAGCTCAAATTTAATGTACTAGGAGTACCCCACCTTTTGCTTGACTAGGATAAAATATGGCAATAGAAGCTGCCATTTTCATTAATTTGCCCTTTGATAATAGATTTTTTTCCATTTGCAGTATATTTTGGAGGAATATATTAAAGGAATCATTTTCAATTTCACCATAAGAAAAGTTGTTGATGAACATCTCGAGAACCTTACTTGGCCTATGATAACCATGCATGCAGCCATGCAAACATGCATTCATGCAACATAGCATCACACAACACAGTGCAAAAATGGCAAAGAAAACCAAGTGATAGCCATGCTAGTGTTTTTTCAAGGGTCTCCTTACCAAATAGTGAAATCCTATGCCTGACAAGAACTCCAAGTTTGCAGAATAGGCTGAAGACAAAGGAAAACAAAAGAGAAAAGGGAAAAGGGGAGGGAAGGTAGAAGAGACAGGGAGAGATTAAAATAAAATAAAACAAAGAAGAAAAAAGAAAAATAAATAGCTGATATATGAGCAGGAAAAAAGCGACATGATGTCACGCAGAAAGAATCAATTCTCTGAGCAGAATGTGGAGTAAAAGTATTAAAGAAAGAGTCTTTGAGTGCATATCTCTAACAAACATGGTTAAAAAAGCACATATTATAAGTAAAGAAACCAAAAAAAATCGAAAGCAAAGCTAATTAATATAAAAGCAATCTATATAAACCCAACAGAATATTACCACAGAAAAACATGGGAAAAACTGATTTTATCTGCCCAAATATACCTTTGAAATTCCAGTCTCTTTTGTCATAAACAGTATGTAGAAAAAAATATACCAGGCTTTAGGAATAAATTGTTACTTCAAGTTTTTGTATAGATATTATCATTTGAACTTCCCTTCTTTCCAATTTCTACCAAACTCCTTTGCACATATACCAAACATCCAGTGAATGTGGATACAGAAAGTAACAGACAAAATTTGAGCAGATAAATGCTCAGACAAAAAGTTTTACAGTGTGACTATTTTTGTGTCCTTCCTAGAATTCAGTAATAATGTTTCAAATAAGGGTGGACTTCATTCAGCATTCATTTTGGAAACTTTGGTTTGTATTAACTCTCAGATCAGACCCCAGAACCAGAAAAATATCTATCTACTGCTGCCTTGTCTCAGGCAGGTAGGTTCCTTGCAGATGCCCTTCTCCACTTACTTTCATGCTATATTCCTGTCTGGTCATCCCTCAGTATTCAACTGAAGACATGGTTACTCCAATAATTTTTTTCTAACACCAGGAATCTCCCAGCATTCCAATCGTAATCTCAGAAAGAGATACCCTCCAAGTAGCCTTCAGGGAATATTTCAAATCTCTATCATGACATTTCAACTCTCATATTACTACTGGCCTCATTTTTACATCCACTCACATTCTTATGAGCGCAGAGAGCAAGGTCTTTGAATAGCCCGAGCTTACAAAACTATAATCTAACAGAAGTAACTCTAACCTTGAATAATCAATCACGCACTCTCAGTTTTATTTTTCCATTGATGATAACAGTTACATGTAGACTGTTCCATCCTGTCTTGCAAAGCTTTCTCCATTACGATTGCATGCAGGTTACATCTTCCAGAATCGAGGGGTAGGCAACACCACTAAAGCTATATGGCTAACACTAACGGTCATTTGGAGAAAAGTAGACAGAAATATCACAGATGTGACCGTACTCTTTCATTTGTCTATATGCATGTGCTAGATACTGAATTCCTACACATGAAGCATGCATTTTGTTACTAATTTGCATCCCTAGCTAGTGATTATTTTCATGGTAAATTTTAGATATTATATAGCTTACCTCAGTAAAGTGTGAAATAGTTTGTTGCTGAAAATTAATTACATAGGACATTGTGCAGTTTTTATGGGAAAACACAAATGTCTGTAAAACTGGGGATTCTTTTTTGGCTGGTATGGCATGTGACCACACCCAGTGGTGCCCAGGACTTACCTTTGGCTCTGAGATTTGTGAACCAAATGTAGTAACTGGGAATCAAACTAGCATTGGCTACCTTCAAGGCAAGAATTTTAATCTCTGCCCCCACAGGTAAAATTTGTTTAAAAGGTTTTATCCAAGTAAATGTTAGACAGGAAATCACAATAATTTCCTTGATATGCATTACTTATCTTTGTGCTGCTATTGAAACACACAAACAAAATAAAGTTAAAAGCAGTTTTCTCCAGGTATCCTAATTTATGTATTTAAATTCAACAAAGATATATCTCCATACAAAAAGAGTAATAAAATCTTAGAATTGCAAGCATTTTGTATGCCTGAACTTACATATATTTTTGTGGTCGTTGTTGGGGGAGTGTGTGTGATGCATATGCATAGATGCGTAAGGAATACTCCTGGAATGGTGTTCAGGAGACCATGTGCAGTTGGTGTTAAAAATTAGACCTCCTGAATGCAAAGCATATATAGTATCCAGGGTAAAACTTTTTCGTATCATATTAAATTCATAATACTATTATTATATTTTAACCAAGTTAATTCAAACTTAGTATATTTTGTCATGCTTTAAAGTGGAATATCTCTGCAATCAGTGCATAAGATCACGATGTCTGAGAAGGCTTCAGAGAACAACTTCTTACACTAATAGTTGCTTCTTAATCTTACTTGCTTCTAATTGCCAACAGAAAGCTAGATCCTCAATAAAAAGCAAAATATAATTTCTTTCCCCTCCTTTGACAATTCCTTTCTGATAAGTTTCTACACAGACTATCATGTTTGATTCTTTTAAAGTTTTGGAATACTGGTTCTCTAAAGCTTTTTTCTATAGTACTGTTATCCCCCTCCATATACCTTCACTACTAACATTATTAGAAATTTATGATGCATCTATACTTTACCATTTCTTTACACTTTTCTTTTTTTCCCTACTGAACTACTGATCTACAGAAACATTTCCCTGAAGTACCCAAATTTCCTAATCAATAATCTTAACAATGTCTTTCCCCCCATATCTGTCTTGAAGAACTCTCAATACATATTGACATATTGACTACACAAATCTGTGAAACGCTGTTGCATGGGGATATTTTTTCCCTTTCCAATTGATCATTCTCTTTGTTCTTCAAAGAACCCTTTCCACAACCTCTCCAAATGTAATAATTTCAGTTTCTGGTATTTAGACCTTTTCACATTGTTTCCCATTCTCCTTTAAGTTTCGTATATATTAGACTTAAAGCATTTTGTATTGTAAGTTCCCAAACTTACCTTTCTTGTCCTGACCTTTTCATCAACAACAAAAATATATTTTTCAACTTTCTGCTGGTTATCCCTCAGCTAAACTATCTTCTAATTGATATGCTTCTTAATCAAATATAACCTTTTTTCCAAACTAGTGCTTCTGAAATTCCTTGACTTTGTAAGAGTATCCAGTGAAGCTCCATCTATTTAACACTGAAACTTTAGCACCATTTTGGTCGCCTAAATTCAACTGCATAGTGACTCTGACATCTGTCTATTTCCTCTCTTCCATGTTTCCAACATCTCTCTATACTTTTGGTACTACATAGGTCTCTATTTACAATCATTACAATCTACTATGTGCTTAGCTATGTTTGTATGTGTCTACAGAGCTGTACTTTCCTGTCAGTTCAGAACTACATTGTGAGTTGGTGTTTATAGTGAGATCCAGGGCAGCATTTTGTACATAACAATCTTTCAGACTTAACTGCAGAATAGGCCAGAGAATGGCATCTCTTTTGGGAAGAATTTCCTTTACAACAACCAAAATTTCTTTACTAGTTCCTAAAACCTGTTAGAGCATTCCAGCAATCCAACTCTTATCAATTTGATCCCTCCTCTGCTGGAGCAATCCTCTTCAAAGAAATGTCCGACTATCCTTCTATTTCCAAAGCTCAAACTAATTTCATTATTAATTATTTTAAAGAATTTTTTTAATTTAAAATACAAAAATAACTTATTCTGGTAGTGAAGATCAATTACAACATTCAACAATGAATCTATGTAAACTATAATGTCTGTATGACTATATTTCCAGTTTCTACATTTTATGTTGTCACATCTAGAAACAGCTTCCCTTTCTGATTCTCTGACCTATATACTCTTAAGTTGAACTTTGAATCGCTTGGCTTCTAGATTTCCAGTCTGTTATTCAACACGGTTTTACTTTGCTCTGAATCCTATAGCATCCTTTGGATTTCTGCTATTAGAAGTATATTAATAGTTGAAAACGTAGCTGTAGCCGGTGCACACCTGAAGCACATATACTACTTCTGACTCTTTTTTAATAGGTTTTATATTACTGACTTCAAACAGATAATATTCAGCACATACAATGTATTCCCAAAAGACTTCAAAACATTTAACATAAAAAAACTGCATTTAATTGTGGCAAAGTTAATTTAGACCCCACAACTGCATACAACTGTTAAATACTAATTAAAACTATCATCTGCAGAGTTTATCTTATGTATAAAGATATCCTGGTCTGTAATAGTTGGAGTTTTACTTATTTTATCCTACTTTTTGAGCCACACCCAGTAGTTCTCAGGGCTTGCGCCTATTTTATCCTACCTTTTACCTATTTTATTCAATTGAGTGGGATCCGATATAGATACCAGATCAAATATTTTAAAAGGTCAGTGATATTTCAAAATATAAAAATATTTAGTTGCTTCTTGTTTGTGTGATAGGATATTGTTTTTAAATTTTTCTCTGGTTACAGAACTTTATATTTTAAATTCTGGAAAATATATTCAATAGTAAGAAATGAATTTACACTGGAACTATCCAAAGGAAACATTAAAAAAGAAGAAAATCAATTATCTTTCCTGTTAATATATTTTTCAACTTTCAAAATCTAAATGACTAGTATTTTGCATGCACTAGTATCATCTAACTTTATTAACTTCTCTAAATTTCTCTTTGAAGTCAAATTCTGCTGTTTGGAACTAAAGAACTGCTGAAATAAGGCACTAATATTACTCCACAAAGTAACTTATATTGGTGCTTAAAAAGCATTATGTTTCTTCTTTTCTGGACATGCTAATGGAAGAAATAAAGTTTATCAATATTGTTTCCATGTACAAAAGAAATGTAAAATATTAAATCATTTTTCAAAATATAGAGAAATATTATTAAAGAAAGGTAGTTAAATGTCCCACACTGACTGTAACTGAGGCTAGTACAAAATAGCAAGATTCTGATATATATAAACTGTTTGGCAGAATATTAAGGAGCTAGACTTGAAATCTCCAGTAGGATCACAGAACAAATCACAAATTAAGAAGAATATTACTACTATTATGCTTCATTGGTAAGGGGAAAATCTTTAGAGAATATACTTTTTCACATGATGATTACGTTTTAACATATATAAATGTAACTGAAATGTTTTTTTTCTTACTGACAAAAGGAGCTGGTGAATGATTAGATTTGAAGATACTGTAAAGAAATTATTTTGGAAAAGAAATTTATCAAAATACTAATAGAGTGACACATCTCTAGCCTCTGCTGTGAATTCTGCATTGGGTGTCCCACCCTTTATATGCAGCATAACACTAAGTAGAAGAAAATTCAGAATCTAGAAAATACATATTAATTAGCAGTGACAATCCTCTTCACAATGTTTAATTCCAAAAGGACAGGGAGAAGTTGGGTGTGCAATCTGCCTACTTATCAGGTCCAGAGAAGTGTTTCTTTTCCCCCCCAGTGCAAGTAAATTTAGTCTTAGTCTTTATTTTATATTTATTTACCTAGTCACCATTTCTTTCTCTTTATTTGATGCATGTCCTCCAGTACAGAGAGGCCTGCTTGCTGCAGATAAGAAGTATAAACGATGGTTTTTGAAATATTGATCAATTAAAGGAAGAACAACCTGAAAGAAACAAAAAGAAAATAGATCTGCACAATGAAATCTCTGGATGCAGGGGAATGAATGAATACTGAGGCTTTGGAGCAGCCTGACTTCTGTCCCCATGTAACCCGCCCTAAAATATCAATGCCCATGTCACTCGGCCACTTTCAGAGCATCCTTCTCTTAATCTCATTCTGCCATCTCTGATCCTTGTGCATGCATGCTTATTTGTGTGCATGTATGTAAGCAGTTTAAGAAGCACATCCGATTTTCAATAGTTTGGAATTATCCTCACTCTTTTCTCAAAATGAAGTGTTCTAAATATGCTCATATTGTATCATTCAGCACCCTATCGGTTAAAAAAAATCAAGAACTAAATATATTGTTTGTCAGAAGATTGCAATGGATTGCAATGGACATACTGGCCTCTGTTATATTATAAAAATATTGTGCAATTGGAGTCATCATTGAAGTTTTATAACTATTTCACTGAGCTGTAGAAAGTGAGTGACATTCTCATAGTCATATTGCCAGTACTTACCTTATACATTTTTACCTCACCACTCTCAAAGCCTGTTAGCTTATTTCTTTCCATTAATTCTGATGGCCTTGAGCCGGTTCCTCCCTCTCATCCTGTCTACTCACTCCTCAAGGTTTTACACATTGTATTCCCTCTGTATGAAATAGCCTTCTGTCTATGGTCCTGTTTATTCCTGATCTCATAAGAAATGCTCTTCCACGCTAGTAATACATTCTCTCTGCTCCTCCTGCATATGTTACAATAGTAGAATTTTTATCAGATAAATCTTTGCTGACCTCCTTAACTCAAAACAAAGAAACAAACAAACAAACAAAAAAAAAAACAACTACACCCAGACTCTCTATTCTTATAACATCTTCGAAATTCTTCATTATAAAAGTGATTTCAGTATAGCCTCTCAGCATGAGTCTGTAAGGTAAAGAGCAAGAAACATTTCTGAATTTATTTCCTACTATCGTTCTTTTCTGACCTCTATGTTCACTCTTGCTCTGTTTTATTTACCTCAGAATCACCAACGCTAATGGCATTTTGGGGTGTCTGGCAGGGACTAGGAAAATACGTTTTACAAATAATGGGAGGAAAGTAAAAATAAATGGCATTGGCAGTAGTTAGAGTTAACTCTGTTCAGTTAGTTTTCTCCACAATGTTGCATTGTGTAATTATAAATAATTGGAATATAAAATGTTTCAACGATACCATGAAACTGTGACATTGTCTGAACCTAGTGATGGCATATAAAATAGGTAATAAGTAGGTATTCAATAAATAGGTGACTTAACGAATCCTTGACACAGTAGAGATTAAGTTATATTAGTCACCTACAAAAAAAATCACTAGGCACAGGGAAACAAAATATGTATTTTAGATTTATGAGACAATTCCATAAATGTAGCATATTTTTATCATTGAAAAAGGGCATGACATGTTAATAGAAGTAATTAGCAAGTGCAGGCAAGCACAAAATTCAAATGATACAGATTTTGTTTTCAATACTGTGTGAAATGAAAAGACAAATGTCATTAACAGTAAAGGACACAATTCTGAAAACATAATAGATGCCAAATATTAATTAATTTAAGTAATATGATATTTTGTAAATATCCCTAAAAACAATGAAATACAAGTACTTAGGAAGAAAAATGGAAGGAAATCATTAGGTCTTTAGATTAAATGCATTATAAATATTAATAGGAATGCTTGCCAAGAATATATTGCCAGGGATAGGCATATATTAAACAATGAATAAATGAACCCAATGGGAGAGTTTATAATTATTGTCTCCTTTCTCATTGGCTAAAAGGAAGCGATAAATGTTCCAGGTATATATCAACTTTTGATAAATTCTTATTAAATTGAATGAATAGCATGTATTTATACATAAATAATATACTCTGTGAGTCTTGCTTCTGTATATATTATACAAAGACTCATACTCATTTGCTGTATAATGAGTTAAACTGGGTCCACAATTAAAATCCATATCAAAAGTTTTCAGAGAATACCCTTTATTTATGTCTTACCCAATTTTCTCTTTATAAAAAATCTATAAATTATAAAACCATTTAATTGTTAAAAATATATAATGTTGTCAAATGATAAAGTTCAAAAATAATGAATTTGAGTAAGACTTAATCACTTGAGAAATATGCAGGAAGAGAAGAGTGAGGTAAAATATGACCAAAAATGTTAAGAGAAAATGCACTGTTTATGATTCAGGCAGTTGTTTCATGCATAGAATGTTTAAGTATAGTAGACAACTAGAAAAGTGAATTATATGTAAAAGCATAAAATATGAAAATAAAGATTGAGAGCACATTTTACAAACACACTGAAGAGAAGGCAAGATGAATTGTATACTGTACTTTAGCAAAGAACTTGATTTCTTGCTCATAAGGGAAATGCTCTCCTTTGGTTCTGCTGCCACCATCTGTAGATATGAAGATTTTTTTAAGAACATATTGCACTTAAAAATTGCAAGCTATTCAACAAAGATGCAGTTTAGAACATATACTCAATGTATTATCCCCTTATGTCAAACATAAAATATGTCAATCAAAACATATAAAGGCGAAGTTTGGTAGTGTCACATAAAAGCATTAAGAAATACAAATTTAAAAGCTCCTGCTTTTAAAATAGAAAAGCATATATAAACATTGCTGCAGCTTTGAAAGCTTATTTACATGCCTGGGGAGAAACCAGGGTATAACAAGAATCCCACATCTTCTACTACAGAAAAATCCCAAATCTTCAAGAAGAAAGCTCAACATAGTGTACAAATTACATGTTAAATGAATAAACATAATTGGTTAGATTTTTACACTGGCCTCCAAGAAAAATAGTTATTTGCCAGTCACTGTCACTGTAACCCCGTTGTTCATCGATTTGCTCGAGTGGGCACCAGTAACATCTCCATTGTGAGACTTGTTACTGTTTTTGGTATATATTGAATACACCATGGGTAGCTTGCCAGCTCTGCCATGCGGGCGGGATACTTGATAGCTTGCTGGGCTCTCCGAGAGGAATGGAGGGACGGAACCCAGGTCGGTGCGTGCAAGGCAAATGCCCTCCCCACTGTGCTATCGTTCCAGCCCTATTTGTCAGTATGACTGAGAATTAAATCTTAATATAATAACTGAAAATGTTCAGGAATTCAGAACATTATGAAGGGAAGAAACACAAGTGCAATTTTATGTTGGACAATTAATATGCTGATAAAGCATAAATAAGTTCAGCTATGTCAGAAGATAACTTTCATAAAGCAAAGCAAAACTACCTAAAATTTTGCCAGGATTTGGAAAATCATCTCTAGGTTTAAATTAACTGATGGCATGGGACAAGGAGATAATTGAAGGTCCAAGGTGCTCACACTCATTGTAGAAGGACTTGAGTTCAATCCTAGAACTGCAAGGCCCCTGAGCTCTGCAAGGTGCAATCCTGTGGCACCCCAGCACCATCATGCCTGAATATTGAACAGCAGTAGGCTTGGGCTGATCTAACATATTAAATTTAGAAGTTTTCTTACCTGCTCAATGCTCACAGAAAATAAAATGATAAACTATAAGACCATAATAATAGGCATACTGTGTTGAGGAGCTAAAAGTTTAATAATTAGATGTAAAGTTTTAATAAAATTTCCAAGCTTTAAAGTTTAATAAAATTTGATCTTTTATAAAGAACTAAAATAATTTTTTAAAAATTTTCTTTGCAAGCAGACATAAAACAAATTTAGTAAGATATTACTTATCTTTAGACATGAATTTGGGAGAATGTTTTGGAAATCTAGCTAAGATGTTATACTATCAGAATAATGTTCTTTTAATGAATAAGCAAAAAAAAATGACTTTTGAACATTTTCAATTAGTCTTTGTTTTACTTCTGCACTAAATCTCTCAAGCATGCAAAATGGTTGAAGCTACATAATGTACTCTGTCACATAAATTTTGAGAGAAGTTTGGATGTAGCTATATCTGATAATATTTCAAGAATTAAAAGGAAGTATTTTTCTTATAATTATGTAGTTTAACAAAATTGCTGTAAGAGTAGATTTTGAGAGAATATGATCTATGTGATAAAAATTGGGAAAAATCATAATCATCATCACTAATGCTGTCATCCTATGTCATGAGACTATATTAAAATTATAGAACTGGAAGGGCGGAGCGATAGCACAGCAGGTAGAGCATTTGCCTTGCATGAGGCCGACCCGGGGGTTAGATTCCTTTGTCAAAGAGCCCTGTGAGCTACGGAGACGATCCCACTCGCACGGCAGAGCCTGGAAGCTACCCGTGGCGTATTTGACATGCCAAAAACAGTAACAATTGCCTTTTCCCCCAGCATGTGAGGCCAGTTTCCAAGCTGTGGGGCAGACCTCCTGGTTCTTATCTCTACTACTCTTGGGTGTTAATCTCTCATAAGGCAGCTGAGATAGAGAAGGGAACACCTATTAGAGAATGTTGGGAGGACCCACTCGGGTTGAAAGCTGCGTGCCAAAAGCAGACTATAGACCAAACATGATGGCCACTCAATACCTCTATTGCAAACTACAACATCCAACAGGAGAGAGAACAAAAGGGAATGCCCTGCCGCAGAGGCAGGATGGGGTGGTTGGGGGTGGGGTGGGTGTGGCCTACCAGGGATACTGGGAACATTGGTGAAGGAGAATGGGCACTGGTGGAGGGATGTAAACCAAATGCAAACATGAAAGTTCATAAGTTTGTAACTACCTCATGGTGATTCACTAATAAAAATTTAAAAAAAAAAACAGTAACAACAAGTCTCACAATAGATATGTTACTGGTGCCTGCTTGAACAAATCAATGAGCAACAGGAGGAAAGTGCACAGAGCTGGAGAGATAGTACAGCAGGTAGGGGATTGCCTTGCATGCAGCTGACCAGGTTCAATCCTCACACCTCATATGGTCCCCCAAGCCTGCCAGTAGTGATTGCTGAGCACAGAGCCAGGATTACTCCTGAGAATCACTGGGATGGCCCCAAAAGAACACAAAACAAAATCCTCTATACTGTGAAGGCAATTAACTGAAGGATAGAAAATAAGGCACTGTAGTTTCATAGTGATTATAATTAAAAAAATTAAGTGATGTTAATATTCAAATATGTATACTCAAGTAAGGCAAAAATTTAAAATTAAATTATGTTATAGATTCATGTTTCCCATAGAGGGAAAGAACTAACCCTGCAGGGCACTGGAAGTTTCCAGGGAAAGCAGTTGCCTAAAGTACATTTTAGAGAGGCACTTTGTTTCTCTACTTAAAGAAGATAAATCCTCAGAACATGCTGAGTGAGTCCTTTTCTGAAAAAGTGAGAGGTAGGCCAAATAAATTTGGGAATTTCTGTGACCATCCTAATTCTTACTTGATCCTCTAACAGATTTATTGCAAGTAATTTACCCAACAGAGATGTCTAAAAACGTTAATTAACACCAGTAGCTGTTAATGATTTTATATTGCTCATTCAATTTTAATCAAGTCTTTCTCCCAAGCATTCTGTATTTTGGGGTATTGGTATTCAGGGCTTACTCTTGGCTCTACACTCAGGAATTACTCCTGGTAGGCTTGGGGGACCATATGGGATGCCGGGGATCAAATTCAGGTTAGGCACATGTGAGGCAAATGTCCTACCCTCTGTACTATTGCTCCGCCCTCCCAAGTATTCTGTATTTAAATCCATCTACACTGTAGAAAAGATGTGAAGTAGGTAAATTTGTCCTACAGCAAGATTCTCCTCACTGCCAAAACACACTGCTTCTTTCAGAAACTAGAATACAATGTGAATTAAACTCAATACAACTTACCCTTTACATAATCATTTCTGCTACACATGCAAAAGGAAAAACAATTAATTTTCGTTTTTTATCTCATCATTTTCCCTTTTTGTCTCACTAAGCAAATTAAGTGTTGAGTTGTTATTCATTCAAATGCTTATCAATATAAATAGAAATCCTATGATTTAACATTGTATATGAAGCTTTACAAATTCACCATGGTCTCTTTGATCTGGGCTATATTTGATTCAAACTAATCTTTGACAACTAATAAAAATGATTCATAAATCATAATTTCAAATATATTATCAGAATTACATATATACAGAAATTACATATTATATCCTAGGTTCCCTAATTTTTGTTGTAATCTGATGTAAATGTAGATGAAGAGAAACTATTGGGGGAAAAGTATACACCATCAGAGAATAGATCATATCAGTCAGAAATCACTGCTATTCTATACCCTGATATTGTAAAACATCAATGATAACAAGAACAGTATCACTGTATCATTGTCATCCTGTTGTTCATCGATTTACTCAAGTGGGCACCAGTAACATCTCTATTACACTCAGCCCTGAGATTTTAGCAGCCTCTCCTTACTTGTCTTTCCTAACAATTGAAGGCTCTTTCATGGTCAGGGAAATGTGACCCATTGTTAGTGTTTTTGGCATATCGAATATGCCACAGGTACCTTGCCAGGCTGCAACAAGAATAGTACTGCTAGTATTAAAATGGTGATAACTACCAAACTCAAGAATGTACTGATGGGCTTCATCCACATAGCGAATGAGCTGTTGAAGAAAACTATAGGCAAATCGTTTCTCAATAGAAGGTGTGTCCAGTTCCAAGTCCTTGAATCCTCTAGAAGAGAAAAAAATTAAATATGAAAACTAAGTTTACCAAAAGACCATTAAAAAATAAAGTGGTGACATATATCATAAAATTCATGTATGCATATATTTGGGCTGGAGCAATAGCACAAAGGGTAGGGTGCTTGCCTTGCATGCCTCTGACCCGGGTTTGATTTCTCCGCCCCTCTCGGAGAGCCCAGCAAGCTACTGAGAGTATCTTGCCTGCACGGCAGAACCTGGCAAGCTACCCGTGGCATATTTGATATGCCAAAAACAGTAACAACGAGTCTCACAACGGAGATGTTACTGGTGCCCGCTCGAGCAAATCGATGAGCAACTGGATGACAGTGATACAGGGACAGTGATGCATATATTTATAATTTAAAGCTTTGTGTCTTGTAATGGAAGGCAAAAGATAAGATTTAATTTGTAAAGAATCTTTAGATCCAATATAAAATTGAATTGAATAACTCTCTGATTAATCAATCAAATGTTGTCCTTCAAAGAAGAGAGTATGACTTTCACAGATAATTTGCCTCAAGGAAGGATAGAACTTAATATGATAGAGACACAAAACTCTGTTCTATGGCTCAACAGTTGAGGTCACTAATGTTTCTGCTGTGTGTATTTTAAAACTACTAAAGAGAAGCTCAGAGGGTAAAATGATAACTGAATACTCTTACTGGCATTAACGCTGATGAGGATATTTTAATTGAGTATCAAAAATAGAATCTATATAAAAAATAAGTTTGCTTTCACCTGGAGACAGCATATCCATTTATCTGTAAGAACTTGAGGATGTCCTGTGCTTTCTCTCTGTCTTTGGCTTTCTCTTTGGCCGTCAGTGTATCATAGGGTACCAGTAGTGGATGGTTTCCACCCCCTACGAGAATGGCAAGAACACAGCACAGTTATTAGAAAATAATCTGAAATGAGATATAACAGGATGTATAATAGGGCCATGCTGAAAGCCTGAAATGTTCTAATTATACACAGAACACACAGAGCTCATAGATTTTTCTGTATCTCTTGTGATTTAATGTTACCAGTAATTAAGAAAATGGGATTTAAAAAAAGATTATTAACATTCCTTCTAAGAGACCATTAAATCACAAACAGATAGCGATTTGTAAGAGCAAGCGCTAATATCTGCAGTCATACAAGAAGGGTGATGAAGTTTTGTTCTTCTTTGCATTTAAATAAACTCGGTGGAGTGCAAATAAATACTAAGCAAGCACAGCTTGAGCTAACAAAATTATAAGATGTTTTTCAAGGAATATATTTCAATACTCCACAGACAGTAACGAAAAACTTAGTTTTTATTATTCATTCCATTTCAGAGAACAGTCATTTTTAAATATACAAAACTATACAGCTATTTTAAATACATAAAACCCAAATGCTGGGGCTGGAGCAATAGCACATCGGGTAGAATGTTTGCCTTGCATTCAGCCAACCTGGGTTCGATTCCCAGAATCCCATATGGCCCCCTGAGCACCGCCAGGGGTAATTCTGAATGCAGAGCCAGGAGCAACCCCTATGCATCACCGGGTGTGACTCAAAAATAAAAAAAAAACTAAGTGCTAAATTAAAAGCTTATTTTATGAATGTCAAATAAGAGTAACATACAATATTTACCTAATTAGAAACCTGGCATGAGTATACATTTCCAGCATAAGTATTATTATGAAATATATCAAGGTAAAAAATTAAAATTCTAGAAAGTGTTTAAATTTTAGAGAAAAAAACCATTTAAATCTTATACATAAGGCTGCCAAATCCTAAAAATTACAAAAATGCATTGGTATTTCTACACATAAAGAGATAAGGAACATTAAAGGAGGAGCAAAATAAACAGCAATGATACACCTCAAATCTAAACTTTATGGAACACACATAAAAATATATATTGATGTGGGGGCTGAAATTCCTTTTGAAATATAGCTGTTAAAAGAATTCCAAGAAAGAATTAAAAATATTTTGTTTCAATTTCAATTATGGTGACAGTATTAGCACAGCGTGTAGGGCGTTTGCCTCGAAAGCAGTTGACCTGGGTTGGATTCTTCCGTCCCTCTCAGAGAGCCCGACAAGTTGCTGAGAGTATCTCACCCACATGGCAGAGCCTGGCAAGCTACCTGTGGCGAATTCCGTATGACAAAAACAGTAAAAAGTCTCACAATGGAGATGTTACTGGTGCCCACTCGAGCAGATGGATGAGCAAGGGGATGACAGTGATACAGTGATGGTGAGAGAACAGAGTCTAAGTACATCAATGTCCTCTATATTTTAGCCAGGAGCGAATAAGACAATAACTATTCCAGCATATGAAACAAAAAGGTAATGGAGAAAATGCTGTTTTCCTAGACATTATCTTGACCAAGAGTGACCTCTATTGAAATGCAATCAACACTACTAAACTCCCTGACCATTAGGGGACACTACAGAGACAAAAATGTAAAGAAACAGCCAGAACCACCAAGTTAATAAATAACAAGCATATTACAGTCACCCATTATTTTAGAACATGATACTAATGGTGTCAAGTTAAAAAAAAATCTGTCAGTAGATAATACCAGGAAACATTTTTAAGCATTAAGAAATGAAAATATATTATGAACTGCTCTAGGAAGAAATTTGAACTTCTATGATAATGAAAGTTATAATTTAACAACATATTTATGAGAAATACTATAAGGTAAAGATCAAATTTGATCACCCTGCTGTCACCACCTACTTTGAATGCTTACTTTAGCTGATCTTTATTCCTAGAAAAACTTTATCTATTTGTCAATTCAATGTGTAATCTACATTGATTTTGAGGTCAGAATCTAATAGAGAGCTCATGGAAGATTCAGAGAGAGATTCAATCCCAAGCAGTGACAATGCTAACAACTTTAAGCACCTTCTGATTCTAACACTCTTCTAAATAAGACAGTTACTTTTGTGTGTCAGAGGGTATTGGCAACATACTTTAAGTCAGTTGCACTATCTCTCCAGTCCAATACAGTTATTTTAAATTCAGACAGCAATGTTCAAATTGCACATTTTCACGTAGTAAAGTTGTACATTTCCAACTTGCTTTCCCAGAACTAATCCTGACCATTTCTCACTCTAGATCTCTTTGTGTAAGATACTTTGTCAAAGGAAAGCCTTAAATGTGGAATATACCATAAATCCTAGGCCATTGCCTCAAACATTCCAACACTGTGTACTTTTCTTATTTCCAGTAATGATATCTTTCCAAGACTCATTTTTTCCCTCTTACATTAATTTTGATAACCTAAAAGCCAAGTTCCAGGGCTGTATATTCAAATCCTTACGTGGTCTGTCATTTTGGTTCTCATTAAGTCATAATATCATTTTTTTAAAGAAAATACACACAGTGTAAGAAGAATGGGAATATTTGGAGGACCATTTTTACCATTTACCCTTGCATTGTGCTTATCTCCTAATTATATACCTATATACATGGTCTATATAAATACTGAACAATACTAGAAGAATGTAGAGTATAAAATGACATTTGCATGCAATGCATGCTTAAAAAAAAACTTTAGTAGCAGGACCCATAATGGATAGTCAGAAAGTAACAAAATGCTAGCTACAATAGAATATTTACTTAGAAGGGCAATAACCCCTTATTAATTTAGACCTTAACCAAACCAAGTGACTCAAACATACTGAGAAAAATGGAAAGTTTTTTCTTTTCTTTAGATACATATTTTTAAATTTTTTATAAAGAGCCATGATTTAAAAAGTTACTAACAGTTGAGTTTTAGACATATAATAATTCAATATCAATCCCGCCACCAGTGTCAACATCCCTCCAGATTTATTATTTATTTATTTATTTATTTATTTGTTTATTTATTATCAGATTCCCTCTCCACCCCAACCCATTCTCATCTTTATGCTTAATGGGAGACGAAAAGTTGGAATAGTAGGTTAGGTGCTTGCCTTGAACTGGCACTTTTAGTCTCCTGGGGCCTCTAGGAGTTATCCCTGAAAGTAGAGCCAGGAATAAGCTCTTAGCACGACTAGGTGTGCTCCAAAAAGAGAAAAGAAAAAGAGATTTTCCTAGTCATGTGGACAATAATCCTTTGAAATTTTCTTTATTTTTTAAAAATTGTTTAAATTTTATTGAATCACTGTGAGATAGTTACAAGCTTTCATGTTTGGGTTACAAACACACAATGATCAAACACCCATCCCTCCACCAGTGCATGTTCCCCACCACCAATATCCCGGGTATACCCCCTCCTTTCCCACCCTCCCCCTGTTTCCATGGCAGACAATATTCCCCATACTCTCTCTCTCTACTTTTGGGCATTTATAGCTTGCAACACAGACACTGAGAGGTCATCATGTTTGGTCCATTATCTACTTTTGGGATGCATCTCCCATCCCACCTGGATCCCAGCCATCATTTTCTCAGTGATCCCTTCTCTATTCCATCTGCCTTCTTCCCTCCGCTCATGAAGCAATCTTCCAGCTATGGGGCAATCCCCCTGGCCCTTGTATCTACTGTCCTTGGGTGTCAGCCTCATGTGATGTTATTTTATACTATCCTTTGAAATTTTCACTAAGTAAAAATCAACTACGCTTTGGGACAAAGAGATAGAACTGAAGGAGGCATGCTGCTTTAAGGAAAGCACATGCATGGTAGGCCAGGATTGAAGTCCTGGCACCTCAGGTGGTCCTGAGCCCTGATAGAAGAGAGCAACTCATACAGGAAATAATTGATATTTCATATATCTAATTACTGTACCACACACATGAATACACAGGATACTTTAAATATAAACTAATAAATTATAGGAAAGGTCATCAGTTTGAGGTAAACTAAAATGAAGTAAATATTTATGAAACAGAACTTACAAATTGTTTAGGAAAAATTAGCATTTCAAATACTTCAGAAAATAAGCAAATGCATAGAAGTCACAAAAACACAACTGGACTGAAAGAATTAAAACATTGAGATGAGAAATAGGAATGAGATAAGAGATGAGATAAAAGATAAGAGTGGAAGTCAGGAAAGATAAGTAATTAGTAAACACTTAGGTATTAGGATGAGAAGTATATATATATACATATGTGTATATATATATACATATATATATCTTAAGGTGGGCAAGAGAAGTTATAGAAATTCTGAATAGGGAAATAAAAAATATTTGAACTGTTCAAAAATAATAAGAATATTTAGAAAATATTACCTTTGGATTCCAGTTCCATTTTCTTTTTCTTTGCCCAAATGTTATGATAGTTTTCAGCCATCATTTCTGCCATAGCCTTAAATGATCAAAATAGTTAACAATAAATTTATCTTTTAATGACGTGAAAAAATAACTTTGAGTTTTAGTTTCTAAGGTAAAACATTCTTTGCAACTAATGTAATATAGCATGTTAGTAATAAAATTCATTAAAAGGAACACAGATATGATCTGTATCACAGAGAATTTTAATAATATGTGAGATCACATAATAGTAAGCAGATTGATGGGAATGGTAATTGTTATTTATAATAAATATTTTATTGAATAAAATTTTTTATCAAATAAAATTTTGTATTAAAATACATTTTGTTAAATAAAGCTTAAATTTTCTGTATACTTTAAAATATATTTCATTGCATGTTTTCATTTAATTTTCCAGTTTTTAAAGCTGACCTCAATTTTATTAAAAATTGAATCAAAGAACATTAGACAGATGGTCTAGATCAATTTCCCAAACCTGGTGTGAACATTAAATAACTTACGTTAACCTTTCTGTATTTTTTTGCATTTTAAAAAGGTTGCCTCTAAGATTATTTTCACTTTTGCTTTGAAAATTTGCTATGCTATTTTAAATAATTTACATAGTAACAGTAACAAAAGGCCCAAATTTCATAATGCTTAGATTTTTATCTTTACATACTTATAAAGGCATCTGTTATTTTAATGTACTTGGTTCTTTTGGATAAATATTGATGAAATCAATACAATTATTTGATCATTCTATATTTTATGGCAATAAATTTTATTTTTCATTTTACAGATTATTCATTCCAAGGCAGCTTCCTTAATGACAAAGAGAACAGATAGCAAAATATTGTCAGTTTTACTGAATATATATTTTTTAAATAAGTAGTTAAGCAACTTTAGAGCTATAAATTCCAAAGTTCCCTTATATGATCAACACATTCATTATTCATGGTACAAACTACATGCAGGTAAGTGTCACATGCTCTTTAATAATAATTCATACTTTAAAAGCATTAGAACTTACGTGAAGATCTCTGGATAGTGTGACATTACTCATATCAATGGCTCGAGGGCTATACCCATGTGCAGCATCTACTGACACCTAGGTAATTTATATGAAAAAATAACGAATCATTAAAGACATTGTGAACACACTTATATGGTAGCTTACAAAATTAAGGAAAACAAGCTTAAGATTTCTTGAGATAAACCTGACAAGTAGCTATCAATAATTTTACAAACATATCTAACAAGTAAATTATAATTGGGTAGCTGAAAGTTTTTTAATGCTTTCATAGTACATCTCAATGGCTTAAGAATTGCAATTTCATTGCATATAAGTGGATCAACATGGAAAGTATCATGTTGAGTGAAATGAGTCAGAAAGAAAGAGAGAGACATAGAAAGATCGCACTCATATGTGGAATATAATGTAGCAGAGAGGAACGATCTAGCAATGATGAAACTTCTGGCAGAAACTTCTCTGGACTTAGTTACTAAAATACTAAAATACAGAAATACAAAACCGTGCGGCCGCTATTGTAGCCACATGACCTCATATCTCTTCATTCTCAGCATCATTTTCAGCAATGGAAAACAAATTATCAAATGCTTCCTCTCCAGCAGGTCTGACTTTAGGTGGGGGGGAGCTCCAAACAATAATAGTGAGTTTTTTGTTGAAATATTGAATGTAATCAAAGTAAAGAGAAAGTAAAGTGAAATTTATCAGCTACACAGGCGGGGTTGGGGGCTGGGGAGGTGGGGGGTGGGGGGAGGTTTACTGTGGTTCTTGGTGGTGGAATATGTGCACTGTTGAAGGGATGGGTGTTTGAACATTGTGTAACTGAGACTTAAGCCTGAAAGCTTTGTAACTTTCCACATGGTGATTCAGTAAAAAATTAAATAAATAAATAAATAAATAAATAAAGCCATAAAAATAAATAAATAAATAATTGTGTGCAATGGACAAATGAACAAATTGATGACATAGAATTCTCAGTCAGATTGTTATTGTTTATTTCACCTATAGAATACAATGTATTTCTAATTAGCCATGATCATAATAAAAAATTCAAAGTTTTTGAATTATGGAATAAAAAATTCAAAATTTGTTTTTCAAAAAGATAACAAAAGGATTTCAATTTCAACAAATAATAATCAGAATAAACATGAAATAAAGCCCCAAATCAGAATAATAAAAAATAGTCATCTCATCAATACATTTAGTAATAAATACAAAATTCTAAATTTTTTTCCAGAGGATCACTTACTTCTTGAATTCCTTCAAAATTTTAATTGGCTGCAATGAAATTTATTGTTCTTTGAATAAGTGGTAAATAACCAAAGAAGCCAATTTTTACAAATGTCTTTACGGCTTAAATAGTAGACACAAATACAACCATCTAGTTAATGTTAAATTTAAATTATAAAATGTCCGATGATTTACAAAGGCATCTTTGTCAACCTTTGCTCTCTATGTCTGGGAATTTTTTAAAACGAAACATACTTTCACAACTGTAAGAAGATTTAAATCACTGCCCGGATTTTACCTCATCCCACCCATCAATAAAGTATATAAAAATATATACTAAATACTGTCAGAGTCTCTTGCCCCTGTGCCTGGCTGTCTTCACTGGGGCCCGGGTGGTGGGGGTGGGTTGAGTTTCCCCTCTCCACCCCAAGCAGAGCCCCAGCAGTTGAAGACCTCCGGAACCCAGCCTTAGCCATGCTCAAGGCCCCTCTACACACGTTTGGACAAGCCTTATGCATGAAGGAACCGGCAGAGGAACCCAGGTGTGGGACCCGGGGCTGAGATCTCCAAGCCTGCTCAGATCGGGACTTGGCCTCCTCCACCCAGATCCCCCATTTTCCAGTAACTAGGCTGTCATACCCTTAATTGACTCCCACATTGTGTAATTCCCATCAACGGCCAACATCCAGAGACTATAAGACCAAGCTCCAGGAGCCTAGTTCTTATAGTCTAGTTCTCCCTCTCAGAGTACCTGGCAAGCTACCGAGAACTTCCTGCCGCAAGGGAGAGACTGGCAAGCTCCCCCATGGCGTATTATATGCCAAATACAGTAACAGTGATGGGTCTTATTTTCCTGTCCCTGAAAAAGCCTCTAATGAGACACCATTAGGAAGGTAAAGAGAGGTAAAGAGTAAAGAGAGGCTGCTAAAATCTCAGGGCTACGAATGGAGATGTTACTGGGCTTGCTCGGGCAAATCGACAATCAACGGGATGATAGTGATAGATAGTGATTAATACTGGAAATGAGCACTGAATTGTGCTTATAAATCCTAAATTATATTTTGGTATATTTTATAATTTTGTATATTCTCTTGCTAAACAGGGATAAAGTACTGAAGGGCAAGCTATCTCTCCTGCCTGTGCTAATAAAACAAGAGGGAGGCTATCATAAACTTTGATTATATATGCACAATGTAGCACTGTAGCACTGTCGTCCCGTTGTTCATCAATTTGCTTGAGTGGGCACCAGTAATGTCTCCATTGTGAGACTTGTTGTTACTGTTTTTGGCATATCCAATATGCCACGGGTAGTTTGCCAGGCTCTGCCATGTGGGTGGGATACTCTTGGTACCTTGCTGTGCTCTCCAAGAGGGAGAGCAATGTAGCAATGTAGCAATGCACAATGTAGCACTATTCAATTGTTAGAAAAAATGAAATTCTGCTTTTCACTGTTATGTGTATTATGCTGAGTGAAGTGAGTCAGAGAGAGAGTAACAAATACAGACTGATCTCACTCATACAAAATATAAAGAAATTTGCTAAGAATAGAAAATGGCGAATGGTAACAGACTCTGAGTTGGCCTATAAAACTGAGTCTGATGGGGGAGTGGTGCATAGGGATACAAGGGCTTTAGAGGTTTATTTTTAATTGAATAATCATGAGAATACAGATACAAAGCTGATTATGGTTGGGTTTCACTCATACAGTGTTCCAACACCCATTCTTCCACAAATGCACTAGAGATATTTTTAAGGGACGCTGATTCTCTAGTAGTGGATATGGTATTGGAACACTGTATTCTGGAAAGGTTACTAGCAACAGCATTGCTTATCATGAGATCTAAATAAAAATTTAAAAAGTTAAAATAAGTGCATACATAATGGGTACAAGGCTTGTACTCAATTTACTGCTGAAAGCAGGTAAAGTGATATGCATAATACCTTTTCAATAACAGTATCACAAGCCACAGTGACTAAAAAGAAAATAAGAGAGAAAGAGAAAGAGACAGAGATAAAGAAAGAGAGATAAAGCATCTGCCATTGAAGCAGGTTTTATTTGTGGGACATAGAAGGTGAAAGAAAAACTGGGGACATTGGAGTTGGGAAATGTACACTGGTCAAGGGATGGGTGTTGGAACATTGTATGACTGAGACTTAATTATTAACAACTTTGCAACTGTGTATTTCATGGTGATTCAGTAATTTTTTAAAAATATATGAAACCTTTAAATATCCTTGATTATATTTATTAAAACAGGTCTATTAAAATTCAAAATAATCTCACTATCAAAATCTTTAATCAGTGTATAACAGCGTATAAAAACTTAATAACACTGGCAAAATCCAACTAAAAAGCACTTTTGTAGCCAGTGAATGGCTGTCATTTCAGGCAGCCATAATTCTGTGATACACTGTAACTAAAATAAAATTTTTGATTCTTTCCTGGCCCGAGTCAAGCACCTCTTTCTTCCTATTACACCTAATATGTCACTAATTTGAGCTCCCAGTCTAGAGGCATAGCAATCATTTTGATTACTTCTCAAAAGTACTAACTATTACCATATATTGGTCACAAAATCCTATCTCTACTTCAAAAAGGTATCTATGATACATTCATTTGCATCATTTCTATTGTCTTTACTCAAAGCTAAATAATTGTTGCTTTGGGGTTGACTTATTGTGTGGGATATCTACAGTCTCCTCTTAAGGAGTTGGTCTTTCTGCTTTGAACATCCATCTTCTTTGATGGTGTCTGTACTCCTTTGTCGGGAGTGTATTTTCAAATTTTGATGATCCTTTCATCTACGCTGTATACTCTGCTGGATCTTAGTCATCTTATTACTTCAGAATCTAGCAAAAGGTACTTTTCATCAAATTTTGGACTAAAAATGATTATTAATATTACAGATATTAAAATGTGACAAATGTGTGCTTTAACACTAATAAGGTGGTATTGAAGTAATGAATAAAATATAACTCATAACATTCTTCTCAAAATAAGTTTTCCAGTATTTAATATATCTTGGCTATATTCCCAGCATAATTAAAATCTATATTCTTTTAGCTCTATGTTCATGTTTTGAGGTCCGTTAAAAAAATGAGTAGAATTATTTTGTTTGTTTGTTTTGTTTTGTCTCTTGCCCCCGTGCCTGGCTGTCCTCACTGGGGCCCCTTGGAGGGGGTAGGTTGAGTTTCCCTCCCCGCCCCAAGCAGAGCCCTGGATTCCTGAAGACTTGCGGAATCCAGCTACAGCCATGCTCAAGGCCACTCTCCACACATTCGGACAAGCCTCATGCATGAAGGAACCGGCAGAGGAACCCAGGTGTGCGGAACCCAGGGCCAAGATCTCCAAGGCTACTCGGATTGGGACTGCACCTCTTCTACCCAGATCCCCCATTTTCCAATAGCTAGCAGCCACACACAGAAACTGCCCCAGACACTGTGTAATCCCATCAACAGCCAACATCAAGAGACTATAAAACCAAGCTCCCAGAAGTGCTCTGCCTCGAAATTTTATAACTTAGTTCTCCCTCTCGGAGAACCTGGCAGACTACCGAGAGTTTTCTGCCAGCAGGGGAGAGCCTGGCAAAATCCCCATGGCGTATTCATATGCCATAACCAGTAACAATGATGGGTCTAATTCCCCTCACCCTGAAAGTGCCTTCAATGTGGCACCACTGGGAAGGATAAGTAATGAAAGGCTTATAAACTCTCAGGGCTAGGACGAATGGAGACATTACTGAGACTGCTCGAGAGAACTGACAATGGGATGATGATGATGATAATGTTTTGTTTTGTAGCCACACCAGGCAATAGTCAGGGTTTATTCCTGGCTCTGCACTCAGGAATTACTCCTGGCAGTGCTCAGGGGATCATATGGGATGTCAGGCAATTAAACCAGGTAGGCTGTGTGCAAGGCCAGCACTCTATATATACACTGCACTACTGCTCCAGCCCTAAGTAGATTACTTTTATTCAAGCACATAATATTTTTTGTTTTCCATTACTATTTATTTATGTTATATATGCAGAAATAGAAGCCTGACCAGGTCTTCTGTAATTCCAAGTTACCTGTACTATGTACCATAGTCGAGAGTTTTAATGCTTATTAACTGTAGTTTTTATTAGCAATGTTAACAATCACAAGCCTCAGGTGTGAATGCGTCTGTATATGGGGCAAAGATTGTCACATTTAATCTTTATTTTAATTGAATCACAATGTGCTACACTTACAAAGCTTTCATGTTTGAATTTCAGTCATACAATGATCGAACACCCATCCCTCCACCAGTGCACATTTTCCACCTCCAATGTTCCCAGTATCCCTGCCACCCCAGTCTCACCCCTCCACCTGCCTCTAAGGCAGACAGTTTCCCTCTTAAACTCTATTTATGAGCATTATGGTTTGCAATACAGATAATGAGACGCCATCAGGTTTGGTCCTTTATCTACTTTCAGCACACATCTCCTATCCCGAGCTATCCCTCCAACCATCATTGACTTAGTGATTCCTTCTCTATCCCAGCTGCCTTCTCTTCCAGCTCATGAGGCAGGCTTCCAACCATGGAGCAATCTTCCTCGCCCTGTCTCTACTGTCTTTTGGTGTTAATCTCATATTATGATATTTTATACTCCACAAATAAGTGCAGTCGTTCTATGTCTGCCCCTCTCTTTCTGACTCATTTCACTTAGCATGATACTCTCCATGACCATCCCCTGAAGCAAATTTAGTGACTTTCATCTTCCGAATAGCTGCACAGTATTCCATTGTGTAGATGTACCAAAGTTTCTTTAACCTGTCGTCTGTTCTTGGGCACTTGGGTTGTCACATTTAATCTTTTGAACAAATGTGATGAATACTTTTGAACATTTAAAATAAGAAAAGAGAGGCCACGCCCCCACTCAACTTATTATAATTTATAGCATGTAAATAAGCAGAATCCATTCTAAAAGTCATTTTAACTTCAAGGCACTTAGCAAATTATCATAATTGTCTACAGTATGATTTGACTCCCGAGACCTCTCTTCCTCTCCCATTACTTACTCAACTCCAATATTACAGGCAACTGTGATGTCTCTCACAAGTATTAGAATAAATCTCACACACTTTCACTCAATTTAGGGCATATGTGCTGCTTAGAACCTTCTGTCCCCAACTCTAGATAAATCTCCCAGTTTTCAGGTCTCTACCAAACAAAATCCACCCCAAACACATTGTATAATAATCTCAAGTCCTAATGACATCCATCACTCACCTTAAGCGCTCCCAATGTGCCTCTCGAAGTTGTTTTTCATTACACAATACTTATCAAACTTCAACATAACATATAATTTATTTACAGCTAGGTTTTACTTTCATCATTTGAGTATAAGCTTATGAGATTGGAATTTTTAAATTTTTTATTAAACTATCTGAAAAATTTAAAAGAATAAGATAAAAAAGTAGATGTCCAATAAATATTTGTGGAGAAATGAATAAATTCATCCTGACCTGTATTTTTAGAATTTTATTTATTTATGTATTTATTTTTTAAATTTTATTGAATCATAGTGAGATAGTTATAAGCTTTCATGTTTGGGTTACAATCTCACAATGATCAAACACCCATCCTTCCACCAGTGCACATTCTCCACCACCAGTATCCCAGGTATTTTATTTCTGCCATAATAACACTTTTAGAAAGTTTCATTCCCATGCCCCTCATCTTTCAAGATTATTTTACATTTGTTGAAATAATTTCTATCCTGCATTTGCAATGAAATTCAGACACTGGATAATAAACTATAAAGTGGAGAAAAATAGCTGGTTGTTGAGAACGAGTGGAATCGTGCCAATGATTTTCAAAAATGTATGCCCTCCTTTGTGTCAAAGTTTCCAAAGAAATCTGTATCCTTAACTCCTGTGTAGTTATTTTCTTCCTGATTATACTGTATTCTATTCCCTATCAAATTGTCATATACGCATATTACCCCCTACACAGTAAATGAGTAACTTCCTAAAATCCTGGCTCAAGTCTTCCAGTGGTTCATGGCAAACAGGGCATTACTAATGTCACTGATCCACATAATAATAATTATCACCGTCACTGTCACTGTCAACCTGTTGCTCATCGATTTGCTTGAGTGGGCACCAGTAACGTCTCCATTGTGAGACTTGTTGCTACTGTTTTCGGCATATTGAATATGCCACGGGGAGTTTGCCAGGCTATGCCATGAGGGCAAGATACTCTCGGTAGCTTGCCGGGCTCTCGGAGAGGGCGCAGGAATCGAACCCGGGTCAGCTGTGTGCAAGGCAAACGCCCAAACTGCTGTGCTATTGCTCCAGCCCAATAATAATAATAATAATATTAATAATAAAGTCTAAAACTAATTGAAAAATCATCACTCTAAAATGATTTTTAAGCATTATAACACAAAACTCTCATAACCGTCTTTTAAAATATGTGTTCTGATCTTTGTCATTCTCAAGGTAGAGAAAGTACACATGAAGACATTAACTATTAGCCATACAATCTGACTTGAAACCAGAAATATACACCAATTAGCTTATAGAGACCTTGCTGCATTAGACAGAGTTCGATATTTTTTTCTTTTTGAGTCACACCCGACAATGCACAGGGGTTATTCCTGGCTTTACCCTCATGAATTACTCCTGGTGGTGTTCAGAGGACCATAGGGGATGCTGGGAGTTGAACCCAGGTCAGCCATGTGCAAAGCAAACGCCCTAACACTGTACTATTACTCCAACCCCTCAATTTTTTTTTTGTTTTAATCACAGAGGAAGTCAGAACTTTAGATAGGAGCTTAGGATGTTGATTCTAAACTCATGCTAGCAAATAATTTACATCTATCTGTTATAAAAACTGATGCCTTCAAAATGTTGGCTTTATTTATTACATAGAAAATATTTGTATAATCACAAAATGAGAGGAGAAGTCACATTATGAAGTAATAGAAAATGACTAAAATAAAATAGGACTGTAAGGTTAATAAAAATGATCACTTATTTTAACAAAATAATGTCAGGTCATACATAGCATTCTTTGGTTTCATTTTAAATTTTTATTATAGTTTGGTGATAAGCATTACAAGAATGCTCATTTTCTGACATTAAGGTACAAAGATACTTTCTACCCACCCACCAAAATGCCCCTGACTCTCCCTCCACCCACATGTCCTATCTGGTCCAACATTCCTTCCCTTATCAGCTACCCCATTATTTGTTAATTGCCAATTATGGTTTCGATGCATACTATTATCTCCCTTAGCACCACCACATGTGCTCAAGACGCATCACTTAACGTTCTTTTGTTATTTCCCAGAAATTAATTTGTTCCTCTTCCCTCTTCCTGGCACTTTCATGTCTGTATTCTCGTATCCAAGGTTTACTATCAATTGAAATTTTCTATAGCCTTGATTTGCTTCTCAATATAACACAGACAAGTGAGATCATCCTATATTTGTTCTTTTACTTCTGGTTTATTTCTCTTGACAGGACAGCCTCCAATTTAGCCCAAGTTGCCATGAACTGCATGACGATTTTTTTCTAATGGCTGCATAGTATTATATTGTGTATGTGTACCAGAACTGTATTCATTAATTTGTTGTTGGATATTGGATTGTTTCCACACACTGCTATTAGACTAAGAGTTGGAATGAACATAGGGGTGTGTGTCTCTTCAAATTAATGTGTTTGCATTTTAGAGGCAGATGCCTAGAAATAGGATATCTGGGTCAAACAGAAGCTCCATTCCTAATTTTTGAAAAACCTCCCTATTATTTACCATAGAGGCTGGACCAAGTGACATTCTGAACAGCAGTTACTAAGGGTTCCTTTGTCACCACATTCCCATCAACATTTTGTGTTTTCAGGGTATTTTTTTTTTCAATATATGCTATTCTCACTGGTGTAAGGTGATGCCTCATTGTCATTTTAATTTATGTTTTTTGGTTAATTAACACATTCCAAAGTGATAATGAGCAGTTTTTTTTTCTTTTTAAATAAAGTCTTGGCTATCTGTACATCTTCTTCATGGAAGTGTCTATTCATCTTTTCTTTCCATTTTTTATGGTCATTGATTATTTTATTATTGATCTTCATGAGTGCTTTATAGATTTTGGATATTAATCCTCTTGTTCAATCAACTGGATGTCTATTTTAGTGTGAGTTTCTATTTTTATGCAGAAAACATTTAATTTCATGCAGTCCTACTTGCATATTTTTTGTTAATTTTCCAGTGGTCACTGATGACCCCTTTGGTGTCCAGATCCTGAGAGTTCTGTCTGTGTTCTGGATATGTATTATGGTTTCTGGTCTAATATCTAGGTTCTGCAGATGCAGGCTGTGCTTTAGCCTGCCACCTTGAATCTTAAGTCCTATAGTCAGAGCCTTTGTTATGTTGGTTGAGAATTCAAGATGCGTGCTATGGCCACAAGAAAAGCTCTCCTGAGATTCTTGCTCTGCCTGTCGTATTGCATGGCTTCCCTTGGCAAGTGGACCATCCACGTGGGCTCTAGATTAGGATCGCTACATTCTGTGACTGCCACCCCACCCCCTAAAAGACTACCTTCAGCACTCCCTGGAAAGGAGAAAGTTCTGTTGACAATTAAATTGCATCTATTGAAGAGCTCTACAGCCTTTATTCATAAAAGTTTAAGGCCTTATTCTTTTATACTAGCTAGAAAAAGCAAGATGACATGTGGTGTCTAATAATTCAACCTCCTCATAACTACAGAAGTAAGAATATATTTAGTTCCATTTTCTCTTCTAAGTTGTGAAGTCTTCAGAGTGTTCAAGTGATTGGTCTGGGAATAGTAGTTAAATTAAAGATTAAGGTTGGGACTGGAGTGACAGTATAGTGCTTTGGGCATTTTCCTTTCATCTGGCCAATGAGGGTTGGATGGCCAGCATTCAGTAAGGACCCCCAAGACCTGCCAGGAGAGATCGCTGAGTACCGAGCCAGGAGTAAACCCTGAGCATCACCCAGTGTGATCCTTAAACCAAAAATAAATAAAAGGTTAATGTTATGTTTAAATAATCATGTCAATAGGCTCATCAGTATGACTCTTGCCTGGCTCGTCTGGGAAATACGTCGAGTCCGATTATAGAGGGCCATACTGTCTCCCTCTCGAGTTCTTTCAATTCTCCAACCCCAAGCCAGCATTGTTTTTAAAGATTCTTTGATTGGCCAACGATAAATTTCTTTTTCCTAGACAAAAAGAAAGAGAAGCAATGGGCTGTGATAAGCCTAACCAAATATCAAATAAAGGTAAAAGTCACCATATAAAAGATGACATTGTAATAAGAAATTACATAGTAAGAAAGAATTTTCAAAAATGTTCAAAGTGTACTTAAATTACTTACCTTTTCAGATAATAGTTTATATGGCTTCATTAATGGTTGAACTTTAGATGAGTCTGAAAATACTTCCCCATAAATCCATCCAGTTGCCAACTGGAAAAAAATGTTAAAATTGTTTTTACATACATTAATTTTAGAAAATATAGGTATGCATATATTTGAACCATGATAAGCAGTTAGGTTTAAACTAAATCCAGCTTAATTCATGCATGGTTTCTATCCTAATCCCATTCATTCATTTATATAACCTCTTAGAACAATTTTGTGCTTGCTTTTTGTTCATTTGCTTATATTTAGACTTAAAAATATGTACTTAAGATTTAAGGAAAAGATTTTTTGAATTCCTAAAATGATGCTTTTTGTGAGCCAAGTCTTATTCATATCAATATTATATGCTTAAGACAGAGTTCACTAAATAATAGAAAATTATAATCTCAATAGCCTTCCTAATATAGTCAAGGTCTCACTTTAAAGTAGAAAACTGGCATGATCAGAGACATTTGAGCAGTGATCTGCCATTAGGTGCATTTAGTGCTGAATTAAAATGTTAGAGTTTGATTTACCTTGTCCATTGACCACTTGTCATGGGAATGTTCTGCATATTTGTTAATGAAGTATTCCAACTTCTCAGGAATTGTAATACTATGAGAAAAATAAAAAAATAAAATAAAAAACCTTGATTATCACAGGATCTGTGCAAATCACAATAATTTATTCAGTTTGTAGTCTAAATTCCACTAGATTAGACAACTGTCAGAACTGTTTTAATAAAGTATACTTTCCCCAAAACAATAAGTCAAGCAGATGTTTCACATGCTTATCTAATTATGATTCATATTTTGTCTTAATATAATAAATAATAAAATGATACAAAGCATAAATTCAAACATATTCAAGATAAAGCCATTAGGTTATAATAAAAAATTAAAACCTGAATCAAGATATGGTTAGTAGACTAAACAGACTTCTTTATCCTATATATTCTTTGGGTTTATTATTTTAATTTAATTCTTCTGTAATAACCGTAAATACAATAGTAGTTATTTAACTACTAAATTCTGACACCCATTTTTAAAAGGACTAAAATTTTGAACTAATTTCATACAACTATTAATTTGAATATCATTTTAAATATGAATGGTCTGTACTTAAAACTCTGTTACTAATAGAACTAAAACTCTGTTACTAATAGAACTATAGGGAAAAGTAAACAACTAATGATTGATAATTTTGATAATTTTATCTTGATTGCCTTCATGTTTAAATACATATTTAATCTCTTGAACAGATTATGAGCACATGCAATTAATTAACAAGCATGAATACCAATTTAAGACTTGAGAATATCAAATATCTCCCTGAATAGAAAACTAAATATAAGTATAAATAACACATTAATTGATGAATAGAACTTATTATTGCAGTTAACACCGAGAAAAGAATTCAAAATAAGACCTAATACAATGAGATGTTTACTGTTCTTTTCCAGCAATGATATCAGTCACTAATTGACCTATATCACATACACTTCAGTAGCAATATTTAAAAGACAAAAGGTCAGAAATTAATGATATCACTATGTAAATCTGATAGTTCAGAAGTCCCCAAAGAAAAAAAAACCTAGGTAAATTAATATACATGCCAAACAATAATTATTTCCAATCCATCCACACTCAAACCATAATAATGTTAAAATATTATTTTAAAATTCTGTATAATATTTACGGTACCAAACCACAAACTTACCCAGGTAGGAATGTGAATATGTGATATATTGGTTTACTTACTTTGGAAGCGATACAAAGGATCAATCACATAAGCCAAATACTGAGGGGTAGAGTCTTTTCTCACAGGACTGTCATCAGATACCAAACATGCATATTTAAGGCATTATCAAACTAATGGCATATCACCACTAGACTTGAAATACTAATCTGGTTATTGAAATAAACTAGCTGGGGGGCTACGGCAGGAGCTTAAAGCTTGAACTCCCAAGTAAACTCAGCTGTCTTGGACAGTAACCACTGAGTGACTAACATGCTAACACTGAACTTCATGAGCCACAATGAACTGATTAAAAAAAAAAAGTGACAGGAAGAAGGAGCTATCTTTGCACGAGAAACCAAGGAATTATTAACACCAGTAATAATAATGTCTACATCACAAATACTTCAAGTGCCCGACAATTCTATTTGTAGAACAAGTTATGCATCTACATATCATGGTAAGTTCCCCCCATAAGGTTAAGGTTGTAATACTGGACTCTCTGTGCATGCTTAGTTTTCCACAAAGACTTTTATTTCACATTCCCTTCAATCTCATGCTGTGCTTCCTGATGCTGAACATCAGCAGCTAATCCTAGACCCTGCAGAGATGTAATAATGGTGAACTGACTTCCCCAATGTGCACAGAAATTGCCTTAACACTACATGTCGGTATCATCCTGAGCCAAAGATGCCATAGACAGGTGGGCCACAATTATTAGTAAACATTAAGGACAAAATTTCAACTAAAATGTAACTGGTATACCTTCTTGATTCTCATTATTTTAGATATTTCCATGAATATAGAGAATCCTCTATATCAAACAACATTCTAGAAGGTACATCTTATCTACTTCTGATATTATAACTATCGTTAATTATTAATGCTACTATTATTTTAATCAAGTAAAGGGACCCCTATTAAAAGGATACCAATTCAAAGGGGGCATGTATTAGAGAAAGTTCACATTAGTACCTTATTCAATTTCAGACTTCACACATCATTTACAATAAAAATCTGCTGCAATAGAAAGAGTCCATACTTTGAGGTATCAACAGGTTGTGGGTTAAAGTTCCCTTCAGAATCCATTGATGACTGTTTTTCCATCATACTGACATAATTTGACTCCATGTAGTCTGGAGGCAAAGCTCCCGCAACTGCACTCAGGCAAGGTAGTGCCAGTTTGAAAAGTTCTTGTTCATATTTCTAAGGGAAAAAAATGAAATTATCAAAAAATGCATTACTATTTGGCAAAAGCTGTCAATAAGATAACCATGGTTGACATGGGATTGTTTGAGAAAAACCTAAATTATACTAGTCTAATTTAAGCAAGAATACCTAAAAAAATCATAAGTGTGTAAGGATTATTGAGTTTATTGTGCTGAGTGAATTTATTAACAAGCAGATGAAGCAGCAAGTCTAAGAAAGCCAATACAATATGGCCAAAGCTTATTAATTCATGAATAGGTTCTTTCCCAAAGATTGGAACATATAACCTAAATCTGATCAAATATAAGAGAAGCTGGAGTTAGATTTATATCAGTTGCAGTGTATGAAAAATATCATCACAGTGAGAGGGTGATATTAGAGCAGGTAGGGCATTAATCTTTCATGCAGTTGATCCGGGTTCAGTCCCAGGCACCCTATATGGTCCCTGGACCCTGCTAGGCATGAACCCTGAGTACAGAGCCAGGAGTAAGCCTTGAGCACCTCCAGTGGCCCAAAGAGCCAAGAGACAAACAAAAAGGAATAAAACCTTTGCTCACCTGAAAGTTTATTCTCCAGGATATAAAATAAAGAAAACATGAATATTCCCAGCATATATTTTACACTAACATATGTTAGTCAAAAGGACTATGCTCAAATATGGATTAGTTATGGGTTACCGCTGTACCACTATACATTGAAAGAAAGGATAACATTCCAGAGAATAAGAAAATGTAACTAATCTGCATAGCATAACAAAGTGATGAGATATAGATTTCTGAACTGGAAAAAAAAATCCCATTTACACATGCACAATAAAATTTCTGATAAAATTTGTGTGTTAAATATATGCTTATATTTATTGATTTCAACAAAGAATTTTAAAATATTTTACTTTACAGGTACTAAGTGGCCATCATCACTACTCTTACTGAAAATGATTAAAAATTACTCTATATTCCTTCAAAGAATATCTTAAAAAAAACAAAAAAAATCTTACTTTAAATATTCGAGAGTAAAATGATGTTTTATTCATCTAGTAAATCTCATTTTTCTGATAAATTCTAATAAATTTATATAATTCATCTAATAAGTTTATCTAATTTATTTAATAAATTCTAATTTATCTATTTTATCTAATAAATTTATCTAATAAATACTTTCATCTAGTAAATCTAATTCACCTAATAAATACCTTCCATATACTTTTAAAATTTTTATTTATTTTAGTTTTGATCTAGGGCCACACTTAGCATCACTTCTGACTCTGTGCTCAGAGATTACCCCTGGGAGGCTCGAGAACCGTATTGGCTATTGGGACTGAAACCAGGTCAGCAAGTGCTGGATTGGCTGACCAGTGCCTTGTCATTGGTCAAGGCAAGGGAATTGAACCCAGGTTGACTGCATGCAAAACAAATGCCCTACCCTCTGTGTTATTGCTCCAGCCCCAGCCACCAACCTTTAATTACCAAATATAATCACATGTAATTATATTTTCTTTATCATTTGAAAATGTCTGGGTATATTACTCAGATGTATCTAATAGATACATCTGAGAGTTCAAACTGATTTTAATAATCGAGCATATGCATACAAACATCTCCTGGTTTTCTCTAAAATGCCACCCTTCAATTTTCTGAAAGTCTAAGTATGGTAGCATAAGAAATGTTACATACATAAAAGACAGAATTGACGTTTTAAAAATCTTCATTTTAGAAAATTTCACACAGCAAAGTATGAAAAGAACATCAGAATGTTAAAAAATTACAAGAGTTCATATATACATATATATACACACATATATATATTTGGTTGAGGGGGGCAGTACTGCACTGCTCAGGGCTTAATCTTGATTCCAAACTCAGGCATTATTCCTGGCAATGTTCAACAGACCATATGAGATGTTGGGGATCCAATCTGGGTTGGCCACATACAAGGTAAATGCTATAATATCGTTCCAGCCCCAAGACATTTTATATTTTTATGTTTGATAAAGAATTTTGGTTTTCTATTATTTCAGTTTCACTGTATCACTGTCATCCCGTTGTTCGTCGATTTACTCAAGTGGGCACCAGTAATGTCTCTGTTATTCTCAGCCCTGAGATTTTAGCAGCCTCTCCTTACTCGTCTTTCCAAACGAATGGAGGCTTTTTCAGGGTCAGGGGAATGAAACCTATCGTTACTGTTTTTTGAATACCAAATATGCCACGGGTAGCTTGCCAGGCTTTCTCAGGGTCAGGGGAATGAAACCTATCATTACTGTTTTTTGCATATCGAATATGCCACGGGTAGTTTGCCAGTCTCTCCCGTATGGGCAATAAACTCTAGGTAGCTTGCCAGGTTCTCCAAGAGGGAGAATTAGGCTATCAAATGTCTCGAGGCCGCATTGCGACCGAATTCAACTGCTGAGGTTCTGCTGGGGGCAGGGAGGGAAACTCAACCCATCCCCTCCAAGGGGCCCCGACAGACATAAATGAATATACATACATATAGATGCATATATGCACATACACACAGTCATGGACTGACACTTTTCTGGTACATTTGAACTGAAGGGCTGTAACTTTTCTAGTCACCTTCCTAAACTTAGAAAGTTTGACATACTGATGAATGTCAAACACACACACACACACATATTATCTATCTATTTATCTATTTATCTATATGTTTATCTATTCTAAAAATGCTTAATCATTTTTATCTGAGGGCAAATGTTATAGGAATACAGATATGGGGCCACATAATAATCTTTTGGGAAGTAATGATATTTAGGAAGAAATTGCTGCTCTGAAGTAGTCCAAAGGCATGAAGATTTATGCACTTCCCTTTGTAATGTAATAAACCCTGAGAAATGTAGAGATAAAGACACTGAGGCACCACCCAGAAAAGCGTGGACCCCCTCAGAAAATGAGAAGCTATGGGAAAATCAAAGGTTGTGATACGCCTGCTGATGACGGGAAATAACCATCCTTTTCGGTTTTTTTTTCCCTTGTCAGGCAGCGTGGCGATTACTAAACAGGCATGAACTCGGTGGCGCGGGGCAAGGGGGAAAAAGAAAAGTTAGGTAACAAACAGCGGGACTTAATATCTCTATATTCTTAGCAGTGGAGAACTATCAAATGCCTCCTTGGCAATAGGACTGCTTTTCTTTTTTGGGGGAAACCCCAACAACGGTAGTGAGTTATGTGTTGAAACATAGAATGCAATCGAGATGAGGCGTAAATGAAGTGAAACATCACTTACAAGGGTGGGGACTGGGGAGGTGGGAGGGGGCGGCAGGTATACTGGGGGGGTTGGTGATGGAAGATGGGCACTGGTGAAGGGAAGGGTGTTTGAGAATTGTATAACCGACATAATCCTGAGAACTATGTAACCCTCCACATGGTGATTCAATAAAATTAAAAAAAAAAAACAAAGGTTGTGATAAAAATACAAAAGCCTGGACGATACAGAACCTTTCCCCTAAAGCTGTTTGAGGTTAATTCCACGCTAGACAATCTACTGTTGTCGCACAGTCTCTCCTTTTGTGTTTCTCTAAATAAATGTCTTTCAATGAAAAATATTTTTTTCACTGAAATCCAAAAATTTGGATTTCAAAAATCCCAGACATTTGTATATCAAAATGTGTTATGATCATGGGGATTGTGCTACCATAGTGATCATGTTCAGTGATCACTTTAAAAGCTAAAAAAGAAAATGTAAATGATGTAAGTCTTGATAAGGGTAATATCCTACAAGAATCACTATCTTAATAGCGCCTATGGCTTTCTTTTATTATTTTATCAGAACAATGAACCTACTAAGTATTAAATTACCTTTTGAGACAGGGCATCAAAAATTCCCCAGAACAGTTTTCTTGATAAGTGAAGTTCTTCTTCTGATGCTGCTCCAAAATTTCCCCACCCTCCAGGTAAGCAGTAATATTTCCAGCATCTTTCATAATGATTGGTCAGCAGCTATGCGGAAGACAATTACACAAGCAATGAACTAAAGATACTTTGTATATGTCTATTTTTTTCATTTCTTCCCCTATGGTATTCTAGAGTGATATAAAGAATAATTGACAATTCTGTAACAATTATTGTAAAAAAAAATTGACTTGCATAATATTTTTCTAAAATGTAACAAAGGTATAAATTACAAATCACAATAAAACTGGTTCGATATAAGGATTAAATACATTGTAAAATATAATGAACAACATTCTTTCTGAGGCTTTCTGATTATTTATGTATCCCTAAATTTTACTTTGGGTCCTATTATTTGCTCACAATTTTACCATTTCTTTTATCCTATATTCCGTATGTATTAAAGTGGTAGAAAGCTAGGATAAAAAAGGACCCAGAAGAACAATACGTATCTCTCGAATACAGTAGTTAAATTGCTAAAAAAAAAAAAAAAATGGCAAGTTCTAAGGGAACTCTACCTTGAAATATTTTTCATTCCTTTCTGCTTATCCTTAATCACCATGTTGCAGGATTTGTTTCACAACTTAGGTCTGTGAGTAAACTTAAAAACTGCCTCGCTTCATCATTTAAGTGGTGGTGATGTGTAGTAACTTCACACATCAAAACTGCACTGGAGCACTGGAGCACTGTCATCCCGTTGTTCACCGATTCGTTCGAATCAGCAGGCACCAGTAATGTCTCCATTTTGAGACTTGTTACTGTTTTTGACATATGGAATATGCTACGGGTAGGGTAGCTTGCCAGGCTCTGCTGTGCGGGTGGGATACTCTTGGTAGCTTGTGGTAGCTTGCGGGGCTCTCCGAGAGGGACAGAGGAATCGAATCTGGATCAGCCACATGCAAGGCAAATGCCCTACCCGCTGTGCTTCAGTCTGTTTGCTCACATCAAAACTATAAACTTAAATATTATTGAAAGCATATCACTGAAACTATAATTTTCTTAATGATCTCAATTCAATAATTAATTCATCCATGTTTCTTTGGTTGTACAGTTGAAACTTAGTCACTAGAGAGATAGAATAGCTTGCCTTCTGTGCAGGTTTTAGCCCTGGGACCCCATATGGTCCCCTAAGCCTTGCCAGGCATGATCCCTGAACAAAGAGGGATCAAGCCTGAGAACAGCTCAGTGTGGTCCCAATGCAAAGATGACATTTTACCTTCCTTATTACTACCTAAGTTTTTATCTCTGCGTACCTCATCTGTTTAGGATTAAATGGAAATGTAAAAGCAAGAAAGGCATCTTTCAATTATTTGGCAGTATTTTTTGGTAATTTATTATGGATCTATAAACTAATAAATGTTCATCAATATTTGCGAAATTAATAAGATGCTATTTATAAACAGGCTATACGTTTTTGACTTACCTACTAAGGAAGGGGAAAATAATAGCAGTCAGTAATATCAAGGCTAACTATTCAAACTAATAATTTTTCTAGTTTGATCTCTCTTTTAATTACAAAATTACATATGCACACATACATGATCATTTAGGAACGCAAAATGATAAAACACTGAGGCGTAATTTGTTTCAACAAAATATTATAACATTGGGGCCATTTAACAAGGAAATAATTTACACATTTCATTAGCATATCAATTCATTAAACAGACATTAATTTTCATAGATGAAAAATATTTCCGTTAAACAGCTAGGGACGATTAATGCATTGATTCAGAACTAGACTAAAGTACTTTTCACAAATCATTTCTACTGTATTATTACTGACTGTGAGGAATAAAATTATGCATTCTAGATGGTAATACAAAGTCTAGAAAATCCATTATGTCATTGTGCCTCCATGCACAGAATATGTTACTGAACATAACAGATCTGCTATCATAATTCTGAATCTGTATTAAAATTATAATTTGACAAGAAAATATCCATCAGAAAAATAAAGCAGAGACTATGTCAGTGACTCCTTTTATACTCTATGAAAAACTGCTGCACAAAGGGGAAGGTTATCTTTGAACTCAATAAAATTATATTTGAAGATATTATTACCCACTAAGAAGGTGTATTTTTTTAAGTCTGTTCTTTATTTCAGACTTAAGCAATAGCAAACTTGGAGCCATAGCACAGTGGGTAGCACACCTGCTTTGTACACGGCCGACCCGGTTCGATTGCTCAGTTCCTCTCGGAGAGCCTGGCAAGCTACCAAGAGTATCCTGCCCGAACAGCAGAGCTGGCAAGCTACCTGTGACGTATTCTATATGTCAAAAACAACAAGTCTTGCAATGGAGCTGTTACTGGTGCCCGCTCGAGCAAATTGGTGAACAACAGGACAACAGTGATACAGTGCAGTTCTTTATTTCTTGAAGTTTCTAATATTTTAGGCAAGTCCTATTACTATGTTTTATAGCTTAAAAATATCTAGGCTCATTTTTCTTCCGAGGTCAATTTTCTGCCATAATTTTCATTTCTATTGACAAGAGAAAATCAATTTGGGATTCCTTCTAATTTACTACTTCTTATTTTATATATATTTCCACATATCTATAACTATGTGCCCATTTCAAAACCCAGAAATTTTGAAGTATCAAACTATTTATATATGTAAATATAAAACTATATATAATACATACATAAACACGATATACATATTATAATAGTAAATTATCTCATTGGGACATAGCTATCAAATAACTACAAACTTTACTCACCTTAAGAGGCATCTTTGCATGTTCATTTAATAATGGGACATCAAATACTAATCTTCGGAGTAAGTGTTGCATCATGGATGGTCTCAGTTGGCTGTGAAACAAAGCTAATATTTAATAATGAAGGGAAAGGTGTCTAACTTCAGTAGGGAGTTTAATTAAATTGCATGCACCCAAAATCTGCAACTGTCCGCTTCTTCAGATGGTATAAATTTGTTGTTCCTTATTGAAAGACCCCCCCAATAGTGAGACAATTTTATAAAATGTTATTTTATAAAATGTTAACTTTTCTACAGTATCTCTAACCTCCAGATCTAAAGACAATTCATTATTTGCTGTAACAGCTGTTCCTCTGCTCTTGCTTCTCTTCCTAATCAATCACAACTGGAAACTCAATTTCCTAAGATACTCCATTGAGGAAAGAAGTTACTCCACTTCAGTGACTAGATCCAAAGCAGAAGGAAAGGAAATACAGAAGCACAGAAGATATAAGAGGTTGAAACTGAAATTTTGCCAGACAAGGAAAGGGAGGACTAACATCACATAGTGAAGATTTACAGTGTGAGGTCTTTTTAAGTGCTTCACCAAAATTAGAACTTGAAAAAATAATCTGTGAGATAGGTATTTTATTTACATTTTATAGAAAGTTGTGTGCCATACCATTTATGAGATAAATTTCCTAGTATCTCAATTTCTTCAGTCCTATATACTCCACTATGAGTGCAAGATTTTACGTAAAGAAAGTGTTTTTACAGATTGGAGGAAAAAGTCAACCACCATTGACACAAAGAAGCTATATGATACTGTAGTTTATACTGAAGTCTTTTCTTTTTTGAAAGGTGAGTTAAAATGAACACACACTATCAAACAAAGGGAAATCTACTCATCTTTCACTAAAATAGTCAGGGACTTGCTCTACAATATCTTCATTTACCAATATCCAGAAAAGCATTATTGACTCAACACTGTATCTAAGCAGTACCTACCGTAAGAAATATTTTATTGACATGGATGCTCAAAACCAAACTAAAACTACCGAGAGTGAATTGATTTTGTATGTGTGTGTATGTGTGTATGTGTGTGTGTAAAGATTGCCAAAATTATTTAACAATTTGTCAAGGGCTCCAAAGCAAATTCTCATTTTTAAAAAACAAAGTTGGTATAGAACTTGTTGCATACTTACCCACAGATAGACAGTAAGCAAACTTCTATGGAATCTCGTTGAGCTTTGGTAAGTGAGCAGCCCTTAGAAAGTCTATAGACGGTATGAAGCAATGAATCAATGAGGGAAGCATGGTGCTCTGTGCCAGCAAAAAGAGGAGCACATCTTGTTAACAAAGGCAGCACGGCTGTGCAGAGGTATCTATTGAGAGCCAAAGCCATGTCTGTAGCACTCAAAGCAGCCTGAAAAGGAATCGGAGATAAAGGAAGTCATTTGTGTTCGGCAGTAGACAACTTCCAGTGGGAAAAATATGTTAATGTATAAATTTACTAACTAGAAAATGAAATCTGAAAAATGGAAATATATTCACTATGTCCTGAAATGTGATTTATGTAATGATCACTAAAAAGAATTAACTTAATTACTCACAAATAGCTACATATGCCTGAATTGATGTCTGTCTCATAAAAATACCCAAAAGTTCATATTCTAAAATAAAGTATCAGTGGTAGGATGAATGCAAGTTGAAAATACACAATGATATTAAATGATATTGAGTACTTTAATTGGGTAGGAAGACAAAGCCAGGGGGTTTTTTTGCATGATTTACCTTATTTTCCAAATATTCTGAATTCAATTCATATTCCTAGTATATTCCTAGGACATTCCTGGTCATGTCCTTCAACATTAATAATTAAAAGTTGGCTATTACTATGACATATTCTATTATTTAGTTCAGAGTTTCATGTGAATGGACTCAGCAAAGGAAAAACAGATATTGCTTTCACCTCTATGATTGTATTTCATCATTTTATTTAAAAGTGTGAAGCCAAAGATTTGATTTCTCTTGAAATCAAAATAATACATCTTAACTGATGATTTACAGAGATAATTTCAAAATTGCAATAAAATTTAGACCTCCAGGCTACTCTATAAAGCTTCAAAGAACAGAACACAATATATGCCAGTAGATAATTTGATTTGAATGACACATACAGGGCATATTTTCCCTACTTATACGTAACTAAGGAATATACCAGGACAATAGTATAATTGGCACAACTCAATAACATCCATTAATCCTTTTTAACATTTTAAGTGCTTTCTTTGGGAAGTATCATCATTTAGGGCAATTCAGGGGTGAACTAGAATTCAGAGTAGCCAATAGGATCTTTAAAAGTAGGGTTATTAGAACTTCCTGTCTTCCATTAAATTTGATCAACTTCTTATCTTATTAAGATTATCCAGGGCCTCTCCCCAAAAGAGCACAGCGGGTAGGGTGTTTGCCTTGCACGCAGCCGACCTGGGTTTTATTCCTCTGCCCCTCTTGGAGAGCCCGGGAAGCTACCGAGAGTATCTCGCCTGCACGGCAGAGCCTGGCAAAATACCTGTGGCGTATTCGATATGCCAAAAATAGTAACCACAAGTCTCACAATGGAGATGTTACTGGTGCCCATTCGAGCGAATCGATGAGCAATGGGATGACAGTGATACAGTGATTAAAATGATCAAATTTTCCCACTAATCAGTGAGGTCAAAGCTTTAAAATGTATTTTATTTTCTATTTGTTATTGCCCTGCCGCAAAATTTACAGGTAGCAAACAAAGAATTTACTGAAAATAAATAAATAAAACTCTGAAAGAATGTCATGTCAGAGACTGAAGAGTCAAAAGATGAGGAAATATACTGTTACAAATTATTACCGTATCTAGAGAAGCAGCAGCACGGAGATCTGGCAGAAAGCCAACTTCAAGAAGATGGAGGAGAAAATCTTGAACCTCAATTCCATAGACCCTGTCAAGGAACAAAACCATGGCTGCCTTGTGATCTGGGCAAAATCCTGCAGACATGTCAGGCTCCACCACATTGCCATCTAAAAGAAAGGCAGTGACATTTTGTTAATGCGCGCGAGAGATAGCAAATAGGTTCTTCTAACCTTTTCATTTTTTACATAAGTTTATCTGGTAAATGGTTTTCTGTGTTTCTACTATCTTAAGTAGTGATGTGCTTGGGATGAGCTAAGGAAATAGTGAGACTTAAATCCAATGTAATTTAAATAACATTTGAAAAGCAACTTTATTAATTATACACATTGGAGCATAGAATTATGTTTGATACTAAGAAGGAAACCCAAAAAGGCATCCGATTCTCTATAATGTAAAAATAGAAGTAAACCCCTTGAGCAGTTAAAATGTAAAGTAGGTTTTCATATGTTCACCAGTGAGAACTTATTTTTTAACAACACTAAAACTCATCTCTCTTTAGTGATATAGAGCATTTGCATATTTACAGCTGAGACAATTACAATATGATGAAATAGCTCTGTAAAGCCAATTTGACTTTTAAGTGAAACATATTTCCACAGAAGCATTAAACATTAAAAATCACTTGTGGTTAAAGTCACTTGCCTTGAATGTGATTAACCCTGGTACTACATTCTTCCCTGAATATCAGGTGTGAGTCAGAAGCACGGTGCCAGGAATACTTTGGGTATTTAAATCCCCAAAATAAGTAAAAATAGAACACATTTAAGAGTCATTATCTTTTCTATCAATATTAAATGCTTGATTTTATATAAATCAGTGAATCTGTATTTAAAACTCTATAACTTGATAGGTTAAATACTATTACTATGAGCTATCATGGGACTATATACCAATTTGACGTCTGGAAGAACTGGTTTGCTTCCTGTTTGACCATGAGAAAATTATAGAAGTGTGGAGCAATTCATTGTTCTAAAGTTTTATTTTTAACACACTCATTCATGTATTTAAAGGAATGCTGAGACTACACTTCAGTGGGACATAAGACTCATTGATTTGATATTTTAAAACATGGCAGTTTTAATTTTTCTATCTCCTCAAATAGAGTTGATATGAAATAAGAGATAAGAAAGTTGATGAGGGGGCTGGAGTGATAGCACAGCGGGTAGGGTGTTTGCCTTGCACGAGGCCGACCTGGGTTCGATTCCCAGCATCCCATATGGTCCCCCTAGCACCACCAGGGGTAATTCTTGAGTGCAGAGCCAGGAGTAACCCCTGAGCATCGCCAGGTGTGACCCAAAAAGCAAAAAAAAAAAAAAAAAAAGAAAGAAAGAAAGTTGACGAACTGCCTCCTCTCAGATTTCTGGTGTTTCTGTAACTTTTGGCAGGTATATTTGGACTCTCTAAGGCAGTAATTTCGGACATCAGGCGCTCCAGTTAACACCATTTCATGGTGTAATAGAATCTCATGCCAAAATTGGGGGGTGCTAAAGAAAAATAATGTATAATTGTGAAACAATATATGTTTCAGGTATCAAGGACTTTTTTGTTGTTTTTTTGTTTTTTGGGTCACACCTGGTGATGCACAGGGGTCACTCCTGGCTCTGCAGTCAGGAATTACTCTTGGCGGTGCTCAGAGGACCCTATGGGATGCTAGGAATCGAACCCAGGTTGGCTGCATGCAAGGCAAATGCCCTAACCTCTGTGTTATGGCTCCAGCCCCCAAGGGCAGCTTTAATATTTGTTCATGGTAAAAAAGAGAGAGTAAATTCAGTTTGTGGGCCTAAATCCTTTGCCATGTCTGTTGGCATGTGGGACTATTCCGTCAGTGTGGTCAGGAATCCAGCCCTACTACGACCCCCCATTAGAAACATATCTGCATCATTGCTACCAACTTCTGGAACACAGTAACAAGACATTTATATAGAAGAGGTTACTTTTATTTTATAAGTGTTATATTAATAATCCAATCATATAGAGTTTCTAAACAAATATAACATTTTAGAAAAGGATACAAGGAGATGCTAACACTGGTATTATTAAAAACATTAGGTCATCAATATCTCACTGAATCCCCAAGAACGGTTATTAGTTTTACCTTTGGCTATTGTTGGCATCTGAAAAGCGATGCTGATCACTCCCACCAAATCTGCCAATGGAATTAAGGATCTCAGAATAGACCTGATTCTGATGGCTTCTCCTTTCCCAGCATGAATCAACTATAGAAGGAAAAACAAGCAACATCAGAATCACTGTATCACTGACATCCCGTTGTTCATCGATTTGCTTGAACGGGCACCAGTAACGTCTCTATTGTGAAACTTGTTGTTACTATTTTTGGCATATCGAATACACCACAGGTAGCTGGCCAGGCTCTGCTGTGCAGGCGGGATACTCTCAGTAGCTTTCCGGGCTCTCTGAGAGGGATGGAAGAATCGAACCTGGGTCTGCCACGTGCAAGGCAAACACCTTACCCACTATGCTATCGCTCCAGCCCAACATCAGAATAATCTTTGAAATTAATATTATACATATATTGGGGAAGTTTGAAGTCTGAGAATCTGGGTGTAAAACAGTTTTCTGTTTGGCATAAAGACAGAATTAAACTTCTCTCACAGAGCTGGGGAGATGGCTCAAAGAATAAGAGATAATTCTTTGTTGTGAGAGCCCCAGGTTTGATCCCTAGTACCACATAATCCCCAGGTCACTGTTGGGAGTAGTCCAAAAGTAAAATACAAACCATTACAAGGCAAAGAAAAACCTACATCTTTCAGAGATTATTTCAGACTTATAAGGAGGTACTTATTTACTCACACAGTTTTCACTGACTCCAGAATACAGCAACTTACTGACTCTGGTCTATACCAACTAGTTCATTCATTAGAATAATTGTTTTGTTTTCTTCTTAGGGTACTAAAATATGTTAAGAATCTGGTCATATATTCATCTATACTTTAGAAGTAGATATGTATACATCAATATCCAGAACATGAGGACAAATTAGAAAGGAAAAATTTTAATCCCTTCACTTACACGAATAGTTATACCTGATTTAAACTTTTTGCTTTGTGAAGAGGTAATTATGTATCCATTTGCATTCTACATACCAAAGGATAACAATGCAGGGAAATAATAGCAAGGAATCCCAACAGTCACTGGTTAATAAAGTAGAAGAGAGCAGATCGGAGAGAAGCAAGAATCTTGGCCAGTCTCTGCAACAGACTGAAGGTTTACAGCTAGGGTGGGTGACTATCTTTCCCCATAGGATGTTAAGTACAAGTGCAATGGCTGATCCTCAACTACTGTTGTGAAAGGCAAAAAAGGAGTCAGAGTGGCAAGTTTAGTCTCTTGTTAATCTATTAGGTCTTTTCTTTCTTCCCTTGATATAACGGGACACAATAAACATTTACCAATATAAATTAACTTTTATTTCCGTTTATTTTTTTAAATAGGATAAAAGAACAAATATCGGGAGCATTTCGTCTATCTAGTCACCGTTAGCATACAGGTTTGTTGATGATCTGGTCCCACTGACTCTGATAAAAACCTCAGCACTGACAGATGGTTAAAAATAAAATCTGGCTTTTGGACCCGGCTGTGGAAGGAGCATGATGGAGGGGCCCGAGGGAGCGCCCTCGGACCCCAAGCAGCCCACTGAACTAATTCCGGCATGGGACCAGAGACCCCACGGCGTGCTGAAGCTGTGGGACCCGGGCATCCCCCAATTCTTTTAACCTGTCTCTCTCTCAACTCCTCCCTCCTGAACACAGCGCAGGGGCCGCGGTTTTCCTGAGCGCAAAACGGAGACGCCGAGCCTCTCTCTAGGTTTCTCCATCTTATGAGCACCATAAAAGGGTAAAAGTTTATAGTGATGTTATTTCTGGTTGTACTTTCCCTGGACTTTATACAGAAACCCAAAACCGCGCGGCCGCGGCAGCGGCCGCGCGACTTAATGTCATCTTAGTATGAGCAATATGTAATGGTTCCTTTCTAATGGGGTGGACTTTTGTGGGAGATCCTAATAGTAAGTCTGTTGCTGAAATATTGAAGGCAATCAAAGTGGTAGCCATCTCACTAGACTGAACTAAGCTATATCCCCACGCCGGCTGAGAAGAAATTTTCTTCTTTCTCGGGAAGAAACGCGGTGTGTCATCAACTACAGTGTGATGTCCATTAAGCAAACAGACCTGGTGGCGTGGGAATGGGATATAAGGGGAAAAATTATGTACAAGGAACAGCGGGACGCTGGTGGAATCTCGAGCCGGAGCCGACACCAGCGCAAGACCGTCGGTTCCAGAGACTGCTTGCAGATACTCTACAAGTCTATCAACTAAGCCAGAGCCCCACGCCTGCTGATGACGGGAAATAACCATCCTTTTCGGTTTTTTTTTTCCCTTGTCAGGCAGCGTGGCGATTACTAAAACAGGCGTGAACTCGGTGGCGCGGGGCAAGGGGGAAAAAGAAAAACTATGTAACAAACAGCGGGACTTAATATCTCTATATTCTTAGCAATGGAGAACTATCAAATGCCTCCTTGGCAATAGGACTGCTTTTCTTTTTTGGGGGAAACCCCAACAACGGTAGTGAGTTGTATGTTGAAACATGGAATGTAATCGAAATAAGGCGTAAACGAAGTGAAACATATCATGTGCAAGGGTTGGGACTGGGGAGGTGGGAGGGGGCGGCAGGTATACTGGGGGGGTTGGTGATGGAAGATGGGCACTGGTGAAGTGAAGGGTGTTTGAGAACTGTATAACCGACATAATCCTGAGAACTATGTAACCCTCCACATGGTGATTCAATAAAATTTAAAAAAAAAAAAATAATAATAATAAAATCTGGTTTCCCAATATCTGGATGTCTCACTATACTTTAAGCCATTTTTATTAACAATAAACAACTGTATCAGAAAGTTGAAATTGGAGGAGATGGGTCCAAACAATACTGTGAGACCCAGTGCCTGTGGTGTGTGTGTGGGGGGGTGGTGTTTGGGTGGGTGTGGATGCTACCATGAGTGCGGAGAATCGAACCTGAAGCCTCCACATATCAAATGTGCACTTGAGTCATCTGTCTGCATCTCTCTCCCCCCACTCTCGTCATCTGTTTGTATCTCTCTCTCCCCCTAGTCTGTATCAAGAAGTAGAAAATTTCAACCTGCAGATTTTAGAGATGTAGATTCTGTGTTCGTTCAAATTGTCATTTGAGATAAAAATTTGGGATTAGTGCATTGGGATTAGTCAGTAATCTATGAAGAGAAATACTTATCTGCTATCGATAATAAGATTAAATCTTAAGATTTGTTTAGAAGTAAATCCCGTTTGCTCCAAAGAAAGGAAAAATAAAGGAAAGATAAGTTGGTTTATAAACAAAAACAGAGTCATGAAAGAAATATCAATATTGTTTCTTTAAAAAAAAATAAAGTGTTGGGGGCTGGAGGGATAGCACAGTGGGTAGGGCATTTGCCTTGCACATGGCCAACCGGATTCAATTCCTCTGTCCCTCTCAAAGAGCCTGGCAAGCTGCCAAGAGTATCCCGCCCACATGGCAGAGCCTGGCAAGCTACCCATGGTGTATTCAATATGCCAAAAACAGTAACAAGTCTCACAATGGAGATGTTACTGGTGCCCGCTCGAGCAAATCGATGGACAACAGGATGACATTGCTACAGTGCAGATGTGAGACAAAGTAAATAAATCCAAGCAACAAAAGCCACAGATATCAAGACCGGGACAAAGAGAGGGGTCTGTTAGTAGTGACTGAGTTTTTCGGCCAGACTCTTCTGAAATGTACCTGACCTCTCTCCAGCACTGGTCGCTCTTTCAAACTCAGTGCTGTTTCCCATGAGCAGGTCAAGAGGCACATTATATGGAACCTGGCTAGCATTTTTTAAATAAATGTAATGGAATAAAACTAAGTTTAAGAAACAGAATAAAAGCATTGACCCATGAAATTTTAATTTCGTCTTAGTCAAAAAACTTTAAAAAACACTAATTAGTAAGATGTGATTAGCTCTTTCCTTACACAAAATGCACCCATCCCATTTTCCTTTAAGCTGGTGTCAAGAATGTAGCAGCTTATCACACCACTAAATGTCATAAAATTACTCTTGATAGGAGTGGTGCCTTCCTACAAGCACTGAAATATGAGCAGATTCACGTTCTTTTTCTTCAAGTGTGGGACACTCTATGTCCCTGAGTATTTTTCAGATGACATACTGAAATCCCTTTAAAATGTTTATAATCACAAAGATATTTTTCAACTAAATAAAAAATTGTTCAGAAAGTAAGCTACAGCTATCATGTTTAACAGAGCAGAGAGATGAATTATTTCAAATAGCGTAATCCTTGCCAGCTACAAATATCTTAACATAGATAACATAAATAACTACAGCTGGATCCTATCTCTTTGTGGTTTTGTTTGTTTGTTTGCTTGTTTGTTTGTTTTTTGCAGGGGGTGGGTGCAAAGAACTTACATGCATTTCAGGAGCACAGCGTCCTAAAAGGTCAATCAAAGCTGCGTAAAAGGTCATGATGGCATTCCCCATGTGGATAGTATCATCTTCCTCCTCTTCTGTATCACTTTCATGGTTTTTTTCATAAGAGAAAGCAAAGCAAAGAGCACAATAAAGCAAGGGAATAATAAAAGGCTTCGTACATCAAAGGAAAAAAAACCTCTAGAATAACCTATTCAGCCTTTTCTTATATATACTTTTCATTTAGGTCTTTAGTTTATAGCTTGACATGTTTGAACGACAATATAATAAAGACCAGGCTTGAGATTTTTGTCACCAAATATATATTTCTTGGGACTTTACTGATTTCACCTTAAAATCTTTGGTTGTTGTTCCGAGAGCTATACCCGATTATGCTCAGGCCAGTGCAGCTCAGTCTCCATACAGGTTCTGAGATCGAATCCAGGGCCTCCCTTGTCCAAGGCTAACTTCAACCCCTTGAACCACATTCCCAGGCACTGATAAAACTTAATAGTAATATTTTGCAAAAGAATTAAACAATTGCTTACTTGGTGGATTCTGTCCTTTCTAGGAGCAAACAGTACACTCGTTACACAAGAGCAGAGTTAATAAAGGAAGTTGGTGAGGTTAGGAAAGTTTTGTAAATTGCAAACATGTAAATCAGGGGTAACAAAGATCCATCCTTTAATACTCAGTATGATGTTTTGCCAAGGCAAAAGTTTATAAATATGAATGAATGTGATTACATTTATTGATTCACCTCTTTATTTAACTTTTTTTTTTTTTTTTTTTTTTTTTGCTGTTTGGGTCACACCCGGCGATGCACAGGGGTTACTCCTGGCTCTGTACTCAGGAATTACTATTGGCGTTGCTCAGGGGATCAGATGGGATGCTGGGATTCGAACCTGGATGGGTCTCATGCAAGGCAAATGCCCTACCCGCTGTGCTATCACTCCAGCCCCTCAACTATCTTTTTTATTCGAATCTACCTAACTTCTATCAACAATCTAATATGTCTTCTTTCCTATTCTATGAGAAAATATGATATTTCATTACTTCCCTGCTGAGAGACAAGTCTTCATAATCTGAAAGATTATGTCATTCCTCCTTTGGTTTGGAACCTTGGCAAAGTACTGCACTTACCAGAAAACAGCCAACCCAGCTTGCTGACCTTATTCCTGGCATGTGGATGCAGAATCTCTCACCCCCACATTAGCCCTTTCTCCACCAAGGCCCCTCGGAGGGGGGTGGGGTGAGTTTCCCTCCCCGCCCCAAGCAGAGCCCCTGCAGCCGAAAACCTCCGGAAACCAGCCACAGCCATGCTCAAGGCCACTCTCCACACACTCGAAGGAGCCCCACACATGAAGGGGCCAGCATAGGAACTAAGGTATGTGGGACCCGGTGCTGAGATCTCCAAGCCTGCTTGTATCGGGACTGCTCTGTGCGCCATGTAATCCCATCAATGGCCAAGACCCAGAGACTATATAAAACAAACTTCCCGGAAGTGCGCAGCCTTGAAGCAACATCTTATAGTTTAGCCCACTGATGCAGCACACATGGGTTTGGTTTTAACATACTTACTTGTATTCTCTGATATACATTCTCTGTCCCTCTGGGAGAGCCTGGCAAGCTGCCGAGAGTATCCCGCCCTCATAATAGAGCCTGGCAAGCTCCCTGTGGTGTTTTTGAGATGCCAAATATCAAATTTGAATTAACCAGTAACAATAACAGGTCTCATTCCCCTGACCCTGAGTCTCCAATCGTTCAGAAAGATGAGTAAGGAGAGGCTGCTAAAATCTCAAGGCTGGGACAAATGGGGACGTTACTGGTGCCCGCTCGAGCAAATCAATGAACAACGGGATGACAGTGTTGACAGTGATAATGATAGTGGTTTCTGGTATGTAAGGCTGTTCCTTAAGATCCCAGTATATACCTACATGTATGGTTCTTTTGTTTTGTTTAGTTTATAATCCACACTCGGTGGTGCTTTAAAGCATACTCCTGGCTCTGTGCTTAGAGATTACTCCTAGTGGTGTTTGGGGAACCATGTGGGATTCTGGGTACAGAATCAAGGTCTGTAGCATGCAAGGCAAATGCCTTACCCACGGTACTATCTCTATGCCCTCCCACCCCAACCTCCACACATTATTCTGGACTAGGGATTTCTTGATACTTTTCTACTATTAAATGAAAGTAAAGGATCAGTAAGACTAACTGATTAACATGTTAACATTTTTGGGGGCACTCTGAAACTAGAAGCCTGCCATAGGTACTAAAAGAACATTTATGCAGGGGTGGAGCAATAGCACAATGGGTAGGTTGCTTGCCACTTTACAAGCAGATGACCCGGATTAGATCCCCAGCACCTCATTTGGTCACCTGAGCCCTGCCAGGAGTGATCCCTGAGTGCAGAGCCAAGAGTATACCCTGACTATCAGTGGGTGTGGTCCCAAAACAAATAAGCAAAACAAAAAAGAATACTTGTGCCCTTTCTAATATAGAATTAGTATTTATGAAATTTGTTTGGAAATTTTTTCTTTAATAAGGCCTATTTTGTATCTTTACTAGTGGTAGTTAAGAAGGATGACAGTCCAATAGGACTCTGATATCTTTAATAAAGAAAGAGAAAGAGGGGCTGGAGTGATAGCACAGCGGGTAGGGCGTTTGCCTTGCACGCGGCCGACCCGGGTTCAAATCCCAGCATCCCATATGGTCCCCTGAGCACCGCCAGGAGTAATTCCTGAGTGCAGAGCCAGGAGTAACCCCTGTGCATCACCAGGTGTGACCCCCCCGCCAAAAAAAAAGAGAAAGAGAAAGAAAATGCAGGTGCCTGGATTAATTTATGCCACTTGCTGGGGTTAGACATTAAACTTTGTATTTTTTGGTGCAATATGGGGAGTTATCACGTGTCCTCAGTCACCACTAGCTTAGCCAGTCATTCTACTGCTCAATGATACCCCTTTTCTGCATTTTACTACCATAGTTTATTAGCCTCCCCAATATTTTACTGTTAAATTGTACTATCTCTCACTATTATCATGAAAACTACCTACCTTTCCTCTGAACTCTAAAGTCAAAGACTCACCTATCATCATTTCTGTCTTTCATTTTATATAGCCTTCCTGAAAATGACACACTGTAGCACTGTAGCACTGTCATCCTGTTGTTCAGTGATTTGCTCGAGCAGGCACCAGTAATGTCTCCATTGTGAGACTTGTTACTGTTTTTGGCATATCGAATATGCCACGGGCAGCTTGCTAGGCTCTGCCATGTGGGCAGAATACTCTCGGTAGCTTGCCGGGCTCTCCAAGAGGTACGGAGGAATTGAACCCGGGTAAATCACCTAAAACCCATTATCTCTCTACCAAGTCCATATGAATTCCTATAGTTCTTTATTGTTTGCTTGGTTTTTGGTGTTGGGACCACAACTCTGGTTTTTGAGTGGGGTGGTACTCACTGCTTACTCCTGGCAGTGCTTGGAGGACCACGTGGGATGTGGGGATTGAATCTGGATCACCAGCATGAAAGGTAAGAAGGCACACACCCTACCCACTGCACTATGGTCCCTACCACCAGTTCCTTTTGAATTCATTAAACCTTATTCCATCACCATGTCCAAACTCTTTATACTTCCAAGTCTAACACACTTGATTTTTAAGGGGCAGAATCATGAATATTTGAACGTGATTACATTTCAAGGAAAGGGCTATATTACAATGAATAAAAATAAAATTGTGCTTTGGCAAATATCAAGTTAATTAATATAACTGACATCAAAAAGTGTGTAGATTAGACCTACAGTGTTTTACTGGATCCGCTAGTTGGTGAGGGACCATCTCGAGAAGGATCCTCAGCTATTTTTATGGCCTCTTCCATGGCTGCTAGAAGACCATTCCCACCTTCTCCTCTCAGAGCAGGGCCAAAACATTCCGGCCTCCTGATGAGCAGTCTCACGACCACATTGGCATTCTCCTCCACACTCTCCCCTAAGATGAAAGGAGGAGCATAAATAAGTAAAGACTGAGTAAGTAGAAGTTCTGAGCATAAAAATAATTTACCAATTTACATTTAAAGAAGGACTGGAGCAATAGCACAGCGGGTAGGGTGTTTGCCTTGCACGAGGCCGACCCAGGTTCAATTCCTCCATCCCTCTCAGAGAGCCTGGCAAGCTACCGAGAGTATCCTGCCCAAACGGCAGAGCCTGGTAAGCTATCCGTGGTGTATTCGATATGTCAAAAGCAGTAACAACAAGTCTCACAATGGAGATGTTACTGATGCCCGCTTGAGCAAATCTATGAACAACAGGACGATGGTGCTACAGTGCTACATTTAAAGAAAATAACTAAAACCAATGAACATAGTAGTAATTTAATCAAAACTATGTCTTTATTTGGGGGGAGTGTGGGGTGAGGTACACCTGACACCCACTGGGGGCTGTTCCCAGCAGTGTGCTCATGGATACTCCCATGAATCTCTGTTTTGGGGAGGCTCTTAAGTGCCAGGATTGAACTGGTGCTCCCACTGGCAAAGTATAAGCTCCAGCCCTTTAACTCATGTCCGTTAGTTCCTGAACCACAAATTTAATGCAGAGAAAATGGCAAATTTCTTGCCTTGAAACTTTTCAAAGTAAAGACAACTGTGAGGGACATAAAAAAAATATTTCTATTAATGTGTTTACAAGAAATAAAACCACAACTCCAACTATTATTAGATGCCATCATAAAAATGTATAAGAACATGCCACAAAATTTTGACTTAATGATAATATATGACATCATTAGGAAATCTACAATACAAATTATTACTCTGAAGCTATTACTAATTATGGAGAGCTGACTTGAGTTTGATATCAAGTCCCTATTACCCAAGTAATCCCCACCACTGCAGGACCTGAGAAGTACTGCATCCTAGAGGCCTTCCATTAAACTGCTGGTGAGCTGAGAATCAATAGTGGGACCTCAGGCCACCTGAAAAGCAATTGTGAGCTCCACCTCCCCCCCAAAGAAAAAGATTACTCATTATAAAATATTCAATTTCCTAATTTCATGTAAATACTGGTATGTATTGTTTTTTATAGACCTTCTTTTATGAAGTTTTAAAATGTACAAAAATGCCCCAAGTAATAAGTCCTACCATTACAGAAGACAGCAAATCTGAGAAAATCAAGATATCGCTCTCCTTCAACTGGATTCCACCCAATATCAGGATAACCTTTAGACACCAGCATCTGACAACTCTGGAGTCCACAACCAGCCAAATATCGAACTACCTACAAACAAGATAATAGCAAAAGCATTATCTCCTGGATTATGTCATTAGAGACCTGCCCTATGGTAAATGTTATCCTCAGAGGACAGGTTGAAGCAAATGTTCTAAAAATAATGCAAATAAAATCAGTACAACTCACAAGGCTTTAAGAAAAAAATTGGAATAAAGAAATATTAACAAATCTTAACAAAGTGATATTATTTATGAAATAATTCTAATAATTCTACAAAAGTCAAATATTCTAATTTTCATGTCATTTAATTAAGATTTTTATCTACAAAAATCATAATATTCAACGAACTCCAAAAATGTCTGGCCCTGGGCCATCCATATTGAAAGATATATCTGGGAATGATCATTTATTGATGTGGATTAATTACAAAATGATACATCAGTTTAATGGAGGGAAGGGAGCTATGGGAAAAAATAGAGAGAATAAACAGAGCCAGCCACAAATCCTTCTCTTCAAATCTGGCCTGTTTTATTACTGGGTCACATTGTGCAAATTACTTAAACATTTTTAGCCACAATTTCACTGTCCATAAATATTTGGGATAAAACTAGCTTTGTCTCTCTCTCTCTCTCTCTCTCTTTCTCTCTCTCTCTCTCTCTATATATACATATATATGTATATATATATAAATGGATTTAACAAAATACAATTTCTGTTTAATCTGGGGATGCAGCCCAGCAGCAGACCCCTGACATTGCATGTATGTAGCCCTGAGGCAATCCCTGGCACCAAAACAAAATTCTGCTAAGTTTTAATTTCTAAAATATATGTGAAATTAGAGGAGGAAGAAAGTAACAGTTGCAATGCCTTTTTTCTATTTAAATCCTCTTATTATAGCTGAGGTAACATGGATATTGTAGTGTTAACATATATGCTTTGGTGTACAACATCATTGTACCTCTGTACCCACCAAAGTGCCTTCAAAGTAAGATGAATTATTTGAAAAATTCTGGTAAGATGATTAATAAAATTATCTTACAAGGCTTGCTCTTTTCTGCTAAATAGGGATGCAACATAAAGACCAGGAAGATGGCTTAGAATTTAATTGCATTATAATAAAGAGATGTTCTGGAAATCTGGAAAACATATTTGTGGCTTAATATGCTTAGTTTACCAATTACTACAGTTTCTGCTGGTATAAATAGACTCCTTTATGCTATAAAATATATAAAAACAATTCTAAAATATTTTATGTAATTAAAATGTTTGATTAAAGTATAAGTAACAATGGGTACTGTGAAAAGAGAAGATAAACATGAATGCATATGAAATAAGTTGATTCCCTCTTCAGAGAAAAATGCATGTTTTAGGGGAAACACCTTATGTCAAATTTGTGGTTCTTTATAACTTATTATAAGGTTACATATAACATAGGTAACATTTAGAGTTCCTTTTGAGGATATCACATAAATACAACTATATTATAATAGTTTCAAATTATCTTGACAAATAATCATAAAGAAATTTAAGTCACAAAAACACTGGCAGGAACATTGCCTACCTTTTCTAGATCTGGTTCTCGCAAAGCTAAGGCCAATTCATTATTATCCATCACTGACGCAGCTGCCACATCAAGTGGTGTAGAACCCCTCATTGCTGGTGAGGCTATTAATTCAAAAAGAGATAAAATGATACATGGATTATCCTGCAACTAGCAATTTTTATTAAAACCAAGTTTCAAATACAATTTAATTGCTAAATGTGATACAGATCACATTAACATAGATATTAATCTATTTAAAAGTTTATTTTCCATATAAATAGTCATTTTATCTTAAAAATTAAAGATTCACACATCTACTTACCTAGACCAACACTGCTGTTTTCCAATAAATAACTGAGATGATCAAACATAGCTTTTTGATTCTGCCTACTTATACGACAGAAGTAACAGAGAAAACGACAACAGTTGGCCACCATCTTAGGAAAAGTGATTTCCTGCATAAAGAATATTCAGTTATTTATGAAAGCAAAGGATTACAAAATTGAGTGCAGAAGATTAGGTTCCTATCACCTTGTTAATTGTGTGTCCAAGACTGCCAAATCAGAGATATAAAAGACTTTCAAATGCCCAGATTTTATCTCATCCCATCCTTCAGACATGGAGATATGCAGTGCATTTTTTTAAAAAAAAAAAAAAAGATGAAGGGACATTAGTGGAGGGAACTGGACACTGGTGAAGGAATTGTTGTTGGAACATTGCTGAAACTTAATAATGAATAACTGTAACTCTGTAATCATGGTGATAAATTTTAAATTATTAAAACATTGAAGATGGATAAGTTCATATATATTAGGTTAGGAGGTATAACTAAACGAGAGCTTATACAATTTTTTTAATTCCACTTTAATACTTGAGACCACATAACAATGTTTTATTATATATATTATTACTGTCATCACTGTCATCACTATCATCCCGTTGCTGATTGATTTGTTCGAGTGGGCACCAGTAACGTCTCTCATTGAGAGACTTATTGTTACTGTTTTGGCATATCCAATATGCACGGGTAGCTTGCCAGGCTCTGCCTCTCGGGCTCGATACGCTCAGTAGTTTGCCGGGCTCTCCAAGAGGGGCGGAGGAATTGAACACGGGTCGGCCACCACTATGCTATCGCTCCAGCCCTATATTATTACTATCACATCTGTTCACTATGAAGATTTCAAGAATTTGAAACTTTTCTGATTGGCACATGACTTATGGGTTGTATTTGCTTCAGCAGGCAATCTACCTACTCAGTTCCATTAAACACATTCTCTTGATCATGCATTATTACACTGCACATGATTCATGCAGTTCTTTCTAAGTAATATACATATTTTTAAAATTTTTATTAATGAATCACTGTGAGGTACAGTTACAAACTTATGAACTTTCATGTTTGCATTTTCTTTACATCCCTCCTAATATATTTTTATAAAATATTTATGTCTTTCTAGGCAGTAACTGAACATGAGGAATATGGCCTTTTTGCTATAATATGAAAATGCATCTTGAAATTTCAAAACTATTTAAATATACTCTGCAACTCGGAAGTCATTAAAATATGTGTAGTTTATAAAATTTGATTTGGTTTATGCCATATAATTTTGGTGCAAATTTAATTCCTTTGAGGTTTACTTAATCTCACAAAAATACTACTAGCATCAATCTCAAATCGTGGTCTGAATTAGGAATTTAGTGGAACTATTATTACCTGGAATCACGGGCATGACTAGGTCAGAACATGTTTATTTTAAATGTGAATGAATACTTATAATTAAAAAATTAATCACTCCTAAGGCATTAACTCTTAAGACATAAATATGCATCAAGTGAAGATAATGAGATATTAAGTATACAGTACATGACAGAAGTTGCTAATACTATCAGGGAAATAGCAGGAAATCCAACTCTCAATTTGTAAGGTCGTATTTGTTTTTTCACAATCAATATTCTTTATTTTTGACCCATATTTATACACCCAATCTGTGTGCCAGGGTTACTCCTGGTGGTGCTTAAGGGATCACATGGAGCTGAGAATCAAACCCAAGGTTCCTGCATTCAGAACACATGCTCAGCTGGCTGAGTTATCTCTCAGGCCCTCAAAAGGTGTTTGTAAAATCAAAAATTAAAAACAAAATAGTCCTAAGAGGATTTAAGAAATTATCAGTAAGAATATACAATGCATGTGTTCCCAGAAGTGGTACTATATGGAGTCCCAAGAATGAAAGGTTATTCCTTACCTTGGACTCTCCACCTCCCAAAACATTCACCATGACCTCCATCACTGTCTCATGCATACCAAGAGCCCTCATGAGATTAGGGTGCTGGTAAAATACTTTGTTATTCATGATATCCCTAGAAAAGAGAGGATATGCATAAGGGGAAAGCAAAGAGTTTAAAGCAATATTTAAATTAAAATATATATGAAGCATTACTAGCTCTCTGAAATCATCCCTACCATGTATGAAAAATATCATAGTAAAGAAAAAGTTAATAAGCATAAGTTTAATTTTGAAATATTAATAAACTACCAAAAATAGTATATAAGTTGTATATTTGCTTTAATTACAATGTTCTCTACATGCAAACATTAGCTTACATAAAATGCATAAAAATATCTATATAAATTCTTGATAAATGTTTTCATAGTGTTGATAATCCGTCAAATCCGTCATCCCGTTGCGGGCACCAGTAACGTCTCTCACTGAGAGACTTATTGTTACTGTTTTTGGCATATCCAATATGCACGGGAAGATTTCGAGGCTCTGCCGATACTCAGTAGCTTGCCGGGCTCTCCGAGAGGGGTGGAGGAATCGAACACAGGTCGGCAGTGTGAAAGGCGAATGCCCAACCGCTGTGCTATCGCTCCAGCCCCAGTGTTGATAATACTAAATATATTTGTATGTAAAATTAAAATATCATTTCTTCTCAGTTATTTCTAACAAAATGTCTTTATTTGTTCTTATTATTTTGCTATTGTTGAGAGGCTACTTAAAGGGGTGTTCAGTAGGTTTCTAGGATCACATCTAGTGGTGTTGGGGATGGGCGGGCACACAGCGTCAGAGACAGAACCCAGGAATGCTCAAGCAAGAAATGCACTCTACCATTTGAACTCTATCTTAAATACAAAGGCTTTTAAGAGATATATATTTCCATAATAAGTTAATACACATAAAGTTCAGTAAAAGTAATATAACTAATTGAAGCAAACATTAATTAAACCAACATCAGATGACAACCAAAATGATTCGTATTATTATTACTGCATTGCACAATACTATTATAGAATGTTGGTATTTTCCTAATATCTGTTCAAGAGTCATTATAAATAACTTTGCCTTTTATTTATTTCATTGTTGTTTTTTTTAGTTTGCAACTCAGGTGTATACTCAGAATTTACTCCTGGCTCTGTGCTCAGGGATCTCTCCTGGCAGGGATTGGAGACCTCATGGAGTGTCAGGGATTGAGTACTACCCACTATACTATCTCTCTAACCCTACAGCTTTGCTTTTTAAAACTTTAACATCAGTCAAACTAAGGGTGGGATTTTTTTATATAAAATGTTTTCTTGTCAGAGCTATACCAAGAAAATGACATGTACTCTGCAGAAAATGGAAACCTGCTGTTTGAATTTGAATTCTCTGTGTATCTTATCTATCCTTTTTTTCCATATCCTTCTTTTAGCAGTATGACTATATCAAGAGGATATAATTGTATGTAATTTCCTACATTTTTCAGTTTTATTTTTCACTTTTTTTTCTTGCTTTTTTGGGTCACACCCGGCAATGCACAGAGGTTACTCCTGGCTCTGCACTCAGGAATCACCCCTGGTGGTGCTCAGGGGACCATATGGGATGCTGGGAATCGAACCTGGGTCGGCCACGTGCAAGGCAAATGCCCTACTGGCTGTGCTATTGCTCCAGCCCCTTATTTTTTCACTTTTAATGTCATTTATTTTTCATTCAAATAATGAAAGTTGTTGAGAGTATACTCAGAAAAGTGACTTTGGGGCCACACCATGAGAATGGAATAATTTATTTCATACAAAAGCAAATTACAAAAGTAATTTAGCCCGTTCTGTCACTTTGGATGGCAGTACATTATGCAAGAAAACCTTCACTCTGGAGCCACATTTGTCATCACTGGGTAAATTCTCTTCTTAATTCAAATAATCTCAAAGTATTTAAATGGAAAATCTTGCTTGCCGTCATAGATAATCAATAGGTCTATAATCTTATACCCGTAAATATTAACAAAACTGCCGTATTATTACTGGAATATAAACTATTTGAATAAATTAAAAAGACAATGGTTGTAATAATGGAATGATTTACCCTAATCCACGAATCATAAGTTTCTCTTCTTCTTTGCCCATTCTCACACTTAACAAAGAACGGATTTGACCAAGAGACGCCAGCAGGTTGATGGTATCTTCCACTGAAACACCATTTATAGTGTAGGTCTTCGGCAGAGCCCGAACCAGACCCCCGATGCCATCATACTGTCGATGGAGCAACATAAACATGGCCCTCACCAACTCAGGGTCTTCAATGACAGACTCTTGAGCCCATCGGACCATCGTGTCTGATATCAACTGTTGTAGAGTAGCTGTAAAATCATTATAGATATTTCAAAAGAGGAGAAATAATAAGGAACAAAATCAGCTGGGTATTTCAACTGCATATCTTAGGTCCTAATTTACCATAAGTATTTGCTACCAGAGTTGAAAAGCCTAGAACTACTATTTGAAGATAATAAAGGTTATGTAAACATTTTATAAATGTCAACAGAATAAGCCGTGAGCATGCATAAAAACACAAAATTTCCTTTAGAATCCACTATTATAATTGAATTATTTTAATTTATAAAAATTAAAACCAAGTTTTTCAAAACCACTACAATATGAATTGTGATTTTTATTTTCTTTGTTCTTTATGCATCTCTAACATCATATATCCTTACTCTTAAACAAGTATTTATTAAATTGTTTCCTAATTTGAGTTATTTACAATGGTGACCTGAGATAATTATACTTTATATTAATTGTGGATCCTGAATTGTCACTGACGAAACCTTCAAAAGGATTTTAATGTGAAACTATATTGAAGTGAAAAAGTATTTCCTATATATGAATTGCTAGAAATGTAATATGCAATGGTAGTACACATGAAAGTGATAAACTTTCAAACCTTTAAAAATAAATACCAAAATTGATGAAGCTAAGTAGAACTGATGTGACCAATGACTACCTAGCAAAGTATTTAATTCTTATGAAAACACAGGTTGAAGAAGCTATTTTATCTATACATTAAGAGAAAAGAAAATGACTGCCAGTTTTAAGCAGATACAAAATGCAGATAAGATGTCAATATACTTCCACATATTTCAAAACCATGCTGTCATTTTAATAGGTCAAAATCATTAGCTTGATGCTAACAAAAATCATAAGAAAATGATTTCTGATGTTTAAGACTTTGTCCTGTTTTTGGCATATGGAATACACCACGGGTAGCTTGCTAGGCTCTGATGTGCAGGCAGGATATTACTGTAGCTGACCTAAATTTGGTAGTGATAATAAAGAAAAAATTGAGTGGGTCAGAGAGCTTAACCAATGGAATGAGCACGTGTTTGGCATGCATGAGACATAGATTTGATGATCCCCTAAGCACAGCCAGATGTAGCCCAAAACTCCATTATCTGTGACCCCCCAAAACGAAATAAATGAATAAATATTAAAAAATAAATTTAGTAACTTATTGGAAAAAATAAAAAAATATGAGTTTATGAATTTATTTTTCTTTTCAGTAAAAGTTGCTAATAAGTCAGTGTTGCATCTTACAATTGGGGTTTCAAAGAGAGGTGATAAGAATACAGGTCTACTAGGAACCCTTTCTGGATGAGTGTCATGTCTGAGGCTGTTCTAATCTTGGTTTCAAATATCAGTCATTACTCTTTAGCTAAGGAGGGTAGAGATAAAGCAGGAATGTGTACCACTTTAGCAAATACTTCAGAACCAAAACATAGATACAGATAATAGTCATTTAGAGAAAGGTTTGCACTGGATGCAAAAAAAAAAAAATCTGGAAAAAAATAACATCATATTTAGAAAGCAAAGGCTACATTCCTCCCTTAATACTTTCTCTTGATAGACTTCAAATACCTAAAGTTGCAGTTCTGTTGGGAGTCCATCCACCCTTCTAATGCTCTCTCTCAATCTGTTCTGCTGTCTACTACTGCAGCTAGAGACATCTAGTTAAGAATCTGATTCTTGGAAGTTGCACACAGAGTTCTCACTGGTTAATCTAGTGTGTTACTAGTTCAAAGGATGAATCAGTGCCAGCAGCTGAGTCACTCTGTCAGTGCCCTTTCACACTGCTTACAGGACTTCTGGGAGTCACTCTCAACTGGCTTTTCAGCTTGTTTCTTCTTCAGGTATGTCACCTTTTCTACCAGGGACAGCAGGCGTCCTCTAATTGTTAAATCACTGTTTCCATCCAGAGACCCATCTTCATCCAGCTCAATCCCTAGTAGAAAAGAAGATAAATAAACAAATAAATAAATATGCATATGTGTATATGGTGTGTGTGTGTGGGTGTGTGTGTTTTAAACATACAGCCCTGTAGCACTGCACTGTAGCACTGCCGTCCTGTTGTTCATCAATTTGCTCGAGCGGGCACCAGGAACGTCTCCATTGTGAGACTTTGTACTGTTTTTGGCATATGGAATACACCATGGGTAGCTTGCTAGGCTCTGATGTGCAGGCAGGATATTACGGTAGCTTGCCAGGCTCTCCGAGAGGGACAGAGGAATCGAACCCGGGTCATTGTGTTATTGCTCAGTCCCTCAGGCTTTCTCCTAAAATTTTCCATCAATTATTTAACATAGTTTCTTTTTTCAATCATGGCCCCCTTTTAACCTTGTTTCCTTCCTATGGTCCCTTATCCTACTATCTTACTATCATACCCTAGTTTTGTGCTATCATTCCCTATCTCAGTCATTTTTTTTTCTTTTTGGGTCACACCCGGCGATGCACAGGGCTTACTCCTGGCTCTGCACTCAGAAATTACCCCTGACAGTGCTCAGAGGACCATATGGGATGCTGGGAATCGGACCTGGGTCGGCCGCGTGCAAAGCAAACGCCTTACCCGCTGTGCTATCGCTCCAGCACCTATGTCAGCCATTTTTATATGTGATCCCACTAGAATATCCTGGAAGCCCCCAAGGAAACATATGACCCCAAGTTAAGAAATGTTGGTTTAAAGTTTCCATGTCTAAAACATTTGGCAATGAATAAAGCAATTCTCACCTACTAAATTTCCTATGGAAGACTCATTCCTAGGCCTCTTTTGTTCCTTTCTCTTTTCCCCTTTTCCCTTGGACTCAGGGCTACAAAAACCCAGGGCAATAGAGCCAAATCTTGATGTTGGAGTCATGATCAATTCTACTACTTGATCATATAGACTCTACATTCGACACATATAATACTATATGTGGGCACTCTCTGTATAAAACTATCGTTCTACCCTTTCTACCCTGCCTGAACTTCCATAACTTTTATCCTACTAAATAACCTCCAGAAATGTTAGCAATATTTTAGCAGTTGAAAGAGAGAGAGAATTGGTTTATTTTAAGTAACAACTGTTTTTAAAAAATTATTTATTTATTTAATTTTAAAGAAACACCATGAGATACAATTATAGACTTATACACTTTCATGATTACATTTCAGTCATACACTAGTCAAGAGTACCATCTCTCCACCAGTACCCATTCTCCCCCACTAATATTCCCAGTATCCCTCCCAACACTCCCACCTCAGCTCCCACTCCTCGCCTCTGTGGCAGGTGCATCCCCTTTTGTTCTCGCTCTCCTTTTGGGTGTTGTGGTTTGCAATGCAGGTAAGAAGTGGCCATCATGTTAGGTCTATAGTCTACTTTCACCATGCATCTCCCATCCCGAGCAAGACCTCCAAGTGTCTTTTGCTTGGTGGTCTCTTCTCTATCTCAGCTGCCTTTTCTCCCACCATGTGTGGCCGGCTTCCAAGCTGTGGAGGAATCCTCCTGGTCCTTACTGCTACTACCCTTGGGTGTTAATCTCCCATTATGTTACTTTATATTCCACAAATAAATGCAGTCATTCTATGTCTGTCCCTCTATTTCTGACTCATTTCACTTAACATAATACTCTCCATGTCGATCCACTTATATGCAAATATGACTTCATCCCTGCTAACAGTATTCCATTGTGTAGATGTACCAGAGTTTCTTTAACCAGACATCTGTTCTCAGGAGAATTGGTTTAAATGAAATGTTTTATTTCTAAAGTAACTATTCTGGATTTTAGGGAACCCATATGTAAACATATGTTTATGTATGGATTCTACAAAATTCAAAATATATGTATGTATATATGTGTGTGAAGTATAACTTTTCAGTAGACATTTAAAGGGTGGCTCTTAGTCATAACTTACTATCGAAGGTGAAGCTTTACTCTTTACTAAAATAATAACATCAGTGGTACTATATATGTCATTAAAGAAATATCTCTTTTTCTTAAAGAGATATTTAAGAACATAAACTGGAATATAAGCTTAGTCACACTGTATCATAAAAAGAGAAAGGACCATACATGCAAAACAGCCAATAAATTCCAGTGTAAAAGTTTAAAATTAATGGAGAGAAATTTCTATCTTTTCAGATATTTGGACTGCTAAAATGTTACTTATTAAAGATTTCCCTAGATATTAATTAAATTCACAAGCTACTCCTAAATTTTCTATGCTGGGCCAAAAAAGTGTTTCTGCAAACAGTTGAACTGTTTGGGAAAAAAATGTCTTTAGACTAAATCAACAGGACATATCTCTGCCAATGCTCTTGTTACATGTCCCTAGTCCCCCTTCCCACTCCCTGACACTAAAAGAAAGAAGAAAAGGAAAAAATAATACGTGGGTCATGCTTGTCTCAATTTTGCTGCTTCTCTAACCTTTCTGCCCCTCAGGTTTCCCTCATAGCATTTGTTAACCAATTTACCATAATAACTGACCCTATATCAATTCCTTACTGGCATCATGCATATTTGTGAAACTATTCACATAAATCAGTACCATGGTACTATATATATGTGGTTTGAAATATTAGTTATGTAAGTCAAAAAGATCCTACCGCAATGAGCCATCAAATCTTCATGAAATTCCAAGAGCTGGTCTCGAATTTCTTCAGGACATGGACATTCATTTTTGTCATCCTTAAAATTGAGAAGCATATTGATCTGGAAGTTTGGGCAGGATAGAGGAGGATGAATAAGAACAAAGAAGTACAGGAAATGTGAATTCAGAGATGACAAGCATCATAAAAATGAAGATGGTTAAAATTTGGCTTGAGTATTCATAAATTCTTGCTTGACAGATAAAAAGTTATTGCTTATCACTTACTCCAACAAATTTCACAAAGTATATGAAATAATTTGAAGTTTAGTATGCTAAAAATAGTCACATGATTTACTTCTTCTTCCTCAATCTCACAATGTTAGAATCTTGTATACAAGAATTTTAAACCTACTTAACTATAGTGCTTTGAAAAATATTTAATTATGCTTCTATTTTACTGTCTTTCTAGAGATTTTAATACTATATCGAATGCTTAAAGAACTTTTGTTTTGAGCATACAAGAATAAGGAAGAAAAACATCTAAATGTAGTTGAAAAATGTGGTCACATTTTTATCCACAGGTAAGTGGATAACCAGGCTTTTGTTAGCATTAATAGCATAATTAGATTGCAAAAATTTCCCTTCTATTTATCCTGCTGTTAGACACAAAATACTACATTTATAAGTAAAGAATTGTGTTCTGGCATTCCATAACTTTTTCTTTAGGATCAGTTTTTTGTCTAGCATTTTTGTGAAGTTTCTATTTGAGATAATTGTACATCCATATGCTATTAAAAGAAATAATAATACAAAGAGGTCCTTACACACTACACCCAATTTTCCCCAATGGTAATGTCATGTATATCTTGTATAGTATATATAGCATATTGTATAGTATTTCAACTCAGATATTAACACTGATAAAGACAAAATAGCAGACAATCCACCACCCTCAAGTATTCAGTCTTTTACCTCACAAATCTCCAGGTAAGTGAGATAGTATTGTGATTATGGTGTTTTCCTTGCACACAATTGACCCAGGTTCAATTCCCCTGAACTGTAAATGGTTCCCTTAGTACCAACAGAATTGATCACTGAGCACAGAACCACTAGGAGTGGCCCAATAGCCAAACAAACAAATAGCACTGCACTGTTGTCCCGTTGATAATTGATTTGCTCGAGTGGGCACCAGTAACGTCTCCATTGTGAAACTTGTTGTTACTGTTTTAGGCATAGGGAACACGCCACGGGTAGCTTGCCAGGCTCTACCGTGCACGCGGGATACTTTCGGTAGCTTGCCAGGCTCTCCAAGAGGGATGGAGAAATCGAACCTGGGTCAGTCACATGCAAGGCAAATGCCCTACCCGCTGTACTATCGCTCCAGTCCAAACAAAAACAACAAAAAAGGAAAAGGCCAATGGATTCAAAAATTGGTTATTAAAAAAAAACTTTTATATAATCACAAAGCCTTTAAAGGGCCGACAAAAGGAAAAGAGAGCTCTAACACAAAATTAGCGATATCAGGTATGAAATACATTATCACTAAAAACCTCACAGATATCAAAAGGCTCTTATGGGGCTATATATTTTTGCATGCTGTTTGGTTTCATTTAAATAATATTTTGGAAAAAACTCTAGTATAGAAATGGAGCACAGTTTAGTGGCTGATCGGAATTATAGATTGAGGAACTAAGAGGAGTGAAGTGGAGTTGACTATAGAGATATGTACTTGGGTTATTTTTGTTCGAGCGGGCACCGGTAACATCTCTCATTGAGAGAGTTATTGTTACTTTTTTTGGCATATCCAATATGCATGGGTAGCTTGCCAGGCTCTGCCTTGAGGGCTCGATACTCTCGGTAGCTTGCCGGGCTCTCCGAGAGGGGCGGAAGAATCGAACTCGGGTCGGCCGCATTAAAGGCGAACGCCCAACCGCTGTGCTATCGTTCCAGCCCCTACTTGGGTTATTTATAATCATTACTTTAATAATGATTTATATATCATATTTCTTGCATTCTGTTTATCCACTCTGATTTTTTCCAACTTGCTGTGGTTTTCTTAAAGCATTTTTGGATATAACTTTGAATTATTACTAGGGTATTACTTAGCAGTGATTCCCAAATAGGTAAAATACTCCCACCTGGGGGTGCTGGATGATCCAGCAGGACAGTAATATCTTCTGATGTAATGCTAGGACTCTGTTGTCTTACAGAAAAGTGATATTTATGGCATCACTGAGTGATTTTTTTTTTACTGAAATGGGTGAGTAGGCAGCTTGGGAACCCCTGCGCATATCTTTAAATATTTTCAGTGTTCTGGATATTGTATTAAATAGATACAACTAATTCACACTCTGTACACATCATATTTCACTGTTTTGAATAAAGTGAAGATATGTCATCATTCTTTCTGCCGCTTACATGATCCATTTAAAACATTACAACTTATTGAGACTATATTGCAATTTTATCATGTTTTTTTCAACTGTTAAGTGACTCAAGTGGAGAAGGAAAATAAATGTATTCTATTTATGCATATTTTATCAGTTCCCACTGTTCCTTTTTCCTGCTTTTCTTAATTTTCTTCTGTTACCCCATCACTTGTTCTTCTGGGAGCCTAGGAATCATGCCTATGAACTGTCTCAGGCACCAAATAAGTTCATTAACCAGCCATGATCCAGAGACTTATAAATAAATCTTGAAAGAGACCAGCAAACTGCAGAGATGCCTCCAAAGTCTGTGCCAGGCTGAATTTCAGATCCAGGGCACTGCAGCGGGGGGCAGTGAGTTCCTTCACCCACCCTAGCAAAGCCCTGGCAGCCAAAATCCTACAGAACTCAACCGCAGCCACGCTCACAGCTGGACTCCACAGGCAAGGGCAATTCTCATGCATGAATAACTCTGTTGAAAAAGTCAGTTATGGTCCCGTGCCCGCCCGCGGCAGCGGGACAGCTCGGAGCACCCCCTCCCCGCCGCGCAGGTCCCAGTCATTCGCCCACCGCGCCTGATCCCGCCCTCCCGTGTCCGACAGGTATATTGGCTCTTCCCCCTTGGAGACCCTGTGCCACCTGGAAAAGCGCCCCCTGCGTCCCGTGCCCGCCCGCGGTAGCGGGACAGCTCGGAGCACCCCCTCCCCTCCGGGCAGGTCCCAGTCATTCGCCCACCGCGCCTGATCCCGCCCTCCCGTGTCCGAAAAGGTTAGGGGCGTGTCCTGTCATTTGGGGGCGTGGCCTTAAAAGTGGGCGTGGCCTGTTTCCAGAGCAGCGGCCGCTAACGCGGCCGCAGATATTTTTCTTACCATTCCACGCATTGTCCTTTGGCTACAATTGATTGAACTCATTTCTCCGAAGAACTCCCTCATCATCTTAGTTACTATATGTTGATACTCAACTAACCTAGCCTATCCTAACTTCACAAAAACTGTCAATGAACACATCAACTTGCACGGAAAAGTACTTTGTCAAAAGAGCATAACCAAAAATCTTTAGTCGAGGTTCCTCCCAAGTTAATGAGAGCTCCAGATAGTAAAGCCCATAACAACATGAAGAAACTGAGAAAATCCCCACCACTAGGAGAGAGCCAAGAAAATATCTCACTAACCTCAGCAGCGACCTCCCAGAAATACACCCTCCTCTCAGATAGAGAATTCAGAGAGGAAATTGTGAGGATGATTCATGAACTCAACACAACTATGGAACGAACATCCAATAAATTAAGGGAGGATATGGATGCCGCGTTGGAACGCTCCACCAAGATAATCCAGGAAGAAATGAGAGCAGAAATTTCAAAGCTACAAACAGAAGTCACACAACTAAAAGAATCAGTAGATGAAATGAAAATCTCCGTAGGAGCCCTCAATAGTAGAATGACTACAGCCGAAGACAGAATCAGTGAACTTGAAGATGAGCTGCACAAAGCATATAGACAACAGCAAATAATGGAAAAAGACCTCAAAATGGCTCTAGAGCGAGTTAGAGTCCTAGGGGACGACCTCAGGAGAAACAACATAAGAATCATGGGAGTGCCGGAACCACACGGAACCAATCCCAATGAAAAAAACACCATTAAAGACATCATTGCTAAAAAATTCCCAGAGCTAGAGAATGTGGACATCCAGATACAAGGAGTCCGAAGGGTGCCAGCTAAAAGGGACCCAAATAGAAAATCCCCAAGGCATATCATAGTCACAATGATGGATGCCGTGGATAGAGACACAATACTGCAAGCAGCAAGATCAAAGAAGGAGATCATATACAAAGGCGCACCCCTTAGATTCACAGCAGACCTATCAGAAGAAACCCTCCAAGCCCGAAGACAATGGTGGGATATAGTGAAAAAACTTCATGAAATGAATGCCTCACCAAGAATACTCTACCCGGCTAAACTCTCAGTTAAACTTGAAGGAACCATACATTATTTCATGGACAAGCAACAGCTCCGGAACTTCATAGACTCAAGACCAAATTTAAAAGAAGGACTCAAAGGGCTACTATAAGACAAGGAAAAAGACCTATAAGAACAACAAACCCTACAAAAAAATGGCACAAAATCCAATGACAATAATCTCTCTTAATGTTAACGGGCTAAATGCACCAATCAAGAGGCATAGAGTGGCAAAATGGATTCGGAAACTAAACCCAACCTTCTGCTGCCTACAAGAAACACATCTGAATAGCTGGAACAAACACAGACTAAAAATCAAAGGATGGAAAACAATCCTGCAAGCAAACAGCCCCCTCAAAAAAAAAGCAGGGGTGGCCATACTAGTATCCGATAGCATTGATTTCAGGCTGAAAAAGATCAGAAGGGACAGCAAAGGTCATTTTATATTCATCAAGGGATATGTGCAACAGGAAGAAATCACACTCCTAAATGTATACGCACCTAATGAACGACCAGCGAAATACTTAAAAGAACTCCTAACAGAATTTAAGGAGGACATAACTAGCACCACGATAGTAGTTGGAGATTTCAACACTGCCTTATCACCTCTGGATAGATCGACAAGAACAACACTCAGCAAGGAAACGAAGGCCCTGAAGGAAGAAATGGAGGAGACAGGGCTAATAGACCTATACAGGGCTATATACCCCCAAAAGAAAGAATACACATTCTTTTCCAGTGCACACGGAACATTTTCCAAAATAGACCATGTTCTGGGCCACAAGTTATACCTTAATAGAATTGGAAAGATAGAAATTGTATCAACTATCTTTTCAGACCATGATGCACTGAAGATGGAAGTTAATCATGCACAGACTCGGAGAACCAAATCAAACACTTGGAAATTAAACAACTCACTATTGAACAATGAGTGGGTCACGGAGGAAATCAATAAAGAAATTAAGAGATACCTCGAAACAAATGAGAATGAAGACACAAGCTACCAGAACCTATGGGACGCAGCTAAAGCTGTGTTAAGGGGAAAATTTATAGCTCTGCAAGCCTTCCTCAGAAAGGAAGAAAGGGCCTATATAGATAGTTTGACTTCGCAGCTCAAGATCTTAGAAGAGGACCAGCAAAAGGAACCCAAACCAGATCGAAGGAAAGAAATAATAAAACTTAGAGCAGAAATTAACGATATGGAAACCCGAAAAACAATCCATAAGATCAATGAAACAAAGAGCTGGTTCTTCGAGAAAATAAATAAGATTGATAAACCGCTAGCAAGACTCACAAAGAAAGAAAGAGAGAAAACCCTAATAAACCGAATCAGAAATGAAAAGGGGGACATCACAACAGAAACCAAGGAGATTCAAAGGATCATCAGAGACTACTTTGAAAGTCTGTATGCCACAAAACAAGAGAACCTAAAAGAAATGGATGAATTCCTTGACTCCTACAACCTCCCAAGACTGAGCCAAGAAGACGTGAAATACCTGAATAGGCCCATAAATATCAAGGAAATCGAAACGGTAATCAAAAGTCTCCCCAAAAACAAAAGCCCAGGTCCAGACGGATTCACTGGCGAATTCTTCCAAACATTCAAAGAAGACTTGTTGCCAGTTCTCCTTAAGCTTTTCCAGGAAATCGAAAAGACAGGAACCCTGCCGAACAGTTTCTATGAGGCACATATCTCCCTAATACCAAAAGCAAACAAAGACACCACTAACAAAGAAAACTATAGACCAATATCCTTGATGAATACCGATGCGAAGATTCTCAACAAAATACTAGCAAATAGAATCCAACAACTCATCAAAAAGATCATACACCATGACCAAGTGGGATTCATCCCAGGGATGCAAGGTTGGTTTAACATTCGGAAATCAATCAACATAATCCATCACATCAACAAAAGTAAAGATAAAAACCATATGATCATATCCATAGATGCAGAAAAAGCATTTGACAAGATCCAACACCCATTCATGATAAAAACTCTCACCAAAATGGGTTTTGGAGGAACTTTTCTCAAGATAGTCAAAGCCATCTACCATGAACCTATGGCGAGCATTATCATCAATGGAGAAAAACTAAGGGCTTTTCCTCTGAGATCGGGGACAAGACAAGGATGTCCACTCTCACCACTTCTCTTTAATATAGTACTGGAAGTATTAGCAATAGCCATCAGGCAAGAAAAAGATATTAAGGGGATTCAGATTGGAAAGGAAGAAATCAAGCTCTCACTATTCGCAGACGATATGATACTATACCTAGAGAAACCTAAAAGCTCTAGTAAGAAACTCTTAGAAACAATTGACCTATACAGTAAAGTCGCAGGCTATAAAATCAATACCCAAAAATCCATGGCCTTCCTATATGCAAACAATGAGACAGAGGAAAGGGACATGAAAAAAGCAATCCCATTCACAATTGTGCCCCAGAAAATCAAATACCTTGGAATCAGCTTAACTAAAGAAGTAAAGGACCTCTACAAAGAAAACTATAAAACGCTACTTCATGAAATAAAAGAGGACATGAGGAAATGGAAAAATATCCCCTGCTCATGGATAGGGAGAATAAACATTGTCAAAATGGCAATACTCCCCAAAGCATTATACAGATTTAACGCGATCCCTATGGGGATACCCATGGCATTCTTCAAAGAAGCGGAGCAAGCAATCCCGAAATTTATATGGAACAATAAACGCCCACGGATAGCTAAAACAATTCTTGGGAAAAAGATGATGGGAGGCATCACCCTTCCCAACCTTAAACTCTACTACAAAGCGGTAACAATTAAAACAGCATGGTACTGGAACAAAAGCAGAACTGCAGACCAATGGAACAGGGTGGAATATCCCCACACACAACCTCAAATGTATGATCATCTAATCTTTGATAAAGGTGCAAGAGATGTGAAGTGGAGCAATGAAAGTCTCTTTAACAAATGGTGCTGGCACAACTGGACAACCACATGCAAAAAAATGGGCTTAGAACTCGATCTGTCACCATGCACAAAAGTCAGATCAAAATGGATTAAAGACCTCAACATCAGACCACAAACCATAAGGTACATTGAAGACAAGGTAGGCAAAACCCTCCAGGATATTGAAGATAAAGGTATCTTCAAAGATGACACGGAACTAAGCAATCTAGTAAAAACAGAGATCAACAAATGGGACTACATTAAACTAAAAAGCTTCTGCACCGCAAGAGATACAGTGACCAGAATACAAAGACTATCCACAGAATGGGAAAGGATATTTACACAATACCCATCAGATAAGGGGTTGATATCAAGGGTATATAAAGCACTGGTTGAACTCTACAAGAAGAAAACATCCAACCCCATCAAAAAATGGGGCGAAGAAATGAACAGAAACTTTACCAAGGAAGAGATACGAATGGCCAAAAGACACATGAAAAAGTGCTCTACATCACTAATCATCAGAGAGATGCAGATCAAAACAACCATGAGATACCACCTCACACCACAGAGGCTAGCACACATCCAAAAGAACAAAAGCAACCGCTGTTGGAGAGGATGTGGGGAGAAAGGGACCCTTCTACACTGCTGGTGGGAATGCCGGCTAGTTCAGCCCTTTTGGAAAACAGTATGGACGACTCTCAAAACACTTGAGGTTGAGCTCCCATTTGACCCAGCAATACCACTGCTGGGAATATATCCCAGAAAAGCCAAAAAGTATAGTCGAAGTGACATATGCACTTATATGTTCACCGCAGCACTGTTTACAATAGGCAGAATCTGGAAAAAACCCGAGTGCCCTAGAACAGATGACTGGTTGAAGAAACTCTGGTACATATATACAATGGAATACTATGCAGCTGTCAGAAAAAATGAGGTCATGACGTTTGCATATAAGTGGATCTACATGGAAAGTATCATGCTAAGTGAAATGAGTCAGAAAGAGAGAGACAGACATAGAAAGATTGCACTCATCTGTGGAATATAGAATAATAGATTATAAGACGAACACCCAAGAATAGTAGAAATAAGTACCAGGAGGTTGTCACCATGGCTTGGAGGCTGTTCTCTCATTCTGGGCAACTCAGAGAAGGGAACAGCAAGTAAAATGTGGTTGTTGGTCATGTGGGGGAAAGATGATGCGGGCCAAATATAGACTAGAGACTGAACGCAATGGCCACTCAACACCTTTATTGCAAACCACAACACCTAACCAGAGAGAGAGAACAAAAGGGAATTCCCTGCCATAGTGGCAGGGTGGGGTGGGGGGAGACGGGACTGGGAAGGGGGGGTGGGATGTTGGGTTTACTGGTGGTGGAGAATGGGCACTGGTGAAGGGATGGGTTATCAAACTTTGTAAGGGAGAAACATGAGCACAAAAATGTATAAATCTGTAACTGTACCCTCACGTTGACTCACTAATTAAAAATAAACTATTAATTAAAAAAAAAAAGATGCAGTTGACACTACTAAGGGCTTCTGGTGAACATTGAGGGATAAATTACAAAAGACTTGACTTTAAGAAACATCAGAAACACACAAGAAGCACATTTACATACCGCAATAACGATTTAATCATTTTAATATTTATGAAGAAGAGGTGTCATCCCCCTGTGAACATACCCACGCGAGCAAGGAAAGATGTAGCTATGCTGAAGGCTTTTGGTTATCACCCCTGAATATAATGTTTAATGTGTCAGCACTGACATTCTTCATTTATTCAAAAGAGAATTTTATGAACTGATTTTGTATTATATATTCATATAATAAAAGTATACTCATATTGCTAATATAGATCAAATTTGATTAATAATGTTGTATATTCCAATGTGTTAAATTTAACTTATATATTAAATATATGTTATCGATATTTAAAAAAAAAAAAAAAAAAGAAAAGAAAAAGTCAGTTATTTTTTGACCGAAATCTCCAGACTCCTGTGGAGTCAAGAAGAAGTGACCATCTCCCATCCATTCCCCTGTTCTTCTGGAAGCCTGTCAGTCATGCCCATGAACTGCCTCTAGCATCAAATAAGCTCATTAACCAGCCATGATCCTGAGACTCACAAATAAATCTTGAAACAGACCAGTGAGCTGTACAGATGCTTTCTGAATCCAAAGTCACCATCCAGTTAAAAATTTAACTCCATCAAAAATTTAGAATCCCTGGAGTGCACGGCCACTTTCATGGCCTCATGACATCTCCTACTCTGCAACACTGATATACCAGGAGTAGCACACCACATTGGATGGGATGTTAAGTAGAAGGCAATCAATCTCAAATATTAACTCACAAGGCTTAATCTGTAACAACATGTTAGTTAACAAGAGCTATAAGAGTTAACAAGATACAAGAGCTATCTATCTATTATCTATCTATCTATCATCTATCTATCTATTTATCTATCTCTCTGTATAACACTTTCATTCTATTCATATATATACACAACTTTTATTGCTATATATTATATATATTATTTATATTGTATATATATTGCTATATATGTATAGGCAATATATATGTTATATATATAGGCAATTTCAAGAGATTGTAAAATTATGCAATTTACTGCAACATTGATATAATTAGCAGATATAATGTTAAGTGAAGTCTTCAGAAGAAGTCACTGTCATCCTGTTGCTCATCTATTTGTTCAAGCGGGCACCAGTAACGTCTCCGTTTGTGAAACTTGTTGTTACTATTTTTGGCATATAGAATACGCCATGGGTAACTTGCCAGGGTCTACCATGCAGGTGTGATACTCTGGATAGTTTGCCGACTCTCTGAGAGGGGTGGAGGAATCAAACACGGGTTGGCCGAGTGCAAGGCAAATAGCCTACCACTGTGCTATCACTCCAGCCCATTCAGAAGAAGAAAGATTAAAAGATTTTTTAAATATAAAATTAAAAGGAAGATTTTAATTGTATTCTTTTACCTGTTCTTGAGGTGGTGACCTAAATTCTTTTGTTTTCCTGGCTGTCAACGCAGCAGACATATTTAAGGCTTGCATAACTTCATTATAACGGAAGCGTTGATTATCTTGAAGCTTTGCTACAAAGTCATCTGAAAAAGCCACAATGGCTTCTATCCGGTGCCGGACCTGGCAGTCACAGAGGTACTGAAGTAGCAGACACATCTAGGAATATTAGCAAAGAGATACCAAATTAAATTTCCTTCACTTAGTGTATGTCAAATAAAAATGTGTGACAGACATGCTTGCTTGCCAACTCTTCCCATTCATGTAGTTTTCTGATGTATAGGCAATAATATTCTTACTAAACAGTCACTAAAAATAACTAATATGTGCCTCTTTGTTAATCACTCCCAGGCCTCCTCTGAAGGCCTAAGTGCTGTGAATAATGAGCTCTGTTAGGAGAAGTTTGCCAAGAATCTGGGAAAGACTTTTCATCATTAACAGACCTGAAGAAATTCTTTCCAAAATGAATAAAACTGGGTGATTATAGGAAGAAAAATGAAGTAACACACCTTAGAATGTAATCCTTAGGTCATGAAAATATAATGAAAGCATGCTCTAGAATGATTTTTCCAGATTTTGTATGCAATTAAGTGATTATTAAATTAATTACACGGTCATTAAATAATTAAATAAATATTCCCTAGCAGCAGGATATTTAACTGAAGTGTATCACAGAAATATGCTAACTACAGAATGTTCTGCCCAAATTTAGGAAAACACTTAAGTATCCTTAATACAGATTGTGACATACATGCTACTAGAATCCATTTTCTACTTCTATTTCCTTCCTCTAGCCCAGAAAGGGCAATGGCCCCTCAGGTAGGATGAGTAATCACTTTATAACTCAGAAGGTCCTAGATTATCTTCTCTCCCCAACCACCAGCACCCACCATCTATTTTAATTGCAGTTGCATCGAGTTTTAGAATAAAATTCTATGATGAAAATTATTTAGTGGATAATTGGACTTAGAATGAATGAACACTGAAGTTCATCCTATCACTGGCTTCAGAAAACAGCCATATTCTGTATGAACTGTCCTCTGCCTATCGAGTCTTTTCTCTCTAGCTCATTAAGATGCAGCCACACTGCCTTTTCCTGCCATAGCTATGCCTTTTTCTGCCAGAACAGAACATGTTTGTGATCAATGTAGTTTGGTAGTTTTCTTCCCTCACCTTTCCCACAGTAACCCAGTTGACTCTTTCATTATTTCCTTCATATCATTTAATCTTGCTAGCTATATCTAAAATTAAATTAATTAACCAAAATATATTTCCCCTCAGACTATAAACTTCTGGAAGGCATGATCCAAATCTGTTTCTTTTTCCTTTCAGCAAGTACCTGACTCAGAGCACGACTCAATGATTAACACCAAGGAATGAAGATCAAAATTGTATTGATAATGGGCTCTAATGAGAAATATCAAATTAACCCTAATTAATCACAGAGGTTTTTATAGAACTCTTCCCACATCTTAAGGAACACAGACATGCAATATCCTTAATTTTTAGAAATATATATGCAGAAAATAAATCTTTATGAGTGAGAACATTGGTAAGAGTAGCTGTGAAGCTAGAGAAGCAAAATGGAATTCTTTGTACTTTAGGCATTCTCACAAAAATGTCAGTGTTACACATTTGCATAAACAAGAGGGCATATGCAAGTAACAATTAAAGGAGAGGGAAAAGAACTGGAAAGACAGAAACCCCTTTCTTGTAAGACTTTCTGAGATACACCCCCCCTCACACACACACACATATACAGAAGTAAATACAGCAGGGCCCACTTGCAGATGTGTGCCACATATACTTGATCAAGGAAACCTATCTCACAAAATAAGCTCAATGTGCTTTTTATTAACTATCACAACTTGACTCAATAGAAGTCATTTCTTTCATTCTAATGCAAGGAAGTTTGACTGGATAGATCCAAAACACAATAGGAAGTTCATTTATGATGAGCTATAATTATTTAGAAATACAAATAAAAATAGAAAGCGGCAAAAGAACATTTTGACATCTTATTATCTAGCTATTGTGAAATCCATAAAATATTCTTTCTTAATAAGGAGCAAATTACCTGCAATTTAACTGGCTCTGGCAGTTTCATTTGGAGCAGGCCCTCCTTGGGTCCGTTGCCCGCTCTGGCTTCTTCTTCCATAGTGCCTTCCTGCTTTGAGTCTTCTGTGCCCAGATCTTTCTCCAAACTTTCGCTCTCCTCCTCTGGACTGGCCGCTTCCTTGAACACGCTAGGTTCAATCAGCTGTAGGATGTGCTTCAGATCCTCATTGTGAAAGACGCCCATGATGAGCAATGTATAGAACAGTTTGATGAGAGGTACAAAGAGAAATTCAGTGGTGCCTCCAACTGGGTCCCGGGCATGAAGACTTCCCTCTTTAACAGCTTCTGTCAGCATCTGTATCGTCTTGGCCTTTAGGATATCCAGTGGGAACTCCGGACTGTACTGGTAACATTCGTTATTAATGCTTACGAAGCTGGGGGAGGAAAACTGCATTCGAGGTCTCAGGGAGGTGCTTAAGCCAATGCCGGGGAGGCCGTGCTTCTTGTTCTCATCGGGGAACAAGGTGATGCTCTTCGTCTCCTCTGTCATGGGGACAATAAATTCATTGTTCATCATGAGCCTGGCGGTGGCATAGGAGCTAAGGTGGATGTCGATCAGTAGGTCATAGTAGCCAGTCCGCAGCAAGCCAGGCATGTACTTGTTCTCAATGGCATAGAGGAGCTGAGGCTCGTCTACATGGCTGCACAAGGCATGGGCCACCCGGTGGTTCCCAAGGGCACAGACGGCTGAATAGAGTCGGAGAGTGTGATAGTGGAACTTCAGCAGTTCTTCCTGCTCTGTCAATTCTAATATGTCAACGGACCTGGGAAAGGGAGGAGGATAGCGGCAGTGAGGCTGAGCAGAGGAGAAACCTCCGTATCAAAGGAGAGCCTATTGTGGAGATGAGTCAGAGGACCAGGGAATTAGAAAGAATAGAGGAAACACCCCAACATAGAATCATCTGAGCATGTCATACAACGGTGCTTGTATTTTCAGCTTCAAGAGGGGAAGTTAATCACTTCAACAAAAAGCAGGTATCCCTCTCTATTATTTTTCTTTTCCCCTTATAAAAAATGTATCCATTTAGGTAGAAGAGGCAGCTCTGCCTCCGTAATAGTGATTTTACCCCACTTGAGAGCCCATATACAGCCTTGCTAGAATGATGCTTTCCAAAGTGCAGTTCACAGAAGACTTCAAATAAAAGCCATTATTCTCACTGGCAGATCAAACAGTGGCTCATTGTTCAATCACAGGTTCACAAAGTGCCTCCTAGATCTCAAAAACCTACAGACTATAAATTTTTTTCTAAGACAGATTTAACAGCAGCATATATGAGTTTTATATAAGTGGTAGAATGAAAAGTTATTTTATTTATTTATGTTTCTGTGGGTAAATCTTGGGGCCCAGCACCATGTTCCAGGGGACTGAATCCAAGGCATACACTCTACCAATTGAGCCACATTCCTGATCTGGCAGAATCGAGGTTTTACAATTAGTTCTAGATGTTTTACAAGTTTTCTTCCACATAGAAGTGCATAATGAAAGTTTCCAGTCACCAGTGGTTGGACCTTCTTCATCCCCCATCGTGTTCTGGAAAGCTCTCCTAGATCTGAGTCTCTGTTGGAACCTAGGGACTGTCCCTTTTTCTGAGTTTGAGCACTCTATGGATTCCCTTTCTTATTTGGCCAACCTGAGTCAAGAAAGTAGAAAACTTTGCTTTAAGGTTTGTTGCTCCTCTTTGGCCTGTGATTAGCTAGTAGTTTAACCTAATGTTCTTTGATATTTTCATACTTGTAGAATGGCATCTGTCCTGCATATTGGTCCACAGATCAAAACCATTTTTTAATTGTTGAAAACCACTGGTCTAACTAGTCAGAAATAGACGGACAGAAAATTCTTCTGATATATTTTATCTGTTTTTACTTCCCTTTACTGACCTAAATATATGCCAGTGCTACTCTGGTTTCCACCAATAGAACTCATAAAATAAATACACTTTGTGGTATTTCACTTAGAAAAGTTTTTTTATCAGGGACCTGTTTACACCAGGCTCTGAAACCAGAGCTTTTGTCATTTTCCTGCTCTCACATATTATGTCCTTTCAATGTATTCAGTCTTTTAAGTAGTAGGATATGCCTAAGTTAAGTCATTCATTTTATTTATGTCATTTTTCATTTTTTAATTTTTCTGGTTTGTATTATACTTGTGGTTATGGTTGATAAAAGTAAAAGGATACAAATGAGAATGGCAGAGAAGTACACAGATCAAAACCTAGATGTTTTAATATTACACCGCTCATTTAGAGATTCTTAATTCTTCTAAGCAATTTAAACCATAAACATTGCACATTGATGACATTAAGTAGCAAAATATCATCAAAATAAATGGTATGCATTCATGATTTGGTCACTCATTTGCCCAAAATGTTATTCTTGGTAAGGCTATCATAGTTATTTGTCAAAACATGAGTTGTCATAAGTTTACTTATTATATTCATCAAGCATAGTACGTACTAAGAATTATTTGTGATAACTGTTAGTTTTTAGGCAAAGCAGAGTGTAATTCATTTTCCTATAATTAAACTCTTTAAATCATCCTTTTATATACACACAGATATCTAAACTAAGTAGTTAGTATAAATTATAAATTGCCATGGTAGAAGAATAAAATATGGTGGTTCCTAATTATGATATGAAAACAAATTACAATCTAGTTTAAAGACAGAATTTTTTTTCACAAAGTAAAATTTCTTAAAAACATTATTATTTTTGGTTGAGTAATTATCAGGTAAAAGTCTCCAGCAAAACTTTTCTCTTACAAATGAAGAAGTGTAAAATTAAAACAAAACATAATCATCTAATGATTATATAATCATCATACTGAGTGAGATATCTTTCTGATTTTTTCACTTAAAATATGCAAATAAATATTCAGTGCATGAAAAACTAAATCTCTTGAGATCAAGTTTTCTTTGGATCTCTTTTATTTTAAAGCATCTTCATATGTTTATATACATATAATCTTTCTATTTAAAATATATCACTCAACAATCTTTGCTTATTAATGGAGCTGTATAACCAGAACGTTAATATCGGGGCTGAAGCAATGGTACATGGGTAGAGTGGTCAGGGCACTTGCCTGGCAAGAAGCCAACCTAGATTAAATCCCTAGCATCCACATGAGCACCAGGAGGCGTAATTCCTGAGTGTAGAGTCAGGAGTAAGTCCTGAGCTCCGCTGAGTGTAGCCCCCAAACCAATAAATAAATAACTCTAGGCTTTTAATATTTCAATTACACCAAAATATACTACTCTCTATATATGTATGTATATCTCAATGTATACCATAGTACCCATTGAGATCATTTCTCAAATTACAGCTCTACTGCCATCCTGAAGTGACCATTACTATACTTTCTCAAGATTTATCTATTCCTGAATATTCATATTTTACAATCTTATAATATTTTGTTTTTGTGACCACCTTCTTTAATTTAGTACATAACATGCGTCTACATTTTATCCATCTTATAGCCTGTATTAACAGCACATTCCCTTTTTGCCAACTAAACCATATAGAAAAAACATTTATTTATGATTCAGTTGACAGACTTTGTTTCTGTTTTTTTTTTTGTTTACTGAGACTAATGTTGCTATTAGTATTTATGTACTGTTTTAATAAGATTGTATTTTCACTATTTCAAAGTTTATACACATAGCAGTGAAATTGATAGGTTATATGGGAAACTAATGAACTATTTCCAAAGTAATGTTTACATTTTCAAACTGTTAAAATTTAAAAATAATGCCAGGATATGTAAGTATATAAAAATGGACACAGCTTATATTTTCCTTTATTAAGTCCATGCAATGTTTTCCGCTCAGTTTGTACAATAATATTTCAATGAAAATTGGGACATAATACTTGGTTCAAGAATTAGAAACTCAGTTTTTTTTAGTTTCAATGAAGTTGCTAACATTAAATGTCAATGATTTATTTAGTTACAACAATAAAAATAATAATCAAAGCTACTTTGGATATTTAATGCACTTTATAATATTTCTATTACTATCTAGAATGTATGTAAACTTTTTTCAAAGATTCCAATATATTTTAATAATTTTTCTTCATGAATTCCTCAGTGCTTTTCACATCTGCCAAGTGAAGGGTTGAACTGCCTATAATCCTACTTACAAAACTTGTACTGTATCCAGCTATCATAAATAGAGTTACAGTTCTATTTTGTTTGATATTTTTACTTATCATAATTAAAATAAAATAGAAAGAAGATAATATAATCTCATATGCCTCTTTAACTAAATTTGTTATTTTTCTTTAATAAAGTAGTTGAGACAGATTTAAACTTGAAATATGAAAATTGTCCTCACTGCCACAAAACATTTTTGTTTTTTATATTTCTATATGTATGTAACACAAAAATCATAGATGCTGTGATTTATAATACTATTAGTGATAGGATATTATGAATGTTCCAATACAACAGCCTCCATTGTAGTATCAGATTCACTTTACCAGGAGACTATTTTTATTTACTTTTGAGGAGTTTTGTTTGGGATCGCATCCAACAGTGCTCAATACTTACTCCAGGCTCTGTGGCCAGGGATCCCCTCCAAGGAGGGGTCAGGGAACCATATATGATGATGGGGATCTAACCTGGGTTGGCTACGTTTGAGGCAAGTACTCTACCTACTGTGTTATCTCTCTGGCCCAAGAAATGAAAAAAATTTTTTGGGGGGGACCATACCCAGTGGTGCTCAGGGCTTCTCCTGACTCTGGGCTCAGGGATCACTCCTGGCAGGCTCAGGAGAAACGGGGAATGAATCCAAGTCAGCCCTGGGCAAGGTAAATGTCCTACCACTGTAGTATAGCTCCAGCCAGAAACAAAGTACTTTTAGACTTCAGTTGGTTCTCCTCTATCATTTCTGCAGCTCTGGGCAGTGGCTACTTTAAAGAGCCTCAATGAAAGGGTGACGGACACAAAGGACTGACCTGTTCTCTTCCGGGATATGAAGAGACATAAATTGCAGGGGATCCAAACATTGCACCAACCAGCCTTGCCGTTCGCTGATCCGAGAGACATCCACCTTCAAGAATTGGTTTGGCATTCTGCTCCACAAGACATGTGATAAAAATTGCACGTGAAGACGTGGGGGGCACTGTGGCACTGGGTTTTTGTGTTCGCTCTTGAATAACCCTGCAGAAAGTGGCATCACATTCTAGAGAATGGGGAAGCAGAAAAAAAAATTAAGTTACAATACCTTGGTGTTAACAATGTATGTAACTATAATCCTATACTCAGAGAGAGAGAGAGAGAGAGAGAGAGGATTATGGGGTTGGAGTGATAGTTCAGTTGGTAGGGAGTTTGCCTTGCATATGGTTGACCTGGGTTTGATTCCCGACATCCCATAGGCCCCCCATGTACCATCAGGAGTAATTTCTGGTGTGCAGAGCCAGGAGTAAGACATGAGCACAACTGAGTGTGGCCCCAAACCAAAATTTAATAAGAAAATAAGAAAAAAATTAAAAAGAAGTAGTGAAAGTAGGATATACTATATGTTGAGTAAAGTTAACACAAAAAAAGTAGGAAAATTTGGGTTGAAGAGCTTCTGAAGGATTAACAGAAAAATAATAACACTATAGAAGACATCAAAGCAGACAAATATAGGTTAGGGGTCGTCTCATTCCCTTCTCCTCTACGGCAGTGGTTTTCAACTGCTGGTCTATGGACCTGTGCTGATTCACAGGCATGAAAATGCCATAAACACTGCTTTATTGCATACAAAATATAACCATAGGTGCTCCACACTGTTTTAGCAAACTGGGTCCTTAGGGAAACCCAGAACTTCTTCACTTCATTGCTAAACTCCTGAAAGAGAAGTCTTATCAATATGGAACACTCTGTTTCTGCGTGTTGATGTGTGTGTGTGTGTGTGTGTGTGTGTGTGTTTGTCTCAATTTCTCTCTGTGTCTCTATCTCTAATAGTTTGTTCATACTATCCTTAAACAACTCACATAAGTTTATTGGGTTTTAGTAACTAGTCGTGTGCCAAAGACAGTTCAACAGATTAAACCTGACAAAAAAGTGAAGGAATTAATCAAAAGCTTTTTGTTGTTTCTTACACCTCCATTATGCACTTTTAACCTTATAAAATTCCTTCAATATGATCTCTTTAGTTCCTGAAAGCTAATTCATTAATTTATGAATGCCTGACTGCCTCTGGACTACATAAAATCAATTCTCATATTCAGTATTATCTTCAGTGTTCCTTTCTTCTTCTCAAGTATTTTCTCTACATTATTTAGAGTCACACAGCCTCAAACCTCATGTTCCTATTTTCTTTGGGTGATGGGAAAGGAGAATACCCAGGCATCATTTTAAGCAAAATGATATATCAATAAACACAACAGATGAAATCTGTGCTCTTATACAGCTTCCACTACAAGAAAAAACAAACAAACAAAAAAACCTGGATACCTGAAAAAAATAAGGAGAATGTGAGAGACCATTGCTGGGGTGGAAGTTGGCGGGGGTGTTAAATGGAAAAAACATAATTTAGGATATCTGAGAAGGTGACATTTAAAGAAAAAAGTCAAATGATAAGAATCATGGAAAGAAGAACAGTCAAGGAGTTCGCCTTGCATAGGGCTGACCTCAGGACAATACTCAGCATCTTGCATGGTACCATGAGCCCCACTAGGAGTAATCCTGAGTGTAGAGCCAGGAGTAAGTCTTGAGGACAACTGGTTGTGCCACTCCCCCCACCCACCCCCAAAAGAAACTATGGGATATATATAGAGGGAAATGGCTGTATTTGTGGCTGGAGTAAAGGACAGATAACAGATAGAATCAGTGAGATAATATGGTATCTAATCCTTTAGATCTTGAGAACTATTAGGAAACACGTGTTTTTCACTCCTAGATGCCTAGAATTTTGAGTATGGGATAACACAGTTTGGGGTCATATTTTAAAGCAGTAATAGATACTTAGATTTCTGTAGAGTAAATTACTTAAGCAAGAATCAAATAAAGAAGCCCCCACTCCCTGAAACGAATGGTACTAGTGATCAGAGTGAGAGAAGCAGAAATGATGAGGTGGAGAGACCAGATGCTGGAGAATTAAATGGAAATAGGGGTCGTGAAATGTTAAGGAGGGAAGTCAAAAGTGACACCAAAGTTTTACATTTGAGCAGCTAGATTAGACATGAAAGAAGAAAATAGACCAGCAGATTAGATTAAGAGGGTAAAACTCATCACTGTGCAATTTGGGGCATAGCCAATTTGTAGTAAAAAGGAATCTGCAACAAGGGAATCAAGTTCACAGAAGTAAATTCATTTTTAATTTTTAAAAATCACTCAAATTCCCTGTCTCTTCTTATTTTTAGTCTTTAATTCACTATGACATGGATTCTATCATTTTGCTGAAATTTCTTTAGAAAGATCAATAAAACTTCCCAATTAACACCAAGCCCTGAGTACTGTAGGGTTATGGCCAAGAATGGAAAGAGGAGAAAAAAAAAGAAAATAAGTCTCATTTCTAGTACCCTATTCTGAAATCTTCATTTTGAACACGATAATCTCTGAGTTTGAGAGGGGTCTCCCACACTCTGCTAATCTGAACTTCTTAAATGGGACTAAAACTCTATGTTTTGTTTTGACCTATTTTCTAAGATCAATTCTGTCCTGCCCACTTCCCAAAGTCCAATCTGAACAGGAAATTTGGGCATGGACTCCACACTGACCTCTATATCTTATCTGAGTCAATGAGTTGATGAGTGATTTGTAGGGTTCCACCCCCAAACCCTGCTTGTAAATTAAGATCTGGAGTCTGGTCACACAACATGGATTTATAACAAACATTTGCTTTTAGGTCTTAGACACAGTATATGTCTGAAAAATTACTTTAACTTCTTTAGAAAGTCACACCGACTGTCATTTCCCTTCCTACTGGTGCTTGATTAATTATTATCTAATATGAATAAATATTAAATTATTGTTTAATATGAAGTAAAATCACACATTAAGTTATTTACCCAAATTATAAAAAAATTGATTCCTATAATCTTGACATGATATTGGAATATCTATAACAACTGGGAATTTCATAGTAGAAACTGAGTCACATGGTCTAGGGTATATATTCAGTGATACTGAGTCAGCAAAATGAAACTACTATATGTACCCTGATATGTTTCTGGCTTCAATATTTACAATTGCAAACTTCAGTTCCTTAACCTAAGTTTTAACAAGCTCTCCTTTTTGTTGTATTAATAGCCTTTAGTTATCCAAACCAAACATTTAAATCAATCCTTTTTATCTTGTTTGGAGCACCTGGATCAAACTGATCAATAAATCTTATTAAACTAACTCAGTATCATATTAATTTGTTCTCTAAAGTACCTCACTTACCATTTTTGTGATACTCAACATCGCCTCTTGTGTAAATAATAGTAAACTGTTGATACCAAATTGATAATATCAGAAGATATGTCTTTATACTCCACTTTATAACCTTCTTGCTACTACAACATATTTTTTAAATAGGATTTTAATGATCCCCAATATCCTGTTTTTATATAAGACAATCTGCTGGACATATTTCCAGCAGCTTATCCTAAAAAACTGCCAACTACTCAGTATGGTATAATTCATATTATATTCAATTATATTAAAAAAAAATTTTTTTTGCTTTTTGGGTCACACCCAGCGATGCTCAGGGGTTACTCCTGGCTCTGCACTCAGGAATTACCCCTGGAAGTGCTCAAGGGACCATATGGGATGCTGGGAAATGAACCCGGGTCGGCCAGGTGCAAGGCAAACGCTCTACTGGCCATGCTATGGCTTCAGCCCCTTAAAACATATTTTTAATTGAAATATGGTCTACATTCCATCCACATGATTCTTTGGGTCCTTCCTGGAAGGCATTCTTTGATGCAATTACATTACATTCCTAAGTTTTGGCATTTTCATTCTTATATATTTCTCATTATATCTCTTTCTCTCTGTATAAAATGTCCCTATCTATTTAAAGCACCATAAAATCTTCTAGTCAATAGCTGACAACCAACCAAAATGTAACTCAGTTCCTCTTTCAGCTTTACTTTATTCATATTATCCAGTTTAGTTTTTTTGTCTAGTCCCCTACAATATTTTGATGATAATATTCTAGAATTTACTATAATGCAGAGTAGTTTCAGGAATATATTTTATCTTTTTTTTTTTTCTTTTTGGGTCACACCCGGCGATGCACAGGGTTTACTCCTCACAATGCACTCAGGAATTACTCCTGGCAGTGCTCAGGGGACCATATGGGATGCCGGGATTAAACCCAGGTCAGCTGTGTGCAAGGCAAACACCCTACTCGCTGTGCTATTGCTCCAGCTCCTATTTTATTTTTTTTTTTAATGAAAGGGGATTCTTATCCAGTGGTCCAAGGGACCATGGGGCCACTCTTGGCAATCACCATACAGCCATATGTTTCATTGTTATATCCTGACAATGGAACAAAGTCCATGAAGCCGTTAGTTCCTACGAACTTCAGGGGCCAAACCCAGCAGTGCTGGGGGCCTTTGAGGGACATACCCTGGGCAGGGGCAATATGATGACAGGGATCAAACTCAAGACAACGCAAAACATGCACTACTGAGCCCTGATCTAGCCCACGGTGCCCTGGTCTCAGACCCTTCAATCTATTATTTACTGACTTGCCAGTGAATTACTGGCGATCTGAAGTTTGGTAATTTTTTTGTCCTTGTATCATCCTTTTTCATGAATAATATGCTGATAACCCAAGAATAATCTTTTCTTATTGATTCCATTACCCCAGTGATCTGAAAGAAAAGTTTTATAATTTTCAAGTACAGATACTATTTCTCATTTTTATTCGGTTTTCATCTTAATTTAATTAATTTTGGTTTTAGGGCTGCACCCAGTGATACACAGGACTTACCCCTGGCTGGTCACTCAGGAGGTTCTCCTAGAAGTGCTCATTTGAACATAGGGGATGCCAGTGATTGAACCAGGGTCTGCCTTGCTGCGTGCAAGGCAAGCATCCTACCTGTTGTATTCCAACTACATGGATACCTTTCTTTATGGGAGGGGGATCACACCCAGTGGTGCTCAGGGGACCGTATGGGACACTGAGGATTGAACCTAGCTCAGCATCATGCAAAACAAGTTCCCTGCCCACTGGACTATCTCTCTGATCCCAGAATATCATTTTTTTTTAAAGAACGATCTGTGTGACTATACAGGTACTAATAAAATATTAATTTTATTAATATTTCTTTTTAGAAGCAAATGCTAGAAAAATAATACCAAAAATGAGTCTCACCTTGATTCTTCCCAACTCAAACTGAAAAACATTAGGACTGGTAGCTTGTGCAAAAACTGCAGGAAATAACTTTGTACTTGGTTCAACCTGCAACAGATGAATTTACTCTTAAGGAAGGAAAGGAACACAAAGATTATATTTTCTTCCCCCCAAATTAGGAATACTTTATAGAAGAAAATTAGAGACTTTTCCTCTCTTTCACCTGGCTAGCCTTGTCCTGCAATTGTTTGCTGCATTTCATTTCATGACTGTGTTTACAATTTTGAGAACAAGTGCTAGTTATTCTGTCCAGTATTCTAACTGAATTCAAACAATCCAATAAATTCCAATTTTAAGATTCCCGTGACTTAGTACTATGTCTTACAATGCGTTTCCTCTAATGGGTCAAGCAGGTTTTCTTCCCCAGAGGTGAGGTCCCATCCCGGCCACCTACCTGATAGTATGTGCTCAGTTCCTTGCCATTAGCAGTAAACGTGAGCAGCCCGCTGGCCGCATCCACCACACAACCAATCTCCAGACCGTTATTGTTACGTCCTTGCCCAGGGCTCATGCTCTCGCCTGCGCACACCATGTAGCAGTTGCTGCGTTTGATGCTAAATTTCAAAGGAACATATTTTTATCTTTGTACAACCGCAGATAGAATGGAAAGCATGTATTTCTTGCAAACTAAACCTAAATTATGCTGCGCAAGCAACAAGCTCATGCTGTAATGGGAGAGGTGCACAATGGGCCCAATTCTGTGATTCTGAGCAAAACTCCATTGGCTTCAGTAGATATTTAGAATCAGGTCTTACAGGTCTCTGAATTTCACACCTCATGGAGACAGGTTGACAAGTTGCAACCACGTAAGAACTGACCTGCACCTCCTCCAAAACTCAAACCAAACTGGACCTTTTTCTGAGGTTCAAAAAAGTTTAACTCTATAATAATCATTCAAATTTGTAAATTTTCATTCTCAGTTGTCTTATTTTCCAAACCGCTTGTTCTGAGATGAGAAGCATTAAATTTCCAAGCACTATCCAAAATCCTTAGGCAAATTCTACATGAGCCATTGGTGATTCAATATATTCAAAATTTGCCTAAAATATTGTCCCTCAATGGACAATTCCTGATGGTCTGTGATGAGAGAGAAATAGCTAAAATATGCATATTATTAGTGATCATAACAACAACCTCCACCTAAGTTTTACCCTCATCAAGAACTTGATCAAAATGGTAACAGACATGATCTGAGCTTCCCTCCCATACTGTGCTATAGTACTGCGGATGCATTAATTAGATTACACAAAAAAAGGCTCAAAGCAGGCAAGATAAGAAGAAAATAACAAAAACGCTGAGCTTCTTTGAATAGCCACTAGTTATTCATTTCTTCGAATTACTTACATGAGCTATAACAACCCTTTCACTGGCCTGGATCCCCTACACCAAAATCAGCTCTCAAGTATTCCAGAGTCATTTCCTTCTATTATAGCCATACTGAAAATTAATATGTCCCCCAAGAATATGCTTGGTGACAGAAACACTGATGGAAAGCGCTCTTTCATGAGAAGTTTTTGCTCGGCCCAAGTGCAAAGTTCATTACATTTCAAGTGTTATAACCTAAAGGCAGGAAGGTGAGCTTCCAGTCACCAAAACTGATGGTGCAGGTATAAAGGAAAAGCAACTTTATGGAGGACTCTTTCTATGAGACCTGTCACAGCAGATCAGAGAGGATGCATGGGCACGAAAGGTAGATGCAAATGATTAGATCTTCTCTTGTCTTATTCTGCAAGGAAGATAGCCTTCTTCACTTTTTTGAAGGTTTGGTTTGAGCTTGATTGTTTTACAAATGAAAAAGGATGGCACGGAAAGTTTAACTGACTTACCCAAAGCCACACAGCGAGTCAATGGCAAAGCTGAGGAAAGAACCCACTACTCCTCAGTCTGAGTTCCAACGCGTCCACCTGGTCTAAACTATTAGCCCATCTGTCTTTATACTATTTGCCCCACCGCAAAACCAGTTCCCTGGAGACATATCAGATCCCATGTTACATGCCTCAGATTAGCCCATCTCCAATCCCTAAAAACAAAGGTAACTACTTATAAACAAAGTTGTTAAACTTGTACAAGTTCCCCTGAAGGAACATATGATGTTTATACAAATATGAAGATACTGCCCTTATTTATGTGTCTCGCTTTTAATATTCAGATTTGTATTGGTTCATATGAATAACAAAAGAATACTAACGTTAGTAGCCTGAAAAAGAATTGTCTCTCTGTATGAAATATTATTCTGAGCAAGAAAGTCAAGAAAAAAAAGTCTAGAATTGTCAACCATTTTAGCATATGTCATTCATGCAAAAACAAAAAAATCAAAAAGTACCAACCTTTCATGCACTTTTCCTTTCTCATCTCCTAGAGTGACGGTTACTGTACGGACTCTGTCCAAGTCAAAGCCTGTATCGTACTGATGAAAATCTGATGTAATCCAGCCTACCCACACATTAGCAGGCTCTTGCCCAGGAAAGATTCTCACTGAATAATAGTACTGTCAAGATAGAAAAATTAAGTTGTTGGAAATTGAAAAAAAAAACTTATTTGCAATGTCTGAATTTTCTAAGGATATTTTTCTCTGTTTAAAATAACTTTAATTTAAAACTTTATTAAAATGCTGAAAGTACAAAGAACTAACAATGCAAAATTAAAAAAAAATAAAGATTCTGAATTCAGTCAAAAACAATTGAGGAGACGAATGACACATCTGAGCAAATGCTAAATGACTTGAGATTTCTAAGAATGCATATGTATTATTTATACACAATCAAAATATGTGTTTACATAACATATGTAAAAATGGTAGGAATTTAGGGGCAGGTAAGCATCGTATATTTTTAGTTTATACATATATACTTTTATGCTATTATTTTAATATTAGGCACTTCTTTCCATATGCCTCATCTTTCTTATTGCTAATTTACTTTCTCACCCCCTTAATATCTTTTTGAAATTGGCGAGGTCTAATGTGTGAAAATCTAGTTCAACACGGATGTATGAAATACATTGTATTGTACCAGGGGTACAATAGCTATATTTTTCTCATTTGGTATTTTAGGAGACAACTGCTTTGAAAATCTAAACTGCTAACAAAACATTTGACTTCTAACAAAGTAAAACTATGCTATTTTATATATTTCATTAAGATGATGTAATTAATATATACTTGAAAATTAAATATGGATTAAAGGTCCACTGAAGATATTTTTTTCTAAAGTAACTTTCATATATAAAAATAGACTACAGATAATACATTTTTGCTTTTAGTTTTCAGTTCCCAAAATGTAAGTAAATAATTAAAAAATAAATAAATCAGCTCTGGGCCAGAAAAAAATAATACAATAACTAAGTCAAGTTCCTTTAATGAGCTGACCATGGCTTGATCAGTCCTCCAACCACTATAAGAAGCATTTCCTGAACAGAAAGCCAGAAATGACCCCTTAAACTTCTTGGCCGAAGTGATAGTACAGAGGGTAAGGTTGCCTTGCATGCATCTGACCTGGGTTTGATCCCCTGCACCCATATGACCTCCCGAGCTCCAACTGAAGTGATTTCTGAGTTCAGAGGCAGGAATAAGCCCCTGAATACTGCTGGGTATCACCCCCAATAAAAAACCTTAAATTCCTAGGCATTTGAGTTTTGTATTTAAATCTTTCATACAATTCTCAAGAATTCGGGAGCTCAGGAACAAATCCACCCTATAATTAATAATAATGATGACGAGCCAGCTGAATATGATAAGTCAAAGTAAGAAACACAGCTGATACATAGAAATGAATGACAGGAACTACAATCTCCTACCGTGGATGTTTGCATCAGGTAATCATAGTCATCCCGATCATCTGCAAGGACATCTTCAGTAAGTCTTGCAGAATGGCTTGTGCTATAATCAGGTTTTGTTCTTCTAAGTAAAAATCTGAAATATGTTATAGGATAAAGAATAAGAAACAATAACGTGTTTTGCCTTTTTTGTTTTAAATTCAAGCATATAATTAATTTACTGGTTTTAACCAGATTGATTTTGAGCCCCAGAGTATTTACCAATATTTAGAGATATTTTTCATTGTCCCCATCAGAGAGATTGCAAGAGCTATCAAATGGATAGAGGTTAGGAAGGTCAATAAATACCATGTAATACACAAGGCATATTCACACAACAAATGATTATGTCATCAAGGGTGTCCATTATGTTGTGCAGAAAAAGATGCTAAAGGAATTTGTCTTCTTTTCCATAAAAAAATACATTTACAAGAAATACTCAAAGTGTCAACTTAGAGCAAATAACTTAAAAACATAAAGACTAACCTATGATAAGCCATAGCCATGCCTCCAGATCCTGTGCCAGCCTGTTTCATTTGGGGCAACCCAGAGAGGTCAGGTAAGTTCCCTACCTGCCCCAACAGAACCAGCCCTGGAAGCCGAAAACCTCCAGAACACAACCACTGCCATGCTCATGACCACTCTCAACAAGCTCAGGTCAAGCCTCATTCGTGAATGAACCTATTCCTGGACTGTGAGGCGACAGCTCATAACTCACACACTAATGTTCCAAGAGTAACACACTGCATTTGATGGGCTTTAAGTAGAAGGAAACCAATCTTAGGGAGAAATATATTTTTAGATATAATACACACACGCACACACGCACACACACACACACAAGGCTCAACCTTTAACAACATGTTAGTACTCTGTTATAGAAGGGTTTAACGGCTCCTGGGTGAAACACAACAATCTTCACACACTTTCCTCCAAAAACCTTTTCTGGATCATTTTAGTGGATTATTCATAAAAATCAATACAAAATAAATTATTTCAGCTCTGCTTTGGAGACAGGGGTTGGCGTTCTGGATGGAAACGTTCAAAATACTGTGGTGGGAAGGTGTACTGGTGATAGGATTGGTGTTCGAACATTAAATATAATCAAATGTCGTGAACTACTTTATAAAAATAAAATAAGATTTAAGAAATAATAAAAAACCAAAACCTAATCTATGGAAACAAGGAGTTAAAATCATATATGTGTTAAGGGGTTAAGACACGAAGTATTTCAACAACTTTCAACTCAACAAAAAAGACAATAACCCAAACCAAAATATGGGCAATGTTCCTAAATACTCATTTCTCCAAAGTGATATACAAATGACCAACATGCAAATGAAAAGTTGTTCAACTTCACTACCCATCAAGAGAATATAACTAAAAACCAAAATGAGGTATTATTTTATATCCATCAGGATAGCCACCATAAAAAAACAGACAGTAAAAAGAGTTTACAGGGATTTGGATGAATTAGTGTCTCTATATATTGTTACTGGGATTATAAAATGGTGTGAATGTTATGAAAGTTAAATGAAGTTTCCTCAGTAACAAAAACAGGTATTTTCTATTTTTATAGATATTTATATCAGTCTATGAAAGCAATCTTATTTCCAGATATATCCTAAAGAACTGAAATTAGTATTATGGAAAGATATTTACACACTCCTGGTCAAAATAGTCAGGAGATGAAGTCAGCTCCAATGTACACTAATAAATGGCTGAGTAGAATATATAAACATACAATGGAACACTACTCATCCTTAAAGAAAGCAAAACTTTTAACATGTGCTACAACATGTAGAAACCTGAGGGCAAAATACTAAGTGAGATAAGTCACTAACACACAATAGTAGATCATTCTACTAAGATAAGGCAGCTAAAGTAGTAAAAATTATAGAAACAAAAGGGTAGCACAGCGATTACCAAAGACAAGGGAGGTAGAAAAGGGTAATTGTTTAATGGATATCTAGCTTCAATTTTATAAAAAGTTTTGAAAATATTTCACAACAACATGAAGATGTTTAATGCTTCTAAAGTTTATCCTTTAAAAAGTAAAAATTGTCAATTTTATACTATGTGGTTTTACAATAACAAAATAAGTGCATTTGAAAAAAGGTAATTGCTTGGGATAGTATATCACTGTACCCCCCAAAAAGAAAAAAAAGATGGCAAATAGGTTGTTTTATTGTCCTCTGTAGAATCCTTGGCATACAACATTACAAATTGAAAATAAGCTTGTTAAATCTCAATGACCTTTGTTTCAGGCGAGAGGGCTTCTCCTGAGCATAATCCTTGTGGTTATTGAACTCTGGCTTTGTAGCCTCTTTATCTTTGTCAACTCGGTCAGGCACTAAGTGGCCATGTGCTGTCTTCATTAGAACCTCAAAGTCAGAATCTGCATCATAATCTTCCAAATCGTTCTTGGGCCCAAAGAGACCTGCCCCCGGAAGCCCTGTCTTGGAGAAGACCTCTGCACATTCGATGGGCATGCTCAGACGATAAAACATGATGTCGGTACTGCTGTTCTGAGAACCGAAGGACTTCTGGGTGATCTTTAAACACGGAGAACTGTCTATGGTACCATCTATTCTGGTCACCTAACACACGAAGAAACAAAAGTTAAAATATGATTTATGGAGATTCTGATTCTTAACATGCATATATATTTATGTATTTACTTATTTATTGGATTTTGGGGTTACATTCAGCGATATTCCAGGGTTACTCCTGGCAGTAGGAGTTACTCCTAGCGCTACTCCTGGGGACCTTATGGGAGGCTGAAGACCCAGCCTGGGTCAGATGCCTAATGCCCTACCCGCTGTACTATTACTCTGGTCCCATGCATGTGTCTTAAAAACTTCAGAGTCCACATGTGCAATATGGGTCTCTTAAGCAGTGCTCAGAGGGCCAGGGGGCAACTCTCAGGAATATTCCATCAATAAGCAAGACAGTTCAATGTTAGGAACTAGGGATAAGGTGCTTCTTAGCCCCAGGGTGCCATGGGGAAGTGCTACCACTATCAGGCCACCATTAGGTGTTCAGGGGTCTCCAGGACTACAAAAATTGATGCACAGAAGAAACCTACAATTCAGGAATTAAACAGTCTTGAGCACATATAGCAAACACCCCTAGCCCCAGTCTACCCCACTAGTCTTATAGTTCTCCTTATAGTCAGAAAACAGTTGGAGTTATGTGTACTAGAATACCATGCAACCCAGAGTGAGCTGACGGTGCTTACATAAAAAAAGAGACTTATTTATTGTTACTATTCTTAGAGGTCATTTATAAAGTATATACACTCAAAGTTTATCCGATGCTTAGATTTCACTACTATGCAAGATAAGAGCATCATTTTCAGTAAGTGATAGTAATTGTTCAAGCAGGAATCTCCATGAATATAGATAATCCACTCCTTATTTTGACAATAATCTTATTTTTAAAAGGAAAAGCAAACCTCAATATGTTCATGGTTTGAGGGAACCTGGAGAAACTGAGGAAGTCTCTTGCTTAGCCACATGGTAATATCCCTGTTCGTATTAACAGCAAATGGTTCATAACCCTCTTGCAAACCACAGATGGTAAAATATTTCAGGGTGCTGACATCCTTCCCAAAGTTCATCCTTCCAACTTGAGCCACTCCAAGGCTACATACAGGTATAAATCCTAGAGAAAATAAAAGAAAAAATCTTCATTATCATTAGAATAAGACCCTAGTAACGGAGACTTATCAAAAAATACTGCTTCAGAACTCCTTGCTTTGTAACACCTGTCATCCTAAAGATCAAATAGTGAAATAAAATACTCTGACACCTCTGACACTAAACATCAATTGCAAACTCAGTATTTGATATGCACATCATAATTTATTACACATGGCCTGTAATTTATTATGTATGTATGCATATGTAAATGGCATCTGATCAAACCACCGGCTTGGCCCTCGTTTCCTCTTTTGTCTGCCCCATGGCCTGGGACGGAGCCCTTGAAAGCTGGCCGCGCCCCTGCCAGATGTTTTTTACAGGTATGTTTCTCCCTTTGACCTAGATTATCTGTAAAACGAGATAACTGGTTAGCGCTGCCTAGTCCCTCTGTGAGTTTATGTAAATTATAATAAAGGGGGACCCCGACCTATAACTTTTTCAGCTCAAGAGTATAAATGACTCTTTTACTAAAGGCAAGTGATAATGAGGTGCCAAAGTGAGTTACCAATTAAAGAGCTTGGGTCAGTCCCAGGCCGCTCGCCCAGCCCGGTTCAGTCCCCAGCACCGCATGTCATTCCCTGCATGAATGACAGGGTGACTCCTAGAAACCAGGAGTTGCCCTGAACCCTCTCAGGTGTGGCCACAATCCCAAAGAAACGAAAACAAATATGCATAAAATTCTAGATATTATATAGCAGATGTCCAAATTCTATCTTGTTCAGATTTATAGCAATCTAATAACTTAGCTGACAGTTTAGAACACTTTCTTCATAGTATCAGGGTGTAAAAGAAAATAAATATTCACCACGTATTTCCAGGTTTCTACATATAAGTAAGATCGTCTTGTGTTTGTCTTTCTTCTGGCTTCATTTTTAACATGAAAATTTCCTGTTCCATCTATGTTGTAGTAAACTGCATGATTTCATCAATCCTTACAGCTGTCATCACCCCATTAAGCAGAAGTATTTGCTTCTTTCATTGTACTTTCATAGAATTGTGTTTATTTTAATATTTTTTAACCAAACTGAACTAGAATCTGCATACTGATTTAACTATGTCTTTTTGCTTTTTTTTTTTTGTTTGGGGGGACACATTTGATAGTGGCCAGGGCTCACTCCTAGTTCTGTACTCGTGGATCATTCCTGGTAGGTCATGGGGACCATATGTGGTACACAGAATTAAACTCAGGTCAGCTGCATGCCAGAAAAATGCCCTACCTGCTGTACTATCCCTCCAGCCCAGGGCACTGTTTTATTCATCTTTGCCCCCTCAGTATTCAGCAGGGATCCCAGTACATGGCATATATATTTTTTAATCATGTTTATGTGCTCTGAATGGAAAGAAAGTCTATAATAAATGATTGAATAAAGTTAACAGTTGTTGACAACTTCCTTTGGCCTGCCATTTATTTTTGTGTTCCTAAGAGCCATTCCTGACTTATTGAAATTATAGCTGACCAATATGGTGTCTCTGCTAAAGTAATTTCAAGAGTACCTGATCAATAAGGCAGAAGCCATTCTTTTGATTTATAGCCACAAATCTGGCATTTCACCAGCAATAAATGGCTAGTTACTCAGCAACAGAACAAATAGCTTCATTGTGGTACAAACCTGAAAACACCACCAAATGGGGTTCACTTACCATCACCAACATCAAAGTCCTTGAAAGCCAGTTCTGAACCTGAGTCATCAAGAAGGATTTCTCCATTCAGTGTGAACATCATGGTATGCTCTGTCATGTCCACCATACATCCCACAACGTCGCCTGCTTGCCAAGAGCGTCCATAGTGTTCATGGCCCTGGTTCCACCGCTGAGCCTGGACACAGACGAGTCATTTGTCACAGAGAAAGTGAGAACACAACCATGAAACACTACTGGCATGACCAAAATCAGCCTCTTACACAACCAATAGAGGTAGTGAGAACCTAAATCTCTCATATAAACAACATATAATGAGGAATCTTGGTTAGAAAAAAAAAACTGCTATCTCATGATTTTTAGAACCTGTAGCATTGTAGCACTGCTGTCCCGTTGCTCACCAATTTGCTGGAGCGGGCACCAGAAATATCGCTATTGTGAGACTTATAGTTACTGTTTTTGGCATATGGAATATGCCACGGGTAGCTTGCCAGGTTCTGCCGTGTGGGTGAGATACTCTTGGTAACTTGCCAGACTCTCTGAGAGGAACAGTGGAGTCAAACCTGGGTCAGTCTCTTGCAAGGCAAACGTTCTACCCACTGTGCTCCAGTCCCTTTGAGAACCTATTATTTAAAAAATATCACTCTACTCACTATTGAAAGAAAAATGCTAATGTCCTTAGAAGTTAACTTACTTTACTACAATGAATGATTTCCAAAACATGAATCATTTTTCTCTAGTCCTCATAATTCAAAGAACTATGAACAGAGAATCATGCTGGAAATTCATCACTAAAAACAATGTTTTAATGTTTGTCAATTTTAAAATAAAGTTCCATTCCTTGGAACAAATGGCATTGAAATTTAGCAAAATAGAAATCTAGAAGCATTTAATTACCTACCAAAAACAAAATCAAGTCAAGCTGATAAATATTGTTAAGCTATTACTGAAAAAATAATCCAAACATTGAACATAGTTGCCATCATTATAACTGAAATAAGCAAAATTTCATATTATAAATGTACTTGAAATAATTTTGGTAAATGTGACTTGATTCATAGTCATAGTGAGATGTCAGTAATTTACAGTGGAATTAATAAAAAATTAGTATAAATTTCTTAACTTTTCTTTAAGCATTCACTTTGTTGTGAAATGATATATAATAAGTCACTAGACAAAAAAGTGCTGATTCATCTCAAATGTAACACACTATAATTTTTATAAATTTAATAGCACTGCACTGTAGCACTGTTGTCCCGTTGCTCATCGATTTGCTCGAGTGGGCACCAGTAACATCTCCATTGTGCAATTTTTTGTTACTGTTTTTGGCATATCAAATATGCCACGGGTAGCTTGCCAGGCTCTGCCATGCGGGCGGGATACTCTTGGTAGCTTGCCGGGTTCTCAAAGAGGGGTGGAGGAATCAAATTCAGGTCGGTAACAAAAATTAATATTTTTATCTAAATTTTTTTAATGAGCTGCACCACTAATAGGGTTAGCTGCTCTGAGAATAAAACAATCCCTGAACTACAGTGATAGTTCAGGGGTTAAGAAGATTGCATTACATGTGGCTGAACTCAGTTAATCCAGTTGAATCCCCTGAACCATTTATTGTTCCGCAAGGACCACTGCGAGTTATTGTTAGTAAACCCTGAAAATCTCCGGGGGTAGCCCAACCCTCTCTTTAAAATTGTTTATTTTTTTCTAATTTTCCATTTTTAACTAAAAATCGCACTCCTCCTTATGTAAAAATATATATTCACAAAAGAAAATCAGAGAACAAAAATGAGAGAAACCTATAATTTCATCAACCCAAAATGACCAATATTCTGACATGGCTTTCATCATATGTTCATTGTTTTAACTTTTAAAAATATATATGCAACTGAGCCCCCCTCCCCGCCCCCTGCCCGCCGCGGCTCGGGGCTTCTCCTGAAGCTCCTGCCTGGCACCTTTCCGCCGCCGCCGTCGGATCCTGACCATTCTCCATCCTGCAGGTAAACAGGCAATCCTTTGGAGAGCCTGCCTCAGTGCGGAGAAGCCCCCCTCCCCGCCCCCTGCCCGCCGCGGCTCGGGGCTTCTCCTGAAGCTCCTGCCTGGCACCTTTCCGCCGCCGCCGTCGGATCCTGACCATTCTCCATCCTGCAGGTAAACAGGCAATCCTTTGGAGAGCCTGCCTCAGTGCGGAGAAGCCCCCCTCCCCACCCCCTGCCCGCCGCGGCTCGGGGCTTCTCCTGAAGCTCCTGCCTGGCACCTTTCCGCCGCCGCCGTCGGATCCTGACCAATCCCCACTCTGCTGCTTAGGGGCGTGTCCTCATCTCAGGGGGCGTGGCATAAAAAGTGGGCGTGGCTTCTTTCCGGAGCGGCGGCCGCTAATGCGGCCGCAGTTAGTTTTTTTTTTACCATTCCATACCTTCTCCTTTGGCCACAATTGATAGAATTCATTCCTTCAAAGAACTCCCTGAGGCCCTCCCTTTCTCCCACTTCCCGCTTCCGTCTGCGTCTCCCGAGTTTCTGAAATCACTCCCTACTCGCCCGGTGCTCCCCGTCTCCCGAACCGGCTTGTAACTGCGCACGTCCCCCCCATCAACAGGAAGACACTGGGGGCGTGGCCTGTGTCTTAGTGGGCGTGGTCTAAAGTGGGCGTGGCCTCCTCTCTTTGCTACCTCAGCTCAGTCCGTACTGTGTATTCCTTTGAAAACTCACTTTTGCGATCTCAAACATTTACGCAAAATAGCCATTAGCTTAGGCTGACAGTATAAAAGCTATCAGGGAATAAGGGAAGTTTGGCACAATCGGAGCCCCTTCTTCCCACAAAAAGGAAGAGGAATAAATAACTACAAGGTTCCAACTCTGCACCTCCGTGACAATATGAAGAAACAGCGAAAATCCCCTCCACCAAGAGAGGGAGAAGAAAAGATACTAGAAACCTCAAAAGAGTCTCCCAACATCTACGACCTCTCAGATAAACAATTCAGAGAGGAAATATGGAGGAGAGTCGACCTACTCCAAGCAACTATGGAACAAACATCCAATAAATTAAGGGAGGAGATGAATCAAGCGCTGGAACGGTCTACCAAGAAAATACAGGAAGAAATGAGAGCAGAAATGAGAGCAGAAATTTCAAACCTTCGAACGGAAGTCTCACAAATAAAGCAATCGGTAGATGAAATAAAAATCTCACTAGATGCCCTCAACAGCAGAATGACTACAGCCGAAGACAGAATCAGCGAGCTTGAGGATGAGCTGCAGAAAGCTTACAGACAGCAACAAATAATGGCCAAAGACCTCAAAATGGCTATAGAGCGAATCAGAGCCCTAGGGGATGACTTCAAGAGGAACAATATAAGAATCATTGGAGTACCAGAACCACAGGGAAGTAACCCCAATGAAAAAAACATAGTCAAAGACATCATCGCTAAGAAATTCCCAGAGCTGGAGAAGGCAGGCGTCCAGATACAAGAAGTCCGAAGAGTGCCAGCAAAAAGAGACCCAAATAAAAAGACTCCAAGGCATATCATAGTCAGAATGGCGGATGCTGTAGATAGAGACACAATTCTACAAGTAGCAAGGTCAAAGAGGGAAATCACATACAAAGGAGCACCCCTCAGATTTACGGCCGATCTGTCAGAAGAAACCCTCCGAGCCCGAAGACAATGGTGGGACATAGTGAAAAAACTCAACGAAATGAATGCCTCACCAAGAATACTTTATCCGGCTAAACTCTCACTCAAACTCGAAGGAACCATACACTATTTCTCGGATAAACAACAGCTCAGGAACTTCATAGACTCAAAACCAATCTTGAAAGAAGGTCTAAAGGGGCTACTCTAAGACAAGGAGGAGCCCCATAAGAACAACAAATCCCACAGAAAGATGACACAAAACCACATCACAATAATCTCTCTCAATGTCAATGGCCTAAATGCACCTATCAAGAGACACAGAGTGGCTAAATGGATCCGGAAATTAAACCCAACATTCTGTTGCCTGCAAGAAACACACCTGAACAAACAGAGTAAGCATAGACTCAAAGTCAAAGGATGGAAAACAATCCTCCAAGCAAACAACCCCCTTAAAAAAGCTGGAGTGGCCATCCTGGTATCCGACAACATAGATTTCAGGATGAAAAAGATCAAAAGGGACAGCGAAGGTCATTTTCTGTTTATCAAGGGATATGTACAACAGGAAGAAATCACACTCTTAAATGTATATGCTCCTAACAAACGACCGGCTAAATATTTAAAACGACTCCTAACAGACTTCAAAGAGGACATCACTAACAGCACAATTGTAGTTGGAGACTTCAATACGGCCTTATCACCTCTAGATAGATCCACAAGAACAAAACTCAACAAGGAAACACTGACCCTGAATGAAGAAATTGAAGAGAGAGGCCTAATAGACCTATACAGGGCCTTACACCCCAAAAAGAAAGACTACACATTCTTTTCCAGTGCACATGGAACATTTTCAAAAATAGACCATGTACTGGGCCCCAGAACATACCTCAATCGAATCGGAAAAATAGAAATTGTATCAACCATCTTTTCAGACCACGATGCGCTGAAGATAGAAGCTAACCACCCACAAATACGGAAAATCAAATCAAACACCTGGAAATTAAACAATTCCATGTTGAACAATGAGTGGGTCAAGAAGGAAATCAAGGAAGAAATCAAAAGATACTTAGAAACAAATGAGAATGAAGACACGAGCTACCAAAACCTATGGGACGCAGCTAAAGCCGTGTTAAGGGGAAAATTTATAGCTCTCCAAGCATTCCTCAGGAAGGAAGAAAGGACCCACATAGATAGCTTGACTTCACGACTCAAGACCCTAGAAAAGGACCAGAAAAAGGACCCCAAACCAGACCGAAGGAAAGAAATAATAAAAATTAGAGCAGAAATTAATGACATCGAAACCAAAAAAACAATCCGAAAGATCAATGAAACAAAGAGTTGGTTCTTTGAGAAAATAAATAAGATTGATAAACCGCTAGCAAGTCTCACAAAGAAAGAAAGAGAGAAAACTCTAATAAATCGAATCAGAAATGAAAAGGGGGACATCATAACAGAAACCAGTGAGATTCAAAAGATCATTAGAGACTACTTTGAAAGTCTTTACGCCACAAAAAAGGAGAACCTAAAAGAAATGGATGGATTCCTTGATTCCTACAATCTCCCAACACTGAAGAAAGAAGACCTGGAATACCTGAATAGACCCATCAATGTTAAGGAAATTGAAACGGTAATCAAAAACCTCCCCAAAAACAAAAGCCCAGGCCCAGATGGTTTCACTGGCGAATTCTTCCAAACATTTAAAGAAGACCTATTGCCTGTTTTCCTCAAACTTTTCCAGGAAATTGAAAAAACAGGAACTCTCCCAAACAGTTTCTATGAAGCACATATCTCCCTAATACCAAAAGCAAACAAAGACACCACTAAGAAAGAAAATTACAGACCAATTTCCCTGATGAACACCGATGCGAAGATCCTCAACAAAATACTAGCAAATAGGATCCAACAACTCATCAAAAAGATCATACATCACGACCAAGTGGGATTCATCCCAGGGATGCAAGGATGGTTTAACATTCGGAAATCAATCAACATAATCCAGCATATCAACAAAAGTAAAGATAAAAACCATATGATCATATCAATAGATGCAGAGAAAGCATTTGACAAGATCCAACATCCTTTCATGATGAAAACCCTCGCCAAAATGGGGTTTGGAGGAACTTTCCTCAAGATAGTCGAAGCCATCTATCACAAGCCTACGGCAAGCATTATCCTCAACGGGGAAAAACTAAGGGCCTTTCCTCTGAGATCAGGCACAAGACAAGGATGCCCACTCTCACCACTCCTCTTCAATATAGTACTGGAAGTACTTGCGATAGCTATTAGACAAGAAAAAGAGATTAAGGGCATCCAGATAGGAAGGGAAGAAATCAAACTCTCACTATTTGCAGACGACATGATACTATATCTAGAGAAGCCTAAAACCTCTACTAAGAAACTCTTAGAAACAATAGACTTATACAGTAAAGTTGCAGGCTACAAAATCAATACCCAAAAATCCATGGCCTTCATATATGCAAACAATGAGGCAGAGGAAACGGACATGAAAAAAGCAATCCCATTCACAATCGTGCCCCAGAAAATCAGGTACCTCGGAATCAGCTTAACCAAGGAAGTAAAAGACCTTTACAAAGAAAACTACATAACGCTACTCCATGAAATCAAAGAGGACATGAGGAAATGGAAACATATACCCTGCTCGTGGATAGGGAGAATCAATGTTGTCAAAATGGCAATACTCCCTAAAGCATTATACAGATTCAATGCGATCCCTATAAATATACCCATGACATTCTTCAAAGAAATGGATCAAGCAATCCTAAAATTCATATGGAATAACAAACGTCCAAGGATAGCTAAAACAATTCTTGGGAAAAAGATGATGGGAGGCATCACCATCCCCAACCTCAAACTTTACTACAAAGCAGTAACAATTAAAACAGCATGGTACTGGAACAAAGGCAGAGCCATAGACCAATGGAACAGGGTGGAATATCCCTACACACAACCCCAAATGTATGACCATCTAATCTTTGATAAGGGAGCAAGAGATGTGAAGTGGAGCAAGGAAAGCCTCTTTAACAAATGGTGCTGGCACAACTGGACAACCACATGCAAAAGAATGGGTTTAGACCTTGACCTGACACCATGCACAAAAGTCAGATCAAAATGGATTAAAGACCTCAACATTAGACCACAAACCATAAGGTACATTGAAGACAAGGTCGGCGAAACCCTCCACGATATTGAAGATAAACGTATCTTCAAAGGTGACACGGAACTAAGCAATCTAGTAAAAACAGAGATCAACAAATGGGACTACATTAAACTAAAAAGCTTCTGCACCGCAAGAGATACAGTGACCAGAATACAAAGACTATCCACAGAATGGGAAAGGATATTTACACAATACCCATCAGATAAGGGGTTGATATCAATGGTATATAAAGCACTGGTTGAGCTCTACAAGAAGAAAACATCCAACCCCATCAAAAAATGGGGCAAAGAAATGAACAGAAACTTTACCAAGGAAGAAATACGAATGGCCAAAAGGCACATGAAAAAGTGCTCTACATCACTAATCATCAGAGAGATGCAGATCAAAACAACCATGAGATACCACCTCACACCACAGAGACTAGCACACATCCAAAAGAACAAAAGCAACCGCTGTTGGAGAGGATGTGGGGAGAAAGGGACCCTTCTTCACTGCTGGTGGGAATGCCGACTGGTTCAGCCCTTCTGGAAAACAATTTGGACGACTCTCAAAAAATTAGATATTGAATTCCCATTTGACCCAGCAATACCACTGCTGGGAATATATCCCAGAGAGGCAAAAAAGTACAATCGAAACAACATCTGCACATGTATGTTCATCGCAGCACTGTTTACAATAGCCAGAATCTGGAAAAAACCCGAATGCCCCAGAACGGATGACTGGTTGAGGAAACTTTGGTACATCTATACAATGGAATACTATGCAGCTGTTAGAAAAAAGGAGGTCAAGAATTTTGTAGTTAAGTGGATGGGCATGAAAAGTTTCATGCTGAGTGAAATGAGTCAGAAAGAGAGAGACAGACATAGAAAGATTGCACTCATCTATGGTATATAGAATAACAGAGTGGGAGACTAACACCCAAGAACTGTAGAAATAAGTACCAGGAGGTTGACTCCATGGCTTCGAAGCTGGCCTCACGTTCCGGGGAAAGGTCAACTCAGAGAAGCGATCACCAACTACATTGTAGTCGAAGGCCATGTGGGGGAAGAGAGTTGCGGGCTGAATGAGGGCTAGAGACTGAGCACAGTGGCCACTCAACACCTTTATTGCAAACCACAACAGCTAATTAGAGAGAGAAAACAGAAGGGAACGCCTTGCCACAGTGGCAGGGTGGGGTGGGGGGGAGATGGGATTGGGGAGGGTGGGAGGGACACTGGGTTTACGGGTGGTGGAGAATGGGCACTGGTGAAGGGATGGGTTCCCGAACTTTGTATGAGGGAAATATAAGCACAAAAGTGTATAAATCTGTAACTGTACCCTCACGGTGATTCTCTAATTAAAAATAAATAAATTAAAAAAAATATATATATATATGCAACTAAGTCTTTGGAGAAAGGAAGGAGGGTAAAAAAAGGAAAATATACATTAATAAAATAGTCTTTATATAATTGAATAATGTATAAATCACACAATAATCACCTATCTAGCTTTCAGTCATCTTGCAAATGAAATTATAAAAATATTGAAAATAAAAACACATTTTGTGATTATAAGCATTTCTATGGTCATAAGATGTGCATACCTATCATTAAACATTTCTTGATGATAAATCTCTCCAATGGCACCAATATACAAACGTATGTATCTTACCACTTTAGTAAATAATTAATCATTGTGATAAACAATGAAGAAAGAACACATTACTCATTGAATTTCATTGTTTTCTTAGGAGAGGGAAAACGTACTGAGACAATGAAGTCATATGCTTTCCTAGAACTATTTTTCTGAGTTTGTGCTCTGGAGAGCTGTGACATTACTATGACCTTACTAGGTAAAAAGAATGCTATGGGAAATCCCATTATGGACTAGCGGGACCCTACAGCCAGCGAAGTCCTGGTCTTCGTTAGCCCACAAAAGCAGAACCCTGCAACCCTCCTATGCCTCATGCATAGCACATTCTACTCACCTTGAAACCGTCAAAAGCAAAGGCCCGATCATCTGACCCCAGCTCCTGATCAGGCTGACAACCGGGTCTGCTCCAGCCAACTCTCATGTCCCCTGCAGTGACAGCCTCGAATTCAAAATACCACCTTCCTGTCTTCACAGCATAGGTTTTCTCAGCACGGAAGATTCGGAACCGTTCCCCGGTACTGCTACACACTTCAGCTCTGGCAGCTGCGAATTTCAAGAGATTCTTGTGACTATTGAGGGGAAACTGAGAAGGGGAGAGGGGATTCCAACACAGAACTGCAGTAGTTAAACCCACAATTGGTGATGACAGTGTTACCTTCTAGTTTTAACTTGATTCACCTTTTACAAAGAGTTTTCATAAGAAAACACCTGGGCTTCAGTTGGCAAGGCTAGCTGTACAAACTCAGGGTCACTTCAAGGATATGGGGTCATTGTTTATTTATTTGGGGGATGGGGGAGTTTATTTTTCAATAAGCTTATTTTCAGAAGGAAAAATAATTTGCAGCATAAATGTACCAGATACTTCTTGAGGTTCAGTAATAGAAAAAGGAGATGAACTTTAGGAAATGAATGAAAGGAAGATAAAGAGATTTAAATTTTTCTCTCCCCAAAAAGAAAGCAAATTAATGGGTGCAAAAAGAGAAGAAGCATGCAGGAATTGAAGTACGAGGGGGGGAGAGAGAGAGAGAAAGAGAAAGAGAGAGAGAGAGAGAGAGAGAGAGAGAGAGAGAAAGAGAGAGAGAGAGAGAGAGAGAGAGAGACAGTGAGTGGGAGGCAGGGAAGGAGAGAGAAAGAACAATAAATGGCAGAGAATGGTAACCATTGACAGTATTCCAGACAGGATGTTAAGAGGCCATTTCTTGTACTACTCCACGTCTTCTCTGAAATGTGCCATAAACACAAATGCTGTATTTAACCTTGGAGGAATAAGGATTGATTAAAGGGCCAAGTCTACCATAAGGATCACAATGGCACAAAGGGAAGACACATTTATCTGTAGGAAATAAAACACACACAAGAGAGTTCCCAGGAACACAAAATGCTCAGACCAAGAAACCTGGAAGCAGGATGCTTGTGAGAATCAATTCCCTAGGAAATCATATCATATGTGACACAGGTCCAGTGCACTATATCAGAAAAATTCCATTAAAATCTGGATCCGAAAAAAGAAGAGAACATGTAACTTGACCAGAGTCACTCAACTAACTGTATCACTGTATCACTATCATCCTGTTGCTCATCGATTTGCTCGAGTGGGCACCAGTAACGTGTCCATTGTGAGACTTGTTACTGTTTTGGGCATAGTGAATACACCACGGGTAGCTTGCCAGGCTTTGCTGTGCAGGCAAGATACTCTCGGTAGCCTGCCGGGCTCTCCGAGAGGGGCGGAGGAATCAAACCCGTGCAAGGCGAACGCCCTACCCGCTGCATTATTGCTCCAGCCCACTCAACTAACAAATGGCAGAATTTTAAAACTGTCTATTTTATAGCTTGTTCTCTCCATTGCACCTTCAATAACTGATACAGAACAAATAGGTGCTGGCAAAATATTTGTATTCATCTGTACTATTTTTAAGAGTGAGAAAAAGTCCTTATACTTAATAAAAGTAATAAATTCACTTAAATGATTTGATATGCTCAAATAAGAACTATGAAAATAACCAGGACAAGGTCTGCAGATTATCAATAGACACATCTAGATAAGCTAACACAATTTAAGGTTAGGTTGAAGTACAGGAAAATAGGCTAAAAACCCCTACCATATAGCAAAAGTTAATTGGATGAAATGATCACTTGCAGCTTTTAAAATGACAACTGTGGTACTCTAGGATGTGACTCAACTCTATTTGCTGATAAAGCTTTCAAAAACTGGACGAAGTTTCTAAATAAGTGACACTCAACTGCTTTTCACACATATACACATATACACACAGCTAGAAATCTAGTCTGCCTGAAACAGTATTTTTATATCTAGTAGTGACAAACGCAATTTCAAAACACCCCCTTACATGGGTGTTACTGGACGCATATGCACAAATAGCATACACCATAAGGATCATAATGGCACAAAGGAAGACACATCTATTTAAATGGTATGTTATTTTTATGTAAATGCATTGATTTATTAGGATCATGTGATAAAACAGCCCACATAGTGGCATCCTGCGGTAATTAAACCTCTTGCCTAAATATAAATAAACTGACAGATTAAAAATAAGGCACAGCATTATAATATTCTCTGAAGCAAAAAAAATTGCTTTTGAAGTATTCAGTTTGGGTGTAAAAAGGAACCTGATGGAGAGAAACATCTCTGGTGAAGCCTAAAACATTTCCATGTCTAAGAAAAGGAATTCTGAAGCACAGTTTATTAAACTAATTTTTGAAAAAAAATAACATCACATTTTATGACACTTGAAGCTGGTTACAATTATCAATAGTTCTAGATGCTACATTCTTCCAAAAAAGACAAGTTCAGTTTTCTAAAGTTAGTATTTTCTCATGAAATGCAGCATTGCTTCCTTAAATAGTGGGTGCAATCTTTCTGAAATATAAAAGGCATGGGGTTTTACGTATATGCTACATAAACATTTAGAGATTAATTTTTCAGGAAAAATGTTCTCATGTAGTGGTCGTTAGTCTATCAACACTGGCAAAGAAAATCACACATGTTATACCAATGTGCACTAGCAGATTCAACTCTGATCTTACTAACTGTGGAACATTGAGATTCTTAAAAAATTAAACTAATGAAAGTCTCAGAAATTTGTTTTCCTTTTCATGCTTCGAGGACTTTACCTGAACTTGAAATGGACATCAAGCTTACTGATTTTAAATGTAGGTTTAAGGAAAGCAAGCAAATTTTCAAATCAACATAAATCAAATTAAAATAAAATACAGGGGCCAGAGAGAGAGTACAGGGGATAAGGTACTCGTAAAGGTTTGATCCCTTCACTAATACACCTTGAATAACACTGGGTGTAGAGCAAAAAACAACAAAAGACTTAACCTGAACTGGAAATGGACATATTCGTAGATACCATAATGCAGACTTTGAGTTTCCTTGGATATCCTTCCAAAATTGTCTGTGACAAATCATATCTCATAGTCTATATTTCTTAGAGTAAATTTAGGATAACTTGTCTGGAGCTATATCACAGCAGGTAGGGCATTTGCCTTGCACACAGCTGACCCGGGTTTGATTCGTCCGCCCCTCTCAGAGAGCGCAGCAAGCTACCAAGAGAATCCCTCCCACACGGCACAGCCTGGCGAGCTCCCCCTGGCGTATTCAATATGCCAAAAACAGTAACATCAAGGCTCACAATGGAGACGTTACTGGTGCCCAATCGAGCAAATCGATGAACAATAGGATAACAGTGCTACGGTGTCTCCATGGTTTAAAGAAGCAATGATTCCACATCCTGTTTCTTCATAAGATATTCTCAATGAAAGTCATGTTCCACAGAATTTTTTTTTTTATAAAGAGTCCCATGTAGTATATAACCAAGAAAATGTGCATACTTTTTTGTAAAAAATACAAACGCGCATGAGCAGAAGGGTGATGTGTGTGTTGTGGGGGGGGGGCTTTTGGGGCAGTGCTCTCCTTCTCTCTCTCTCTCTCTCTCTCTCTCTCTCTCTCTCTCTCTCTCTCCCCCCCTCCCATTTGGTGCTCTTGAGCTGCTGTGTACAGACCGGATTGGGATGGCTCCTCCTTTTGTCTCTGCTTCTGTGTGTGCCTCTGTGCTCTCTTCTGTCTATCTCTGACTCTGTCTCTCTAGTCTCTCCTCTGGTCTCATCCCTCATCTGACCTCTCTCTCTCTCTCTCTCTCTCTCTCTCTGTTGTCTCTCTTTTTCCAATCTCTCTTTCCGGAGACAGTCTGCATCTCTGAAGCGCCACTCACTCTCACTTCTGACTCTGACCCTTACTTCTGACTCCGACTCTCACTTTGTGCTCTTTCTTTCCCCTGCTTCTAGCTCCGATGACTCCCTGATTCTCTTTAGCTTTGTGCTCTGCTTCTGTGTCTTCTCTCCTACTTCTCTTACAGTCGTAGTTTATATAGCAATCACATAGGGTGGTGACACAAAGTTGGGTGGAACATTAACAAATCAACAAAGAGGAGTAAGACCACTCCTCCAGGAGATTAACAAAATCTCATCTAAGGAGATTACTCCAGATTACTAGGAGATCCGCTTAAGGGCAGGATCCCATCCAGGGTGTGTCACTTTCTTCTTTCCTCAGCTAGTAATCCACTTAAATATTTGTAGTAAATCTACTTGTATTATTTCTAGCAAAGTCATTCTGTATGAGCACAGTAAGAGATATATCACCTTAAAGTTTGGTTCTTCCTGAGAACATTCACTATATATTCCAGACCACAGTCTTCAGGTCAGATTAGTCTTCCTAACCCAGCAGGGTCCTAGTCTCGTTGTTACCTTTGGATCATGACAACATTTGTCTATGACCAAGTTCTCAACTTATAGTTGAGTACTGTGGCGCTTTGACCTGGCCCATTTCGATGCCAGGGTAGCTCACAGCTTGCCCTGGGTCCATTCTGTCCCTCGTCGAGACCCTGCTTTTGGGGTGCTAGGAACTAAGGGCAACTGAGTTGAGAAAATAGATGCCCAGGAGTAAATATTATTGGAATAAATCAACTCCCAAGTTACAAAGCATAATATTAACTGTCTTCCTGTGTCCATACAGAAAGGACATTGTTTGAAGGTAAACTAAGTTCCCTGTGGCAAGGCAGGGACAACCCAGTGTTATCCCTAGAACAACCATAATGATAGACAAACCCAATGTTATCCTACACATTTTAGAATCCACAGCTAAACACAAAGTAGATGCTCTCTAGATAATTGTCAAAAATACCTTCCAAATATAAATACATGAACAAAATGTTTATGAGTTCCAGGTGTAGCATTCAGAGGAATAGCTCAAAAGTGCCAAAGGCAATGTGCTCTACCCCCACCCCAGCCTTAAATGTTCAATTCTGATGCTTTCCTTGATTTCAAACTTCTACATAATATAAGCTTACCATGTAACTCTTGTCAGCATGTTATATAAATTACTTTGTACTACAATAGTAAATCTAATATTATTTGACACTTCAAAATGAACAGTTAGCAAATATGTCTGCAGCACTCTTTCAAAGCTATCATTATTCAAGAAACTAAGGAAGAATGCCTTAAACTTAAATTCACCTCAAAATTAAGGGCATTGTTCAATAAAATACTGTGCTCACACTGCCTCACAGATCTTGGCACAGAGAGTGGACATACCAAGAACTGATTACATGTAGCACTGTAGCACTGTACTACCGTTGTTCATCGATTTTCTCGAGCGGGCACCAGTAATGTCTCCATTGTGAGACTTGTGAACTGATTTCATAAGACCAAAAATGTACACGTAGAACTACTACCCATTCATTTGAAGACACCACTAGAGGGCAGTCAAAATCTAATTATGTATTAAAATTTTTAATTGGAACAAGTTAGAAAGGAAGGCTGGTTAGTCTATTTACATATATATAGAATATGTACTTTTACATATATACAGAACTTTTACATATATAGAGAAACCTTGAGTGTGTTTGCATATTAACTGTATAATTACTGTCAATTCTTAACAGCAATTATTTCCAATGTCCTGATATTATATCTAATATGCAATTCAAACCATGATAAATAATAAATTTCATAATAAAAACTACTTGTTCATTTCTTTTAGAATACTAGAGTAGTATTCCAAGGATAGTATAATTTAAATACTATGTTTATATTAAATCTGCAATATGCAAGAATTCTGCTGTACAACAGAAAATAAATTGATGAACCGTATAGATTCGATCTCATCAAAATGTTTAAGTCCTTAAGACTTTTTAACATTGGCAATTACTATATGTACAATTGCAAATTGTACATATTTAAATCTCATTTTAGTCATCTGACTTAATTTACTTTAATCCAGGAATCTTTCACATCTATCACTTAGGTTCCATTCTCACCATTTTTCCCCCGTAAAAATCATTGAGAGTCTCCATCTCCAAGCACTGTCTCCTTCTAATCTGTTCCTTCCCACTGTTGCCATAGTCATATTTTGTGATCTGTCATCACACATCAAGCTTTTATTTCTAAATTTCCTGAGGCTGGAACACCTTGTACATATTTATCTATGTTTTTGTTTTCAGGTTTTCCAAGATACCCCATATTTTGTCTTTTTTATGGAAGAGGGCACATCCCGAAAGTGTCCAGGGTTTAATCCTGGCTCTGTGCTCAGGGATCACTCACAGTGGGCTTTGAGGACCATATGGGATGCTGGGGATCGAAGCCAGGTTGACTTTGTGCAAGACAAGCACCCTATCTATTGTACTATTTCTCTGGCTCTCCATATTTTTCTTAGTCTTCCAACATGACTATTGACTCTGCACTATATCCGATAATTTAATGCAACTAGACTCTCATTATTCCCTCAACTCTTTATTTGCTTAATTTAACTAATGTTTTTTTCTAGCTAAACTGTCCTTTAAACATTAATCTCTTCTTTTTTTTTTTAATTTTATTTATTTTTAATTAGAGAATCACCGTGAGGGTACAGTTACAGATTTATACACTTTTGTGCTTATACTTCCCTCATACAAAGTTCGGGAACCCATCCCTTCACCAGTGCCCATTCTCCACCACCCGTAAACCCAGCGTCCCTCCCACCCTCCCCAATCCCATCTCCCCCCCACCCCACCCTGCCACTGTGGCAAGGCATTCCCTTCTGTTCTCTCTCTCTAATTAGCTGTTGTGGTTTGCAATAAAGGTGTTCAGTGGCCACTGTGCTCAGTCTCTAGCCCTCATTCAGCCCGCAACTCCCTTCCCCCACATGGCCTTCGACTACAATGTAGTTGGTGATCGCTTCTCTGAGTTGACCTTTCCCCGGAACGTGAGGCCAGCTTCGAAGCCATGGAGTCAACCTCCTGGTACTTATTTCTACAGTTCTTGGGTGATACTCTCCCACTCTGTTATTCTATATACCATAGATGAGTGCAATCTTTCTATGTCTGTCTCTCTCTTTCTGACTCATTTCACTCAGCATGAAACTTTTCATGCCCATCCACTTAACTACAAAATTCTTGACCTCCTTTTTTCTAACAGCTGCATAGTATTCCATTGTATAGATGTACCAAAGTTTCCTCAACCAGTCATCCGTTCTGGGGCATTCGGGTTTTTTCCAGATTCTGGCTATTGTAAACAGTGCTGCGATGAACATACATGTGCAGATGTTGTTTCGATTGTACTTTTTTGCCTCTCTGGGATATATTCCCAGCAGTGGTATTGCTGGGTCAAATGGGAATTCAATATCTAATTTTTTGAGAATCGTCCAAATTGTTTTCCAGAAGGGCTGAACCAGTCGGCATTCCCACCAGCAGTGAAGAAGGGTCCCTTTCTCCCCACATCCTCTCCAACAGCGGTTGCTTTTGTTCTTTTGGATGTGTGCTAGTCTCTGTGGTGTGAGGTGGTATCTCATGGTTGTTTTGATCTGCATCTCTCTGATGATTAGTGATGCAGAGAACTTTTTCATGTGCCTTTTGGCCATTCGTATTTCTTCCTTGGTAAAGTTTCTGTTCATTTCTTCGCCCCATTTTTTGATGGGGTTGGATGTTTTCTTCTTGTAGAGTTCAACCAGTGCTTTATATACCATTGATATCAACCCCTTATCTGATGGGTATTGTGTAAATATCCTTTCCCATTCTGTGGATAGTCTTTGGATTCTGGTCAATGTATCTCTTGCGGTGCAGAAGCTTTTTAGTTTAATGTAGTCCCATTTGTTGATCTCTGTTTTTACTAGATTGCTTAGTTCCGTGCCACCTTTGAAGATACCTTTATCTTCAATATCGTGGAGGGTTTCGCCGACATTGTCTTCAATGTACCTTATGGTTTGTGGTCTAATGTTGAGGTCTTTAATCCATTTTGATCTGACTTTTGTGCATGGTGTCAGGTCAAGGTCTAAACCCATTTTTTTGCATGTGGTTGTCCAGTAAACATTAATCTCTTCTTATAGATATTTTGATTGACTCAAAATCTTACTCAGATGGTACTCTATTTCTAAAACTGAAAAATATTCTTCATATTATATATGGGGATAAAATCAATCCCATCAATGAAATAGGCATGCAGATCAATTCTAGGACCCACTGGTGAGCAGGATCTCAATCTACAATGTAGAATGGATATCTCTAGCCTCTCAATTATTATTATTATTATTATTGAAAAGATTTAATCTTACTGGTTTTAATGTCTTTTTGGAAAACCGGCTATTATGTTCTCCCCGTATTTTGATGGGGCTTTGATGGGGCTATTTATTATTTTTGTTGAGTTTTATGTGTAAGTCCTGGCAGGCTACCCGTGGCGAATTCGATATGCCAAAAATAGTAAAAACAAGTCTCACAATGGAGATGTTACTGGTACCCGCTCAAGCTAATTGATGAACAATGGGACGACAGTGCTACAGTGCTACATATATCACAGATATTACCCCCTTTCAGATATATGCTGTGCAAAGACTTTCTTCCATTCAAAAGAAGCTTTTTAACTTTATGATAGGTTTTTTTTTTCACTGTAGAACATTTTTAGTTTGGTATAATGGCATTTGATTTTGATTTTGCTTTCTTGTTAGAGTCAAACCCTTCAGGACACCAGTGAAACACATTTATTGGCATACTTTGCCTTTGTTTTCTTCAATGTATTTTATGATCCCATATCTAGCATTTAAGGTCTTAATGCATTTAAAGTTAAATTATATACATGAGATAATATCCAATTTCAGTCTTCTACACATAACTGGCCAGTTCTTTCAACATCATTTTTTGAAGAGACTTATTTAATTTAATGCTTTGTTAATCAATTAACAGTCCATGTATCTCAGGGGTTATTTCTGAGTTTTTATTCCAGTATTACACTCTAAATTATAGTAGATGTGAAATGAAATTTAAAGCTAGAAAATGTGTTGTCTCCCATCTTGGTCTCTTTTTATTAGCGTACTAGAATATTGGAGGTATTTTCTAGATTCAGACTAGGTTTAGTTATGTTTGTTCTATGTTCTATAAGAATACTATCAGAATTTCATAGGAATTGCATTGAACATATACACTAGGTACAATACTTTAGGTGAAATGGTAATTTTAACAATGTAATTCTTCCAATTCAAGGCATAAAAATATTTTCATTTCCTTGTGTCTTCAATTTGTTTTAACAGTGACACAGCTTTTTTTATATTAAGCCCTTTGCCTACCACGTTGATTCTAGTACTTGATTTTTTTTAAATGCAGTTGTAAATGGTATTGCTTTCCTGAGTTCATTTTCTTCTAGTTTGTGGTTTGCAAGCAGAAATTAATGAGATTTTGGTGCACTGTTTGTATAGCTGGAGGTTTTACTATGTTGGTATGTCGTAGCTAATAAACTTAGAGTGTCTGAGTTTTAAAGTTTTCTAGGCATATCATCATGTTATCTGCAATGGTGATTTTTTTCTTTTCCCATATGAATTACATTTATTTTCCTTGCACAATTGTAGTAACTAGGCTTTTATTTATAATAAAAATTCTCAACAAAATCGTTATATTGAACAATAGTATTGTGAATGTACCTTCTTGTCTTTTGACTGGTTATAAATAAAAAGGTTTTTATTCTTTGTAGTTGAGTATGACGGTAGTTATGGGTTAGTGTACATGGCCTTTGTTATGTAGTTTTGTTGAGAGTTTTTATTATAAATAAAAGTTAAGTCTTGTCAAAAGGTTTACTCTACATCTAACAATCTGATTATATGTTTCTTTTCTTTTTGGTTCATCCTGCACCATTGAAATAAACTCCATTTGGTCATGTTGTATGATCTTGTGTGTATTTGTGTGTATGCATGTGTGCATGTGCATGTGTGTGTGTGTGTGTGTGTGTGTGTGTGTGTGTTTATCTTGGTCCAACACCTTGTGTGCTCAGAGTTTACTACTGGGTTTGTTCAGGGAATCTTGTGTGATGCTAGGGATGGGACCAAGGTTAGCAGCCTGGAAGGCAAGTGTTTTGCTACTAACTCTTGAATCCCTAGATATGATCATTTTAATATGTCATTAAAATGAATTATAATTTTAGGATTTGTTGAGATTTTCTCATCTACATTTACCAGGTATGCCAATGTGCATTTTTAAAAATTTTCTGTCAGGGATGCCCAGAAAAGTGCTGAAAGCATGTCCCAACATACACACAGAGCGCCTTACCCTGATAAAGAATGGAAGGCTTATAAAACCCAGATACTGAAGATAGACATATCCAATCACTACCCAAAGAAAAGCTGATAAAAAATTATATCTGTGGTCACGTCACAAACTCTATAAAGTCTAAAAATCTCTGTAAACTTTATAAACTCTATAAAAGTCATTAAGCTAAGAAATCATTTCAAAGTCAATAACAAACCTGAGAGAAGGGAAAATACGGTTTTGAACGAAACAGTATTACTCAAAGATATAAACGATAATGTTAATACATAGGGGGTAAAAGCAGGAATATACCACCAGGGGCAATTTCTATTCTGGAAATTGCATTTACATACATATATGCATACAATTCTACGTAGAGAAGTTATTTCTGAGAAAGTCTAGATATTGAACTTTAAATCTGGATGAAGACTTTAAATCAGGCATTTTAAACATGTTCAGAGAACTGAAAGGAACTCTGTGTAAAACACTAAAGAAAAATATTAGAATGATGTTTCTCCAGAGAATGGAATACAATTCTGAAAATATGAAAAATAATAAAGTCCAGGCATTATAGTTAAGGATATACCTCAGTGGTAGAGGATGTCTCTCAAATGTACTTTATCATATCAGAATCAATAACAGACTTCTGGGCTTGAGCCCCAAAACAAATGAAGCAAAAATAATAAATAAAATTATTGATTATAACAAGTTCACATCCTTTTGATAAAAAAAACATTCTAACACTTAAAAGGATAATAGCTAAAATTTAAAGATTTAATAGTGGGTTTCAACAGTAGGTTTGAGTTTACAAGAACAATCAATGAATTTTAAAATAGGCCCATAGAGATTATTAGTATTAAAAACAAAGAAAATATATCAAGAAAATAACAGCTTCAGAAGCCTGAAGATAGAATAATGTGTGTATATATATATAATGAGGCATCCATTATATATATACATATATATATATAATGGATGCCTCAGAAGGAGAAAAGAAAGAAAAGGAAGAAAGAGTAAGACGTAATGATGAAATGAATTTCAAATCTGATGAAAAGGTTAACATTTGAGAAGATTAACCAAATCCAAATGTGATAAAATTTTTTAAAACTCTTCATTAGACATAGCATCATCGAGCCACTTAAATATAAAAAGGGACCTTGAAATCATAGAGAAGACTTCATCATAACAAGAAACATTAATAAGAATAAAAGCCAATTATTTCATTGAAAACATGGAGACCATATATGATATAATTGGAACAATGAGTGATGGTAAGAATGTGGACAAAAAGGAGCCTACTACCTCGTTTCCATTTTAGTGGGAAAAATTGTAATACATTCGTCCTCACCAAGGTATCCAAATAATTATCCATATCAAACAATGAAATGGAATCATCACCCAATGAAAACAAGTATACTTTTTCTGGTTTTAAAGTTAAAATGCTCTTATTTTCCAGTAAACATGGACACATATATGAGGATTTTTTTTTTTACCTTTTTTGGGTCACACCTAGTGATGCTCAGAGGTTACTCTTGACTCTGCACTCAGGAATTACTCCTGGTGGTGCTCGGGGGACCATTTGGGATGCTGGGAATCGAACCCGGGTTGACCGCGTGCAAGGCAAATACCCTACCTGCTGTACTATCGCTCTGGCTTCACAAGTTGTTTTTTTTTTTTACTTAGATATAAACATATATAAAATATGTGTCAGTGAGCTGCAGAGTGAGTGGGCTTTATTTTTTTCACTGATCTATCACTGCTCTCTACGTTGTCATCTCACTCTTCTCCAACAACACCCTTTAACCATTTCCCCCACCTCTCCTCTCCTTCCCTCCACAGGTTTCATAGTTTGAAAACAAGTATGCTTAAATGACAAATGGTTATGTAAAAATATATACATATTTCTATATATTTTATATATAAAGAAAGTAACAGGCACTGACAACAAAGAAATGGTAAAAACAAAGAGAATGTAACAGGCACTGACAACAAAGAGTATCTCGCCCACAGGAGCAGAGCCTGGCAAGCTACCCGTGGTATATTCAATATGCCAAAAACATCAATGATAGGTCTCATTCCCCTGGCCCTGAAAGAGCCTCCAATCATTGTGAAAGATGAGTAAGGAGAGGCTGCTAAAATCTCAGGGCTAGGAGGAATAAAGGCATTACTGTTGCCCGCTTGAGTAAATTGACAAACAGTGGGACGACAGTGGGATACTACTTTGTTGTTGGGAATGCACATCACTAAATTTCCTGTAGGAAACTGCATAGGGATTTATTTTTTTAAATGGAAGTATCCCTTAATAATTCAGTAAACACCCCTAAACATTGATTTGGATGACATAAAACATTAATTCAAAAGTATATGTATACTATGGTGTTGACTGGATCAGGAAGCTCTGTCATATATACTCAATGGAATATTATTCTGCCATTAAACAGATGAAATAATGCCGGGGGGGAGTAGTAAAGCAATTTTCCTAATTTTCCTAGCAACATTATTAAACTTGAGTTAATAATATTGATGAACACTTAGATTGTTTCCATAACCTGTCCATTGCAGAGAGCGTTACAGTAAACATAAGTGTGCCTATATCTTTTTTTAATGATAATTTATATACATATATTTACATATATATCTTGAAGTTGAATAGCTCTATCATATGGTGTGCCTATATTTAATTGGGGGGAAAACTCCATACTGTTTTCCATAAGGCTGTACCAATTTACATTCCCACCAGCTGTATATAATGTTTAATTTTGTTTCACAGCCTTGCCAACTCTTACTATTTCTGGTCTTTGCGATAAGGGCATTTTCAAAGGTATCTTACCATGGTTTTGATTTCCATCTCCCTAATATATGTCAGCATGATTAATTTATTATATGCCCACTGGTGATCTTTGTATGCTTTGGAGAAATATCCACTCAGACCTTATGTACATTTTTCACTGGGCTATTTATTTTGTTAATGAGTTGAGTAAATTAATAATATACCATAACTATTAACCCTTTATCAGATGTATAATGTACACAGATCCTATTTGGTAGGAAGTCTTTATTTTGATGATGGTCTCCACTGTGAATAAATTTTCGCCTGTTTGTTTGTTTGTGGGCTACACCCAGCCATGTTCAGGGCATACTTCTGGTCTGAGCTCAGGGATCACACTAAACAGGTTTGGGGCACTACATAGGGTACCAGGAGCCGAACCTGGATGGGTCCCATGCAAGGTAAGCACCTACCAACTGTACTATCCTCTGGCCTACATAAGAATTTTCAGTGAATGTAATATGACTTGCTTACTTTTGCTTTCATTTCCATTCTGTGGGAATCTAGCAACAAAGACATCTCTAAGGCAATTGTCATGGAATCAGCAGCTATTTTCTTCTGTGTATTTTATGGTTTCAAGTCTTATGTATGTATCTTTAATCCACTTTTTTTGTATGTGGCATAAGACAGTGGTCTGTCTTCATTCTTTGTACAAGATTGTTCTCCTTTTGTTGTTGTTATTGTTAGTTATGTTTTGCTTTTGCATCATCCCCAGCTGTGATCTGGACGTACTCCTAGCTCTGTGCTCAGGGATCACTCCTGGAGAGCTTGAGGAAACATACGTGGTGCTGGGGACCACATCCAGGGGTACTGTGTCCTACCTGATACACCATCACTTCTGTCCCTGCCTGTATTACTTTTTACAACATCATTTCTTAAAGAGGCTTTCTCCATTTTATATTCTTAGAATCTGTGTATGAATTGACTGTTGATATATGTGTAGGTTTAATTCTACATTTTTGTTCTACTTCATTGATCTTTTCTTTTCCTTTTTTTTTCTTTTTGGGTCACACCCGGCAATGCACAGGGGTTATTCCTGGCACTGCACTCAGAAATTAACACTGGCGGTGCTCAGGGGATGCTGGGAATCGAACCTGGGTCAGCCGCGTTCAAGGCAAATACCCTACCTGCTTTGCTACTGCTCCAACCCCCTGTGCTATTGCTATAATTCGACTGTGAGTGTTTGTGTGTCTCAGTGTGAGTGTCTGGGTGTCTGAGTGTGAGTATCTGAGTGCCAGAGCATGAGTGTCTGTGTGTCTGAGTATGTCTTTGTGTGTGTGCTTGAGTCTGAGTGTCTGAGAGTATGAGTGTGTCTGTGTGTCTGAGTGTGAGTGTCTGAGTGTGAGTATCTCTGTGTCTGAGTGTGAGTCTAGGTGTCTGAGTGTGAGTGTCTGATTGTGAGTGTCTGAGTGTGAGTCTGTGTGTCTGAGTGTGAGTGTCTGAATGTGAGTGTCTGAGTGAGTATTTGAGTGTGAGTGTCTGAGTGTCTGATTGTGAGTGTCTGAGTGTGAGTCTGTGTGTCTGAGTGTGAGTGTCTGAATGTGAGTGTCTGAGTGAGTGTCTGTTTGAGTGTGAGTGTCTGAGTGTCTGAGTGTGAGTGTCTGAGTGTGAGTGAGTGTCTGAGTCTGAGTGTCTATTTTTCTTAATGTGATTGTCTGATTGTGTCTGTGTGTCTTAGTGTGAATGTCTGAGTGAGTGTGAACTTTATAGCATATAGCCTAGTTCTCCTCTCGGAAAACCTGGCAAGCTACCGAGAGATTTCCTGCTCTCACAGGAGAGCCTAGCAAGCTTCCCGTGGCATATTCATATGCCAAATACAGTAACAACGATGGGTCTCATTCCCCTGACCCTGAAAGAACCTCTAATGCAGCATCATTGGGAAGGATGAGTAAAGACAGGCTGCTAAAATCTCAGGGCTAGGACGAAAGGAGACTAATGTTACTGGGCCCGCTCGAGCAAATTGAAGATCAATGGGATGATAGTGATGATGATGATTCATTGATCTTTAAATTTCCTCACTGGCCCAGCAGTTTTGCAGTAAACTATCATTTAGTCTCCATATATGTGAGCTTTACCTATGGTTGAGTTGATTTCTAATTTAACATCACTGGGATTAGAGAAGACAGTCTTTATGCTTAATGCCCCTTCAGTCTTCTTAAGTTTATTGACACTTATTTTGCATTCTAGTGTATGAAATATCCTGGAGAATGTTCCTCATGTCCTGAGAAGAATGTGTACTTGTCATTTTTTGGGGGGTGTGATCATTGTATGACTGAGACTTAAACCTGAAAGCTTTGTAACTTTTGTCACAGTGATTCAATAAAATAAAATTTAAAAAAAAGACTGTTCTGTAAAAGCTTTCAGTTTCCTAGTTCTGATGTGATAGCCTTGTGAGCGCAATGAAGGTTTCAAGATGATTTCAAGATATAGGCCAAAGGTGTTGGCCTGGAATGCTGGGTTCTCTGTTCTTATAGAAGCTGTAGCTTTATAACCAATCAGGATGATTGCTGTATTGATGGTAGCTAAAGAAATCATATGCTCAGTAGTATGAGAGTGAGATTTTTTTGGAGGTGACAGTGCCTAGGTGACAGTACCGGACAGTGCCTAGGGATTACTCCTGGTTCTAAACTTAGGGTAACTCTTCCCGGTTCTAAGGGAACTATAGGGGTGCCAGGGATTAAGCCAGGTTGGCTGTATGCAATGCAAGGGTTTAACCTAATGCACTCCTCTCTCTCTCTCTCTCTCTCTCTCTCTCTCTCTCTCTCTCTCTCTCTCTCTCTCTCTCTCTCTTTCTTTCTCTCTCTCTAGCTGCCAGAGTGATTTTTTTTCTTTTTAAAAGTGATTTTTTTAAGAGAAAAATCTGCTCCATTTCTTGTCTTCCTCCTTCATTTCCTGTGATTTTTCTATATCTAGTTCAGCGAAGTTAGCTGAAATCAACGGCAATCTTCCATAGCGCCTGCAAGCCTTTGTACTTACCATCCTCTTGGCTTGGGATACGTGAACCAGGGTGATTCCAACTCACCCTTCCCGAGCCTCACGTATCTCAGTAGTAAGGACAGTGCATTATAAATATAATTTAGAAACAATTATTTTTTGGGAAAAGGAGAAAACTCCCTACCATAAAGAAAATGTTCCACATACGGTTTTGAGTGGTGGTTCCTTTTGTGTATACAACTGTCAAAATTCATCAAACTAAGTAGTAAAGATATGTGTATTTTTATTATGTGTCAATTATACTTCAGTTAAAGATACAAACTGTAAATAGCCTGTCATCCCGTTGCTCATCGATTTGTTCAAGCGGGCACCAGTAACATCTCTCATTGTGAGACTTATTGTTACTGTTTTTGGCATATCCAATATGCCATGGGTTGCTTGCCAGGCTCTGCCGTGCGGGCTTGATACTCTCGGTAGCTTGCCAGGCTCTCCAAGAGGGGTGGAGGAATCAAACACAGGTCTGCCGCGTGAAAGGCGAACGCCCTACCACTGTGCTATCGCTCCAGCCCATAAATAGCCTAAAAGGCCTTATTCTTTATGAGACTTGTAGCATTCTCTTCCACTGTTATATCTTGGTTAGAAGGCTTTTAATGTTTGCACCCATCCCCATAGTCATAGTACTGCTGGGATATTACACACACAGTCGTATATGATTCCTAAAAAGAATCTATAAATATTTGCAGTGATACTGTCAAAGTAAAGCATATTTTTGACCTAAAGATAAACAAGATATTGGGCTGGGGCGATAGCACAGCAGTTGGGCTTTCGCCTTTCACGCAGCCAACCCGAGTTCGATTCTTCCACCCCTCTCGGAGAGCCCGGCAAGCTACTGAGAGTATGGAGCCCGCATGACAGAGCCTGGCAAGCTACCTGTGTGTATTGAATATGCCAAAAACAGTAACAATAAGTCTCTCAATGAGAGACGTTACTATTGCCTGCTCGAACAAATTGATGAGCAATGGGATGACAGTGACAGTGAATATTGCTATTATATATATCTCTTATTTTATTTTCAGCAATTATAAGTATTCAATTACTAGGAATTATCAAGATGCTAATCACATAATGACAGCTCAGAAGAATAAAATCTGGAGTCAGAATTTAGGAGATAGGAGAACAAAATCTCTGAGTCCCAAGTTTCTTATCTGTAAAATAAGTGTAATAGAAATATAATCTTCATATAGTTGTTGTGATGATTAATTGTAAAGAAAAAACCTGATGCAAAGTATTAGCAGTACATAAATCCTAGCTATTATTATTATTATTGAAGTCTGGTTTCCATGCACAAAGACTGCAGTGAAAACATAAGTCAACAGAGTATACATGGGATAGGCATCTGAAAATTTTCTAGAATGGAAACATAGACACTATACTGAAACACACAGTCATTTAGGCAACTTTAAAACACAGCTATTAACCTTAACTCAACTGACAGGAGCAAAGGATTAAGGAGTTGAGAACTATAAATTATGTCCCTAAAGAGCATTATTTAAAGGAAATGTGTACTTTATAAAACATTTTAAAATCCACTTATTCAGTACGTTTATTGACTGTCTACTCTAATGTGTTTTCCATTAAGCCAACGGCTGCACTAAGTAATTAATATTGCCTATATGTATGAGGGTAAATTATGAGGGATTAGAAAACACTAGTGCTTACTCTAGGTTGAGTCACGGGAACAACAAACGACTGCTCTGAATCGTGAGTTCGTAAGGTTGCAGTCAAGAACAGTAAGGAATCAGAGAGTTAAGAATTCACCTCAGACTCTTGAAGAGGCTAAATCCAATTCCTTTCCTTTCCCTCCGCAGAACCTCTGAATTACTGTGGTCCTGAGCTACTTAATAAGAGATACTCTAATCCTTCAAGGGTTCTTCAGGGAAATATAGCTCTAATCCTGCATTTCTCAATTGAAGGCCAGATGTCTATTCCCTGTACACACCAGGATATTTCAAGATGACCAGACGTGAACATTACCTAAACAGAGAGCTATGGCTCAGTCTAGGGGACCCAGAATTAGACTGGGAGTTGACAGAAAGCAGAGAACATCAGAAGGGAAAAAAGAATAAGAAACACTGCCGAATACTAAAATACTGGTCTAAATTATACACTTAAACCAAAGCACTTGTTCTCATTCTCCCTCTTTATTAATTTGCTTAGCTTTATAAAATTAATTGAGTTTTGATTGCGTGAGGGGGGAGCGGTAAATTACAAAACAAGGGATTCAACTAACCCAAAGTTGCAGTTTGTTGGGTCCATGAATACAGACTATTCTTACAGAGAAAAAAATCCAGCTATAATGGAACAAATGGAGCTCAGAACCACGTTCTACACAATTTTGTGACCAAGAGCTAGAAGATAAATCCAATTACCATGATCTTGATCTGGTGCCTCCAGGTTGTAGCCATACCCCAGCAGTGTTCGCACAGCTTCCCGGAGGCTGTCCTTATTTGATTTCTTCGTTCTGTCATCCAGAAGGGTATAGGGAACAAGACGAGGGTTTCTTCTGTTCTTTACATCCTACAGAAAGAAAATGGTCTGTGGTCATCAAAGCAACGCCCAAAGCATTTGAAAATAAGGCAGTGACTAAAAACAGCCACCTATAAAATCCATAAAAGGTGTTTAAAAGTAGCCCAGCACCTTCCTTTTGTTTCTTGTACTACCAAGAAAAAGAAAAAGCTGAACTTCTATAAAATAAAAGATTTAATCAAATGAATAAATTGTCCATTTGAAGCAGATACTGCCCAGGTCCTGGATTTGAGCGATAGCTCAGCATGTAGGGCGTCTACCTTGCATGTGGTCGACCCTAGTTCGATTCCTCTGCCCCTCTCGGAGAGCCCCACAGGCTACCAAGAGTATCTCCTCCGCAAGGCAGAGCCTGGCAAGCTACCCATGGTGTATTCAATATGCCAAAAACAGTAACAACAAGTCTCACAATGGAGATGTTACTGGTGCCCACTCGATCAAATCAATGAACAACGAGACAACAGTGCTACAGTGATACTGTCCATGAAAAGAAACAGAAAAACAACAGCAATAACTAGTATTAACTTGAAAAATCACTTTAATAATATACCATCTGCCAGGATTACAAGGCAATGAACTAGAGAATAAAAGATTCCCTACTCTATTTGACTAACAAATCTATGTTACAAAAAGAGTCAAATTGGTACCGGTCATCTTGCATTGAGTTTTTGAGAATCACAGCCTGATGCATCAGGCTGTGATTCTTCTTGAGAGAAAACTCTGTATATTATGGTCTTGAGGGATATTCTTTGACCCACAAACAGCTTGAAACTTATGCATTAAGTTAGCTCCATCAATTGATGAAAGCAGCTAATGCCAGGAGATGTAAAATCAGTGAAAACTTAAAATTAATCCACTGTAACATAGGTACCAATTTTAAAATGTGGTTAAAAACAACATTTGGGCTGGAGCACTAGTACGGCATGTCTTACAAGCAGCCAATGTGATTCTATCCCTGGCACTTGATCTGACCCATCCAGCACTGCTGGAAGTGAGCTCTGAGTTCAGAGCTAGGAGTAAGCCCCGAGCACTTCGAAGTGTGGAACTAAAAACAAACAAGCAAACAAAACCTACATTGGCTAAGCGAGGAAATGGGGCATTATCTTGTGCTGGGAAAAAGAATGTCTAATTTTCGAAACAGTATGAAACTTCCTCTTAAGGAGGCGTCTCTGTACGAATGACTGCAAGGCTTTTGGGCAACACCACTTAAGGGATGACATCTTGGGTTAAGGTGAATGCTCAACTGGTAAAGTACCAGGTTTGCATGAACTCAGCCCTGGGTTATATCTGCAGTACCACAGTCCCCATCCTAACACGAGGCCCTGCGCCACCAGGCCTGGAATCACCAGAAGTGGCTCTGCCTTCTCCTTCTCTATCCTATCCACCCACTGCTGGGTTTTGGTCCTATGAAAAAGAAAGAGAGAAGGAAAAAGAAATAAATGCCATTTTTCCATCCCCTTGGGAAACTCTGCTGCTGTTTTGTTGAAGCTTCTGTGAAACGTCTGTGGAGTTTTCTGCAAACTCAGTTCTCGGCCTGAAAAGGAATTTACCTTGGCCTGAAAAGGAATCAGGATTCTGTGAATATTACCCAACCTTATAAAAGCAAACGAGCTATTTGATGATAATTTTATGTCCTCATTAGGCACCAGCAAGGAAAACTAGTTCCTCCTTTCTTCTCCCTTTCTCTGGCAAATTTGTACTAAATACCTCATTCTGAGTGGATTAATACCTATTGTCACCTGGAGTCAAAATTATTTGGGTTATAGGTCAGGGAGCCATCACAATGCTACCCTATGTACACAAGCACTGTCACTGTCATCTTGTTGTTCATCGATTTGTTCGAACGGGGACCAGTAATGTCTCTCATTGAGAGACTTATTGTTACTGTTTTTGGCATATCCAATACGCACAGGTAGCTTGCCAGGCTCTGCCGTTGCGGGCTCCATACTCTCAGTAGCTTGCCGGGCTCTCCGAGAGGGGCGGAGGAATCGAACACGGGTTGGCCGTGTGAAAGGCGAAAGCCTAACCGCTGTGCTATCACTCCAGCCCATGTACACAAGCAGTATTAAAAAAAAAAAAAAGCATAACCAATGCTAATTCTAGAAACCTCGTACTGTCCCTCTCTATCAACATTCAACTGTGCAGTTTCCTGGGAATCTGACTGTTGAAAAGGAGCTTGCCTGGGATTTCTTGCACAAATAATGTTTAACATCAACTCTGCTGGCTTGACAGTGGGGAGGTAATTCAAGCTAACTCCTGTTCTCAAGGAGTTTACAATGTTAACAAGAGGATAATTAAAAAAGTAAAGACAAGCCTCATCCCAATAACCATCAAACGGTGCTCCGGGTTTATCACGAGTAAGGAAAGTGCAGGAAGTTTTGGGATAGGAGCAAGGAGGGGGAATGGTGAGTTGGTTCCAGAGAGAGACCTTTGCCTTATCAGACAGAGCCTTGTGTTGCTATGAAGAGGACAGACTAGGGCATTTGAAGGAAGAGTGTCCAGAAAGTAATGGATTTCAGAGAAGTCTGGAAGCCATGTCATCTTCAAGGTGAGCCTTCCTTCTGTATAAAGTTCAGGTTTACAAGTGCACACGTGCAAACATACAAAATGAGCAAACTTATTTAGTGTTGACATTTTCATAAGCTACAATGAATTTCATTCAGTGTAAATATGCAAATAATTCTATGAGTTAAATCAAGGTTATTTGAGATTTCTCTTGCTAGCCAAATGACAAAAGTCACTGAACTCAAAGGATTCGGAAAATATATTCCTCAAACTAACTTTTAGACTTTATGCTGAACTACAGTACAATCCTGGAGCAATAATAGCACAGCAGGTAGGGTTTTTGCCTTGCATGTGGCCAACCCTGGTTCGATTCCTCCGCCCCTCTTGGAGAGCCCAGCAAGCTACCAAGAGTATCTTGCCCGCATGGCAGAGCCTGCAAGTTACCCATGGCATATTCGAAATGCCAGAAACAGTAAAAAGAAGTCTCAAAATGGAGATGTTACTAGTGCCCACTGGAGCAAATCGATGACAGTGACAGTAACAATGCAATCCTATAAGTAACAATTTGCCAATTTGCGTGTATCTCTGAAAATTGCAACATAAAAACAACCCATCAAATTTTATTCAGTGAAGAACTTTGACTCTCAAAAGGTTCAATTTCTACCTAGTTCAGCCACTAGCTGTGTAATATCGGGGACTTTTTCTCATAGTATACCATTTTCAAATTAGGAATAAAAATCACTCATATGTCACAAAACTGTGTGAGAATTAGGAATAAAAATCACTCATATGTCACAAAACTGTGTGAGAATTAATGACAAAATACACCTAAAATCTATGAATAATGACTGACATCTAGCAATAATGCAAATATTTGCATAGTATTTGTTAGACACTATCATAAACCTTTATCAGATGTGGTATATAATGAAATAAATGAATTGTTGACAAGAAAAATAACAGTGTCCAATGTTCAAACTGTCACCTAGAAGCATGGCTGAAGTTTACTCTTAATCCTTTAGCTATGCAGCCTCAATACTCATTCTGCTTTTTTCTCTTTCTTTCTTTTTTTTAATTGAATCACGGTGAGACAAGGGCCAGGAAGATTACTCCATGCTTGGACGCCTGCCTCAGTCTGCTTTTTAACTCCCACAAATGCCACCATTAATAGAGATGCATGTTTCTGAATGCTGCAACTTTGTATTTACAAGTTTAAACTCATTTGGTGGAAAATAATGATCTGAATCGATGCAAGGCTATGTTTATAGCCTCTATTTACCCCTTGTGGTACTATTGTGCCTACATTGTAATGAACAAGGTAATTTCAGTCTCTTGCTCTGCTGAGGGTGTTATCTAAGATGAAATACATCAATGAATTACTATTCTGAAAGCCCCCCAAAATCTGGATTCTGAAATTCAGCAGCCCCTTGAGTTTTGACTTAAGAATAGCGTACCTATTTTATTATTGCTTTATAAAAATCTTCTCATATTTCAAAAGGTTTTTCTCCTAAAATAAATCATCACATCAAGAAGCATCAAGCCATTGTACAGTGAATCATTCTAATGGTAATGTTCATTTTGTACATCATGACAGCACACAAAATTATATCATCTCACTTCTTGACTCTAGCATGAAATTGGTCCTCTAGTACACCTGGACATTAACACATACAGAGTAATTCTGAAACAGTCATTATTAAGTATCTTCTATTACAAATTATGTTAACTCCCTATGAAGTAAATATAAGCATAGGAATTGTGGGTTAATTCCCTTGTACCTGTTGGATGCCGTAAGTCCAGCCCTGCCGTATTCGATCCCGGGCCCATACATTATGAGCATTTTCCGCCAGCTTGTCCACCATTGCTTCCTGAGATGGAGTGAGTTTGACAAAACTAAGATCCATTGGCGCAGGCTTGTATCCACTGGTCAGCTGGTAACTACAAATCAAAGCAAAAACATATGATTAGTCTTTCCACAAAAGCTAAATTTGGGGGTTTTGTTGTTGTCGTTTGAGGTTTTTTTTGTTTTGCTTTTATTTGTTCAGAGCCATACCCAGTGGTTCTCAGGGCTTACTCTTGGCTCTGAGCTTAGGAATTACTCCTGATGGTATTTGGAGGACCATGTGGGATGCAGGAAATCAAACCTGAGTCAGCAGTATGTGAGGCAAGCAACTACTGGCTATACTATTCCCCAGCCCCAAAAACTAAGATTTAAAGATTCTTATGCTGTCTTATCCCCCTATTATACACTTAAATGTAAATGTTCTTACTCCACAGTGGTAACCACTGTAAGTAAGACACCAGTCACCAGGCTTGGTCTTCATTTGTGTAACCTAATACTCGTTAGAAGAAAATGCCACATCATCTTTGTTTACATTTCTATGCTAACATAAAAAGACAGCATACCTTTGGGTGTTGTAGTTTGCAAACTACAACACCCAAAAGGAGAGAGAACAAAAGGGAATGCCCTACCACAGAGGCAGGGTGGGCTGGTGGGGGATGGGGTGGGGGTGGTGAGAGGGATACCGGGATCATTGGTGGAGGTGAATGGGCACTGGTGGAGGGATGGGTAAACAATCACTGTATGAGTGAAATGCAAACACAAAAGTTCATAAGTTTGTAACTATATATCACAGTGATTTTCAAATAATTTTTTAAAATTATTTTATTAAAGCACCATAAATTACAAACTTAAAGTTGGATTTTGACAATATTCCATCACCAATTCCACCACCACCAATGTCTACTTCCTTCCCCCAATATTGCAGATTCCCTCTCCCCTCTTGCCATCCCAGCCCTAGCTTGCTATTTTGACAGGGACTTTTTATAACTGGTTATTAAAGTTGGGGTCTCACGAAAAGAAAAAAAAAGACAATATACCAAGCTCTCAGAGCAGAGAAAGATTTATCATTGATTATGTCCCTAAAGGATTATATCCTAATTATGTTCCTTCCTGCATGAAGGAACCAGCAGAGGAACCCAGGTGTTCGGGACCTGAGGCCGAGATTTTCAAGGCTGCTTGGATCAGGACTGGGCCTCTTCCACCCAGATTCCCCATTTTCCAGTAGCTAGGCAGTCACACCCAGAAACTGCCCTGGGCGCCATGTAATCCCATCAATAGCCAACATCCAGAGACTATAAAACCAAGTGGCCTCGAGACATCTGATAGACTAGTTCTCCCTCTTGGAGAACCTGGCAAGCTACCAAGAGTTTATTGCCCACACGGAGAGCCTGGCAAGCTCCCCATGGTGTATTCATATGCCAAATACAGTAACAATGTTGGATCTCATTCCACTGACCCTGAAGAGTCTGTAATGCAGCACCATTGGGGAGGATGAGTAAAAAGATCCTGCTGAACACTCAGGGCTAGGATGAATGGGAGACGTTACTGGGCCTGCATGAGCAAATCATTGGTCAATGGAATGACAGTGATACAGTGATATGTCCCTAAAAGTTGGAACATTAGTATAGAGTAGGAAACATAACACTGTGGAGAATATAAAGCTTTTGTATAAAATTAAAAAATTTGATGGGTTGGAATTTTTTTCTCATTAAGATGCCATTTTTCAAGTTCTCAATATTATATAAATGTAAATGTATTTCAGAAACCTGAATATACTTTGAGAAACTAAAATTTCATCATTGTACAGGGAAATTTTAATGAATTTTAAAATTGTCATCAATTTATTATTCCTTCTGTGATAATAGAAAGTCTACAGATAAGACAGAAGCTAGGCAGGTATATAATCATCTAAAATTATTAATGGCCAAGACTTTAGAAAATTTTATCAGAAACTATTTTCACATTCTGATCTGAAGTGAGATGGTATTAAAACATGTACTGGTATTAATACTTTGGGGATAAAATTGAAAATATAAAATTTCCAATATACATATATTAGTTCAGTTCAGATGAACGAATAGAATGAGTTGTTTTGCACTATTTATAATTACGGAAACAGGAACAAATCTGATTTTATAACATTTTCTCCTTCAGTCTCCTGACACAAATGCATTCCCTCTAACTTCCCATGCATTGAGGTCCAGATCTGTTTCTGATCTATTTTTCTAATTGCCATTATACTAAATGTAATACCTGGCAGATATTATGCTTCCAATCTATAGTTTTTGAAACAAATAACTATTTACCAGATTAATACAAATATATACGTATCTTCATTTCAATGACTCTCACTTTGTACAAAGAAAATTTTTACTGAGTTTTTTTACCTTTTTACCTTTATAAAATGATCAGATGGGGGTATGGTGCCACCAGCAGGTAACCCTGTACCTGTGGGGTGAGTGCATCAGCAGCCTGGTGGTACCTTCAGACTTCCAGATGCCCCCAAATTGCTGCTGTGATTTTGGCCAGACCCCAACAACTCAGGACCAAGTTTACCAAGAATTAAACGCCAAAAGTTAAGTATGTGGGAGACACACCCACAAACCACCTCCAGCTCAGCTATATAAGCTCATTTATTGGCCTTATTTCAGAGACCCATAAATCTCCAAAGAGATCAAAAGATGCAGTTAAGGCCTGTAGCACAGAGGTAGGTGGGAACCTACCTATGACTGAGAGTCCCAGCTCGCTTGGATCAGGACTTGGCCTCCTTCCCACAGTTCCCCAGGTTTCCAGTAGTTTGGCAGTCACATCCACAAACTGTCCCTGGCGCCATGTAATCTCATCAATGGCCAAGACCCAGATACTATAAACTAAAGTTCTCAGAAAAGAGCACCACAGAATGTTCTGACACCGCACCAGGTTGTCTTCACCGGGACACCTCGAAGGGGGGCAGGTTGAGTTTCCCTTCTTGTCCCAAGCAGAAATCCAGCGGCCGAAAACCTCCAGAACCCAACTACCACCATGCCCAACACCACTCTCCACATGCTCACCCAAGAGGGCACAAACCTCACACAAAACCGGATGAACCTCACCAGAGAGGAAACCGGCAGGAAAACCCATATGTGGGAACCCGTGACTGAAATCTCCAAGCCCTCTTGGATTGGGACTGGGCTTCCTCCCTCAAAGTCCCCACTTTTTCAGAAGCTTGGCAGTCACACCCAAAAACTGCCCTGGCACCATGTAACCTCATAAATGGCCAAGACCCAGAGACTATAAACTAAAGCTCCCTGAAGAGAGAGAATGACACAGAATTTCCTGGACATTATATTCTATCCATAACAAGCAATACAAAACAAATAGTCTAGCATTGCCTTTTCTGCAGGTTTGAGTGATGGTGAGACTGGTGTTGAAATATAGAATGTAACAAAAGTAGAGAGAAACTATGGGGGGAATTGTTTGCCACACCTGCAGGTGAATGGTTGGAACGGGGGTGGGAGAGAATACTGGGAATTTTGGTGGTAGAAAGTGTGCACAGGTGAAGGGATAGGTGTTTGATGATTATATAACCAAAGATCAAACATGAAAGCTTTGTAGCTGTATCTCGCGGTGAATCAAAGAAAAAGGAGGGGGAATAATAATGAAATAATAAAATAAAAGTTAACATTCAGAATAGAATTAAAAGAAGAGTAATGTGGAGTTCATGCCAATTCAATCAGCTTAATCAATGGCTGAATAAATAGCAGTACTCCTACTTATTTAAAAAAATGATCAGAACACAAGAAAGTTTTCTTTTAGATAACATTATGCCATTTATCCAGACTATGGCTAACATTATTATAAGCTAAAGTCATTGTGATGGGCTTTCCAGAGATTTTTAACTGCTTCGTCAAAAGCTACCCCTCGCCCCCTCAATCTAGAATAGTGCCAATACTTGCTAGGCATTCAATGAAATTTGTTGAAGGAACCAATACATAACAGCAATAAATAATTTTTAATCTCAAATGAAGTTAAATTTACCTCAATTAACCCAAGTTCAGCATAAGATAGCTCTGATTTTAGAAATGATCTATGTATAGACAAAAGCTTTAGAAATATTGTGTTTTGTTTAAGTTGATTAGATTGGTCTAGCAATTGCAACAATTATGGATAATTACTGCCTGATGCCATTCAATTTGCATTCACAAGCTAAATTTATAGACTTGAAATTTTGTTCTTTTTTAAATCAGAACTTTGTATTTTTGGATGATTAACAATGCTTTCAGTGTGTGTAGTTTCTTTATAATAGAGAAGTTACATGAGTTTTTTTCTTAGATATTCAAACTATATATTATAGAATTCTGACATTTTTCAATAGACCAAACTGTATACCGCAAGCACAATATATACAAGCTCTCATTTGGAAAATATTCCCTTTAAGAAAAATGACTACTTTTTCAAATATCAGTAATGAATGATTAAGTTAATCAAGAAATCAATTTTTGTTGATAGCTGATTTACAAACAATAACAAAGCATTGATTCCTTGTTGTTGTTTTTCCTGGAAATCAAACCTAGAGTCTCATATATTCGAAGAATGGGCTCTAACACTGAGTTACTAACCTAACCCAGATTTCAGTCTTCTGTCCTCTCACTCTACTTTTGATTCCCCCCAATAATTTTCCAGCACAAGTAGTACAATAACATCATTCTGTTTCTTCTCTCTTTTCCCACTGTCCCTGACCATACCCTACTCTCACAGAGTAGATATATGACAGTTCTGAAGCTAATCTGTGAGCAACTAATTAGCACCTATGCTGTCTATCTTTCTCTAACAACCAAGTATAGAGTTTCAAACTTATAGGTAGGCTCTTCCAAAAGTGTTTAAATATGCTGTTTCCTTCTGAAATGTGTTATCTTGACACGAGAGTGAGTTATTAGGTCATATCCAGAATTAACAATTTTTTGGGAGGTTATCTATGGCAGGGCAATGCCTCAGCCTCTAATTTTGTCATATGAGACACTCTGTCCTCAACTTATTAGACCATGCTTTCTCTCAACATTCCAGACTCTTTATTTCATTCAGTAATTTAAAAACAAAATCCTCAATATTATTTACTGTTGAATTTATGAACATATTAACTTCTACATATTATGTAAACATGGAATAAATAAAATTCTATTACCTTCTGAAGAAATACCTGAAATTAATGTCTTTGTTAACCCAAGAAAAACCCAAAGAGTAGATAAGTATTTGTCCTGTGTAATGTCTCAGAAGAAATTGAAAGGTGTAGGGTGGGAATAATATCTACCATGCATAAAAACATAGAGATAAGTTCTATTACTATATAAAGCTAGACAATATCACACTAATTATTTTTTATATATTTTCTAAATTTCTTTCTATCTAATAGAACATACTCTAGAATTGATTCAATCTGTGATCATGATAAAAATCCATGGAGATGCAATTTGTACCTATTGATCTGAAAGCATAATAGTTAGTTCACACTCAATTTTAGATGTAGACTACAATTTATTCTATTTAGACTTCTTTTTTGTAACTTTAAACAGGAAAGGATTTGAAGTGGTGGTTTTAAAGAGCTAATAATCCCATTCAAATTTGGCTTAACTCCTTTCCACCTCAACCTTATTTCCACTTTTCTGTACTTCTAATCAGCTTGTATATTAAAAACAAATACAGAAATATCTGTAAATGATAGATAGCAACCTATAGCATTTTAAAAAGTGCTAAAATAATGAATGCTTACTCATATAAATTAGTTCTATAAACAATGACTTATGAACCAGTTATGATTAAATCAATATATCCAATGTTATTGCCTAGTGCATACACACAATTTACCAAATGCCCATTTTATTTTATTAATATTATTATGTACATAAAGATACATTAACTGTTACTACTAGCTACTTTGGTTAAAAAGAACATGACTTATTAATAAAATGTCACTGACATAAATCTTGAAATTTTTAACAAACTGCTAAATGATTCTAAGCAGTTTAAGATTTCCAAAGAGTTTAAAGGAAAAAAAAGGAATGACTATAGTAATTTTGGATAGTAGAACTCTGCAGCACAAACTGTAGAAAAAATAAATACAATGCCACTAATTATATTAGCACAAAATATGTACATTTCATAAAGATATGTATGTATTATATTCTATCTTATTGAGCTTCCTTAGGATAGGTCTACCAAAATCAGTTAATAATTTTTTCTTCTCCAATCTACGCGTTTAATTGGAATAGTTTGTACACCTCTTATTAAATACATAAACATAAAGACAGAAATAATCTTTAAAATTTAATTTATGAGGATCCACATGGAATTAAATAACATTCAATATTTTCACATATTAGGTTTATCCAAGTGGGCATCCTCTGCACATGTCTTCCCGATTTCCTGAGAACAACTAAGAGGGATGTAAAATGAAGAAGCAAGTTCCTGGTCCCATCAACTAGCAGTAAGTTCAGGCCAAAGAACGCATTCCTTGAACCAGCAAAAGAAGTTCTACACAATTACACAATATTGACAAACTGGAAGGGAGCAACATTGACAAGAAAGAAGATACTACCACCCAATGAATTCTCTCAGATTCCTCCTGGCAGTGGGAGAGTTGTGGGCAGTGAACAAAAAGGACTCAGCCCAGACCAGAACAGTAACTATGGGGACGCAGTATAGTGAGCAAAGACAGTCTTCAAGACTCAACCAGTAATGATCTCAAACAAATACAATGTCTCAAAAAAATGACTTTAGAGAGAAAATGTTCAGGATTCTTAATGATCTGAGAAATAACAGAACAGAAAGCCAATAAAACACAGCAGGGAAAGAGCTAAGATAAATTACAAGCAGAAATGACTGAACTAAAAATGTTGGTATGTAAAACAAAAAACTAACTGGAATGCCTCAATAGCAGAGTAGCAATAGTGGAGGAAAGAATCAGTGAGCTAGATGATGAGATGCAGAAGACCTCCAGACAACAGCAGAATATGGGGAAAAGCCTGAAAATAAATGAAGAGCAGATAAGAGAACTTTAGGATGCATTCGAGATGAGTGACGTAGAATTATCAGTGTCTCAGAGGGCCAGGAAGGCAAACCAGCTGAATAAAACAACAGTGAAAGATATTGTTGCTGAAATTCTCAGAGCTAAAGAGTGCACACATCCAGATCCAAGAGGCCCAAAGGGTATGAGCCAAAAGAGATCAAAATAAAAATCACTGTATCACTCTCATTCCGTTGTTCCTTGATTTGCTCGAGTGGGCACCAGCAATGCCAGTAACTAATGGAGACGTTACAAAATAAAAATACTCCAGAAAAAACCTAATCTGTTGGATAACACTGGGTTGTCTTTCCTCCTCTGGCAGGGAACTTAAGGTTTATTGAGCTACTCTCACAACAGTGCCCATGAAGCACACCCAATTCCATCAAGCATTAATAATCCTACATTGCCTTTCTCTTTCCTTTATGTCATTTGTACGATTTATTTAGCAATGTCCTTTTTGTATAGACACTGAGAAGATAGTTCATGCTATGACTTGTAACATGGGAATTAATTGACTCCAAAATAATATTTTATCCTGGGCATCCGTATTCACTTGATGTAAGCCTCAGTTGCCCTTAGTTCTTAGCACTCCAAAAGCAAGGTCCCAATAAAGGGACTGGATGGATCCAGGACGAGCTGTAAGTTACCCTGGCATCAAATAGAGACAAGCTAAGCACCATATGTATAATAAGTTAAGAGCATAGTCATGGAACAAACTCTGTCATGATCCAAAAAGAAGTAACTGAATAAGGACACTGTTGGGGTTAGGAAAGACTAACCTGGCCTGAGGACTATGGTCTGGGATATATAGCGAAGTGTCCCCAGGAAGAAACTAACCTTTAAGCTTAATACTTCTCTTACTGTGTTCATGCAAAATGACTAGAAATATTATAAGAAGTAAATTTACTATGACTGTTTAAATGAATTACTATCTGAGGAAAGATAAAGCAAAACACCTAGATGGAATCTTGTCCCTGAGTGGATCTCCTAGAAGTCTGGAGTGCTGAATCCTCAGATGAGATTTTATCCTTGAGTTAATCTTCTAAAGGAGTGGCTTTACCTCTGTTTGTTGTTACTGGGCCCGATCAAAGCAAATTGAGGATCAATGGGTGATAGTGATAGTGATAGTTATTATGACAATGTCCAACCGCACTTATGTGTATCCCACACTTCATGAATTCTATATAACTATGCTGTAAGGGGAAAGAAAGGTACTAGAAGACAATTACTAGGAGGATGAGAACAGAGACTTTGGGACTTTGAGGACTAGATGATGACGATGATGATGACTGGAAGTAGAAGACAATGAGACTATGACAAGATGAGGAAGACAATGCTTTGAGGGAGAGGACTTTGAGGTCTATGAAGAGACTAGGATGATGGAACTATGATGATTGGGACTGTGACCAAAACTACAACTACGTTTGTGCCCTAAGGGGAGAGATCGGACTACTCTGAGGAGGAGAGAGAAATAAACTCACTACCAACCAGCCTGGGGCACAGGCCCAGTTTCTCCATTTCCTAGGTCCTCTGTCCATCTGTCACTGTGGGCCAGCCTGGCGAAGCAGCTCTGGGCCAGCGAATGCTTGCTCTTGTTCCTCATCCCTCTCGTAACCCTGCACTTTATTTTAGAAACTCACACTAATCAGTATGATAAGAGTGACAGAGATAAAATACTAAAAGCATCAAGATCAAAGAAGGAAATTCCATACGAAGGAGTATTAATTTATAGCAGTGTTACCAAACAAAACCCTGCAGGCCTAAAGAAAATAGTAGGATATAATAAAATAAATTAAAAACACACATCTATGAAATGAATCTCACCAAGAATACTTTACCCAGCTAGACTCTCATTCAGATTTGAAGAAACAATACAGAACTTCCTGAATAAACAGCTCAAGAACTTTACAGACTTGAGACAATTTTTACAAGAACTAAATAGGTTACTTTAGGATACAAATCTCATAAACATGCCAAACTTCTACAGAAAGATTGTATGACTACAATCGCTCTTAATGTCAACAGTCTACATGCACAAATTAAGAGACACAGGATAGATTATAAAATTGAATGTAGGACGGATTAGAAAACCAAATCGAACATTCTGCTGCCTGCCTGCAAGAAACATATTTGAATAGTGAGAGTAAACACAGACTTAAAGTTAAAGGTTGGAAGACAATTCTTTAAGCAAACAACTTAAAGTGTTATAAATGACACCCTATCACTAACAGTATTGTGCTGTGCCTAAGAAGAAAAGAAAAAATGCCTCACATAAAAGCAAAGTGGAGGGTGGGAGTGAAACTGGGGACACTGGTGGAAGTAAGGAGACACTGATGAAGGAATTGGTGCTGGAACATTGTACAGATGAAACCCAATCATGAATAACTTTGTAACATAGTTCATGATAATTCAACAATTGTTTAAAGTATATGTTTATATATCAAAGTATCAGAATTCATCCAATTCTTATTTCTTAGGTTTATTTAACATACTACCTAGTAAAAATTCTAAATTATGAGGTTACTGAATTGCATAAACTTCTGGACTTTAGGAGGCTTTTAAAAATAGGTATCGGGGCTGGAGCAATAGCATAGTGGGTAGGGTGTTTGTCTTGTATGCGGCCGACCCATGTTCGACTCCTGAGCACCGCCAGGAGTGACTCCTGAGTGTAGAGCCAGGAGTAATCCCTATACATTGCCAGGTGTGACCCAAAAAGAAAAAAAAAAAAGGTATCCTTGAGGTTGGAGCAATGGCACAGTGCGTAGGGCATTGCCTTGTATGCAGCCTACCCAGTTCAATTCCCAGTATCCCGTATGGTTCCCCAAGCACTGCCAGGAGTAATTCCTGAGTGCAGAGCCAGGAGGAACCTCTGAGCATCTCTGGGTGTGACCCAAAAAGCAAAAAAAAAAAAAAAAAGGTATCTTTTTTTCTGAATAAGAAAAAAAATTTGAAAAAATATTGCCTTTACTTATATTACCAAAAATATAAATAAAAATTGATAGCATATATCCCCACTGACATCTTAACACTAAGTAACAATTCAGTTTTGTACCTCTTCCTTCCAATTGACCCACAGTTTTTCTAAGCAAATACACTAAATGAGTCTTTTTTGAGGGAAAAGGGATATTAAATTAGCAAAGGGCCAATTCAAGTGATAAAACAAAAGAAAATATGACAGGTGACGAGAACAGCAAGCAGCAAAGCTTTTCCTTTTGTTCTAGTCTTTCACAGCTTTCAAATTTACTTGTTTTGTATGAATCAAGTTAAATGAAGCTTGCAAGTCATTTTGTTGTTGAGAGATGTGCAGTAAACATGAAAAGATTATGTCCAAGTTCAGCACATGTTAGCTGTAAATTTCAAGTTCTAATCAGCCCTTTAAGTACCTTGAACAAATGGGAAAATCTCAGATGACTGCACACTAGAGATATGAAAAACAAGTCCTGCTGGAAGCACAGCTGCTAAAAATGAACATGAAGCTGATATTTTTAAAGAAGATTATAGAAATATGTAAAATTCCATGTCCAGAAAACAAACAAACAAACAAAAAACCCATTGATTGCACCATAGAAATTAGATGGGGAAGAAAAAATATATTTATTTGACACCCTTAATCATGTTTTACTTTTAAGTAAATATATGACATAATAATGTGCCCTATCCAGGTCTCATTCCCCTGACCCTGAAAGAACCTCCAATGCGGCACCGTTGGGAAGGAGGAGTAAAGAGAGGCTTCTAAAATCTCAGGGCTAGGATGAATAGAGACATAACTGAGACTGCTCGAGAAAATCGATGATCAATGGGATGATGATGATGATGATGATCCTTCTTCTAACCCACATACAAGTCTTTAAACCAATTCCTTTCACTCTAAGTGTAAAAAACTAAGGCTCTCCGAGGGGCGAGTGCACTCGCGGGCTCTCTGGGCGGCTCTGTCTCACCACCCGCGTTCGGTGCTCTGGAACTGCAGTGTGTGGACTGGATCGGGACGGCCGGTGGTCAAGGACAGGCGAAGGAAGAATGAGGACCAAGCTGGTTGCTGATTAGTTACCGTTTATTCAGTCTTTCTCATCTCCCGCACTCCCAGCTCCGGCCTCTCTCTGGATCTACTGCCGCTTCTTTCTGGCTTCTCTCTCTCCTCTTACTTGTCTCTCCCACCTTGCCCTCTAGGCTACAACCAGCCAGGTAGCCAAATCAACATAAGAAAGCCCTTCCTGAGGGCAGGGCACTCCAAAGCCCTTCCTTCCTCACTCTTAAGGTTTTTTTCTTTTCCTTAGTCCAGGAACTTATTAACATCTTAATACTAGTTATTTTTGTATGGACATAGCAAGGGATACATTGAGGCTAGCAAGGCAGCTCTCCTGGCAACATCTTGCCACAGGCTCAGACCACAGCACTCAGGCCAGATTAATCATTCCTCACCCTAGCAGGGTTTGAATCTAGTTATCGCTGTTTGGATCATGACAACATTTGTCCATGATCAAGCTCTTAACTTATAGTTAAGCATTAGGTACTTTGGCCAGGCCCATCTCGATGCCAGGGTAGCACACAACTCACCACTTGCCCTGGGTCCTTCTTGTCCCACGTCGGGACCGTGCTTTGGGGATGCTAGGAAGTAAGGGCAGCTGAGGCTTAGGTCAAGAGAACAGATGCCCTGGAGGAAAATATCATGTAGAGTCAAATGACTCCCAGGTTACAAAAGCATAACATTTGTTAAGTCTTCCTGTGTCCATACATAAAGGACATTGATCTGAATAAACTATGCAAAGGACTCAAGGAGAAGAGAAAAACATTATTTACAAGTCAACAGAACACTAAGAAAGAAGCTACAAATAAACAAAGAGGAATAGGAGCACTGTAACGGGAGTAACCCAATAAACCTAAACTACTGAGGCTATGTTATCCTACATCTAAGACTTGCCTTTACCCAACAGATCTCTTGAAACAGAACCATTAAGTTTCTATAACTTCTCCAGTAAAGAATCCTTTCAAGGGAGAAATAAGACAAAACAAAAGACTTTTTGATTTTGAAAATTTTTAATATCCTTTAACAATTCACCTTAGAGCAAAGGTTTTCAAACAAAATCATTCTGGGGTTTGAAACTCTATTTTAGAATTCCAACACAAAAACATAATGTGCTGGGAATAAAGGAAGACCAGATAAGACTCTAGTTTCGTCAGTTCTAGGTAGGCATATTTTCCAAAAGAGAGCAGAAAACAAGCTCCTTTATCCCTTGTCAAAGGTGGATGCCAAATAAATTCAAAGTCAAGGTGGAATTGTCATTCTTCCTAGATCATACCCAAGAAAATGGCTTCACCCCAGAATTTATCACACGCAAACTCTCCTGTAGCTCTGCATCAGAAAAATAAATGTGGTAGCATATCATGTAGGGTAACAGCCAACTTGCCTTACCTCCATCAGCATACAAATGCCTAGTTATTAGAGAAAGCATTATCAAGTTCTCACACTCCCTACAAAGGCATGAATGAACCAAGAAATAATTACGTAGAGCACTCAAAATGATGATTAAGAGAGACCCTATTACTATAAACTAATTTAAAAAGCATGCATTTCATAAAATGCTAAGAGAGATAAAGACATTAGATAAAGATGTTCTCCTTTGACCAAACAAGCCAGACTCCTCTTGTTATATTCATATATCATTTACAGTTATTGACAGTTGAGTTTTAGGCATATAATATTTCAACAACCAATCCCATCACCAGTGTCAACTTCTCTCCACTAGTGTTCACATACTCCTTCCTCCCACTCTACCTCTTGAGTCCTTTTCTGAGGAACTCTACACTCAATCACTACCCTTGTCCTGTTCATGCAGCTTTAGAAGCTAAACCCCTCCATTCAGGTATCTTATTACATGATCTACCTTCCTATAGAGCTCATTTTCCCAGAATTCTCTTATCCTTGAGATTTCCTTTGAGAATGCTTTTCGGGTATCCCAAAGAGGAATCGAAAGAGCTTTGCTTGGAGTATCACGTTTCACTCAAGTGAGAGAAGGAATCCAGAGTTCCAACCTCCGTCGATGGTCAAGAATCAAGGATGTTGTCTCATTAGCCAAGTCATCAAAAATCAGATGGGCCAGACACGTAATGCAATTCAGAGATGACTGCTAGACTAAAGCTGTTACCGACTGAATTCCACGGGACATCAAAAGACCACGTGGCTGCCCACCAATGAGATGGTCAGACTTCTTAGTCAAAACCCTGAATGAACAATTTGAGGCTCTTCCTGCTCCTGAAGTGAGCAGATATCATTGGACTACACTAGCACGTGATAGGGACAAATGGAGATGTTACTGGCACCTGCTCGAGCAAATCGAAAGTTAACAGGATGATAAGTGATACAAGTGATACAAGTGAGATTTTCCTTAATAATTTTCCATCCACTGCCCCTCACCTTGCACCATTGCTAAAGATTCCCATTTGCCTTTATATTGTCACTGTCACTATCACTGTTATCCCATTGCTCATCGATTTGCTCAAGGGGGCACCAGTAACATCTCCATTGTGAAACTTGTTGCTACTCTTTTTGGCATATCAAATACGCCATGGGTAGCTTGCCAGGCTCTGCTGTGTAGATGGATACTCTTGGTAGCTTGCCGGGCTCTCCAAGAGAGACAGAAGAATCGAACCCGGGTTAGCTGCATGCGAGGCAAACACCCTACCCACTGTGCTATTGCTCCCGTCCTTCATACAGAATACAGCATCTAATTTCATAACTTTGAGAACATATGTATCCTTAAATTTGAAATGGATCTAATTAGAAGGCACTAAGACTCTTGTTTTATGATACATTCTGCCATTCCATGGCTTTTGATTGGTGCATTTGGTCCATTTAAAGTAAATATCCCTGTGTAGGCATTAGTAATCAATGCTATTGTATTGATTCCAGTGATGAGGTGTTATCAGAGTATGTGTGTGCGAAATTCTGGGATAAAGCCATTGTCTTGGGTATTACCAAAGAGGAAAGGCAAGGACACCTTGACTTAGAATCTAGTTGGTATTCACCTTGACAAGGGGTAAAGGAAATCAGTTTTCTTCTGTCAGAAATTCAGCTGGACTTTGTGTGGTCTTCCTCTAAGCCATGACAATAGATTCTTTGCTTTGAAATCCAAAGTAAAGCTTCAAACCCCAGAATGACTTTCTCTAATAACCTTTCCCTGTCTCCTTTTCAAATGTTCTATGTAGTGATATGCTGTTTTCCTATACTTTTGTGGATCTAATCTAAGTTTTTACTTTGTGGTTACCTTATAAATGACATAAAATGCCTTAAATAGATAAAACAATTCATTTTAGATGTATGACAACCTATCTTGGAAAACATATATAGGCTTCAACTTTTATTCTTCCTCTTTATATTATTAATATTATTACAATATCAATTTCACTCCTGTGTACTTACTAATATTTTATAGGAGTCAATTTCACTACCTTTTAACTTTTACACTACATTTGAGTGGTTAGCATGCCATCCTGATTAAAAATTATAATTCTCAAGATGTGACCATTCATCACCTTCACCAGTTTTTTGCTTTCATAAGTCATCATCCTTCTATTAGCTTCTTTCATATCCTCTTCCTATCTCAGCAGTTCTTGCCAGAAAGGTAATGGAAATGAACTCCCTCAACGGTTTTTCTTTTTTAAACCTAGGGAAGCCTTTATTTCTTCTTCATGTCTGAAGAATTACTTTGCCAGACCAAGTTTTATTTTTCATTCATCACTGTGAATGTAATTCCACGCTTTATGGTCTACCTTTACTGCTACAAAATCAATTGATAGCCTACAACATTCTTATAATGTAATTTTCCTTTCCCCCCTCGCATTTTTGAAAGATTTTTCTTTAAAATAGAGGCCATACAAGTGCTGCTCAAGGACCTCTCAAGTCTCATCGGGTGGAACTTGGGAGTCATGTGATTCTGGGAGTCAAACTCAGGGCCTCACTCGCACGTACCAGCATGTATTCTACCACGTGAGCCACCTACCCAGCTTTCTCTCTACTGCATTCTCCAATTCATTTAGTGTTTATTCTAATTTTTAAAATAGTCATGAAAGCACAAATTCTTCATGATTAGGTCTCAGGTATACAATGCTATAACACGAATCCTTCACCAGTGTTCACTTCCCTCCACCTAGTGCCCATCCCACCACCTTTGACTCCTTCCCACCAATTCATTTCTACAAAATTCCTTATACATAATATATATGTTTGTCTATTTATCTATTTTATATATTTTTATAATATATATATAGTGGACTGGGGGCTGGAGCGATAGCGCAGCCAGTAGCGCATTCGCCTTGCACGCGGCTGACCCAGGTTCAATTCCTCCGCCCCTCTCGGAGAGCCCAGCAAGCTACCAAGAGTATCCTGCCCGCATGGCAGAGCCTGGCAAGCTACCCGTGGTGTATTTGATATGCCAAAAACAGTAACAAGAAGTCTCAGAATGGAGACATTACTTGTGCCCGCTCGAGCAAATTGATGAGCAATGGGATGACAGTGATACAGTGATAGTGGACTGAAGTGATAGTACAGTGGGTAGGGCATTCGCCTTGCATGTGGCCAACCCAGGTCGATTTCTTCATCCCTCTCGGAAAGCCCGGCAAGCTACCAAGAATATCCTGCCCACACAGCAGAGCTTGGCAAGCTACCCGTGGTGTATTCAGTATGCCAAAAACAGTAACAAGTCTCACAATGGAGATGTTACTGGTGCCTGCTTGAGCAAATCGATGAACAATGGGACAATAGTGATATATATATATATATATATATATATATATATATATGTTTTACTATGGTTTAAGGTACTGTTGCTAATAGGGTTTATATAATACTTTCTGCACCACCTCCTCCTCCCATTGAATGCTTCCCTCCACTGTAGATCTGTAGATGTTATCCCCTCCTGTAGGATAACATAGCCTCTGATAGTTTAGGTTTATTGGGTTACTCCCACCACAGTGCTCCCATTGCTCTGTGTTTATTTGTAGCTTCTGTCTTAATGTTCTGTTGACTTGTTTTTCTCTTCTCCTTGAGTCCTTTGCATAGTTTATTCAGAGCCATGTCCTTTTGTATGGACATAGGAAGACTTAGCAAATGCCATGCTTTTGTAACCTGGGAGTCATTTGACTCTACATGATATTTTCTTCCTGGGCATCTGTTCTCTAGACCTAAGCCTCAGCTGTCCTTACTTCTTAGCACCCCCAAAGGTAGGGTCCCGACAAGGGATGGGACGGACCCAGGGCAAGCGGTGAGTTGTGTGTACTACCCTGGCATCGAGATGGGCCTGGCCAAAGTGCCTAATGCTTAACTATAAGTTAAGAGCTTGGTCATGGACAAATGCTGTCATGATCCAAACAGTGATAACTAGATTTGGACCCTGCTAGGGTTAGGAATGATTAATCTGGCCTGAGTGCTGTAGTCTGAGTCTGGCAAGATGTTGCCAGGAGAGCTGCCTTGTAAGTCTCAATGTATCTCTTGCTATGTCCATACAAAAATAACTAGTATTAAGATGTTAATGAGTGTTTGAACTAAGGAAAGAAGAAAAACACCTTAAGAGTCAGGAAGGGCTTTGGAATGCCCCTAGGTTGTGTTCCCTTTGAACTTGACAGCGCTCAGGAAGGGCTTTCTTATGTTGATTTTGCTACCTGGCTGTGTGTAGCCTAGAGGGCCAGGTGGAGAGAGACAAGTGGGGGGAGAGACTAGTGAAGGAGAGGCTGCTGTAGATCTAGAGAGAGGAAGGAGCTAGGAGTGTGGGAGATGAGAAAGATGGAAGATTGATTAAAAGGTAACTTATCAGCAACCAGCTTGGTCCTCATTCTTCTTCACCTGTCCTTGGCCAACAGCTGTCCTGATCCAGCCCATACACAGCGGTTCCAGAGCACCAAACTCGGGCAGTGAGACACAGCCGCCCAGAGAGCCCGTGAGTGCACATGCCCATCAGCTTGCTTTAGTTTTTCACACCCTCCCTGACATATCTCCCAGCCTCTCAAGTGGTATGTTCCCTACTGGATATCAGTTCCACGTCCTCTGTCTCCACTGTATATGGGTATTCATGATTCCACCTTTATGTTTCTTTCTGTCCTGCACGTGAGAGAGATCATTCTGTGTCTGTCTCTCGCTAACCCTCTGACTGACTTCACTCAACATACTTTCTCCAGTCCCTTCATGTAGCAACAAATTTCATGACTTTACCTTTTCTTATGGCAGTCAACCTGTTTAATTTCTCTTCAGTATTCCTATTTAGCTCATTTTAAGTAAATATTCAACCTACCTAATAAAATCTCTTTCTGATCACCGCTTTCATGCCTAATTTCATGAGATTGTCTTATGAGTTTCCTCGTAGCCTGCTGAATTCATCATAACATATATTTTTAACTCATATATTTTACGTCAATATTTCAGGGACTTTGGACTCAGTTACTAGAGAGTTATTAATTCGAGATGGCATGCTGACTTAAAATAAATTTCTTTTAAAAATATTTCTTCTAACTGTGCATTTCTGGTTTTGCACTTGATTTAGCAGAAGCTAACTAAATGGTATGTGTGTTTTAACTGGTATCTACAATTCATCAGGCTGGTTGTTAGAAAGTCTCTCCTGTTTTCCAGAAGGTGGCGCGATAGCACAAGTTTGTAGTATTTTCCCTATTCAGTGAAAGCAGACAATTTTTGCAGCCTACTTCCAGTTTGCTAGAGTTCAGCTGAACACACAGTGGCACACAGGAGCTTGAAAACCCAGCCTCACCAGTTGCTTCCTACCCATCAGTCTGCTTCTACAAAAGGCTCTTTTTTACTTGTAAGGTTTCCTGCAAAACCAACTCCTCCCCCCAATTGAGTGCTTTTGGCACCAACTCCTCCTCCCAACCCCCCCTTCCCCACTGGTTGAGTGCTTCCCTCCACCACTGATGCTGACCCTAACTGTGCTATCCTCCAGTCCCCTCACATGGTATGTTTCCTACTGAATATCTCGCATTCTTTGTTTACTTCTGCAATTCCTTTAGCAATCACTCCCGGAAGAGTTTGTGGAAGCATATGTGGGTGCCTGGGATGGAACAGGGTCTACCACAGCCAAGCCTTAAACTCTACTATCTCCCAACACTCATCAGATTACTAGCCTGATCTTTTCTTTTTCACTGGCTTCCCACTTTCTCAGGACTTTTGAAGCATTATCTCAGATAGTCTGCATCGAAGTAGATTCCTCTAGAGTCATTTGAAGAAAGGCAAAGAGTTCCCAAACCTCAAAACAAAGTTCTTCCCATGTATGGCTGTGTAATTTACTGATTTGAAAAGGGAACAGGAAGAAAGGACGGAAGCCTTATATTACCATGTTGCAAGGTATTTTAGAAGCTGGGAGCATCGTAGCAAAGAAAACACCCTTACTAAGTGCATCTTCAATTTACGAGACAGGGAAAAAATTTATATGAAAAGTAGAAGTACAATTTAAAAATATATCGTGTGAAAGGACATACTTAGTGAAGAGAACTCAAAGGAGTTGATATTTTAACAAATTTTAACAAAATGATGGGAGTTTTATAATTTGTTCTTTTAATGATTGAAAAATATCTTTCCCATATCACCATTTTATAGTCTTCAAGAATATATTATTTCCTGTAATTAGGTTCTGAAGTAATTTTGCAAATGTTTCTGTGCACCATTAGGCAGTTTTTTCACCTACCCACTATATAAAAACCATTAGTTGAATTGTTCAACATTCCCTCACTAATCTTTAATGAGACTTCTGACATTTATGTGTGGGAACCATTGGAGATCTCTCTGTATCTTTCTCTCTTTATCTCTCTCTTCCTCCATTCCTTACTCCCTCCCTACACCATTATAATGCTTTCTTAATGACCTAAGTTTTATCATAAATCTTGATCTCTAATGGGCAAAATTATCTTTCTGTTTTTGCATTTAACAAAATATCTTTTGTGTTTTCCATTAAATACACACATTAGAAGTAACTAGCTTTAAAAAATCTCTGTAGAGAGGTACTGAGGTAGTCTAATAGGTAAGAAATATATTGCTATATCACTGATGTGGAAATAATCAAAAAAGAAAGCAAGCAAAGGACAATGTTCATTTAAAAACAACCCCTTAGACTCTGAGCACAGAATTGAGGGTACTAAGGAATAGGGGACGTAAGTTAAATGAACTCAGTGGACTGTGATGGAGAGATACTGCCGGTGGGCACAGCACGACATTGCAGTCCTAAACTGTATAATCATTGGTACTCATAAATTGGATGTTACCTCAATAAAAATAGTTTTAAAACTATTTGGTAGAATCAGAATCAGAATTTGTTTAGAACAGGTGTGTATACATATTTTAAGTTATCTATTTAATTCCTTCATATTTAGAGCTCTGTACAAACCTTTTTCTTTGGTATAAGTTTTTTGTATGTGTGTGTGTATAATTATAGTTTGGGCCACATGTTTACTATAATGTTAGTGTTTACGGTTTTGCAGTGTACTGTTTGTCGCCTCACCACCCGAGATTCTCTACCATGTTCTCCTGCTACTCACAACCTACCTCATTATTCCCCCCAAATCATTTTCCCCTTACGTGATATTCTCAGCTCTGTAATCCATGAATAAGAATTTGATATCATTTGATAGTATTCATTAAGGTCCTTTTTATAGTATCCTCTACAACTGTGTATCTTCCCTGAAAATATCCCAAAGTTATTATAAGAAATGTCCTTTCAAAATCTAGAACACATCAGTTTTGATGGGGAGTGTTCTGCTTGTCCTTTCTTATGTTTTAAACGTGATAAAATGTTTGTTACTAGCTTTTAAGAACTATGCCAAACATAATATATATGTGGAGCTGGAGTGATAGCACATCGGGTATCGCGTTTGCCTTGTACATGGCCAAACTGGTTCCAATTCCTCCGCCCCTCTCGGAGAGCTCGGCAAGCTACCAAGAGTATCCCGCCCACACGGCAAAGCCTGGCAAGCTACCCGTGGCGTATTTGATATGCCAAAAACAGTAACAAGTCCCACAATGGGGACGTTACTGGTGCCCGCTTGAGCAAATCAATAAGCAATGGGATGACAGACAGTGACAGTGAAGTGTATGTGCGTATATATATATATATATATATATATACACACACACATATATAAGTATATATATATGTGTGTGCGTGTTTACATATATGTATTCATTTCTTTATGTATATGTGTATTTATTTCTTCATTTATCTTTCTATGGATGTTACTCCAAGTGGTATGGCAGAGGTATGTGATTTGGGACACAAACCAAACCCAGGGCTTTTTACAGGCAAAACATCCATTCAATCATTGGTGGCATATCCCTGCCTCTAGAAACACTTTTTCATTATATAAATGTTACTATTTTATCTTTTTTTCTTGGTTGCTGTGCTTTCCCATGATTATTTGTGATTATTCTGATACCAATATACTCACATCATAAAAATACCTAAAATTTTTTTCTGGGGAAATTTAAGAGGTAAATTTTGCAAAGAAGGCAAAATCACTACTATATCATTACCTCCCTCACTTTTCATTTTAAGGCAAATGAGGCATGATTTAAACTGTATCACTCATCTTAAAATATAGTTTTTAAGAAGAAAATAAAAGAATATATTTCTGTTTTAATGCTGAAACCCATCCATAGTTTTCTTATTTGTAATACACATAATTTGTAACATATTGCTAAATATTTTCTGAGCTTTGTTTATTTCCTAGATCATATCACAGAAACTTTGTCCATATCATAGTCTTGAAATAATCCTTAGTTAAATTTGAATCTGAATGTTATAGCTTGAGCGATTACACTAAAAATCATAGACCACTGTCAAGAGTTTTTTGAAAATACTAAATCAATGTATTTGATGTTGGTGAGATTATCAACTTACTTCTTGGGTAGCTTCATTTTTTTCACTCTTTCTTCAGCATGTTCATCTGATATACCCACATGGCATCCTAAAGCCAGTAAAGTCCTAGAAAACAAAATCAGAGGTAAGCTGCAAATTCTGTTCCTATGTTCACAAGAACCCAACAAAATAGGAGACTTGGATGTAAGATGATTGACTGATTCTTCCTGAAAGCAAAAGCCTTATGTTTCTAAAGCAAAAGAAAACATTTGCTTATAATTTCTCTTGAGTAATGATCAAGACATTGAAAACTGAAATGTAAATGAAGGATTATTTTAAAAGTACCATCCCCGCCTCTCCGCTCCGCCCCCAACTTCTTCAGTGTTTCTTCTTTCCCAAAAGGCACTGATTGCAACCAATTCTTGAAGATCCAGCTAAAGTTTATGCACATAGTAATGCATATTTCTATCTTTTCTTTACATAATGAGGATACAGAGACAGTTCTCTGTAATCTACTATATTGATAATATAACTTTTGAATAAAACTGGCATGCTGCCCTTTCGTGTAAAATTGATGTATTTTTCAATAGTTCTGAAGGCTTTTATTAGCTAACAGAGTAATAGTGTCTTCACCCAATTCTGTATTTGTAGTCTTTTATAATCTGAAGCAATAAAAAACCTCATATATTTAGTAAACATACTTCACCCTTCATATAAAGGATACATTTATGAGCATATAGAATTATTAGGTCATGGGTACATACATTTTTACACACTGAAAAATACTTTCAAATGTCTTAGCTGGAGATGCTTTATATACCAGTTAGTTTTATGTTATTGACTATTTTGCATACGTTTTCCAACAAGATCAATGGTCTGATCTTGAGCAATAAATAGGTAATGGATATCTTACTAGACTTTAAATTGTGAACTTTTAACTCTATGTGCATTAGAATACCATTTTGCATACTTAATAGATACTTGTATTTATTTTTACTGTGCAAGTAGTCTGTTCATTTCTGTTAGGTCAGGATTATTGCCTTTCACTAGCACTAAGATTTGAGTTTCAAATACTTCCCCACAGGAGCGATAGCGCACCGGGTGGAGCATTCACCTTGCACATGGCCGACCCAGGGTTCGATTCCTCCACCCCTCTCAAAGAGCCCGGAAAGCTACCGAGAGTATCTCGCCCTCACTGCAGAGCCTGGCAAGCTACCCGTGGCGTACAGGATATGCCAAAAACAGTAACAACAAGTCTCACAATGGAGATGTTACTGGTGACCACTCGAGCAAATCCATGAGCAACAGGATGACAGTGATACAGTGATACAGTGATACTTTTTCTTGGCGGGGAGGGTAGGTTGGGCCACAGATGATGATACGCAGGCTTAATTCTTACTCTGTACTCAAGGATCACTCTTGGTGGTTTTCAGGGAACTAAATGCAGGTTCTAGAATTGAACCTGGATTGACCATCTGCAAGGCGAGTGCCTTAAATCCTGGATGATCTCATCCATTCTTTCTTTTTTTTTTTTTACTTGATAGTGTTCTTTCATGCAGAGTTTTAAATTTATGTTCACACAACTAAAGTTTTCCATTTTTCTCCAATGGCTTATCGAATATATGAGGAACTCAACGATTCACAATTTGTGAAATTATTTAAGGAAAAATTGTCCCCACTCTTGGATAAAGGGTGGAGTCAGAGGAAACTATGTGGTTTGAACCTATTTAAAAACAGGCAATTAACATTATTGTTTCCCTAGGTGGGTACCCAGTTCTAAACAAAATATTAAATAATTCATCTCTTACAAATAATTCACATATCATAGCATTTACTAAATTCTGTATATGTTTTAATCCTTTATGGAAATATAAGTTCTCTAATTTTCCAAGAACAATCTATTCATTTAGGAGGAAAAGGAGTCTACTCAGTGATGTTCATGGCCCCAGAGTCACCAAGCCGTGCTTTGGGGATACAGCTACACAGCCAGTGGTCCCTGGGGACCACATCATTGCAGATTGAACCCAGGGTTCTACATTCATAAAGCAGGAACCTTACAATTTAAGTCACATAACTATCCAATATCTATAAATTTTAGTAGTAGTAGTATTTATTTTAATTCTTCATATTATATTGATGTGTTTACACAGGTGTTGATGTACCCACTCACCTCACCTGGCCACCACTAACATGCCCATGAACTTCTGCCCCATCTGTTCATTTGCTAAATATCCTGTATTCCTCCTCTTCTGAATGATCTTTCCTTCATTTCCCAATTTACACCTTTCTAATTCATATTTAGAGTTCAATCTTTAAAATACTCTAGGTTTACGCAGAGAAAATGGTTCTAATGCCAGTAATACTGAATGGCTTCTCTATCTCAAGAGAATGTTATTATTGCACCTCCTTTTCAAATCAGGGAATTTCTACTGTCACTTGAATGCCAGTAGAGATGTGGCAAATATCTAAAATTATTTCGATGTACTCTTAGATAGATAGGGCTAGAGCGATAGCACAGCAGGTAGGGCATTTGCCTTGCACATGGCCGACCCAGGTCCAATTCCTCCACTCCTCTTGGAGAGCCTGGAAAGCTACTGAGAGTATCTTGCTTGCACGGCAGAGGCTGGTAAGCTATCCATGGTGCATTTGATATGCCAAAAACAGTAACAAGTCTCACAATGGGGACGTTACTGGTGCCTGCTCAAGCAAACTGATGAGCAACAGGATGACAGTGGTGCAGTAATGACAGTGGTAGAGTAGTACTGTTAGATAAATATGTCCACATTTCCAAATCTTTATATATAACCTAGTTCTCCCTCTCAGAGAACCTGGCAAGCAAATGTGAATTTCCTGACCACATGGGAGAGTCTGGCAAGCTCCCTGTGGCATATTCATATGCCAAAACCAGTAACAATGATGGGTCTCATTCCCCTGACCCTGAAAGAGCCTCCAATGCAGCACCGTTGGGAAGGACGAGTAAGGAGAGGCTTCTAAAATCTCAGGGCTAGGGCGAATGGAGACATTACTGACACCGCTCGAGAAAATCGACGATCAACAGAATGATGATTATAATGTAAATGCATATATAGTTATGAAATTTAATTTGAGGTTATATAGAAAAATTAGATAATCCTAAAAAATTATCCTGCAAGTGCCAGCCAACAAAATAATTGATAGAGCAAGAAATTACTGGAGCTATAAAATGATTTAAATAATGTATATAAAGTCAAATAACATTCATCATCAATAGGAGAATAGAAAATTAACTCCCAGAATAAACACAAACATTACTCAAACATTATGCAAAATGCAGAAAAGATTTTTTTCTTACATCATCCTCCATTTATTCATTTATCTGCTGAATTTCCAAAGTCACTTTATACTATCCTTGTGCTAAATAAGGGTGATAAGTTTGCAGTTGTTGAGAACTTCAGATAATCCTCAACTATAATTTTTATATAATGAGATAAAGGATTATAAAATTATCAAGAGGATACAAAATCAAGCTCTGAAAAATGATAGGATGATAATAATATTAATACTTATCTTAAATTCAAGCAATTAAAACTAAAGTACAAGCTCATTAAGAGTTCTACTAGTTATAATGTCTGGAGACCTAACATAGGAAGTGAACAGCATTGAATGCCATGCTAAGATTCTCATAGTTCATTGGATGGATGGGACCCATGTAGGCTATAACCAGAAAGGCAGCATCGAAACTTGATGTGTTGCAAAGGTATTTTTCAAAGAATAATTTATTATTTTAATAAATTTTACATGATCATCACTACAACACTATAGTGATATATTAGAGTATTTCCATTACCTCTTCAGTTCTTGTTTTTTGTTTTTTTATTTTGTTTTGCTTTGTTTTTTGCTATTTGGGTCACACCCAATGATGCACAGGGGTTATTCCTGGTTCATGCATTCAGGAATTACTCCTGGCGGTGCTTGGGGGACCATATGGGATGCTGGAGATCGAACCCGGGTCGGCCTCGTGCAAGGCAAACGCCCTACTTGCTGTGCTATTGCTCCAGCCCTGTTTTGTTTTTGTTTTTTGTTTTTGTTTTTTGGTTACTTGCAGTCATTTCTTACGCATACACCCAGGCAACCAGTGAAGTATCTTCTCTATGGATTTGTCATTAGCAGAATTTTCATATAAGTAGAGCCATCAATAGAGAATCTCTCATGCTAGATTTTGGTTAATTAACATAATTTTTAGGCTTATTTGTATTATAGTATGAGGTAGTAATTTCTGTTCCCATTATCTTATAGAATCTTATTGTATTTAATGCTATGTTCATCCATTCTTCAGTTGAGGAGAATATCTGAACAGTTTCTAACTTTAGGATATTATGTTTAATGCTCCTATGAATAATAAGCTTCTATGAACATTCATATATGTCTTGAGTGGGCATATGCTTTCACTCTTTCCGGGGTGTTAAACAAATGCTAGGCTATATGGTCAATTACCATTTAAACTTTTAAGAAACTGCCAGGCTTTCCCAAAGTTACAAGACTGGCTGAGTAGTTACAATACAATGTATTGGGAGCCAGAGAGATAATACAGGGGTTAAAAGTGCTTGTCGTGTACATAGCCAACCCCAGTTTACAAACGGTCCCCGGAGCACCACCAGGAATAGTCCCTGAGCACAAAGCTGGAAGTAAATCCTGAACACAACCAAGTATGGCCAACTAACTCCCCCCAAATAAATATTAACAACATACTGATGCATCCCTATCAATAACAAGAAAAACATCAAAAGCATCTAGTCATTTAAATCACATCTTAACCCCAAATACAGAGTATTCTAGGGTGTCCTTTTGCTTTTTGACACTACCCAAGGACTTAACTAAATAAAACTGGTAATATTTCCCACAACATGCATGTAAATTGATTTTTTCTGTTGTTTTTGTTATTTTTAGCAGGGGAAGGGTTAGGAGAGCTACACCTGACAGTGTTGAGGGCTTATTCCTCGCTCCAGACACAGGGATCCCTCCTTGCAGTGCTCAAGGAACCACATCTGGTGTCATAAATCAAACCCAGGCGGCCATATGTAATGCAAGCACCTTGCCCGCTATACTATACCTCTACCCACACCCTCATGAAAATTCCACATAAAAAATTAATCTGAACATTCTCTATCAGACACAGAGTGTTAAAGGCTTTATCAATATTATTTCATTCGGAGCCGACAAAATTGAAAGTATCACTGTATTACTGTCATCCTGTTGCTCATCAATTTGCTCGAGCAGGCACCAGTAACGTCTCCATTGTGGGATTTGTTGTTACTGTTTTTGGCATATTGAATATGCCACAGGTAGCTTGCCAGGCTCTGCTGTGCAGGCGGGATACTCTCGGTAGCTTGCCGGGCTCTCCGAGAGGCATGGAGGAATCGAACCCGGGTTGACCACGTGCAAGGCAAATGCCTTACCCACTGTGCTATCGCTCCAGTCATGACACCTTAATAAAATAAAATTTAAAGAAAAAGAAGTCATAAAGTCGAAGATTTTCATAGGAGAAATAAGTCTTTAAATCTAAAAGATTAAACTGTTTTATGAAGGGTTCTCTAAGTAACTGGAAGTGGAGAGGTAGAGAAGTGAGAGAGAGAGAGGGAGGGAGAGAAGGAAGAAAGAGAGAAAAAGAGACAGCGAGAGAAAAAGAGCAAAAAAGAGAGAGAGAGAAGCACTTGTCCTAGAGGCAGGCAGAAGGGAGGAGGAGGGTGGGAGGGAAATTAGGGACATTACTTGTGGGAAATGTGCACTGGTGAAGGGATGAGTAACGGAACATTGTATAACCGAAAAGCAACTTTGAAATGAACAACTTTGTAACGTATCTCATGTTGATTCAATAAAAAAATTAAAAAGAAATATATTCATTAAATATAACCATAAAATATTAGGAATCAGCTCATGAAAAAGGATTTAACATTCACCATAGGCAGCATCTTGGAGCATGCAGTCTGATTATTAATCAGCCAGCCTTGTGTTTAATCAGTCACTAGTAGCTGTTAAAAATGCCAAAGGCATATCATACTAGTTTATATATATATGCATGTATATGTACATATGCATAAAGATTTTCACACCAGTTCTTTCTTTGATTTGCTTTTTGCATTCATTGGCTTAGATTTTAATCAAATGATAAGTAATATATTATAAATTTAGGAAACTTATCTGTCAATTGTATTTCAATAAAATATTTTTTTGTAAAACATGAGCAAGTGATCAACTACACCCATCACTCAGTAAAATAAATATGCAAGTGTCAAGACTACATATGACAGGGATTTGTGAATTTGAGCTACATAGGCCATAGTGATTCATTTGCACATTCCTGATTACAAGCAATATGTCAATTTTCATCTGTACTAGACTCTCGAGTTACTAGATTTTGTGCTTCTTTTCCTTTTAAAATAATATTAGAACCTAAATTCATTCTGTGCCAATTTGTCTATACTGTGATGAATATTGTATTTTTAAGGAGAGTATATCTGACCCCAAGTCCTACAGTTTTAGGTAGTATTTAATTTTTATTGGAGCCAGAGATTGTATAGGGAATAGGCTGTTGGCTTGCATGTGACCAATCCATCATCAATCCTCAAATATGGTCCCATGAGTGCCAGCAGGGTTCACTACTGAGCTCAGAGTCAAGAATGGCCCCTAGGGGGCTGGAGCGATAGCACAGCGGTAGGGCGTTTGCCTTGCACGCGGCCGACCTGGGTTTGATCCCCGGCATCCCATATGGTCCCCCAAGCACTGCCAGGAGTAATTCCTGAGTGCAAAGCCAGAAGTAACCCCTGAGCATCGCTGGGTGTGACCCCCCCCCACAAAAAAAAAGAATGGCCCCTAACCCCTGCTTGGTGTAGCAGAATCAACTCAAAATAAATTTTAAAAGTAAATAAATCTGTGTTCTAGGCATTTGATAAAGATACCTCTAAGGGAAATTTTTTTCTCTTAACTAAGCTAGTTAACAAAAAGAACCAAAATATGATTTCAACATCATATTTCAAAAAATAACATTTCATTAAAAATATGTTAGTTCAAGCGACCTATTTGAATGAATACAGTCCTGAAGTGAATCACATATAGAAAAAGAACCAAAAATGTAAACAATTCATAAAAATATTTTCTGAACTTCTCTACATTAAAATTTGAAACTTCCTTTATCATTCGTGGATTCCATTTCGTCTTTGAGATTCACACTGCATAGCAATACATCAAAATCTCTGAGAAAGTTATCAGTAAAAATAAAAACTAATTTGTTTTAATTCATCATGTTTTAAGAATATTAGACTTGTGCTTCTCAAACTATCTGTGGTAAAGGGTCATTTTTTAAAAAAATTTTCAATCTATTTGGGTCTCATGTTGTGATAAAACATAATAAAATTGTTAGAGAAAATGAAATTTTCAAAATAAAACATAAAACAATCTCATGATTTTTAATTATTACATTAAAAACATATAAAATCAGTCCCATAAATGATTCTAAATGCTTGTTATCAATATTTTTACTTATTATGTCATAAACCAGTAACAATTTGTGATTGACATAGCACCCGTGTACAGTCCCCAATGCAAGTAACACTATATTGGCTCATGAAATCCCCATGTTCTCACGATAACATAAATATCTGTAGAATATTGGAGACTACTACGATGGAAGATAAAGACATAACATATAATATCGTGTGATCTAATGGTGTAATCTAATTTCTAATAAGTATTGAACCAATGTGCTTGTGTAGTATGAGAAGTTCTAACCAGAATTAAAATAATTTTAAGGCTATATTAATGTTTAATATAAATACTTTATTCCTTTGTGATAAGGCAGACTGCAAGGTAGGAAAAGTATGGAAACTTACTTCAGGGTCTCAAGGGACATCTGTAAATTGTAGTTGCGTTCCTGTTCAGGCAGCTTGGAGAACTCCACCAAACACGGATGCTGTCTCTTATTGTCATCTCTAACCTGAAAGAGGACAGAAAATCGGTATATAATAGTCTCCAGTGTCAGACAAGAGCAATGGTAATCCAATTATGTTGTGGAAAAGTGAAGAGGAAAAGCAAAAAGAAAAGCTCAGATCTTTACCCCAACAAAGCTAGCTCTGTAATCTTCCAGACAGTATTAATGTTCAAGGTCAGTGACAAAAACCTGCTCTGATTTGAACTGCTTACAATTCTACTATTTAGCATTGTCTCTTAAACCTATGCCTGCTCTACCCCTTTGTCTTTGCACCTCCTTCCAGCATCTGCTCAAACCTTATTTCTAAATGAGGTTTATTATACCCACCTTTCTAATTGGGTAATTAAATCACCCACCCTACTTTTTCCTATTTCCTTTTAATTACAATTATACCAGCTAACTAACTAGATTCCTATTTACTGAATTATCACCTTTCTCCCAATGCCAGAATAAAATAATGCCAAAGGAACAGGGATTATGGTCCCTTGCTCTTGGCTATCACCTACAATATCCCTTGTATATAATAGGCACTTCAAAAAATGTTTTGGAAATTGAAATGAATTCTAGATAAGAAAAGTATAAGGCCAAGAGCACATGTTTGATTACTATGAGCTCTCTGAGGTGATTCCAACTATTCCTTTCACTCATAATATGCTATGTTTTGCTCTTATAAATTATCCTGTCACTTTAATAATAATAATCAGTTGACCTAATACGAACATGTTTGCCATATTAATCATTGAAGTATACATTAGCAATCAGAAAAAAAGCAAATTCAATATTTTATGACTGTATTATGAGAAATTTGTTGGATACTCTTGCATTAGTCATTAGGTTTTTAAAAGATCTTAGAAATCTAAATTAAATAGGCATACTGCTTTGGTAACACCTAGATGATAGCAATTGCTATCAGGAAGCTATTTTCTCCATGTGAATGATCACTAGGTCCTATAAATGCCATATAAGTTGTATGCAAACATGAGCAAGTTTGATTCATACCATTTCAGAGGTTACCAATTTAAATATAAGGTACTTATTCTTTTCTTTTTGATGAACATTACAAATAAACATAATTTCTGCAAAAAATATATGATATATGTCCAGTTTATTGTGAAACTCTGAAAGTGAAACCTAGAGTTAATCCCAAAGTTAACTCTAGATTCGAATATAAAAGTAAAACATGTTTCCAAGTTATGAAATCATCTACTCTCAAGTGGGTAAAATCCACTCTCTAAGTGGTAATACCACGTACTTTGGTATCAAGCCCAAGCAGGAAATGTGCTGAGGTTTCCTTCTTTTTCTTGCCTATAATCAATACTCAGTGTTCCAAAATGTCTATTATAGCCTGGTTTATCCATGACCACTGCGGAGTGTACAGTGAGGAAACTCACCAGGTCTCAGAGAAGGCTACCTGTATTCTACGCTGACCTTCTTTCCCCAGACTAACAGCAGAACTTTTCGAGGCACAGACTTCAATATCACTCCCCAGAGTTCTTCATCCTCTGCTAGAATAAAATCATATTTGACCCCAAACACTTTGAGCTAAGTTTCCCATCCACTTCTCCTTTGAACCACTTGTTAGAGTGAAGTGCAAGGCCTTGTTCTTTACCCTCTGGCGATCCTAAATGACTGAAGCTGTCATTGCAACTTCACCTCAATGTTTGAACACATTACAGCTTCTCTGCTTAGAATACTCTCTTGATCCCTCATTGCTAGTTCACTTGCAACTTGTCCGAAAGGACTGATATCAAATATTTACTTTCTCCTGGAAGCCTTCTTGATTTCCCAGGAGAGAAGTAAATATGTTTTTTTTTATTTTTTTATTTTGTAGGCACCTCCATTATATTCTTAGATTGTAATTGCTTGCAAGTCTATTATTCAACTAAACCAGAAATTCCTAAAATGCAAAACAACACAAAGTCAAGGATTTTTTTCAGTCTCGGCAGGCATACAGTACTGAGTACAAAGCTAGGCAAATAATAAGCACTTATTAAAGATTAATGGAAGAGACAAATGCTAAATGTACCTACTGGGTATCTTCATAAATTAGAGCTATTGCTTAATGCTATGAAACATTTTTCAAACTATGTGCAAAAGAGTCTGTAAAATTCTACGCAAAAAAAAGCAGAGATATCGCACAGCAGGTTGGATTCTTGCTCTACATGGGGCTGACCTGGGGCTGACTCCCAGTACCCCATAAGTCCCCTGAACCCACTAGGAGTGATCCGTGAGTGGAGAGCCAGAGTAAGTAATGAGCACCATCAAAGGAGGCCAATAAATAAATAAATAAACAAAAGATTAACTTCCCAATAGTTCAACCTACTGGGAAGAATAAATTTTTCCAGAATAAAATACATTTGAATCTGATACTCTCCAACATAATCTGATATTCTTTTATATGATGCACACAGCTGTGCTTACCAAGAACAGGTCCTAAGAATATAACTGTTTTATTACATCAGAAAATATTCGACTGTGGTCTCCACTCCAAGAAAGGTGCCGTGTGCAAAAGTCACAATGTTCTTTAAAGCAGCCTGAATCCAGACAGAGGATAATGTGGAGTGGCCAGGGGAAGGACGCCTGAAAGGCCTCTATCATCTGCTATGCAAGACCATAAGGGGGTTCTTTGAACATAGCAACAACAGGAGGTGTGATATTGATCGCAGCTAAATTTAATTGGAAAATAAATAATGAGACCTTCACTTTCCTAATTTTTCATGAAGAAACACAGCATGGATTCACTGCACAACACAATCCTTTAAGGAATCCTACCAACTTGAAATCAAGACCATTTCTCTCGAATATAAGTCCCTGCATGCAAATACTATAACTATATGTTTTTGTTGGGTTTGGGGTGCTTAAATGGGGTACTAAATATTTTCTAATATTTGGGTATTAAATCTTTTCTAATTTTCTAATATGAACCTTTTCCCCTCAACTAGAAATGTGTGGTGATTTTTTCTATAATTTAACTATTTCCATCATTTGGAATCATATAGTGACTTCCACTATAATCCTGTGTTATTGAACTATGCACATATTTATAATAGTATTTTCTTACTGACATAAATTGATAGCTAAATTTTATATTAACATGTATGCCTTTATTTAGTCAGAATTTGGATTCAGTGAATGCAGTTTTTAAAAGGTACAATTTAAAACTTAAATTAAAAAAACTTTAAAATAAAATTTTGTAACACTATAAAAATTAAAATTTTGTTATGTTTCTGCTTTAAAATAAAAAGAGTATGAGGTACAGTTGGAATACATGAGAAGTAGTTTTGATTTTTAAAATCTAAACTTTACAGATAAGCTGCAAACCAAACTCTTTAATAACATAATCACCAGAAACCACCAGAAATATACAGAGTCATTATTTCTCAGCCTTTCTTCAACTACTGAATCTGTGGTGAATACTGGGCCACAGGACGAAGACTTTGTACGCACAGTACAAAAAGAAGTAGAACATCATGGGCAATGAAAGGAGCAAATCAGATCATTTATTTTCATTCTTAATTTTAACTTTCGATTTCAGTGAGGGTTTTTTCCCTCATTGAAATGGATGCATACTAGAAATGGATGCATATTATCTGTATGTGGAAACCTTGGTTTAAAAAATTAGCTTTCAACCTAGAGATTAATTCCTTTCAATTATCAGACAACTAAATCATTCTTCAATGATCCTGTCAATTAATGCCATCCCTTCTAATAAGGAAAAATTGTTCAAAACTAATGTGTGGGGTAGAAAAAAAATCAAAGTAATCAATTCCTGTCAGCACAAAGCAGGAGTGAGAAGCGTTGTTTTCACAAAGATGTATTAAGAGAATATGAAAATAAATTTCAAAATTATGTACCGGACCATACTGCCAGCCAAGTTCAATTTTATTCATAACCCAGAGTTCATGGATATTCTCTGCCAGTCTTTCTCTTATCCTCTCAAGGTGAGGAGGCAACACGATCTAAAATTTAAAAAGAAAGAATAAACAAGGGGGGGACACCGTAAATATATGTAAAAACAGCAATACTAATTTTCCTTTCTGTAAAATGAATAAAACTATCTCTTAAACTATTAAGATGTAATGAGAGATGTGGGTTTCTAATTATCTAGCATAACAGTTGTAAAACTATAACTAGGGACATGCTGTAGTTAAACTTTTTGGATCTTTCTTTGGGGGAGGACATGTTGGGTTGGCAAGTAAATTTATTAATAAAGTTTAGGAACAAAACAGTGTTAGTGGGGGAAGCAACAATTAAGAAGGATGTCTGAGTGGACATGAGTAAATATAACACAGTTGTGTATTATTTTAAAATATAAATCATCCCCCAAATTCTTGTGCCAACCTGATCAGTATGCACAGACCATAAGGAAGGCAATTCAGTGTCCAGAGGATAATCCAGTGTCTCTCTGAATTCCTAATATAACTTTGCTCTGTTTCTTTCCCCCACACACTTTCTTTCAACACTGTGATTAACAAAGTTGTTCATGATGATTCGTTACAGGCACTCAAAATTCCAATCCCAACCCTACCACCACTGTCACTCTCCCTCCACCACTGTCTCCATTTTCCTCACCACCCTTCAAGCCTGCCCTTGCAGCAGGCCCACAAAAATCTATTTGATATTGCTTGTCACTAATAAACGACTAACAGAATAATCAAGAAATATTTCCTTAGAAGAAAATTTATAAAAACTGTTATGTCTCACCAGGGAGACATTAAGTCCTTGTCTGAGGATTTACTAATCTGTTGTTGCAAGTTAAGCCTTCTGTATTAATACTTTTTGTTAGTCAATATTGTTTGGATTCTGCATTACATCCCATGCAATCTGGTGTGCTGCTACTGGGTGACAATATTGTGGAGTTTGGAGATATCACGCAGCCATAAATGTGGCAGTACACTCAGAAAAAACAGAATATTTACCTATGCCCACGTCCCACCACCACCACCAGGTAACTTCACCTACCAGCTTTTTTTCTGGGAACTCATAAAAACATCTCAAAAGAGATCAACTAGTCACCAACATTTCTCTGTTGCTTTTATGAAATAAATGTCCAAGGAAAATGTATTTCCATGATCCCATTAAAAAGAGGAAGTTCACTTAACCTCTTCATAGAAAACTGAAAAATGGTTTTCAAAGTGAGTGGCTGTTGTTTTTTTTTTAATGTCTGAGGATATACTCTCTTGTTACCTCACATTTAGCCTCACACCAAAGCAAGCAAGCTAATGTGTATGGCCCACTGCTGGAGGCAAACTTTCTTCTGGAGTGTGCCCCATTGCTTTATTTCCAAAAACAGTGGTGGTTATCTAGCAGGGTCTCAGAAAATCCTAAATTTCTTACCACTGCATCATCCAATTGTGCTTGTCAGTCTATTTTTATTCTTCTAATTTTGTTTACTGCTGAAATTTGGTAAAGCTAGATATCCCAACACCTTGCAAGGACTGTGAACAAAGCTTATTTATGTTACTATGAAGACACAGAAAGTTAGCATGGAGAAAAAAAAAGATATTTGATTCAAAAGGTAAAACAAGTTTTCACTAAACAATTGAAGCTTCTGAGGCCTTCTATTAATTCAACTTCAGATGTGAGAAGCAAACCCCTTGCTCTTCTAAAAAACTAATAAACGAGCAACAGGACCAGCCTTACTGAAGCAACTTCACCACCTAAAGGAAGCAATGTTGAATTCATTTTCTGCGTCAGAATATTTTTTCTTTTACGGAACTGAGAGGCAAAAATAATGGCTAACATTGGGAGTCAGTGTTATGCTAGGTGTTATGCTAAAGTGTTCATTATTAACTATGACAAACGTTGCACTGCAATCCACACGTTCTCAAGTTTCCAAAACGGGCATTAGATACACACTAAAGCACTGAGCCTCCAGCCCATAATTTTGATCTCTACCCAAGAAAAAGGGCGACTGAATTACTCAAAAAAAGTGTCAATGTATCAAAATGGGGAAAGAAATGTATAACTAAGTCTACATAAAAAAAATTCTAAGGGTCTGAAAGATAATACAGGGGGTACAACATTTGCCATGCACATGGCCAACCTGTGTTCAATCTCTGGCACCCCATTGGGTTCCTTGAACACTGCCAGAAATAATCCCTGAATGCAGATCCAGGAGTAACCCCTGACCACTGCGAGATATGGCCCTCAAACCAATAATCACTGTCACTGTCATCCCGTTGCTCATCAATTTGCTCGAGTAGGCACCAGTAACGTCTCCATTGTGAGACTCGTTGTCACTGTTTTTGGCATATTGAATACACCATGGGTAGTTTGCCAGGCTCTGCCGTGCGGGCGAGATACTCTCAGTAGCTTGCCGGCTCTCCAAACCAATAATAAATAAATAAAAAGTATTCTAAGTGAACATGTATAACCTACGTTTGGGATCAATTAGTGCATGATAGAATCAATATGGTGACTTAAGACTCCCCTTAAAACAACAGCAGTAACAAAAAAACAGGATAGAATAGAAAACAGATGAATGAACCTGGTAAGAGTCAACATTATTTTACAAAACATGCTCCCCTATGCCTATCAATTGCACCACTACGAAGTGCACTTGTGTCAGGGCTAGTGAGAAGAGTTTGAAAGGCATTGTCTAGAACAGCAATACAAACGGTCGCCAACTGAGTTCATTGAGTACCTGGCTGGTGTCCACAGGGACTGGCGTAAAGGCAGCTTGCGTCAGGGGCACCGTAGGGCCCAGGAGGTCCCGTGTATACGTTCTTTCTTGCTTGTACTCTCGACTGTGCTCCACTTTCAACTTTTCTTTTGGCAGAACAGCTTCATAACATGGTGCATAACCAGGCGGAGGAAGGAATTTAAATTCCCCATGTCTTCCTCCAAGTAGAAAGCGTACCCTAAAAGTGATGCTGGGGGTGAGTTTCATCTCTGGGTACGTATAAGTTTCCCATCAATCAAACACAAAGTAGGAATTATAAATAGCAAACTAATGTCATTAGAAGCCATATTTAACCCCTCTGAGGTACTATCATAATGCCTGCACCTTTGAGCCTAAGGGTTTATAATCCAAAAAGGTAAAAGCTAATTAAACTGTGTTAATAAATCAATGAAGAGTTATTATTCACTAAAGAATTAGCAAGAGTACACGTGACCTGTTATGTGAATAAAGCACTTGACCATTTAAGTGTTCAAATAATCCGCAAAGAAAAATTTAAATGATCTACCTACTGACATTAAATTATAGATCAAGACAAAGTATAATTAATAGAAAAAAATCACTTTTTAGTGCCCCAATTTCCCCCCAAATTTCCTTAAAGTAGATATAAATGGCACTTTCATTTGATAAAGTTTATCTTTTACTCTTAGCAATAACGAAAATATTGGCATACTATTTTATACATGACAGTTATTTAATTAAATTTTTTATCTAAGTTCCACTGAACATAACTTTCTCTTTTTTTAGGGGGGGCTTGGGGCCACACCCATCGGTACTCAGACATTATTTCAGGCCTGCCTCAGGAATTACTCCTGGTGGTGCTAGGGGGACCATATGGAATGCTGTGGATTGAACAGGGTCGGTCACATTCCAACCCTGATGCAAGCTCCTTCCCTGATGCACTATTTCTTTAGCCTGAATATAACTTTTTGAAACAAAACTAACTGATAGAATTTTTTTTTGGATTCTGAACTTAGAAAAGTAAATTCAAATTTTATTGGCCTTATAATTTGTTTTTAGACCTTATAGTTCCTTTTTAATTATTATTTGTATTTAATTCTAGAACAATAAAATAAATAAGTGAAAATCATAAAGCAAACTCAGAGGTGGCACAAAAAACAAAAAGTATTCCAGAAACTTGTAGAACAAGTTTTTGTACAGTTTCACCCCAATGGGGGAAAAGGGACTCTTGCAAGCAAGGTCTTAACCCCTGTACTATCTGTCCAGGTTCAAATCACTGTTTATATCACTCCAAAGAAATTTCTGTCATTTATATCACTCCATTGAAATTTCTCTTTCAGATCTGGAGAGACAATAGAGTAGCAAATGCATTTTATTAAACACAAATTTAAAGAATCAGGATTTGCAAAGTTTTCGAGAGTTGAGTTATACATCCAATAGCCTAGCACCAATCCCACCGCAGCCAACCTGCGGTGTTCCCAAATATCCCACCTCGCCTGCCCACCACCCTCGACAGGCACACTTTAAAGTTTTGCTGGATCTCATGTTTTCAGTGTTGTGGACTCTGTGGTTTGGTGATAAGAAGGTGCTTTTACTGCTTGTGGGAGACCAAGTTCAATCCCTAGCAGTGCATATGAGCACCAGTGGGCATGACTCTGAGCACAGAGCTAGAAGGAAGCCCTAAGCTCAAAGGTAAGGCCAGCCTCCACTGCCCAATAAATAATCTCAAATAAATAAATACATGAATAAACCTTTTCTTAAAAAAAAAAACACCTTCTATTTTCTCCTGGCTCTCTGTCTCTGTCTCACTGTCCTCTGTCTCTGTCTCTATCTCTGTCTGTCTGTCTGTCTCTCTCCACATATATATGTATGTATGTATGTTTCTCTTTTAATGGTGAGTAGAGAGGCCAGGGATATAGTTCAATGGCACAATGTTGCACATGGCATGTATGGTATGATCCCAGCCGCATTGAGCCTTCAGGAGTACGCCCTGAATACTGCCAGGTGATGCCCACCTCTACCTCACCACACTAACAAAAGAAACCATATGTAATGTTGACTGAAGGAAATTAACAAGTGTGACAGACAGAGGGCAATACAGAAATGGAGGCATCTCAACCAAATCAACAGCAGCAAATTATGACTTTCTGCAGGAACTAGGGGCTTAGTGGGGGAAGAGGGAAATTATGAGGAAAATGAAAATTAATAAATAGCAAATAAAAGAAAACAAAAGCTGTTTTGAAAGCAATTATTTCTCCTTATAATTTTTAAAGTAAATTTAAAGGAACATGGTGTGAGGAAAAAATTAGTAAACTGCATATATTTAAATGATAGTTAAATAACAGATTATGCTGACAAGGCATTCAGTTTCAATATCTCCCTCCTTGGGTGTTTCACCTCCTTCTTCAAGGAACAGGCAACATGTTTTTTCCAGGAGTGAGAAGGAAGGAGAAAGGAAGCAGGATAAAGAGTCTTTGGTGAAAGCATGAAAAGTGAAAGGAACAGCAAAACAACAGAGAAATACTAACTTTATTCCTGCAGAGAAACTCACAACAGGAAAGAAGAGGCCATCAATGTTGAAATTCTCAAACATTCCTTGAACAGGCTGTCCATTAATTCGGAATGAAATACTAGGGGCACTTAGATCTAAACAGCAGCTGATGACGTCATCCGTTCTTAACAGATGCTGGTTTGGTGAACTTACAGTACGAGCAATACAACCTATGGGGCAAACATTAAGGAAGAAAATGCATTTTTTAAAAAAAATATCAGGACATCATCTTCACAATTAAAGCAAAAGATGTGAATAGCTGGTGATAAATCAATGCACGATGACAATGTATAATACAATAGAAAACCATAATAATGATTTTTAATGTCACATTTCAGGAATTATACATTATCTCAGAACTAATAAGAGAAAGATATGAGAAGAAAATATCCAGAGTTCAAGTGGCTACTTTACCACCTACTATTTGTTTGACCATCAGCAAATTACTTACCCTCTCTCATTCTTGATTTCCTGTAAACTAAATGTCATTGCCTTGTGGAGTTTTTATGATTAAATTAATGGCTGATAAGAACAGACTCAGACATAGCAGTATTTCATGTCAGTCCCCTTTGCAAATAGAAAATCCTTCTTATTTAAAAAATAAAAAATACATAAGAAAATAATTCCTGTTATATTTGTCAGAGGAAAATTATATGCCAATTGGTTTGCTGTTGTTTTGCAATTGTTTTTAAAGATCTAGTTCAGCTTCTGAAGTATAGAATTTGAGGCATAAAAATGACATTTGATAAATGTATTTTTAACCAGTTATTTATGCTTTATTTCTGGTATGTATATACTACTTTCATGTGTGTAATTCTTAGCTTTACAAGTATGTAGTCCATTTACTTATAATTTATATGTTCCATAAGAATCTCTTCTTCTGGGGGGGGACCCACACTTGGTGGTGCTAGGGATTCGTTCTTGGTGGTGCTTAGAGGATCATGCTGTGTGGGGGTTATGTCCAGGTCTCCTACATGCAAAGCATGCACTCCAGTCCTCTGAACTACCTCCTGGACTAGATTTGAACTTTTTATTTATTTATTAGTTGTTTTTAATGTATTTAAGATTGTATTTTAAATGTACTTTTATTGCTATTTATTCAGCCACTGATTAAACTGACTGAAACTGGCATGAACTCCACATTACTTTTTTTAAAAAAATTTTTTATTAAATATCTAAGAGTTAGACCATTCCATTGCATAGCTGTTCGTGATTGGGTTTCGATGATACAATTACCCACCCCTCCACCAGTGTACATTTCCCTCCACCAATGTCCCCCATTTTCCTTCCAACACCCCCGTTACCCCATCCTGTCTCTATGGCAGGCATTTCCTTCCTCCCCCTGACCCTTGCATTATAGTTTGCAATGCAGGTACTTGGAGGTCATCACTTTTGTTCAGGGTGTTCAGTATTTTTATTCGGAAGGTAAAGCTGGACTGCCTTTTTTAACTGGGTGGCAGCTTTGGGGTGTGTATGTAACTGTTGAGGCTTCTAGAAGTGCAGGGAAGTGGGGGGAGGTAGCCCATCCCAACCCCAAGAAAGCCTGGAGACTACAGTCACAAAAGCTGCATGTCTGAGTTTTCAACAAGTTATAACTCGGTGAGGTCCGTCCTGAGATGGTGTAGTCCATCTCAGGGCATGGTGGAAACTTTGAACTGTGGAAGCAAGTGGCTGCCAGGAACTCTGCTTGGATGTGCACAAGGCTGACCTGCCCCCGGCTGACCTGCCCCCCTTCGATTTAAACTGGTCTCTTCATTCTTACATGGTTAACTGAGGCTTTTGATCTCTTTTGGCATTTGTTTATGAGTTTCTGAAACAAGGTTGATAAATAAGCTTACATAGCTGAACTGGAGGTAGTTTGTGGGTGTGGCTCCCATATAACTAACTTTTGGTCATTTAATTTCTTGGGAAACTTGGTCCCGAGTTGTAGGGGTCTGGTCAGAAGTACAGTGGCAGTTTGGGGTACCAGGAAGCCTGGAGGCACCATCAGGCTGCTGATGCACTCACCCCGTGAATACTGGTGGGCCTACTGCAGCACCATACCCGCATGTGAACTTTGTAAATCAGTTATATAGTATTCTGTGATTTCATTTATTTATTTATTCGCAGTCACGGAAGAACCTGGCAAGCTCCGCATGGTGTATTTGATATGCCAAATACAGTAACAACAACAGGTCTCATTCCCCTGACCCTGAAAGAGCCTCCACTTGTTGCAAAAGATGAGTAAAGAGAGGCTGCTAAAATCTCAGGGCTGGGACAAATGGAGACGTTACTGGTGCCCGTTCAAGCAAATCAATGAACAATGGGATGGCATTGATACAGTGATATTTATGCTTTGGTTTTGCGGCCACACCCGGCAGTGCTCAGGACTTACTGCTGGCTCTGCACTCAGGGATCACTCCTTTCAGGCACAGGGGACCATAGTGAGAGCCGGGGATCAAACTTGGGTCAGTCCCATGCTAGGCAACCACCATACTTGCAGTACTAACTCTCCAGTATATTTTTTAATAAATTTTATTTGTTGCTCTGGTCAACTCTGGCCTAAATACATTCTGATTGAACCAGAATTCCTTTGCTAGGTAGTCCTATGAGGACACTGGAAGATAAGAAAATAAGGTTCTCCCAGACATTCATACTCACAAACAAAAATTACCATTTTGAGCAAAGACAAAAAAATTAAACCTTAGGATACAGGCGTTGCCTTTGTATAATACCTTCAAAAATATATATATATATATATCCAGCAATTCAAGATTTTCACAAACCACTGTGAGCCTAAATGCCAAGCTTGGAGCAGATCTACTTTTAAAAGTGTGAACATTATTACCAATATCTAAATATGCAAGTAATAATCTCACTACCAAGTACTTCTATATTCTCTAAATAAAAATAAATGATATAAAGGTAATGCAGTCATATAAAGGTAATAAAGTAAAGCTAAATCCTGTTTTGTCAGGATTAAAAGCTGATAAAATATTATTTCACTGATAACATAATATAAATGTATTATTTTATCTTAGAGTTTGCATTAATAAGATTAGAGACTAAGCAAGAGTCTACGCAATAAACTGTTTGTATAAACACTGAAACAAATAGGTAAGATAAATACATTCAGTAGTGAACAACTGCAAGTCCAGTTTTCACAGCCCTCAAATTGATGGAGCCATTTAGAAACATTTTCAGATAAGAACATATTTAACCCATTTGGGAGTTAGTTACATTATTGTTCTTTGCATAGCCAGAAAGGAAGATGGCTCTTCATTCTGATTTACAAGTTCTAAATTATAAATTTGCACCCAAATCTCCTACGCTGTTCATTGAGATCCTTCCATACTTCTATATTTAAATTCTCCAAAAGGAAATTCATCATATTTTTTCCCCTTTTTTTTTCTTATACACACATTGAGTGTGGTAAATGCACAAAGAAGGAAGGCAATTATATAGAAAATTTAAATTGAAAAGAATAAATAAAGACATTGCTCAAAAGTTTGGTTTCAAAGAACATTTCTACTGCAACACACTAAATGGGAAAAAATGTGCTCTCACCAAAAACTCGATCCTTAGTCTTTTCAATTCAATTTTAACAACATGTAAAAAGAAAAGGGGCATATTTCCAAGATGATCTGAATTACTATAAATTTGACCTTCAGAAGTAAATCAGAAGTCAATGTGTTTACATTTGATTTTGTAGATCTAAAATTAGCAAACCATTTACTAGATTCCAGTGACTTGGGATGACATACCTTTCAATTCCATCTATACTAAAGCACATATTTTCCAGCATTGAAGTCATTTTTGTGGCTTATTTGCGAACCAAAATACCACTTCTAAATACACTGTTCATAAGCAATATAGTCCTTTGGTAAGATACTACAATTTTAAACATTTTCTTTTTTCCCTATGAAATTTTGTTCTTTACATTTTTACTCATCAGTTTTCAATGACAAATTTCTGGATAATGAAGGAATGCTTTTAAAATAAGAAATCACAAGAAGACATTCAACCTAAGAAGTACCAAGAACTCTCATGAGAACAGAACATGGACAAAAAGATTTCCTTCAAACATTTTTTGATCATTACTTTAAAAGAAAGTTATTTATAACAAGCAATATAAAATAAATTACTGAGGGACTACTATGCTGCTAGACTTAAAGGGTGGTTGGAAAAACTGGAGATAATGGTGATGGGAATGAGCAATGTTGGTGGGATTGGCGTTGGTATATTGAATGTCTGTAACAAATCACCATGAACAACTTTGTAAACCAGAGCATTTATATAAAGTATAAAGGAATATAAAAATAATTTTAAAAAAAGATTTCCTTCAGGTATGTTGTTAAGAAAATTCATAGCCCTTACCTGACCAAAGATGAAGACCATCAAATCCATATGAAAAGAGATCATCTCCAACACCATTTCCACCCCATTCCTCACCGCCGCCAGGGTATGGAGAATAACCTTCAGTGGAAGCCCAGCCCACTCGCAGATGAGTTGCTTCTGCTGTCACAAATGGCTGTGTATGGTCCACCATCAACTCATAGTACCATTTCTTATACTGAGCAGAACCTTCACTGACGCCCAGAAAAATATTGGGTCTCATGCTTTAAAGAGATAAAGATATCACATGAGAACATCCAGAAAAATTTTTCAGAGTTTTATTTGCATCTCACTATTTTAAACATGAGTCCTTCCCTCATACGTGGCAAATCGAGGGTGTTTCCTCTTATACCAAAAAACTATTAAAAAGAATCAAAGATAACATGTAATGACAGCGAGTATCACTCTTACCATTCAGTGAATGGTGTTCGCTTCTTTTATTACTTGTATCACTAGATACAGGTATCACTAGAATATCAGTATCAGTAGTCTAATACTATTTTTTTCTCAGTTTGTCTACAGCATATTTTACACTGTTTACTATATTGAGGATGAAACAGTATAAGGGAATTTAAAACTAGTGGTATTATTAATCTGGGATGCACAATAAGTATTTTAAACTAAGTTTTGAGTCATGATGAATTAGCAGCAAATCAAGTTAGTGAAGGAAATACAGTGGATAATTTGCTTTGTTATTCACCTTACCTTGCTGTGAACAGAATTTCCAGTTACGCATATGTAAATACACTCTATAGGGAGAGTTATGCTCTATATTATATTATAGTTGTAGTTATAAATATAGTTAGATTCTATATTAAACCAAAGGTCTCAGGAATTTCTACTCATTAATTGCAACTGAAGGGAGTTTCCCAAGCAATCCTGCTTAAAAACAATGCATAAATATATAGAAATTCCTTACATTTTTGTTAAACAGATTCAAGTATTGAGTGTTTCCTAGATAACTGGTACATGTAGTGCATAAAAGTCATTATGCTTGCACTTAACAATGTCTTAATTATAGGTTGTATTTATTATAGTCACCATTGTTGTTTATTAAAAGGAAGATAGCATGACACAATGTAAGTTGCATTTTTGTACATTTATAGTCCTAATGTGCTTGAGCAAATCGATGAACAACAGGACGACAGTGCATAGTCCTAGTACTTTAATTTATATAATGTGAATAATTGTCGTACCTGGTAAAAAAATATATATATATAATGTCTGAAAAGCATTTAGTAGAGCAGTTAGGACACAATACTCAGTGAATATATGATCTCTTAGAAGGCAGAGCCAATTGAAAATATTTTAGAACTTCTTGTGAATCTATAAATAATATCCTTTGATATCAGATATGAATATTTTGATCCTAACTTATTTTTATTATAAAGTCAGGGCATTTAAAAGATGATACTAAAGAATGTAGTGTTTTTATATTTTTAAGAAGGCATAACATGTAATTATATACAACTATATGACTGTACAATTGTCACTCGCTCCTAAAAATGTGAAAGATATCCTAAGTGCATATGAATGTGAACAAAACTTCAAATGTAATTATTTGTGATAAATATATATTTTTCTCAATTCATCTATTATTATGTCAACTTTCAGTAGAAAATCCTTATACTGCTCAATAGAAAAATAAATAAAAGCTATTTAAAGAATTATTTAATAATGTAAAAATGCTTTTTTAGTTTATGATACTATCCAGAGTGTATGATCATAATTATATATTAGTACCAGCAAAATTGTGACTCTAGATGTTCTCATCAACTTATCAACTGTTATTTTACCTCTGCTACTAGAATTCACAACCTATGAAGTAATGCATTTTATTTGGGTGTTTAAAGTATGTAATTCAGGAATTGTTGACATTGGGTTAATCCCTTTTTTTCTAGTTGTGTTTTATGAAGCAAAACAATCTCATATGTCAGCACAAAAATAAAATAACAAAATGGGGCTGTTTTCAAGTATTTTATAAAATGCAATGTTTTCCTTAAACTACATTAAGAAATAGGACCTCCCATATATCTATCAGCTCAGGCATTTGAGGAATGATAGAACGGACATAAAAGATGGTAACAAAACAGTCCATAAAATGTCTTAGCTCCAGAGTTTAAATCAAATCCCTTTGTTATGCTGCCAGTTCTGTGTCTTTGTCTATCTCAGTCTACCTGCTGACGTGATTCACAAGGCGAGTCTGCAGTAACAGATCTCTTCCGGGCAGGAGATTGTCACAGATGAGATGCTGGTTAGAACGGACCGCCACTCCATGGCAAACGCAGAGGGAGCACAGCACGTCTAGAACCTGGGAAGGGAAACTCCGTGTCAAATTTTCAAGTACTTTGAGTAAGTTTCACAAAGACTAAAACAGACCCTCCTTTTACTTCTGACGGAGTCATTTCAATATAAAAGCAGAACGTTCACTTATTTCATCACTTTCCTTCCCGCACAAATTGAAAAATGCCCATTCTCTCATTGACATTATCAATACACACCAAATCATATTGCCTGAACGTAACTTAGCAATGAAAACTTTAGTAAAAAAAAAAAAAAAAAACTGACACTCCATTTTCTGATTATTATCAATGCATATTTAATTTTTTCTAATCTTAGTTTTTTTTGGTATTTTTTTCTAATCTTAGTTTTAAAACATCTTTAAAGATTCCAGAATTTATTTGTGATAATAAAAATGTCTGGCTTACCTTATGATTTCTTCCATGCTTGTCTAAAAGTGAAATAATGGATTTAATATGTCCTTCTTTAATAATATTTAGAGCTTCTGGGCTTTCTACTAATACACAGTGTAAAACTTCAAGAATACCTAAAGATGAAAAAAGAAAGGGAGGAAGCTGAAATTCCATCTACAATAATAGGTGAGGAAAAGGCAAAATGGTACAGTGATCCACTGTGGAAGGTATGAAAGAAGGTAAAGTACATTCCAGATCAAGTTTCTGGCCATTTCCTAAACAAGGAAAGTATAAACCTGAGAGAATTCTTCCCCAGAGCACTCACATTCCATTACTAAGTACAGGTGAGTGGGGAGAGGAACAGGGCAGGTAAGATGGGAACAATTTAGGAACCTTCCTGATATAAAAAATCTAATCCTACATGAATGCATCCTACACCATGAAGATTGTTACATTCTCTTTGAGACTTATAGTAGAAAAGGTCTCTTATTTTGTAAAATTCAAGACATCTAAAATTATTATGAAATATTATAAATATAACACTGTATCACTGTCATCCCATTGCTCATTGATTTACTTGAGTGAGCACCAGTAACATCTCCATTGTGAGACTTGTTGTTACTGTTTTTGGCATATCAAATATGCCATGGGTAGCTTGCCAGGCTCTATTTTGCAGGCAGGATACTCTTGTAGCTTGCTGGGCTCTCTGAGAGGGATGGAAGAATCAAACTCGGGTTGGCTGTGTGCAAAGCAAATGCCCTACCTGCTGTGCTATCGATAAGTCCATTATAAATATATTATTACCAAAACTGATTTTAAGAAGACTAATTTAAAATACTGAATTTTGAGGTATTAACCAGCAGAGATGAAATAATTTAGTTGATCCTTGAACTATGTGAGGATTATGGGCTACAAACCCCTTTACAGTCTAAGATATACCTATAATTCCCTTTCGCCCCCATTTTTTTTATTCAAGTAACATTGATTTAGTATTTTATGTTTCGTAAATACTTTTTTTACACTTCTTCGAAGGAAAGTTATCACACAACACCCACCACTGAAAAACAGATATCCCTACACTTCTATAATGCTCTACCTACATTCTTTACTCCCCCACGCCTTCCCTCATGTCAGTCTTGGTTCTGAGGTCCAGATACAATAATTTGTTTGGTTCCAATCCCATAACTTTGTTTCTTTAAAACTGACACATAGTGATATCATTTAGTATTTACTGTTCTCCTTCTGACTTAATTTACTTACTATAAAACCCTCAATCTCCTATACCTCCCTAATATCAAAAGCAAACAAAAACACCACTAACAAAGAAAACTATAGACCAATATCCCTGATGAACATGGATGTGAAGATCCTCAACAAAATATTAGCAAATAGAATCCAACAACTCATCAAAAAGATTATACACTACAATCAAGTGGGATTCATCCTGGGGATGGAAGGATGGTTTAACATTCGAAAATAAATCAACATAATCCACCATATCAAAAAGATAAAAACCATGTGATCATATCAATAGATGCAGAGGATGCATTTGACAAGATCCAGCACGCGTTTATGATGAAAACACTCGCCAAAATGGGTTTTGAAGGAACTTTCCTCAAAATAGTCAAAGCCATCTACCACAAAACTATCTCAAGCTTTATCCTCAATGGGGAAAAACTAAAGGCCTTCCCACTAAGATCAGGGACAAGACAAAGTTGCCCACTCTCACCACTTCTGTTCAATATAGTACTGGAAGTACTTGCAATAGCAGTTAGGCAAGAAAAATATATTAAGGGCATCCAGATAGGAAAGGAAGAAATCAAGCTCTCACTCTTCACTGATGATATGATACTATATCAAGAAAACCCTAAATCCTCTACCAAGAAACTCCTAGAAACAATAGACTTGTACAGTAAAGTTGCAGGCTATAAAATCAATATGGAAAGTCCATGGCTTTCCTATACGCAAATAGTGAGACAGAGGAAAGTGACATGAAAAAAGCAATCCCATTCACAATAATGCCACAGAAAATCAAGTACCACAGAATCAGCTTAAGTAAGGAGGTAAAAGACCCATACAAAGAAAACTACAAAACGTTACTCCAACAAATAAAAGAGGTCATGAGGAAATGGAAACATATCCCCTGCTCATATACTGGGAGAATTAACATTGTCAAAATGGCAATACTCCCCAAAGCATTATACAGATTCAATGTGATCCCTACAAGGATACCCATGATATTCTTCAAAGAAATAGATCAAATAGTCCTGAAACTCATTTGAAATGACAACCCCCCACGAATATCTAAAGCAATTCTTGGGAAAAAGAAGATGGGAGGCATCACCCTCCCCAACTTCAAACTCAACTACAAAGCAGTAACAGTTAAAACAGCATGGTACTGGTACAAAAGCACAGCAGCAGACCAATGGAACAGGATGGAATATCCTTACACACAACCCCAAATGTATGAACATATAATCTTTGGTAAGGGAGCAAGAAATGTGAAGTGGAGCAAGGGAAGCCTCTTAAACAAATGGTGCTGGCATAACTGGACAACCACATGCAAAATAATGGGCTTAGACCTCAACCTAACACCATGAACAAAAGTTAGATCAAAATGGATTAAAGACCTCAACATCAGACCAAAATCCATTAGGTACATTGAAGACAAGGTCGACAAAACTCTCCACGATATTGAAGCTATTGACGTGGTTTTATTATAACCACTGCATTCAATTCAACAAATTCAGAATGAGAATGGATTTTTTTGTCTGGATTTTTTTCTAAGTAATTGCCTAAGTTCATCCACCTCATCATTAATAAGTAAATGACACACCAAAAAGCAAAATAGTCACTCTCCATTAAGAACTTTTATAAAATAATGCCATGAACAGATTCTTTAGTAATTAATGTTTCTGGACATTCTTTGATAACAAAAAATAAATTTTAAAAAGAGAAATGTTGTAAGGTTTCTAGAATTTTCATTGCACAATACAGTAGTCAGCTTTATGGTAATTATGGCAAAAAAAACTATGATTAAAAAAGCTAAAGGTATCTTCAAAGATGACACACCACTGAGCATCCAAATGGAAACAGAGATAAACAAATGGGATTATATTAAACTAAGAAGCTTCTGCATTTCAAGATATATAGTAACCAAAATAGAAAGACAATCTACAGAATGGGAAAGGATATTCACCCAATATCCATCTGATAAGGGTTTGATATCAATGGTATATAAGGCACTCGTTGAACTCTACAAGAAGAAAACATCCAACCCCATCAGAAAATGGGGCGATGAAATGAACAGAAACTTTCCTAAGGAAGATATCCGAATGGCCAAAAGGCACATGAAAAAATGCTCCTCATCACTAGTCATCAGGGAGATGCAGATCAAAACAACAATAAGCTATCACTCACACCACAGAGACTGGCACACATCCAAAAGAACAAAAGCAACCGGTGTTGGCGTGGATGTGGGGAGAAAGGGACTCTCCTACACTGCTCGTGGGAATGCTGACTGATTAAGCCCTTTAGGAAAACAGTATGGACGCATCTCAAAAAATTAGAAATTGAGATTCCATTTGACCCAGCACTACAACTTCTGGGAATATATCTCAGAGAGGCAAAAAAAAGTATAGTCGAAATGACATCTGCATTTGTATGTTATTGCAGCACTGTTTATAACAGCAAGAATCTGGAAAAAACTCGAATGCCCGAGAAAAGATGACTTGTTAAATAAACTTTGGTACATCTACACAATGAAATACTATGCAGTGGTTAGAAAAGATGAAGTTATGAAATTTGCATACAAATGGATCAACAGGGAAAGGATCATGCTAAGTGAAATGAGTCAGAAAGAGAGAGACAGACATATAAAGATTGCACTCATCCATGGAATATAAAGCAACAAAATGGGAGACTAACACCCAAGAATCATCGAAGTAAGTACCAGGATATTTGTTCCATGGCTGAGAAGCCGAACACACATACTGGGGGAAAGGGCAGCCCAAACAGAGAAGAGACCACCAAGTAAAGGGAGTTTGGAGGATCTGCTCGAGATGGGAGATGTGTGCTGAAAGTAGACTATAGACGGTAAACGATGGCCACTCAATACCTCTATTGCAAACCACAACACACAAAAGGAGAGAGAGAGCAAAAGGGAACACCCTGCCACAGAGGCAGGGTGGGGGTTTGGATGGGGTGGGGGTTGGGGGGAGGGATACTGGGATGATTGGTGGTGGAGAATGGGCACTGGTGGAGGGATGGGTACTCGGTCATTATACAACTGAAACGCAGGCACAAAAGTTTGTAAGTCTACAACTGTACCTCATGGTGTTTCACTCATAAAAGATTTAAAAAAAACCCTCCATCTCCAATTATTGTTGCAAATAACAAACATTCATGTTTCATTATAGCTGGTGCATAAATGCCACATCTTTATCAACTCATCCATCACTGGGCATTTGGATACTCTGAAAATATATCTTGTCTATAAAATATATCTGTCTTCAAGGAACACATAAATTCATGTGTACCTTTTAATTGGTGCCTCAATATTTATTTGAATAGATACACAGGAATAGAACTGCTGGATAGTGTGACGACTTTAAGCATCTTGAGATTTTTCCATAATTATTTCCAGAGAGTTTAGATCAGTTTATATTCTTACCTACAAAGTAGTAGGGTTAACTTTTTATCCACTACATCACTGTCACTTGTTTCAGTCTTTGTTATATAGATTATTCCCAGAGAGTGAGACAATCACCGTATCACTGTCATCCCATTACTTGTAAAAAATTAAAGCTCGCCGAGGGGGCGAGTGCACTCGCGGGCTCTCTAGGCGGCTCTGTCTCACCGCCTGCGTCCGGTGCCCCAGAACCGCTGTGTGTGCTGTCAGTCGAGGGCAGGCGACGGAAGGAAGAAGGAAGAAGGCCAAACTGGTTGCTCGATCCGTTTATTTCATTCTCTCCCTCCGCTTCTCTCCCGCTCTCCTGGATCTCTCCCCGTGGATGTGCCCCGTGGATCTGGCTCGTGGATCTGGCTCATGGATCTGGCCCCCACCCCACTCTTACAGCCTAGTTAAATCTCCACAGCATCAGGGGGTTGGGGCGTACACATAGGTGTGGTCACCATCAATAGGGTAAGGTTCCTTTCCCTTAGGGGATGCTTCTCCTAGGACTTAATTCTCTTTCAGCAGGAGGATCCACCCAAGGGCGGAGTCCCATGAATGTGTTTCTCTTCTCCTCAGCCAGCAAACATATAAGAATTCATAATATTAATTATTTTGTATGGACACAATAAGAGATGCATTAAAGCTTATAGAATTGCTCTCCTGGGGCCATCTCAATCTCAGACTACAGTGCTCAGGCCAGATCAGTCTTTCCTATCCCTGGCAGGGTCCCAGCCTCATAATTACTATTGGATCATGACAGCATTTGTATATGATCAAGCTCTTAACTTATAGTTAAGAATTAGGCACTTTGGCCAGGCCCATCTCGATGCCAGGGTAGCACATAACTCACCGCTTGCCCTGGATCCTTCCTGTCCCACGTCGGGGACCCTACTTTGGGGTGCTAGGAACTGAGGGCAACTGAGGCTTAAGTGGAGAAAGCAGAGGCCCGGGAGGGAATATTCGAGGCCAATTAATTCCCAAGTTATAAAAACATAATATTGTCTTCTTGTGTCTATACAAAACAGTCATAGCTTTAAAGTAAATAATTCAAAAGGCACAAGAAGAGGAGAAAGGCAATATTAACTTATATAATATAAATTCAGTATCCTAGGAAGGTCTGACCTTGCAAATTAGCAGAGTCGGATTAAGGGAAAGCCGAGGATTAACTCTTTTGGGGAAGAGAGCATGGAGAAGTGATTATAGCTAAACAAAGGGATGGGAGAGATTCAGGAACACCTTGATGGGTGTGACTGGGGTAAGCCTAAACTCTGGGTAAAACCGGGACAAGCTACTTGTGGCAAGGAGGGAAAGGGCAAAGTAATGTCATCCTACAATTACTCATCAATTTTCTTGAGCGGGCACCAGTAACATCTCCATTGTGAGACTTGTTACTGTTTTTGGCATATCCAATATGCCACAGGTAGCTTGCCAGGCTCTGCTGTGTGGGCGGGATACTCTCGGTAGCTTGCCGGACTCTCCAAGAGGAGGCAGAGGAATCGAACCTGGATCAGCCACGTGCAAGGCAAACGCCCTAGCCACTGTGAAATTTTACTATGCAGTACCCTCAAACTAAGGAATAAGAAGAAATTTTTATATGTGTGTAAAACATCTGTTTGTCTTCTTCAGAGAACTGTATATATATATATATATATATATATGTATATATATATATATATACATATATATATATCATCATCCCAATTTTTTTTTTTTTGCTTTTTGGGTCACACCTGGCAATGCACAGGGGTTCCTCCTGGCTCTGCACTCAGGAATTACCCCTGGCTGTGCTCAGGGGACCATATGGGATGCTGGGATTCGAACCCAGGTCGGCCGCGTGCAAGGCAAACGCCCTACCCGCTGTGCTATCACTCTAGCCCCATCATCCCAATTTTGATGAGGTTATTTTTGTTGTTGAGTTGAATGTTTTTTTATATATCTTGATTATTAGTCTCTTTCTGATTACATAGATGTAAATATATTGTCTTCCATTCAACACAATGTCTTTTCATTTTACTGACAATTACTTTCGTTGTGCAAAACCAATTTTATTTGATGTAGTTCCAGTTTTTCTTCTTGTGTCCCTTGATGGACTTGAGTCCCAAAGACATCACTGAAATCAAGTTTGTTTCAGAGTTTTTATCTATGTTTTCCAGTATGCATTTTTGTTTTCAGGTCTTATATTCAATTCTTCCAATTGATATTTTGTCATTTTAAAAATTTTTGGTGTGAGGGCATGATCTAATCACAATCTTTTGCTATTCTACCTCTAATTCTAACCCCCCACTCACCCCCATCAGGTTTTATTGAGAGATCCTGCTTCACAAAGGTTTTAATTATAGAGCTTTTATGCATAAACTGTTTAATGCCACAACCCCCACTAGAGTGTATGCTTCCCTCCATCAATGTCCTAATTGTCCGTCTCATCAACCCTGACTTCCCCCTTTGGTAACTCACCTCTGTAGTTCTACTCTCAGGTTCTGTTACATGTAGATATTTAGATAACCCTCTTGTTTCACCTGTGTGGCAGCAAATCACATGGTTTCATCTTTATACAGAGCTGAGTAGTATCCCACTATTATTATATAGCACGGTATTTTTATCTATTCATCTGTTCTTGGACACTTAGGGGATTTTTAGATCTCAGCTTCTGTGAATACAGATGCAACACACATAGCACACATAGGAACAAAAAAAGGCTTTTCAAAATAGTGTTTGGTGTACGTTAAGACAGATGCCTAGAAATGGAATTTCTTGTATGGAAGGTTAATTTAATATTTGAAAAGTTTCCATACTATTTTCTAAAGAGGTTGAGGTGGGAAGATATATTCTGGCAGTCAAAAAGATAGAGGTATTTTGGGAATCTACCATAACGATGGCTATACAGCCTAATGCCTGGCTAATTCCACAGGTGGGCCTGTTTTTTTTGTTTTGTTTTGTTTTGTTTTGTTTTGTTTTTTGAGATACAGGGAGTGCAGATGACCATGAAAGACTAAACCCAATTAACCTCCCCCTCTATATTCTATTCAGGGAAAGAAGAGACCGTCAGCCACCAAGCTCCCCCAGAATCCTCCCCAGCAGTGAAGGGCTGAGTGTATTAGAAAGAACAATCTTCAAAGTATCCTAGGCACCATGAGGAAACAGTGCAGAGCCCTACCGGGAGGAGTGGATAAAGACAGGAGCTCTGAAGCCTCAACAAGGTATGCCCGTATATATAATCTCTGGTAAAGAACTTAGAAGCAAAATAGTGAGGTTGTTTACTGAGATCAAAGAAACAACAGAATGGATGACTAATGAAACACAAGAGGATATGAAAAAACAGTGGAACTGAAGGCAAATAAAACATAGGAGAAAATGAAAGCAGAAATAAGAGAACTATAAACAGAAATGCCATTAATTAAAAATTTGGTAGATGAAATGACAAACTCAGTGGGCGCCTGTAACAGTACAGTAACAACAGCTGAAGACAGAATCAGTGAGCTGAGGATGAGATGCAGAAAGGGAACAGCAAAGGATGGAAAACGTCCTCAAAATAACAAAGGGGCAGAACAACAGAGAACTATGAGATAAATTCAAGATTCAACTATGTGATAAATTCAACATAGTAATCATTGGAAAGAGAGACAACCCCGATGAGGTCGTAGCAGTTAAAAAAAGTTCCATTGCTAAAAAATGCCCAGTGCTAGAGAACGTAGGCATCCTGATCCAATAAACCCAAAAACTACCAGCTAAAACAGATCCTAATAAACACAAACTCCAAGACATATCCTAATCAGAATGACAAACACCATAAATAGTGATACAATACTGAAAGCAGTAAGATCAAATAAGGAGATTATACACAAAAGAGCATCCCTCAGATTTTCTAGCAGATGTATCTAATGAAACCTTCCACGTCCGAGGGCAATGGTTAGATAGAGTTTAAAAAAATTAACAAAATGGGGGCTTCACCAAGAATACTTGCCCAGCTAGACTCACATTCAGCTTGAAGGAATGATACACAAATTGATGAATAAACAACTGCACAGGAACTTCACAGACTCAAAACCAATCTTGAAAGAAAAACTCAAGAGGCTACTGTAGGCAAGATAAACCACACAAACACAACAGTCCTCTAAAGAAAGATGACACAAAATGCCATGAAAATAAGCTCTCTCAATGCTAATAATCTAAATGCACCAATTAAAAAACACAGGGTGGCAAAATAGATTAAAATACTGAATCCAATATTCTGCTGCATACAAGAAACACATTTGAATAGTCAGAGCAAACAAAGAACCAAAGTGATAGTCTGGAAAACAATTCTTTAAGTAAACAACTTTCAAAAAAGCCAGGGTTGGCATACTAGTATCTGGTGATACAGATTTTAGGCTGAAAAAGTTTACAAGGTAGTGAAGGTCTTTTCTTAATAATCAAAAGATACATACATCAAGAAGAAATTACACTCCTAAATGTATATGCACCCAATGATGGACCAGTAAAATACTTAAAACAATGACTAAGAGAATTCAAGAGGACATTACTAGAAACACAGCAGTAGTAATAGCATTTCAACACTGCCTTGTCATCCCTTGATAGATAAATGAGATTAAAACTCTGCAAGGAAATACAGGGTTTAAAAGATGAAAGAGAGGGAGCGAGTAGAGATATGCAGAATTTTTCATCCTCCAAAAGCAAAATATACATTTTTCTCTAGTGCACATGGGATATTATCTAAGATAGACCACATGCTGTGCCACAAAACATACCTCCATAAAATTAAGAGGATAGAGGTACCAACTTTTTTTTTTCAGACCAGGAGGCACTGAAAATAGAATTTAATCACACACAGAAGCAAAGAATCAAATTAAACACCTGGGAATTAAACAGCTCACTACTGAACAACCAGTGGGTTAAAGAGAAAATCGAAGAGAAATCAAAAGATTCCAGAAAACTAATGATAGTGAGAACTCCTGCTACCAGAACTTGTGGTACACAGTAAAAGCAGTGTTAAAAAGAGAGTTTATAGCTTTGCAAGCATATCAGGAAGGAAGAATAATAAATAATTGACTTCACAGCTTAAGATCTTGGAAAATGACCAACAAAAGAACCCAAACCAGACAGTAGGAAGGAAATAATAAAATTTAGAGCAGAAATTAATTAGTTAGAATCCCAAAAAACAATCCACATTATCAATAAAACCAAGAGCTGGTTCTTTGAAAAAATGAACAAGATTGATAAACTACTAGCAAGACTCACAAAGAGAGAGAGAGAGAGGGAGGGAGGGAGGGAGGGAGGGAGGGAGGGAGAGAGGCCCAATAAACCAAATCAGAAATGAAAGAGGAGATATCACAACAGAAATTCAAAGGATTATAAGAGATAACTTTGAGAATCTTTATGCCATGAAACATGTGAACCTAGATGAAATGGAAAAATTCCTGGATTTATATAACTTCCCAACACTGAACCCAGAAAATCTGGAATACTTGAACAGACCTATCACTATTGAGGAAGTTGTAATGGTACTCAAAAGTCTTTCCCAAAAACAAAAGCCCAGGCCCTGACAGATTAGCTAATAAATTTTTTTATACTCTTAAAAAGGACCTACTGGCAATCCTTTCCAAGCTTTTCCAGGATATTAGAGAAACGGAACCACTTCCAAAAAGTCCTGATACCAAGAGCAGAGGCACCACAAAAAAAAAAAAAAAAATAGTTACAGGCCATCCCTGATGAGTACAGATGCAAAGATCCTCAACAAAACCCTAGAAAACAGAATCCAAAAACCTCATCATAAAGACCATATACCATGACCAAATAAGATTCATCTCGTGGATGCAAGAATGGTTCAACATTCTCAAGTCAATCAAATTAATACACCATACCAATAAAAGAAGAAATTAAAACTATAAAATCACATTAATTGATACAGAGAAAGCATTTGAAATGATCCAGCACCCATTCATGTAAAAAAAAAAAAAACAACTCAAAAAAATGGGAGTTGAAGGAATATTCATCAATGTAGCCAAAGTCATCTACCAAAAACCCAGAGCAAGTGTTATTCTCAATGAGGTGAAACTAAAACTTTTCCCTCTAAGATCAGGCACAAAACATGCTGCCCTCTCTCATCACTCTTATTCAAAATAGTACTGGAAGAACTTGACATAGGAATTAAGCAAGAAGAAAATATCAAGGGCATCTAAATAGGAAAGGAAGAAGTCAAGCTTTCACTATTTGCAAATGACATGATATTAGCATATCCTAAAGACATTACAAAACAGCTCCTAGAAACAATAAATTTGTAGAGGAAAGTGGTAGGTTACAAAATCAATTCCCAAAAGTCCATGGATTTCTTATATAAATAATGAAAGAGAAGAAAGAGACATTAAAAAGACAAGCCCCGGGGCTGGAGTGACAGCACAGCGGGTAGGGCGTTTGCCTTGCACATGGCTGACCCAGGTTCGATTCCCAGCATCCCATATGGTCCCCCAAGCACAACCAGGAGAAATTCCAAAGCACAGAGCCAGGAGTAACCCATGAGAATTGCCGAGTGTGACCCAAAAGCAAAGAAAAGAAAAGAAAAGAAAAAGACAATCCCATTCACAACTGTGCCTCAGAAAATCAAGTACCTTGGAATCAGCTAAACTAAAGAGGTCAAGGACCTTACAAATTAAAAAAAAAAAAAAAGAAAGAATGAAAAAAGAACTACAAAACATTTCTTCAACAATTAAAGAGGACCAGAGGAAATGGACCCTGCTTATGGATGGGAGGATTAACATTGTCAAAATGGCAATACTCCTCAAAGCTTTATGCAGATTCAAGGCAGTATCTATAAGGATATACATGACCTTTTTTAAAGAAATAGTCCCAACACTCCTGAAGTTCGTATGGAACAATAAATCCCCATGAAATGCTGAAGCAGTCCTTGGGAAAAAGACGATGGGAGGCATCACCTTCCCCAACTTCAAACTGTACTAAAAAGATGTAGTAATTAAAACAGCATGGTATTGGAATAAAGACAGATCCACAGATCAATGGAAAAGACTTAAATATCCTGACACATATACTCAATATGTGATAATTCCATCTTTGATAAAGAAGCAATAACTATGAAGTGGAGCAAGGAAAGCCTCTTTGACAACTGGTTCTAGAAAAGCTGGGAGACTATATGTGAAAAACTGACCTTAGACCTCTAACTTATGCCATGCACAAAAATCCAAACAAAGTAGATCAAATAATTCAGTATCAGACCTGAATCCATAAGGCACATGGAAGAAAATATAGGAAAAACCCTCCAGTACATTGAAGTTAAAGTCATCTTTAAAGATGAAACACTACTGACCAAACAAGTGGAAGAGATAAATAAGGCTACAATAAACTAAGAAGTGTCTACACCTCAGAAGAAACAGTGAACAAGAAACGAAGACAGCCCACAGAATGGGAAAAATTATTCACCCAATAACCTACTGATAGGGGGTTAGTATCAAAGATATTAGGACTTTACAAGACAAAAGTATCCAAAAAATAGGAAAAAAAAATGAACAGAAACTTCCTCAAAGTATAAATTCATATGTCCAAAAGAAACATTAAAAATGCTCCACATCACTAAACATCAGAGAAATGCAAATCAAAATGATAATGAGATATCATCTCACACCACAGAGACTGGCACACATCCAAAAGAACAAGGACAACCAGTACAGGTATAGATGAAGGGAGAAAGGGACACTCATTTATTGCTGCTGGAAATGTCAACTGGCCCAGCCTTTTTGGAAAACAATATGGACATTCCTCAAAAAAACTAAAATTGAGTTTTCATATAACCCAACAATACACTTCTGGGTATAGACCCTGGGGACCCAAAAACACACAGCAGAAACACCATCTGAACTTCTATGTTCATTGCAGCTCTATTCACAATAGCCAGAATCCTGAACAAGCTGATTGCCCAAGAACAGATGACTGCACATCTATACAATGGAATACTATGCAACTGTCAATAAAAAATGGGAGTCATGAAATTTGCATGCAAGTGTATGGATATGGAGAGTACCAGGCTGAGTCAAATGAGTCAAAAGGAGAGGGACAGACATAGAATTACTTTACTCATTTGTGGGATATAAAAACTATAGTATGAGACTAATATTCAAGATCAGGTAAAACAGAGGTCAGGAGGACTGGTCAATGGTTGGAAGTTTGCACAAGTGTGTGGGGGAGGGAGGCAGGGAGGAGAAGGTCAGTTAGGATAGAGAAAAGACTAACATGACAATAATAGAAATAATCACTGGATAAGAACTGAGTAACTGAGTGTGAATGTAGGTAAAGGGATATACATAATAACCTTTCAGTATCTGTTTGCAAACAGTAATGCCAGAAGGTCAGAGAGGGAGAGCGAGTGAGAGCACCTGATAGAGAGATAGATAGATAGATAGATAGAGAGAGAGAGAGAGAGAGAGAGAGAGAGAGAGAGAGAGAGAGATGAGGGAAGGAAACTGTACACTCGTAAAGGGAAGGGTGTTGGAACAATATATAACTGAAACCCAACCATGAACAACCTTGTAACTGTGTATCTCACTGTGATTCAATAAATAAATAGCACTGTCCAGTTGTTCATTGATTTGCTTGAGCAGGCACCAGTAACGTCTCCATTGTGAGACTTGTTGCTACTGTTTTCGGCATATGAATATGCCACGGGTAGCTTGTCAGGCTCTGCTGTGTGGGCAGGATACTCTTGTTAGCTTGCCGGGCTCTCAGAGAGGGACAAAGGAATCGAACCTGGGCCGGCCGCATGCAAGGTAAAGACCCTACCTGTAGAGAACCCGGCAAGCTACTGAGAGTATCCCGCCCCCACAGCAAAACCTGGCAAGCTACCTATGGCGTATTCGATATGCAAGAAAAACCGTAACAACAAGTCTCACATTGGAGATATAACTGGTGCCCACTCGGGCAAATTGATGAACAATGGGATGGACAGTGCAACAACAAATAGATAAATAAGTAAATAGAAATTTAAAAAACAAAAATGAATTTAAAAAAGAGACTGAAACAGTTGCTAGGCCAATTAAAAAATACATAATATTTTCTTTTCCCCAGAAATGCAACAGTATTAGTTCTGTCTGCCCTTTTTAAATAAGATAGTCTTACAGTCAACTCATTGTTTCGATTTGCATTCCTTGATGACAAGTATGAATAGCACATTTTCATATGCCTATTGACTACCAGTAGGTCTTCTTGAGGGAGTGTCTGTTCAGCTCTTCTATATTCATTTAGTTTTTTTGTAGAAGTTTTAAGTACTTTATATATCTTTGATAATAACCCTGTGTCAAATGAGTGTTGAGTAAATATTTTCTCCCAGCCACTGGGAGTTACTTCTTTTTTGTAGTTGAGACATAGTTACTGTAGTTAACATAATTCCATTTATTTACTTTTTTTCCCGTTACTTAGACAATGTCACTGAGTCATTGAAAATATCTATAGATTTCAATATTATAAAATGATTTTGCCTGAATTTTCCTCAATATAATTTATGAACTGAGATCTCATATCAAGATCTTTAATAATTCTGATTTGAGTTTTGTGTATGATGTGAAATAGGGATCTGAATTTTTTTTGTATGTGACTGTTTTGTTAGTGTGATTTGCAAAAAATGTTTTATCTGCTTCATGCACTTAGATTCTTTGTCAAACATTAGCTGTCCAAAAACCCTAGAGTTTGTCTCTAGATTCTCAATTCTATTTCATTGGTCTGAGAGCCATTTTTTTTATCACAATACCACACCATCTTGGTTACTATAGCTTTATTATATCTAAATGTAAAATAGTATAGTTAGTATAATTCAAATATACAAATTATCTTCTTTGTTGAGATGAGTCCCATAGGAACCCTGGAGAGTTTTCTACAGGTAAAACATGTAGAAATTTTTCTAAGTCTCAAAAGAAGTTTAATTTCTTCAAAAAAATTATAGAAAACTGTTCACATATATAGCATATAGAATCTACTGTTGTCATCACAATCTATTGTTGATCTAAATCCCAGTACATTATAAGACTAAAGGCAGTTAATGATCATTGCTTCACTAATGACTTAATTCATTAAAATTAGAATATCTATTTGGCTTAAAAATCCCAGAAGGATGAATTAGTTGGTGCAGTTTAAAATTATCTGCAATTTTCCAACAATCTGTGCTAATAAAAATCCAGTCATCTCACTTGTATGTACTTATTTATCTTTTAAAAAAAGCAATAAGCAATTAATCCAAAGAGATTTATGCACTTATGTGTTCACTGCAGCAGTATTTACAATAGCCAACAATTTTAAACAACCTAAGTTGCCATCAACAAATAATTGGCTAAAGAACACATTATGTATATACACAATGGACTAGTACTCGGCTATTTTAAAATAATAAAAATCAAGTGAAGTGATTTTATTTAGTGAAACAGGTCAGGTGGAAAAAAATAAATTCTGTTTGTTTTCACTGATGTGTGCAGTATATATATATATATATATATATATATATATATATATATATAAAGGCAAAACCCAACCAAATAAAAATACAAAAATACAGTTTAAGAATACAAGACCATTTAGAGGAGAGACTCTCCAAACAATAATAGTGAGTTTTGTTGAAATATTGAATGCAATCAAAGTAAAAGTAAAGTGAAATTTATTAGTTACATAGGCGGGGGGGCTAACGGTGTGGGGGGGCTAGGGACGTGGGGGGGCTAGGGGTGTGGGGGTGAGGGATGGAGCTATACTGTGATTCTTGGTGGTGGAATATGTGCACTGGTGAAGGGATGGGAGTTCGAGCATTGTATAACTGAGACTTAAACCTGAAAACTTTGTAACTTTCCACATGGTGACTCAATAAAAAATTAAAAAAAAAATACAAGACCAGGGTCAGAGTGAGTACAGTGGGTAGGGAATTTGCCTTGCATGTGACTAACCTGGGTTCAATCCCTGACATCCCACATGGTCCCTTGAGCACTACCAGGAGTAATTCCCGACTGCAGAGCCAGGAGTAACCCTTGAGCATCACTGGGTGTGGCTCCCAAATCAAAAAGATGAAAAAAGAATGCAAAACCAAAGAATTGGCTACTTGAGGAGAATGAAGTAGATAAACTGAGTAAAGAGGACCTTGTATAGTATTGTGAACAATAAAATTGAATTTTTAATGATGAACTTTATATGCAAACACTGACTTAGTATAATCCACATATGCAACATATAATCTAACAATAATGCATTCTAGTTCAACAAAGTATTTTAAATCAAAGAACAGAAAATAAAACAACCGATTGATGAATAAAGAAACGCTCATATAAGCATGTTAAAACCAAGTTTCTATTAGTATTTCAAATGTAACAACAAATAAGAACACTCATTGTAAATTAAAAAGGAAGAAATTTTAGTCTTTTAAACAAAAATAATACTGATGCTTTTGTTTGTTTTCTTCTTATTACTTAATTCTATGGGCTGGAGTGATAGCACAGCAGGTAGGGCGTTTGCCTTGCTTGCCGCCGACCCAGCTTTGATTCCTTCCCCTCGCAGAGCCTGGCAAGCTACTGAGAGTACCCCGCCCGCACGACAGAGCCTGGCAAGCTACCTGTCGAGTATTTGATATGCGAATAACAGGAACAAGTTTCACAATGAGACGTTACTGGTGCCCACTTGAGCAAATCAATGAACAATGGGATGACAGTGCTACATTGCAGTGCTACTTAATTTTATAAAACACATTTTGCCTATATTTGCAATTGAACTTACACATACATCACACAGCATAAGTTTAATGAATAAAAAAAAGGACGTGGTACAAATGATCGGAAACTACACCCCAGTAGCACCATGCAATTTAAGTTTATTTATAAGCTTAAATAAATTTATATAAAGTATTTTGCAAATTTTTGAAAATATCTGCATGCACAATGAATCCTATACAATTCTGAGTAGATACAAAATTGGGCGTGCATTATGTTTGAAATTGTATAATATATACTTACTTGTAAAAACTATTTTTAAAAATATGTTAATACAGCAGAATTTTAGTGTTGATTTTTGCTGTATTAGCATACCTCTATAGTACAAATAGAAAGGGCCACCTATTTCCATTTTATTTCTGCCGTTAAATGTCAGTATTTAAGTAGTTTATACAACGTAGTCATCTCCAACATTTCTGCATAATGGTCAACATTTTCTGCTGATATTCTATATAGTTAATAGTGAATTTTTATTCTATGCAAAAATCCTTTGTAAGACTACTCTTAGATTTGGCCTAAATTATATGAATTTGTGTTCATTCATAAATTTTAAATAAATGTGAGCCAAACCTACAATTTCTGATACCCCAAGAAGACAAATTTATAATACTCGAACCTTATATCAAAGCTGATTGATATATGCCAGTAAACCAGGATTGCACATAAGAAACTTGTTTGCAATATACTTAATGTGTATGCCATATCGTAACAAAAAAAGCAATGAAAACTTAGATTGACCATGTCCAGTTGATTTTAAATAATACTTCATAATTGTCTTCTCAATATTCTATCCAAAATGTCTCCAAGAACCTGCAAAACCTCTTTTAATGTTCTTTTTTTCATTACATAGACATGTGACATTTCTACCTGATTCACTGTGCATTTGTGTCCTTAAGGTACAAGCCACAGATGATATTGAGTCTTCTTCAACTTTTCATTTCTCCAGTCTAGTAATTGAATTTAATTCTGTGCCTACTTTATCTGCTATATTCATTCACTCTTTTACTTGTATAGAATCCTGTTAAAACCATTCTTTTCTCCAGCCTTATTTCAGAATGTGGACTGCTATTACTCTAAAATACTTACTTTTTTCTCTGTCTACTCCCTGATTAAAATCTCCAATATTCAAGGGTCCATGCTAACTTTACTGCTTAAGTAAAAATAAAATAAAATAAAATATTCAGTGCCTTCCAAGACCAATGAAAAAGTTAATTTCCATTAGCATGATGTATTCATTTTCTCTCCTTGATAATGCAACTTTCTTTTGTAATTTTTTACAGCCTTTACCACTCCTACAGAGAGTGATTGATGGATACTAAGTAATTATCAGGCACTACTGTAGATACTTAGAATCAGTAGTGAACAAACCCAGAAAAGTGCATTAGAGCTTATGGGATTTTTCCACCTTTACTTTTTGCATATGTTATACTCAGACTTCAGTAAAACTCTGTCTTATTTTATGAGACTATCTTATGAGACTAAGAGTCTCAATCATCCTTCAAAAATTCTTCACTCAGGAATTACTCCCAGCAGTGCTGAGGGGACCATATGGGATACCAGGACCAAACCTGGGTACGCAACATGTAAGGCCACCTACTGTACTATCGCTCTGACTCCCCTACCCTTTTTGCTAAGACAAATAAGACAACTCTCCTAGGATATCCGTATCTATGTTTTAATTTCACTGTAGAAAATTTTAGTTTGGTGAATTAGGTAAAAGTTTTAGAGCTTTGCTCTATTTCTGGGTTTTGAAAGCAAAAGGTATTATTGAATATATCTTCATATATTTTTATATATATATATTCCATATTTGTCCTAAAATGGTGATAACTATTTTTATCCTCATAAAATATCATAGCATATAAATAAAGCACCATGGCATTGGGACTGTATAAGTGCTACAGTGGTAGAGAATGCTCCTCACCATGTTTTCTGTAATGGTGTAATTTGGTTTTTTGATGAGCATATATACAATTTCACTTGACTTGCAAAATTATGTCAGGTTCATCTGGGACCAAATTGACTGCACTACTTTAGATTCATGGTCCATATCCAGGTTGATCCAATTTAACAAAATGTGTTTGCTTAGGGTTCATAAAGAAAAACTGAAATCGAGACACAGAGTAGAAGTGCTCTATTTAATATGAATTCGAAATATTGTAGTCTAGGGATGATGTCCATAACAAGGAGGCGAAGCTCATCAAAGGATCTATACTGCACTGGTAGTGCAGAGAAAGTCAATGTTGGGACTAATTAAGCCATGATACCTGTGCTGTATTGATCATTACAGGAAAACCAATTAAATTGAAAAACACAGTGCTCTTACCCCAGAAGGCTGTTTTCTCATCTACAATTATACTGATTCACAAAAGTGAAAATGAAAATAAACCTAGAACACCACTGTATGTAATGGGTCACAGTGGAACCTGAGGGGCTGGAGCGATAGCACAGCGGGTAGGGCGTTTGCCTTGCACGCGGCCGACCCGGGTTCGATTTCCAGCATCCCATATGGTCCCCCTGAGCACCGCCAGGAGTAATTCCTGAGTGCAGAGCCAGGAGTAACCCCTGTGCATCGCTGGGTGGGACCCAAAAAACAAACAAACAAAAAAAAAACAAACACAGTGGAACCTGATTTCTTGATACCAGAGGGATACATGCATGTGATTCAGCCTTGAGAGAAAAAGTCTTCTTACATCTCTACTGGAAATGGAAGTAATGAACCTGAGCACCTGAGTTTAGTGGAAAATGTCAACACAGAATCTGCGAGGTCAATATGGATGTGTGTGAATAGAAAGACTACAACCTGGGCACTAACAAGTGTGAATTTATAGAGGCAACCCTAGGGATATAGAATAGAGTTTACTGCAGGATCACAGACATTTCCAAACAGTGAAATCTTGACGTTTGGTCAGACTTTATTGTTAATATCTCCAAGGATCACTGACTCTGAAGAAATTTATATTTCTGTCCTAAGTAAATCTAAAGACTGAAGGAAGTAGACTAGGAAATGAGTGCAGAGGAACATGGGAATGCATGGAATAAGAAAGTTCGGATAATGCTAGCTGTACTAGATATAGTAATGAGGGAGACAGTCATTCTATGAAAAGAACTGGTTACACTTGATATTTATGATTCCTAGTGAAGAAATACAGTATTAGGTACTATTATTAGTATGTTGCACAACTTTGTAGTTCTGAGGCTGTACTAAACCTATGGTGCTCAAATGTGAGCCCTAGCATATTTTAGGCAAGTTATTTAACCTCTCTATTCTCTAGCATCACCATTTCTAAAATGAAGGTAATAATGATATTGATTCAAAAAGGTTATTGTGAAGAGAAATATGTGCAAAGCAGCACTACATGATCATCCATTAACATTTTGCGATTTTCCAAAATAATAAAAAGGCAGATGACAGGAAATAAAATGGGTCAGCAGGAATATATTACAAATACATGTTTTTTTTAAAAGTCTGAAATTAAAATTAGCAAAATGAAGAGAAAGCTGAATGCAAAACTCTAGAGTGAAAACATTAATTGTTTGGCTTGAATAAATGTTATCAAGTCCAGTTATTAAAATAAAATTATCTAAGACAGTAAATGCAGTAGAATTTTCACAGCTAGAGAAAGACAAAATGAGAAGTAAGGAGTAGTGAGATAGTACAGGGGTTAAGCTTCTTGCTTTGCACCCTGCCAGATCTGGTTCAAGCCCTTAGTGCTTCATATGGACCCCAGAGCACCACCACTCAGGGGTCACTCTGAGCACAGAACAAAGAATAGCACTTGAGCTCTGGTGGGTGTGACCACACCCACACTTTTCTTTAATTAGTGTGGGGGGGAATTAATGGTAAAATAAACTGGAGAAAATATAGAAAAATTCATTCTTGAGACAACAGAATTATATGTCAATGATATATAGAATGAATAACCAATAGGTACACCATCTACTAAATCTAAAATAAGGTTTCAAGTACTCCAAATTGTCATTTTCATAGTAACAGCATTTTCATCCATTTTCAATGCAATAGCACTAAAAGAAAAGAAAATATGCAAATAAAACAACCAACGGTGATGAAGACAAATCCAGCAAGCTCCATATTGACAATATGAGGAATTTAGAAAGTTTTTATTTTAAATCATATGTCAAAAGTTCCTAGAACTACTTGAAAATGCACTGTCTTGTGTTGAGACCATATATTTGAGAGGATTCCATAAAGACACATAACTGTGTTGAGTTATATTAATCAATTAATTACTGTGGTTTGGGGGCCATACCCAGCTTGGTCTGTACTCAGGGATCACTCCTGGTTATTCTCAGGAGACCATATAGAATGCCAGAGATTGAAACAGGGTCAGATGAATGCAAGTTAAATGCCCTAATCACTGTGCCACTGCTTCAGTCCCAAAGGAATGTACGAATGTTTCATTGATTTACTAAACAACCAAGAATCATGAATATAGTTCAAAAGACTAGAGTATACATGGAGCCCAGTGAGCACTGTCAAGGATAGAGCTGGTCCCTGAGCATTGCTGAGCCCAAACAGCACTGCTTCACAGGTCCAAAGCATTGAACTAGCAATAGATTAGGCAATTATTTCTGAGTGTCCTCAAGCCCCTTGAGCACTGCTTGGGAGGAAAGAAACAAACTAAACTGAACTGGGTGTGAGTGATAAACTATGTACTGCAAGCAAACTGTCCTCCTTCCACCAATGTGGAACAGAAATGCTTAAGCTCCTTTAGAGTTTGGTTTGCCCTCCTTAGACAATGAGGGTTGAACCCACCTCTATAGAGAATCTAAATAATGAATTCAGATATAGAATAACAACATATGTCTGAGAAGATGCTGACGATAATTTTACATCAAAGATTGAAGCCCTAGGTGAAAATGAAATATCTTTTGTGCAGATATGAATTTGAATTAAAAATATGTATATGCATATATATGTTCAGAATAAAATTAATGTATTGATTAAAATTAATATAATAAAATTAATATTAAAGAATAATTTATTTTTCAATTTTTTAAAGTAACACAGCAGAGCCTGGCAAGCTACCCATGACATATTCGATATACCAAAAACAGTAACAAATCTCACAATGGAGACATTACTGGTGCCCGCTTGAGCAAATCAATGAACAACGGGATGACAGTGATACAGTGGATGTACATTTTATTTTCTTTCCATACTTGAGGATCACTTTTGGAATAAATATAACCTTAAATAAAGTATCTATATCTCACATAAATGGTGAAAAAAACTAGATTAAGTTTATATAAGTATTAAAATAAAAAGATTCAAAACTATTATTCACAAGAGATGTACTCTCAAAAAAAATAAAAAACATAATTACTTAGCTTCAGCATTTTTATATAATGGTTTTAATGGGAGTGAAGATAATAATCTCATTAAATCCTGACATAAATTTGGAAAGGAGAAAAAAGTAACAAGCAAATTCAAATGTAACTCAGTTTGACAAAATTAGGAAAATTAAGAAAAATGAAAATTAATGAACTAAAATAGATCACACTGTCAATAAAATATAATAGTTTTTTAAGTGAAATATTATGAATGCATTAGCAAGAAAAACATAAAACAATGAATCTAGAATATATTGTCAGCTGAATATGACTCAAAATTTCCTGGTATAAATTAGCTGAAACAAAACACATAAAATGAGCAATGTAATTATAATGTACCATTCAGACTTAATTAGGACCCTGATGGGCTGCTGCCTTCAGTTTAGGGAGCAATGACTTATAAGTGATACATTAACTATAGAACTTAAGGGACAGTTGAAGAAAAGAGGAAAATGTCAACTACAGACTATTCATGGTACCACAGATAATGATGTTAGATGTTTTATGCTAAACAAACATTTACATAATTTGTATTTGTACTGTCTGGGTTGCAGACAATAAATCGTAAAATGCACAAAATATGTAAAATCATAAAGTTCGATTCCAGCTCCATTACTTTCATTGGATTTTAAAAATGTTCACTATTAGCCTTTTAGCTGGAGTCACACTTGTAAAATGGAAATTATAATGAAACTGAACTCACAGATTTATCAGGGAATAGAGAGAACTAATATATGTGACATTTTCAGCACAAGGCCCCAAATGCATTTTAGATATTAGCTACATAATGCAGTAATTCAGATACTTAAAAATCTAACTATATCACACACTGACTAAAATATTTGAAAAAACAAAAACTATCTGTCTCTCTGTAGAACATTTGTAACTACAAATGCAGAAAGATGCAATTTATTGCTCTAACACTTTTAGGTAAATTTTTCAAAGATACATATATATATAGATATATATATATATATTTGAAAATCTTTAAGACTTTAACAGTTCCCATATGTTCTTGAATTGTGTTACATAAAGGTTTAGAAGTTAATGATCTAAAAGTTTACCCTTTATTGCTTGACAAAAGAAGAGCTACCTAAAAATATAACTTCAGAGATGAAGAGGTCTTCCTCCTAAACTACAAAATAGCAGCACATATTCAAGCCTTTTCTTGTTTCATCATCTGGGCATACATATGTCAATGAAGAGAAGAAGCACAACATTGAGAGTCAGATTGCCAAGTGTTCAAGTTCAAAATACAGATCACTAATTCTTCATACAGATACTTCAAGACAGCAAGTATTTCTTGGATGCCATTAGTTGGGTCAGAAATAATAGTTCAGGTCATAGTATCTGCTTGAAATTTGTGATGATTCTGAAAATTCTCTTGCAGTGTGAGGATAAGCTAAGGACTTTCATGGCAACAATTACACAAAAACAAAGGTAAACAAAACAATCTGATTTTGATATGTGGTGATGGTAGAATAAGAGGAAGAAAAAAAAGTTATATGAGATATTTATTGTTTAAGGGTAACCAGATTTCATATACGGTATTGTGGGCAAGATGTATATGGTCCAGTAGGATATCAAAAGACATTTGGGGCCAGAAGAAGATGGTGGGTAAGATGCTTGACTTGCATATGGCTACAGCTTGTTTGAGTTTAGCTTGTGCTCCCTCTCTAATGAAGGTTCTATCCTCGGTAAATGCCAGGTTCAACCCACAGCATCATATATGGTCCCCAGGAGTGATCTCTGAGCACAGAGCCAGGAATAAGCCCTGAGCACAGCTATATGTGACCTCAAACCCAAAAACAACAACAACACAATATAATTAAAAGTAGATGCATTTGAAGATCAAGGAAATAGCCCAAAGGGTTGGAGTACATGGCTTGCATGAGTCAAGTTCCAGCACTATATGGTCCTCTGAACACCACTAGGTAGGAATAGCCATAAACAGCCCCAAGTACTGCCAGTGATGGCTGCAGTGGCTTCCAGTACCACTGGGCCGAGCAGAACCAGATCAGCAAGCTCAACTATTGAATTATCCATCCCAGTTGGTAGTACATTATCAGGACTCATACCAGAGCATTATTTGGGAAGTACTCCTATCTTCCTCCTTCAAAAGTTTTCTTTTTAGATATACAAGGAACTCACTTTAACCCTCAGTGTCAGGAAGCACTGGTTGGATGACATTCAAATAATTAGTCATGAGATAAAATATGACCTTTCAGATCATGCACTTCCAAATCTGCTCCAGGTAACTTGATTGAAGAGCAAATGAGAAAGGGGAACACAACACAGTAAAGTCCAAGAAAGTCTGGCTGGATCAGAATAGCTTTTAAGTCACTTCCAACTCTGAAAAGCAATGAACTCATGTTTATTGAACGTGTCTACTCACATGAGAGTGTTATTATTCTCTTCAGTCATGAGTGACACAATAGTAGCAAATACTCAACCCCTGGCTTTGCTCCCATCTTAGAGACATGTTATGAAGAGAAGCAGCATAGAGTTGAGTGTCATTCTGCCAAAGCTCAACCTCAGTGTTTACCCACTGTGAGACTTTAGAAAAGTTACCCTGGGTCCCAAGTCCCCATCTGCAAAATGGAAATGCTAATAATACCGATCTCATAGAGCTGCTATAAGGATTAAGAGCTGCTATAAGAACTTGCATGAGTCAAGTTCCAGCACTATATGGCCCTATGACCACCACTAGGGTAGCCAAAAACACCCCCAAGTACTGCCAGAGATGGCCACAGTGGCTTCCAGCACCACTGGGTCAAGCAGAACCACATCAGCAAGCTCAACTATTGAATTATTCAGCCCAGATGGCCTATAGATTGGCTTGTAGGGCGTTTGCCTTGCACTCGGACGACCCAGGTTTGGTTCCTCCGCCCCTCTAGGAGAGCCCAGCAAGCTACAGAGAGTATCTCGCCCGCACGGCAGAGCCTGGCAAGCTACCCATGGCGTATTCGATATGCCAAAAACAAGTTTCCCAATGGAGACATTACTGGTGCCCGCTCAAGCAAATCGATGAGCAATGGGATGACAGTGATACAGTGATATACTGATGCTTTCCATATGAAATTCCTCTGTGGGACCTTCACTGTGTTGGTTAACATAAAGAAATACTTTTATATTATTAAATTGGTTTATCATTTTTTTCTGAGGGAGCAATAAGTTAATTGAGTAAATCCCACCACAGTGCTCATGAGACACACCCAATATCATAAGGCACTCCCAGTCCTCTGTGTTTATCTTTAACCTCTCCATTATGCTCTCCTTCCCGTATCTGTTAATCACTTCACCCTCAAATCAGACCCTCTGATCTGTACAATCAAATTATTCTGAGGGCTCTGGATTTGTATATATAAGTGGAATATTTCTTTTCTGTTTCCTTTATGCCATTTGCTTAGTTTGTTGTAGTGCAATGTCTTTTTTATGTAGACACAGGAAGACATTTAATGCTATGCTTTTGTAACATGGGATTTAATTGACTTTGAATAATATTTATTCCTGAGCATCCCTCATATTTATGTGACCTAGGCCTCAGCTGCCCTTACGTCCTAACACCCTCCAAAGAAAGATCTTGGTAAGGGACTTGAGTAGACCCAGGGCAAGCTGTAAGCTACCACTGGCATTAGAAAAGGACAAGCTAAACATCATAAGAAGTATAAGTCAAGAGTACAGTCATGGAACAAACTCTGTCATGATCCAAAAATTAACTGAAGGAGGACCCTGTCGGGGTTAGGAAAGACTAACCTGGCCTGAGGACTGTAGTCTGGCATATATAGTGAGATGTCCCCAGGAAGAGTCATCCTTTAAACTAAACATCTCTTATTGTGTCCATAAAAAAAAATGGCTATAGCACTGTAGCACTGTCATCCCATTGTTCATCAATTTGCTCGAGTGGGCACCAGTAACATCTCCTGTAGGATAACATAGCCTCAGGTAGTTTAGGTTTATTGGGTGAGTCCCATTACAGTGCTCCTATTCCTCTTTGTTTGTAGCTTCTTTCTTAGTGGTCCCTTGACTTGTAAATAATGTTTTTCTCTTCTCCTTGAGTCCTTTGCATAGTTTATTCATAGCAAGTCCTTTTTGTATGGACACAGGAAGACTTAACAAATGTTATGCTTTTGTAACCTGGGAGTCATTTGACTCTACATGATATTTTCCTCCAGGGCATCTGTTCTCTTGACCTAAGCCTCAGCTGCCCTTATTTCCTAGCACCCCCCAAAGCACGGTCCCAACGACGTGGGACAAGAAGGACCCAGGGCAAGCGGTGAGTTGTGTGCTACCCTGGCATCGAGATGGGCCTGGCCAAAGTGCCTAATGCTTAACTATAAGTTAAGAGCTTGATCATGGACAAATGCTGTCATGATCCAAACAGTGATACTAGATTCGGACCCTGCTAGGGTGAGGAATGATTCATCTGGCCTGAGTGCTGTGGTCTGAGCCTGTGGCAAGATGTTGCCAGGAGAGCTGCCTTGCAAACCTCAATGTATCTCTTGCTATGTCCATGCAAAAATAACTAGTATTAAGATGTTAGTGAGTGTTTGGAATGGGGAGAGCAGAAAAAACACTTAAAAGGTATTTTGCCTACCAGCCCTCAGGAAGGGCTTTCTTATGTTGATTTTGCTACCTTGGCTGGGTGTAGCCTAGAGAGGGCAAGGTGGGAGAGACAAGTAGGAGAGAGAGGAGAGAAAGAGGCGGCAGTTGATCCAGAGAGAGGACGGAGCTGGGAGTGCGGGAGATGAGAAAGGTGGAAGATTGAATAAACGATAACTAATCAGCAACCAGCTTGGTCCTCGTTCTTCCTTCGCCTTTCCTTGACCACCGGCCGTCCAGATCCAGTCCACACATTGCGGTTACAGGGCACCGAACGCGGGCGGTGAGACTCGCCCCTCGGCAAGCTTTAGTTTTTTACAATCTCCATTGTGAGATTTGTTGTTACTGTTTTTGGCATATCGAATATGTTACAGGTAGCTTTCCAGGCTCTGCTGTGCAGGCGGGATACTCTTGGTAGCTTGCCAGACTCTCCGAGAAGGACAGAGAAATTGAACCCGGATCTGCTGCGTGCAAGGCAAATGCCTTACCTGCTGTAATATTAGTAGGCAATAAATTTAAGATTACTGTTTAAATGGCTTTCTAGTTAAAGAAAGGAGAAAGCAATAAACCCTTAGATGGAATTCCATACTTAGGTAGATCTCCTAGCAGGAATCTAGAGTGCTGAGCCCCCTAAATGAGGTTCTGCCATTGAGCAAAATACCCTAGAAGAACGATAATGTTCAATCACACCTATGTGGAATTGCTACCCCCAACCCTTCATGATTTCTCTATAACTAATTCTGTGAGACTCAAACAAATGGCCACTGATTACCAACTGGCCCAGTGGCCCCCCGTTCCTTTGTTTGTCCATTGCCATCGGCCAGCCGGGGGACAGTGAGTCAACCCCAAACCAAGAGGACCTTTGGGTCATTGCAGGAGAGCTGGTGAACAGCAGGGACAGCTACACTTTTGATTGTTTGTATTGGGGGGCTAGAACACCACGGGTGCTCTAGTCTTTCTCCTGGATGTGTTCTCAGGAATCTCTCTTGGCAGTGTTCCCGAGACCAAACCTGGGCCAACCATGTGCAGGGCAAGCACTCTACCTGCTGTGTTATTTCTCTAGGCCCTTAACCATGGAAAAACCTTATCTCTCTAAACTGTTTTGCCTCATCTTGCCTGTTTTCTTGACTTGCTTTCAGAACCTTTACTGATCATTGGTTTGACATCTTTACGGTCTAAGTGAGGATGGGGTGGCAGCTGCAAGCAGCCTCACAACCACAATATCTTCTAGTCACTTCAGAGAGAAAGGACACACAGGCAACTTCTGGCCTTGGCCCAACACCACAGACAGGCTAGAATTTCTGCATCTCTCTTCCAGGCTTAGATCTCCATTGATATAAAGAATCTAGCATACGATCAAACCTATCATTTATAACAGAGAATCTTGTAAAATATTTACAAGATACCATTCTGTTTCATGTATTTTTTGTTTGGATGGTTTGGTATGTTTTTGGGGACACTCCACGCTGTGCTGAAGGCTGACTCCTGACTCTGCACTCAGAGATCATTTCTGGCAGGCTGAGAGGACCATATGGGATGGCCAGGTCAGCCATGTACAAGGCAAGCACCTTATCAGCTGTACTATCTCTCTGGCCACTGCACTTAAGGTTTTACATTAAGTTCTCAGTTGAAGAACTCCATACTGTGTATGAGAGAAATCTGCACCTTCACACATATGCATATTTGACATTCCAATATCTAATTATCCTCCACTTTCCACCCTTACCCTTGCATTAAAAGCCCGCTTTCCATTTAATATGTTGTCATTTTCTTGTTCTGATTTGAGATGACAGAATACACGTTAAGTGTATTGATATACTGCAAATACCATTTAAAAAAATAGAATCAAAATATTTTTGTAGTTATCAACAATTACTAAGAGGAAAACTAAGAGGAAGAAGGTCCTTAAAAACAAAATGTTTTCTGGTTGTGAGGCTGAAACCCAAAAATATCACCTTTTGTGATATTTTCATTCACCAAATAATCACATCTATAGTGTATATTAATATCCCTCCCAGGTGGGTACTATCATAACTCTCATTTTTCAGGTGAGAAATCTAAGCACATAAAAGGTAAGGTCCTTAAAAAGTTTTAAAGGCTAAAATTGGGACAGGAATTTAGCCAGTTATATTCAGAACCAGTAGTTTAGCTTCTCCTTAAAGTATCATTAGATGCAACAGAAGAATGACTGAAAAATGAGGTGACATTTTGGATGAGGCTATCCTGGCAACACTGAACCCTGTTTGGATAATAAAATGGTAGAAAACCCTTTGAAAAGAGTAGGAACACGGGAAAGGCCCTGCTATCCTCAGGTGAGACATAATGCCTCTGCTTTAGTATTGACATTTATATAGATTTAACATGTACTAGCTTTCTCCAGAATAGTCACATCTCAGTGGGTACCAAGACTGCTGAGCTAATACCTATCACTGTTGCACTGGCTACATCATATGAACCTGAGATAAGATTCTTAGACAAATCTGTGACCTGACTTGTTGCTAACGATGGAAAAATTCTACTAAGTGGTGATGACTTCCTTTTTCTTTGTCTATGGAAATAGGCCATACTATAAAAGTCCAAAAAGTAAAATAACTTAATTAAAGCAGATGAAAGTTGGCTAAAGAAGATTGGGAAAAACTACAAATAAGCATGTGTGAATTCACGCTAGTGAGCCCAGCTATAAACCTAAACAAAGGTAAAGACTGTAATTTCACTAAAGGTGATGCTAAAATATTTCATAAGCTGAACATCCTGAGCAAGCTCAGTCAGAGAAGACACCCATCAAAGTATTTTCACATGCCAGCCTCTTGCTACACAAATAGCAGCTGGAGCCAGACCACCTGGACCAGGATCAAGTAAAGTAGGAGAGTCCAAGAGCTGTCCCAGGGCAGGGGAGTGACACATAAGGGCCAGCCACCCAACTCTCCCTGTGCATCTAATCTTCCCAATGCTTCCATGCAACTCTTTAGGTTACTAGGTCTTTAGAGTGAGGAAAGCCACCTATGTCAAATCAAACTCTTCCAGAATACTGAGAATCATAGTCTACATTCTGGCTCTATTGGCAGAATAATGATTGTGATGAACATAGTCATAATGATGGCTCTTGGGCCAAGGAATCACTGCCTTCTACTTTCTAGACAGATGGAAAAGACACAGGAAATGCACCCTGAGGTCTGATTTGGTCCTTCCCCCATAGGACCTAGCTGAGATACCATTAGGACAATATACTATAGCACATCAACCTTAGAAGAATCACCATATCATGATTCCTAGTCAAATAGACTATGGTCTAATAGACAAAGAACGCAAAGCAAGCAGGGCTAGCAGATTGAAATAGGTATGAGTGAGTTTGAATTACAATTAGAGAAAAAGCACATGAAAGGTACAAGAGGCTTTGCAAATTCATTACACAATCTAATCTAGAGAGCTGCCACTCAGGAAGGAGATGGGAAGCTGGATCAGGCCTTTTGTCTAAGAAGGCCACGTATGGTTCTTAGCCCAGTTAGCTTCTGGTTTCCTTCAAGCTTTCATGATTATTGCTAGAAATAAGCGATACCATTAAGTGAATAACTGTGGAAAAGATTGTAAAGTTACTGAGCTCTCTGTCAAAAAAACACTAGATGCTTTGTTCCTCAAATATGAAAGTGCTAAAGATGTCATTTTATGGAGACATTTCCTAACATAGTTTACCATTTATCTCACACACTGGACTTTAGAAAAGTGTTCTGGAAAGAAAATAGTTTTCTTGATAACCGAATAACTTTGCACCTGCTTCTTTTTTCATTCAGAATATGTTCTGTTTCTTTTGCACTTTAATTTTGAATTTTTTTTTAATTTTCACATTGATGGTAAAACATATCATAATACAAGAAACTCTCCAAAACTATATCCTACATTCCATGTTCTTTCACTCTTCAGGTATAAAAACAGATTGATGAAAAATAAAGAAGTATGGCTGTATGATAATTTTTTTGAGAATGATTCAAAAATTGCCAACTTTTCACAGGGTTCTTAGCTAACTATTAAATCTGTGAATTTGCGATCAGGACATTATTTCAAATATTTACAGCAACATCTTATTTAGATTTTGGGTCACATTCAGCTATTCTCAGGGTTTTCTCCTGACTCTGTGCTCAGGGATCATTCCTGGAAGGCTGGGAGACCACCAAGGGTACCAGGGATTGCATCTAGGTCAGTTATGTACAAGGGAAACACCCTACCTACTATACTATGCACTCTGGTCTGTAGAATGACATTTTTGTCAAATGTATTCAAAGTGTATCTGTATTCCTAAATGATCCATTAGATTTAAGCCTAAATTAAGCCTAATTCACCTATCTTGATGATATAAGAACATCATTAAAAAGCCAATCGATTCAATGTGCTGTAGTTAAAGTTTTGGACACAGATGCTGATTACAAAGTCGATTATAGGTTCAATCAGATATTACTGACTTATCATACATAGGTGACACCTAGTTATCATAGATTTTCTTTTAAATGTCTCTAACTGTCATTATGATGCTGATGTATGTTTCTCATGAGGTTCAGGTACATAATCTCCTGACTTTCAGAAAAATTATAGAATCAAATAAAAAACAAAGGTATTTTTCTTCAAGGTTTTCTTATGAAAATGGTTTCTTTCATCATTAATGTTGTTTAAATTATAAGTGTCACTCAGAAATAGCTATTATTTTTCCATTGCTAACAGTGGATCTTATGCAGCAACCTGCAAGTTCACTGGCAATTGCTGATACCTAAGGTATAGGTATCTAGGATTCCAAAATAGATTGTTTTATGGGTTATTCATAAGCATGTGGTCTTGAATAAAGAGAGTTTTGACATATTTAGAATTGATAAATGACCATATTTCTAGGTAAGAAAATTTGCTCTATATGTGATTATGAAGTTTTGGAAATTCAACGCCAAAAACTCTTATTCATGAACTAGCCAAAGGCACTTCATGTACTAGCCATTACTTACTAAGAGCAAGGGAAAATTGACAGGAATCCCAATGAAGATGCATTTTATCATTGCAAAACTTCTGAGGAATGGAGTATTAAAACAACAAAAAAAATGAGACTCAGAAAAGGAATGCTGTTTTTTGTTAACCGTTTTTAGTTAACTCCACAAATGCCCAAATAGATTGCCGGGTGTTGGAAAGGAAGAAAACCCCAGGATTCAAAAGTCCATCAACTCCATCAACTTTACTTGCACACAGAAATACTTTATCTTTTTAATTAAATGCCAACCGGAGACATGTAACATACAAAGTTTGGAACAGTATTTAATTTCTCTTTCCCTAGTCCTTCCATAAAATTCACACTGGCGGTTCTTATAAATTAATCAGATGTGTTAATGAAGCCTTATGAATGAATAATACTGGTCAATTCTAGACAATATAGATCATGCAAGAAAATAAAATCTGGTCGTTGCCTTTTATGAACACTATCAGTAAGTAAGATAAACAGTATCTGGCTGGTAGTAGACACTGACAAATTCCTATTCAAACCCTCTCCCTATCCTCTCCATGATACTGCCTTACTTTGAATGGCAGCTCCTGCACTTCTTAGGTTACAGATTTTCTCCAACCATAACAGATGCTGAAGAATTTCCAGAATTAATGCCCCAATAACAGAGCAAAGTTAGTTACAGACATTTCATCTTCCTTGCCTCTTCAAGAGGATAACTCTTGTCATAAGTTCTAGAGACTCTGAAATTCCCCTGTGAAAAGCACCAGTTAGTTCAGCGTAGTAACTAGCCTTGTAATACACCCACTCCAGCATTTATGTCTTTTATCTCATGTTTGCTACCATCACAAAGAAAGTTGCTCTTCATTCCTTTTCTGAAGACCTTCTTCTAGTAGACCCCTCATTCACACATCCATTTTCTGAACCTTTCTAATTTTTCATAAGTGTTGTACTGAAGTTTTCATGAGTAATTTTAATTTCTGGACATTGACTTTTTGAAGGAAATATGGAGCTTGCAAATTGTCCTGGTTCTGTTCTTCTGCTCATATATAGACACAAAAAAAGCCAGTAATGCAGCTGGGAGAAAAACAGGCTGAAGAGCATATGTGTTTCTGCAATTTCAGATGGAAAATAAGATGATGCATATATAAGAATTCAGTAAACAATAAAGCATGATTGAAATGAATTTATATACTCACTGGCATAATGCATACAAATACACATATATGCATACCATTATGCTACTTTCTTTAACATCTTAGAAACATTCTACTTCTGGGGAGATTTATAAAGCATTCTACTTCTAGCGTGATATAAAGAATTTCATCAAAAGTATAATTATCACCACAGCAGGGAAAATTGTTTAGTGATAAATGCTTCAGATACTTAAAACCACAAGGATACAATGTTTAGTGAACACATTTCAAACCTAAAGAAAGGGAAAAGGGTTTTCATCTTGACAAATAATTCTAGAACCGAAAATCAGTTAAATGTCCTAGATATTTATTGGTGGTGGGGGGTGTCATGGAGATTATATAAACAATAAGATAGGAAAACCACTCGCAGGAAATAAAGTCAAAATGGGGCAAGAGCCCAGAGAACGTTGAAAACACTAAGCTTTCTCAAAGTGCCCTTTCTTCCCTTAACTTCCATTATATTTTCACTGAACACAGGGACTTCTGACTTATGAAGAAATGTCTATATTTGACAGATGGGGGTAAAGATCAAAGTAAAAGTTTTTATGTCATGGAATACGGATGGAAATGAAGACTTTATAAACACTGGACTCCATTTGGCTGAGTTGAAAGTATGTTCATCCTCTCTCCTTTACTTCTTCTTTTCCTCTTCTTATTTCCAGAATTTTTTTGTGTGTGTATGATTTTAAATGAGGCAGTTCATTCATCCAGTATTAGCACTCTATCCTGAAGGTTGGACTGGAGCGATAGCACAGTGGGTAGGGCGTTCGCCTTATAAGCGGCCAATTCAAGTTCGATTACTCTGTCCCTCTCTGAGAGTCCGGTAAGCTACCGAGAATATCCTGCCTGCACGGCAGAGCCTGGCAAGCTACCCGTGGCGTATTCGATATCACAAAAATAGTAACAACAAGTCTCACAGTGGAGACATTACTGGTGCCTGCTTAAGCAAATCGACTAGCATCGGGATGATAGTGATACAGTGACAGTGATCCTGAATGTTGCACTGATCTCTTTCTAGATACTACTCTCGGCCAGAAAAAGGATCAGTGTCTAACACTAACATATACATACAACATGAAAGAAAGAATAACTGATAAAACAATCCAGTCACTTTTACACAATCACTTATCCATTTGTGTAAACTCTGCCATCATCTTGTGATCATTAATTTGACTGAACACATTCTCTCAATAGTTATTCAATCTTCTCTTTTTTAATTTTAATATATTCTGTATTGATTCAGTCATTGCATTTATGTTGCAATACCCTGAAAACCCAATCTTAGAATTCTTATAATAACACAAGAAGCTTTTTTAAGATTATTGTCTCAGCAACCACTCTTCCTTACTTATTTTTGCCATTCAACAATGCCATAGAAATTATATGACTTAAATCTCTTTCTTAGTATAAAATTGCTGAAATTTCCCTCTAAAAGTTAAAATTGCCCCTAACAACATCTACCTCTTTTTTTCTGTTTGTTTAATTGTAATGATTCAATGATCCAGTCTCTAAATGAATATTTTCTTTAAAAAGCTATGGTACTATTTTCTGAGTTGACAGGCATTTTTATTAAGTGACTTTGGGAATTCGTTCAACAAATATTATTAAGCACCTACCACATTCAAACAATGTAGTAAGTCAAGAAAGTAAAAAGATGAATGAAATCATGTCCTACTTTCTAAAATCCCAATTAGTATAGAAATTTAAGAGGGAAATTAAAGAACATAAAGAAGTATTAGCACTATCAAAGGGCAAAAAATTCTAGAAAGCCTGGTAATTACTTGTATGTTTCCACAACACCAAAAGAAAAATAACATACTCATTTGAAATGGATGCACCAGATTGATTTTTTTCTATAAACATCTCATTACTATGTAGAATGATTAGTCATATTCACTAAATCCCTTTGAAAATGGGTGCCAAGTAGTAATTAGAAAAAGAAACTAATTTTCTCCCAAATCTGCCCAAATAGCCATTTGCACACAAGTTAAAAATGAGAATTCTAACCAAACACTTCATACAGCAAATAAGAAACATTTAATTTCAAAAAAATAAAATAAAAGGAATTCTGGAAGCAGAAACAATAATCCAGTGGCTAGGGAGTTTGCCTTGCACAGCTAACTTGATTTTAATCCATCTGGAGTCCGCTAGGTGTGATCCCTGAGCACAGAACCAGGAGTAATCTCTAAGCAACACCCACCAGGTCCGGCCCCAAAACCATAAATAAATAAACAAACAAATAAATAAATAAATGGAATTCTGCCTCAGTGTGTTGAGCCTGATTTTACTTACGGGCTGGAGAGGGAGTGGGATGGAGGGCAAGGGCTGGCTTAGATACTTCTTTTTCTTCTTTTTGGGTCACACTCAGCAATGCACAGAGGTTATTCCTGGTTCATGCATTCAGAAATTAATCCTGGTGGTGGTCAGGAGACTACATAGGATGCTGAGAATCGAACCCAGGTCGGCCTTGTGCAAGGCAAATGCCCTACCCACTGTGCTATTGCATCAGCCATGGCTTAGATACTTTGGGTGAATCAAACTTAAGTTGCTGAATTTTTTTTTGGAAATGTAAAGAAAAAGGTAACAGAAATATTTTTGAGAAATAACTAATAAAAACATGAGTGTCAGGCCAGAGAGAGAATAGTACAGTGGGTAGGGTGTGTGCCTTACATGCAACCAACCTGAATCTGATCCGGCACCCCATATGGTCCCCCCAAGCCCACCAGAAGTGGTCCTTGAGCACAGAGTCAGAAGTAAGCCATGAGAACTGTTGGGTGTGACCACAACTGTTTTTAAGTTAAAAAAAATTAAAAACATCTTTTTCAGCCATAAATTTAATCTACTTTAAAAAACATACTTATGCCAAACCTGTATCTATTGTATCCTAAAGAATTTTCAAGAGAAAGAAGATAGAAAGACCATGTCATAACAAAGAAATAACTGGAAAACATACCCGAAGAAGCTTCCAGTCTTTCCAATCGGCTAATCAACCAGTCAAGGGAGCCAGAAAATTGAGCACAATTTTTACGATTTCCTCTAATTAGAGCCGCTGCAAAAAAAAAAAAAGGAAAAGAAAAAGAAAAAATTTCATAATTAGGTGGTTTTCCAGTTCAACAAAGCTGAAAGAAGACCTATAAAGCTGGATGAATAACACATTTTGTAGCTGATATTTAAATCAAATATAAACATACAGATATATATATATATACATATGCAAAATGGGTCTTAAAATCAACTTAATTAATGAGGAGTGAAATAAACACTGCTAATTAGAAGGATATATTTCAAAAAAGTACCATTGCATATTGGGAGGTAATAATGAAGGATAATGGAAAATACAGTGTCTGGGGAGTTCCCTTGCTTCGGCTTTAATACTCATTGCTTTTAATTAGCCATGAGACTAAATTATTTAATTTCCCTAGAGCTCAGTTTTCTTACCTACATAACAAAGAAGTTAAGAGCACATTAGTTATCCTGAAAATGTAGCACAAAATACTAAGGAGATATAACTACTAACCATAATAGCCACACAGAGAGAAAATTAAATGTTACGTGGTTAGAAAAAGGAGTAATAATGCCAAAAAAACGTTTGAAAATCTTGTTCTTTCTCCTTTATCCCTTCTTCCCATTTGGACACATAATGCTTAGTTAGCAGAGACTCTAAGAATGTCTAGAGTTACCTATTCTACTTTTGTTTAATCTAGTATTTTTCTACTTCTTCTGTCAAGAAATAACTTAAATAAAATTTCCACCTGATTTTTTTTTTTTTTTTTTGCTTTTTGGGTCACACCTGGCGATGCACAGGGGTTACTCCTGGCTCTGCACTCAGGAATTACTCCTGGCAGTGCTCAGGGGACCATATGGGATGCTGGGAATTGAACCTGGGTTGGCCACGTGCCAGGCAAATGCCCTACCTGCTGCGCTATTGCTCCAGCCCCTCCACCTGATTTTTTTTTTTGGGTCACACCCAGTGATGCTCAGGGGTTACTCCTGGCTTTGCACTCAGGAATTACTCCTGGCAGTACTTGGGGAACCATATGGGATGCCGGGGATCGAACCCGGGTCGGCCGCGTGCAAGGCAAACACCCTACCCGCTGTGCTATCACTCCGGCCCCCTCTCCACCTGATTTTTATTGATCCCTTCCAACCCAATAACCGTGCTCAGGCTAAAAATTTAACTATTCCAAAATCCTTCCAAGAGAATCTTCTAAATATTTTATAAACTCTCCCCATAGCCATAATATTGTTCAGAAACAATATATCTGTTTACCAAGAATTGACGATAGGGCCTGAATGATAGCTGAATGGGTAGGGCACTTGCCTTACACATGGCAGACCTGAGTTTGTTCCCCGGCACCCTGCCTGTTCCCCTGAGCCCACAGGAGTGATCACAGTGCAGAGTCAGACTAAAGCACTGTAGAGAGTGTCCTGCACCACAACTCCCCCTCCCCCGCCAAAAACAAACAAACAAAAAACCCAAAACTAAGCACCAAACTGACCACCTGCTCTACCAGTTTTGAGTGTCATGCAGGATGACTTTCCAGTCTCCAAGTACTGCTGGGGAGGCCTCCCCACAGGAAAGCATGATGCACTCACTAACTTACATGCCTTACTCAAGTAAGGGACCAGCAGTCCCGTCTGTAAGGCCAGCAACTGAGACATGCAACGAGGGACCTTGTCAGGCATAAGTGCTTGAGGATTAGGTTTATCAGAGAAATGAGGGGCCCAAATGCTCAGTGGGACTTCTCATTTTTTTAATTTTTTAAAAATTTTTATTTTTTTTATTAGTGAATCACCATGAGATAAAGTTACAGACTTACAAGTTTTCATGCTTATGTTTCAGTCATACAATGATCGAGTACCCATCCTTCCACTAGTGCCCGTTTTACACCACCAATGGTCCCAGCATCCCTCCCACCACCCCCACCCTGTCCCCTTCACCCCACCCCACCTCTGTGGCAGGGCATTCCCTTTTGCGCTCTCTCTCTCTCTCTCTCTCTCTCTCTCTCTCTCTCTTTGGGTCTTGTGATTTGCTACAGAGGTATTAAGTAGGCATCATGTTCAATCTATAGTCTATTTTCAGCCTGTATCTCCCATCCCTAGTGGGCCCACCTAGCACCCTTTGCTTGGTGATCCCTTCTCTATCAGAGCTGCTTCTTCACCTAGCATGTGAGGCCAGCTTCCAAGCTGTGGAGTAATTCTACTAGTATTTATCTACACTATTCTTGGGTGTTAGTCAGGGACTTCTCATTTTAACATAATAAGTGACCCTGGCTTAGAGCAACAGAAATTGAGGGAAAACAGAAAATGAAAGCTTTTAATCTTTAAGCAGTCTCATTAAGTTTGTTTAAAAAGCAAATCACTCTAATTTCCTTCTTTTTATTCAGATAAAAGATATTCGACATTTTAGAGGTCAAATGATAGAGATAAGGCGATTCTCAAAGTAATGACTAAAGTAAGAGCAAACTCACACTACTAAACACAGAGTATTTATGAAAATCAGATAGTAATCCAAAAAAGAAAATGTCATTAGATTTCCTGCAACCATGAAAGACAAAGATCACAATTTCTGAAAGCAATTTATCACCATATCACTGTACCACTGCCATCCTGCTGTTCTTCTATTTGCTCGAGTGGGCACCAGTAACGTCTCTATTGTGAGACTTGTTGCTACTGTTTTTGGCATATCAAATACACCCCGGGTAGCTTGCCAGGTTCTGCTGTGTGGGTGAGATACTTTCGGTAGCTTGCCAGGCTCTCCGAGAGGGGCAAAGGAATCGAACCCGGTTGGCCACGTGCAAGGCAAACGCCGTACCCACTGTGCTATAGAAAGCAATTAATAAAACTAAAACTCAGGAAGAAAAACATTTTTATTTTTTAAAATTTTTTAAATTAAATTAAATTTTATTATTATTTTTTTACAAAGCTGTTCATGATTGGATTTCAGTCATACAGTATGCCAACACCCATCCCTCCACTAGTGTACATTTCCCAGCACCAGTGTCCCCAGGTTCCCTCCCACCACCCTCCACCCCCACCCCACCTGCCTCTATGGCAGGTGCTTTACTTCTAACTCTCTCCTTCTGGGCACTGTGGTTTGCAATATTGATATTGAAAGATTATTTAGAATGTCCCTTACCTACTTTTAACCCTCAGCTCTTGTCCAGTGTGATCATTCCCAGCTACCATTGTCATAGCATTCTCATGAAGATTAGATTTTAATCAAGACTACAAGATTCCAGCAGCTCTGTCTTTTCTAGCATAGAATACTGCTTTGCTTGTCATGGAAAGGTGGGTATCTACATTATAGTAATGACTTAAATGCTATGCCACAAAGATACTTAAAAATAACTTCAAGAAGCATGCTCTCATATATATATATGCTATATACATGTATTAGCAGATGCATGCTAAATAACATTTAAAGGCAATACATTGCAATAGCATTTTATTTATTTATTTATTTATTTTTAATTAGAAGAAAAACATTTTTAAGCAAAGGAAAATCCAAGCAAGCACTTAAATGTTAAGTAACTTTTAGTTCTACCAGTATGTGGAGACAAAACTACAATATTAAATATAGGAAGACCAGGGGCTGGAGAGATAATAGAGTAGGTAAGGTACTTGCCCTGCAATTGGCTGACCTGGGTCAAGTCCCAGCATCCCAGGGATCTCCCATGAAGAGTATGGCCATAAATGATGCTTAAGTGAGACTCAGAAGTCAACCCTGAGCACCACTGCCTGTGACCCTCTCGCCTGCCTCAGAACGTACTGCTACCCAACAACCAGTGGCAAGATGGTCAAAACATTCCTCAAAGTTTGTAAACACATGTTGGAAAGGATGTGGAGGAAAAAGAGCTCTCCTACACTATTAGTCAGATTGTAAATTGGCACAGCCTCTGCGACAAATCACATAAATACCCCTTTAAAAACTGAAAATGAAAATGCCCCTTAATCCTGCGACAGCACCCTAGACATTTATCCAGACAATAAGAAAACACAGATTCAAAAGGATAACTGCATTCCTATGTTCTAAGTTCATATAAGTGTTATATGCAACACTATGGGATTAATCTAAACGCCCATTGACAGATGACTGGAATAAAGTTGCAGCTTTTACGATACAGGAAGAGTCAGTTGGCTAGGAACTTCCAACAAGCCCATCAGTGGAAGTTAGAGCTCAGCCAACGCTGGGTGCCATCATGGTGGCTTTGATCTTCTGGTCACAGTAGAGAACACACAACCACATGAACAAGTAAGAACTATGTTGCCTTCTCTCCTCTCTGTCCTGATCCGAAGGTCAATAAGCAGTTTTGTTCACAGGAAAAGTTAAGGAAAGACAAAAGCATGTTCCTGCTCACACAGACAAGAGTAGAGCCAAAACTCAAACCAGGCAGTTTGGGTTCCAAAATTTATGGTTAGGTACTAAGGTCTTATGTGCACCCCGCCCCCGCATTTTATACAGACACACATGCACACGCCCCCCAACACACACAAGCACTCTCTCTCTTTCACACGCACACGCATGAACAAGCACTCACATACACACCTGCACACCTGCACAAGCACACACTCTCTCTCTCTCTCTCTCTCTCTCTCTCTCTCTCTCTCTCTCTCTCTCTCTCTCTGTCTCACACACACACACATACACACACACACACACGTGTGTGCACATGCACCTCCACTCCCATCTCTCCATCCCTATTCCAACTCTTCTTGAATCCCTTACCTGGAAAACATAAGATGGGTCGGTTTTGGTAGTATACAAACAAAACAAAAACTGTAGGTACCTCATAAAATTGATTAAAAAATTAACTAAATTAAAAATGCATTAATGACTATCATCAATATTTCTTAGGCATGAGATTATTGCCAATTTGGGTGTTTTTATTTGTTTGTTTGCTTTCTTTTGGAGCCACAACAGTAGTGCTCAGGTGTTATTCCTGGCTCTGCACTCAGAAAGCACCCTGATGGTGCTCAGGAGACCATATGGGATGCCAGGAACAAACTCAAGAGGGCTGCACGCAAGTAAGATCTGTACTTACTGGTACCCTACCTGTTCATTCTACTATCCCTCCCCCTGCCAATTTGTTTTTAATTGTATCTTGTTTATAAAATGCCTTTGCCAGGTTTCCTGGAGAACAAGCTAGGAAACATCTGTTGACACCAATTCCTAAATAATACCTGAATGGAGCATAATGACATCAATATACTTTTCACTTCTTGATTGCCTCTACCAATGTGTCATAACTTTTAGAAAAATCAGCCTACATAAGGGTATGGCAATTAAATAATTTGAACATTCAGAGCTCTGAAAAAAAGCTCTGCATGGGCAAATTTTGTAGTTGCTACACTCTGAGTCTTTAAGGATTCAAAGGTGGCCATACTGAACATGTAGCCGTCTACCCTGTTTCTTTCATACTTTGAATCTTCACAGAATGAGTATTCATAGAGAGAGCTTTCTAGAGATCCATTTCCTCAGACATCTTTAGAAAATCATCCTGGCTTGCAAGCCTCCTGCAGATTAATTGTGTGGATGTCTGAAGAGATGTATGAAAGCATGCCACCGCAATCCCTTTCAAACTCTGAATATGCGTACTTAGGTGTTCTGGATGGCAGACTCATAAATCTACTTGTTGTCATTATCCACCTAAAACACATATTAAATGGATCCATGTCACATTTTAAAATTGTTATAGATTATCACCCTCACTGCCTGCTTTTATGCTCTTTACTAAATAAACTTTATGAGGTGGGAGGGGAGGGAATGAGAAAAAGACTTATTTCATATGTAACCACAAGAAATATCTAGTGCCTCTCTTTGTGACGACGGGACGGGGAGCATCACAAGTTGGAGCTGATTTTTAAACCAAGCTGTTTTATAGCTACAAAAAAAGGACATTTGGATACAAACATTTTATAGACCACTCGATTATTTTAGTAATTTAAAATTTCCCAACCACACAGAAGCATGTACTTAAATATATGAGGCTAACTATTTTATAACTACACTAACATAAAAAAGTGTAGTGGGGGAAGTTGGTTCTTAAATCCACATACGATTTTTTGATTAATTTTTTACTGGTAATAAGATCAGTGTCTATAATAAAAACAGAAATCGAGTAGTCAAAGGAACATTAAGTAATAGCTCTCTCATTCTAGTTCAACTAACCACCATTAAAACTATCATGTATATAAGGAAAAACTCTATATATTTATTGACATTCAAATCGTATGTTGCTTTCTATTTGATTTTCATTCTATATTGAATTAATTTGTTATATAATTAATGGTAATTAATAACAGCATAATTATAAGTTTCCTTTCATCAATTTAAGTGTTACAATTAGGATAATTCATCTTAACTACTATTTAATTGATAGAATATGCTAAACAGTTTAGGAATAATATCCAACAGAACACACAGACACCTAAGAGTTTTATAAGCATTCTTTCATAGATTTATAATTTACACATAATTATGCATTTTCCCTACATACTTTGAGATTTACACATTGGAATCTTGCTCTACATAGAGTATCTTTTCTTTTTTACTACATCTATGATTGCCATCCTAAAAAGATAGCAATCTTGCCTATTTGTTTCATAAACAACTTTTCAAATGACATTTTATTTCAATTTGCAATGGTAACAGAATATTACACTATGAAGGTATACTATTAAATTATAACCAATATTCTGTCTATATAAAAACTGTGTTCAATTATGTGTTATTTATAAACAATTTTTGCAGTAAACATGCTTGCAATCACTTACAAATGTATCTCTAGAATATATTCTTTAAAGTAACATTTCTGAAAATGAAAGATTATAAAGTTTTATGTCAACTATCAAACAAATATACTTTGGTTTATGAAATATCATCAATTTATTCTCTATCAAAAACATACAATTATTAAATGCTTTATCTGTGCAATCTAACAAGTAAAATACTCTTTTACTTTTTTGCTTTTTGCGTCACACCCGGTGTTGCACAGGGGTTACTCCTGGCTTTGCACTCAGGAATTACTCCTAGAGGTGCTCAGGGACCATATGGGATGCTGGGAATTGAACTGGGGACGGCCGCATGCAAGGCAAACACCCTACCCGCTGTGCTATCACTCCAGCCCCACAAGTAAAATATTCTTATTTATCATTTGAATTTAATTTCTTTAATTGCCATGCTGAAAATCTTTTCTAATATATATTTCTGAATTAATTTTTTTTCTAAGGGTTTGTTTTACTTGTTGATTTACGTAAAAACTTCTGCCTTACAGAATCTGCACAGACTGCATGCTTTTGGGGGGGTGCTGTTGGTTTGCTTGTTGGGGGGCCACACCTGGCAATGTTCAGGGGTTACTCCTGGCTCTGCACTCAGGAATCACTCTTGGCAGGGCTCTGGAAACCGTATTAGATACCAGGGATCGACCGAGTCTGCTACAGGAAAGAAAAACACCTTACCCACTCTATTATGACTCTGGCCCCGAGACTTCAAGTCATACCAAATTCCAGAACTGCTTTATTAAGTGATAAGTGTATTATCACTGAAGTTCTAACTTTTGTAGTCAGACTGATCAGTAATGTACTTACTAATATGGCTTAACAGTATAATCAAGGTATTTACATCAATAGTTGCACAACATTAGAGACAGCTTGGTGAATTAACCCATATTTCACTCAACCACAGTGCCACAAAAGCAGGGACTATGTCCTTGTTCCCATGATACTTAATTCCCCAAATCCGGGTGTTTTCCATATCAGATAGTCAACTAGCCACTGATGAGTGAAAAGTTTCTATTGAAATCTGAATCCACTGGATTTCAAGTTCAAGTTCTCCTCAACTTGACAAACCTTTTGTATTATAAAGAATGTCCTCTGGGGAAACCACACCAGAACTAAAAAGGCTAGATACATGGAAAAAAAAAAAAGGAAAAAATATAGTAGCCAAAAAAAGGAAGCACACCTTTCCCTGAGACAAATTTGTTGCTACTTTTTGTTTGTTTTTAGTTTGGGGGCCACATCCGATGTTGCTCAGGGTTTACTCCTGGCTTTGAACTCAGGGCTCAATCCTGGAAGAGCCTTAGGGACCATTATATGCTGTTGGAGATTAAAATGGGGTGGGAAATATGCAAGGCAAGTGCCTTTCCCACTATACTATCTCTCCAGCCCCTATATATATATATATATATATATATACATATATACATATATATGTATATATATTATATATATGTGTATATATATATAATATATATATTTTAACAAAAAGATTTAAATGTGAGAGATGAGCAAAATAAGTTAATAATGTGTGGGTACATCCTTATTGGAAAAGTATAATTAGAAGTTACATCTCCTCTTACTTAAAAAATTAATTTAGGGGCTGGAGCGATAGCACAGCGGGTAGGGCATTTGCCTTGCACGCGGCCGACCCGGGTTCTAATCCCAGCATCCCATATGGTCCCCTGAGCACCGCCAGGGGTAATTCCTGAGTGAAGAGCCAGGAATAACCCCTGTGCATCGTCGGGTGTGACCCAAAAACCAAAAAAAAAAAAATTAATTTAAAATTTAACAAAAATACTAATGCACTCTAGATGACATATATGGTTATCATTTGGCTATTATGCTATTAAAATGTGAATTTTAGAGGCCAGAAATATAGTACAATGAACAGAGTACTTGCCTTGCACATAGCCAACCTGTATTTGATCCCCAGCACTCCATGTAATTCCCTAAACCCACCAGGAGTGATCCCTGAGCACAGAGACGGGAGTGATCCTTGAGTACAGCTTCGTGTGGCCCACAAACCAAAAATTAAATAAATAAAAGTGGCTTTTAAGATAGTTTAATTGCCAATTTATTAATCAAATAGAATATAAATAAGAAAATGCATATTAAATTATAAACATTTTTTATATAACCTATTTTCTGTCTATGGCAATTGCTCTGGGAAATAAACAATTCCTCTTCATCTTAATGGCAGCAGGCCTATTCAGTAGCTTCCAAATCATGTAAGATCTCAACAGTTCAGTGTTCTTGACAAGAGACATATAAATCTACCTGAATCGTGAAAGAGAGAAATAATGAAGATCTACATTTGCAGAGCCACCAGGAATATAGCAGCGCTCACCACAAGGTTCTGCAGGGTGTGCCAACCATGCCTAATGGCATTTCAATTACAATTACAGATTTTACATTTCAATTACAGATCCTAAAAGAATTAGAGAAGAGTATAAAAGATTCTTGACAAGATGGGACAATAAGGGAACTACAGGCGCTCTTGAGAAAAAGAACTTCATTATCAAAAATAAAAACATTGACTATACATCCACACTGAGGGTTCTTGTCTATAACAGTCTATCCTAAATTATGCTCCTTTTTTTTCTTTTTGGGTCACATCCTGTGATACAGAGGGGTTATGCCAGGCTCATTCACTCAGGAATTACTCCTGGCAGTGCTCGAGGGATCATATAAGATGCTGGGAATCAAACCAGGGTCGGCCACGTGCACGGCAAATGCCCTACCTGCTGTGCTATAGCTCCAGCCCTAATTCAGGGCAATTGCCTTGCATGTGGCCGACCTGGGTCCAATTCCTCCATCCCTTTCAAAGTGCCCGGCAAGCTACCAAGAGTATCCCCTCCCCACCCCCCGCACAGCATAGCCTGGCAAGCTACCCGTGGCATATTTGATATGCCAAAAATAGTAACAAGTTTCACAATGGAGACATTACTGGTGCCCGCTCAAGAAAATCGATGAACAATGGGGCAACAGTGCTACAGTGCTTGAGTCAAAGGCAAATTTATTGCTCTGGCTACATTCTACACTCAGATACAGATTGTTAATGCAAAACATCATTGGGTTGAGTGTAACGGAAGTAAAAATTGAAAGCCTTAATTTAGAAGCAGGTTATAACTGCGGAAGCTATTACCTGACTATTTTAAATAGACATAACTCAGTTGTCTTGAAAGACAATCATACTTCTTACCTAGCAATTCATACAGAGAATTGAGAATTGATTTCCAAGATTCCCCTGCTTCTCTCCCAGCCACATCAGCGAAGTGCGCTGCGCTGCTGTAGACATGAAGTCTGTCTATGCACTCCAGCACCAGGTTGATCATGCCCTAGGAGGATTTAAAAAAAAAATAAAATCAGTCCCAGAAACTTTGATTCTGCTCACCAACAAAATGAGAGGTTGAGGAAACATTCGAAAAGCCCAACTTAAAGTTGGCTCATCATGAAACTGAGATTCTTTCTTCAATGGATAAGAAGAAACACCTGAATGAAAAATGAAATGTTCTTGAATTAATCCTAGTGGTTTTCAAGTCCTGTGTGATATTCTCAACAAGAAGCAGACAATATGTGAATACATACTTCCCATGAACAAAGTCGAATTCTGGATTAGTGAGTCAACCATTACAATATTCCCTTGTAAGTCAATGTAGGGATCAGAGTATGCCAACTCAAAATAGGCCATTTGGGGATTGTTTTGAGTTGAAAGTAATAAGGAAAATAAGTCACAAGGAGAAAATTAGGCCCTTTCTCTACTGGGAGAACAAGAGATGCTAACAGAGTCAGTGCTTAGATATTAAACTGCCTGGAGATTGCAAAAGTATTCCACGTAACAAGATTTACTAGTCTTTGTCTTCTAGGAGATTCCTCCAGGCCCCACTCATACCATACCTTCCCAGAATTCTCTGTGCCTAAGAATTCAAATTCTTCTATCTTCTTCTCAGAAACCTTTATCTTATCATTCCCTTTTAACATCAATTCATTGAGATGCAGTTTAAACCCAAGTCTAACCACTGCTTTGAGGTACTCATTACTGACCATTCCCAAGTATATAAGCAATAGACATATTATTAAAGTTCTTCTAGCTGGCCCACTTTTTACCATATCTGCATATTATAACACCAACTGTTGCTTGACTTTTTGCCTAATTTAAATAGCAGACCAAACAACCCTGCCTTTACCTTCCTTGTAAACCAAACCCATTCCCAGCCCATCCAGAATGTAATCAAGGACTGCTTTGCTCTGTGTGTCTAGGCTCTAATTCTAAAGCCCCCAATTCCCCTTTATTTTTTCCATCTTCACCAAGTTTCTGTTTTGTGATTATCAACAGAAACTTAATATTAACAGAAAGAAATATTAGACGGGGTCTCCCTGTCCAAACAGGGAGCCTGAATTGGCTTGGACCTCATACTGCCCTATCATGGCCTCCCCATCCATAAGACACGGCTCCTTGTGACATTTGCAAGAGGCTTCCAAGAACCAAAGAAACATGCTCATGATTACTACTGACGCCTGGATTTATTTTGTAGCTTTGGAATTCCGTTTTCTTTATACATACATACATATATATATGTATATATATATATATATATATATATATATACATATGTAATAAAACATATCCTCCACATGGGTTACAGTAATCAGCGTGAGGGCTTTGAAGACAGTGAAATAAAATCTCTTTGGTCTGTGGAATGAAAAGTATCTTCCTTTAGCATTAATATGCATCAGTTGAAAAATACAAATAAAGATTCCTTCAAGGCCTGAATCCCTTGGAGGGATGCAGTGTGGAAGTGCACTCCTTAGGCCAGTTGTCTATCTCTTCCCCTCAGATCAGGACACAAATTAGAGAATTTTCCCCACCCAGAAGTTATTTCCCCAACACAATGCAGAAGAGACAGAAGCTCACCTCTTCCTGGAAGAGGTTCTGACGATTCTTTAGAGCTCGCAACCTGTTCTGCTTGTCTTCATGCTCTAACTGCTCATCTGGCGGGTGGAAGTACCCAATCAGGTCCTGCAGACTTAGACTGACAGACTCTATCGGTAAGTCCACTGTGGAGGCCTTTGCTTTTTTGCTGAGTGCATCAAGGCCCCTGGAAGAAAGAGGAAATTTCTTTGTGATTCTAAATTATTGTATCACTCTTTTATACTACAGATAAAAGTTTTCTTCTCTACCCTTATACCACTGTAAAGGAACATAATATGATTACATATCTCTGTATCACTGTCATCCTGTTGTTCATGGATTTGTTCGAGCGGGCACCAGTAACCGTCTCCATTGTGAGACTTGTTGTTACTGTTTTTGGTATATTGAATACACCATGGGATATGATAAATATAATTAAGCAAATAAAAAAGCTAATTAGTAAATATCCTCAAAAGGAAAGAAAAAAACTAATATTTAACTTTAAATTTGATTTTTGAAAAAACAATTTTTATTTTTGAACAACTAAGACACAAGTAAGATCAGTTAATACAGAAGAAGAAAACAAGGTCAGTTTGCTTAATTACCTCGGGCAATTTTAATTGAGAGAAGTAGATATACAACAGAAAATGAATGAAGAATCAATCATCTTGAAATACAACCATTTTCACAATTCTTAAATAAATATTTTAATTTTTTATTAGAGAATCACTGTGATGTAGTTACAAACTTATGAACTTTTGTGTTTGCATTTCACTCATACAGTGATTGTCTACCAGTGCCCATTCACCTCCACTAATGATACCAGTATCCCTCCCACCACCCCCACCCCATCCCCCACCACCCCACCCTGCCTCTGAGGCAGGGCATTCCCTTTTTTTTCCTCTCTCCTTTTGGGTATTGTAGTTTGCAATAGAGGTACTGAGTGGCCTTCATGTTCGGTCTATACTCTACTTTAAGCTCTCATCTTTCAACCCGAATAATTATATAATAAAAATATATAATTACAAGTAAATACTGGACTGGAGCCATAGCACAGCCGGTAGGGCATTTGCGTTTGCCTTGCACACAGCTGACCAAGTTTGATTCCTCTATCCCTCTCGGAGAGCCCGGCAAGCTACCGAGAGTATCCCGCACACATGGCAGAGCCTGGCAAGCTACCCGTGGCATATTCGATATGTCAAAAATAGTAACAACAAGTCTCACAATGGAGGCTTTACCAGCGCCCGTCCAGCAAATTGATTGACAAGGGAACAACAGTGCTACAGTGCTACAGTGCAAGTAAATATAAAGACTACTTCTCCTACCAAATTAACAATGTTTAAATAAACAGAAGAGCACATTCTCCATCTTAAGGATCCACCCATATCTGAAACCTGATAAGTGTACTGTTGGCTCTTCCACTCCAGAGAAGCCTGCATGCTCTCTTGAATATATAATTCTAACTCTCCAACTCTCCTCTGCCCCCATCATTTCTCTAACACTATTCTTCCTTGACTACAAAAGGAAAATAGGAAAATATTAATAAACATGCAGCTGAGTTGGAAGAAGTGATTGGAGTTCTTGGTGATGGGCATCACCTTGTTAGAATTATGTGCATGAAAAATATTAACAGTGTTGTAAAACACAAAAATATCAATAAAAAATTACAAAAACAAATGTAGAAAGCAAAATAATAAAATTTTGCAATATGAGCAAAATAAATAGACAAATAAATAGATGATATATCACATCACAGGTCATATATGTCTGTGCATAATGAAGTAACGCTGCCAGAAAACACTTGGAAACAAATGTGGTTTAGTTTGTAAATATACAATTGTTTTCACTGTTACACGTGAAAATTTAGTTATTACAAAAAGGATTTTATTTTATTCTCATGAAAAAAAGGTTTCAGAGTATCTATTACTGTTAGAGTAAAAGTGACTTAAATAGTTCAAGCACAATGGCATTTTACTTAATAAACCTAATGAACAATAAACTATATATACAATTTTAAAAGCACATTCATGTTTTAAACACCCATCTTAAAAAGTATAGATGTAAAATCACCTAACAACTATTTCATTAATGTTACTTGCTAAATACCAAAAGGTACAAAATTCAGTTCCATAGTATTTTTTGGAATTGATTGTCCATCTTTAAACCCAGTAACGAAAAAAAAAATGCCTTACAACAGAAAGAAGTGTACCTTATGAATCTATTGAAAAGGAAAACTGTGCTCCGGATTACGCGTGCTGTCCGTGATTCTTCATGCTGAGACCTAGATAAATTTAAGCCATCATCCATATGGCCTTCATGATGCATAATAGCCTGTAAGAAAGTGAAATAATAACATCACACGTACAGTTCTTCTGCAAAGGGGATTTCAAAAGATGTACACTCAGTACCAGAGCATGAGTACAGAGGGTAAGGCACTTGCTTTTCATGCAGCCACCCCTTGACATCACATATGGTCCCTAAGCATCACCAAGATTGATCACTGAGCACACAGCCAGGAACAAGCACCACCCAGTGTGACCCAAAAATTCCAAAAATTAAAAAAAAGGATGATTATAAAAGTGAGCCATAATGATAGTCAAATCAGACAGAACTACAAAACTATGGTGCACAGGTAAAGTAATATGCAGAGATATTACAATATCAATCAATACTACAATATTGTAATACAAACTATTCACACAACATATCCATTCTACAATAATTCTGAAGAATAAATTTTCAAAGAATAAATCAATACAAGGTATCCATTTGTGCAAACCCCAAATATTTTCTCATCTGTCTGTGTTCAATGATGACTCCATAGTCTTAGCAAACTCAGAACAAAGAACCAAAGGAAAACATTATATTGGTATATCATATTTATGGCAATACTGAACACAGATTACTTTATCAATAATAACTAGTCATTTCTCTAGAAATCTATATTCATTTAAAACTGTATTTTAGGGACCAGAGAGATAGTACAGCAGGTAAGGTGTTCACCCTGCACACGGCTGACCTGGGTTCAATCCCTGGCATCCCATATGGTCCCGGGATCACTGCCAGGAGTGATTTCTGGGTATAGAGTAAGGAATAACCCTTCAGCATATCAGGTTTGCTGCACCCCCAAAAGCCTTTTTATTTCACTAATTATTAGAAGAGAAGTGAGAGAGGAGAGAAGAGGAGAAGAGGAGAGGGGAGGAGAGGGAAGAGGTGGGGAGGGGAGAAGAGAGGAGAAATTACTCCCAGTAATTATCCTGGTAATATAGTGCTCAAGGGACTATATGATGCCACAGATTGAACCCCAGTAGATTGTGATAGCCTGCTGTAATATCTCTATAGCCCATCTTTCCATGAACTATTATATGAAGACAAACATGTACAAAAATATGAAATTGTTGAATGATCTACAAACACTGAACAAATACAAAATCAAGAGAAGGAATATTATAGCACCTTAAAAATATTCCCTAGAATCCCCTTCCTTTTACTGCAGCTTCCAAAGTGGACTCTACCTATTTAATCTTAATAGCATATACTATTATACTATTTATACTGCATCTGTGTATTCAGGAACCATATAATAGGGACCCAGGTGTCTGGTTTTCAAACACGAAAGATCATAAAGATCATATATATATATATATATATATACACATACATATATATACACACATACATATATATATATATACATTGAACTAAAATTAATAACAAGAGACTGGGGAGATGCCTCAAAGGGGTACAACTCACACAGGCCCTGTATAAAAAAAAAACTGAGTGCCACCCCTAACTCCCCCAAACCCCAGAGTCCTTATCATCTTTTAAGTGTGATGCACATCTGCTGTAGCCTCCTAGAACTGCTAGGTGTGGCCTCTATTTCAAAAGAAAAAAAAAGGAAAGGAAAGAAAGTTAACAAGAAGAGAAACTAGCTCTGTCATTCAGAAATAAAATAACAAAATGAAGGAAAACAGAAACCAAAAACAGTTAACTGTCTCTATCTTAAAGGCCTACATTTGCTTGTCAAAGTTCTTCGGTGACAGATCTATTTCAGAGTTGAAAGCATCTTCCTTCCTTTCTTCCTTCTTAGGAGCCCAGGGCCAAACCTGAGAATACTAGGTCCAGCCCTGCAGGCCTCCCAGCTCTCTGCTCAGCCTGTGTTGCTGGGAGCGACTATGGTGTTTAAGACCACTTAAACTTAACCTTGGAGGATATAAAATAATCGGGTAGAGAAAAAAGCTTTAAAAGGTGTTGGGGCTGGACTGAGCTATCGGGGCGAGCCCATCTAGAATGTACCGTACTACGGACAGGAACATAGGGACACAGGAACATAGGGACTCATGAAAATGGGCAAGATTTCCCGTGTGTCCTGACTAGTTTGGATGAAGCTGAACATTTTCCCCCTTCAAGCTGCCTTCAGAAAAATAATTTCAGTATATTAAAAAGAGCAGTTTTCCTTCTCTCACAGAAGCCTGGCTGGTCTTTGACATGCAGATGGTGTTGGCCAGGCCTGACCTTTGATATTGTAAATTGTAGGCTCTGGCCCAGCCTAGTCTTTGGGATGTAGATTTCAGGTGCAGGGCCCAGTTTTGTCTTTGGGATGTAAATCCAAGTGCTTTTAGTCCAAGAAAGGATTCAGTTTTGGTTTTGTATCTTCTTTCCAGAGGCCTAGATTACTGGCCTGCAGATGCAAGGAACTAATGCATATTCTACTGCCTCAATGTTCTTCCTGTAACTTCTTTTGATGCCTTTGGTGATGTCACTGTATTGCGCCCTTTAGAGGTACCAAGATCAATAAAAGGAGATCACGGGGCTCTCTGCCTTTGTCTAAGAGTCAGAGAGAACCTAGACCCTCCAAGAACACATTTCTTCCATGTTCCTTATCTCAGAGCCTCTGACCATATGAACGTTCACGCAACAAAAAGGTATTATACAAGAGAAGGCAGAGGTGTGTGAAAGACATGAATTCTTTGTGGAGAGACCTCAAGCAATGTGCTTTAAAGGGATGGCAGGTTTCCTAAATTGAAGAGGATACTTAGAGATGAGCCAAAGGACAAAACAATGAGGCATAGAATTGTTGAGAGCAACTCAGTAGAAGAATAGCATCAACTTCAAAGGTGTAGCCATTGTCTTAGAGGAGGGAAGGGAGGGAGAGAGGAAGGGAAGGGAGGGAGGGAGAGAGGGAGGGAGAGAAGAAGGGAAAGAGGGAGAGGGAAGAAGGAAGGAGGGAGGGAGGGAGGGAGGAAGGAAGGAAGGAAGGAAGGAAGGAAGGAAGGAAGGAAGGAAGGAAGGAAGGAAGGAAGGAAGGAAGGAAGGAAGGAAGGAAGGAAGGAAGGAAGGAAGGAAAGAAGGAAAAGAGGGAGGGAGGCAGGCCAGAAAGTGTGTGTGTTATTAATTAATCCATTTTTTCTGTGCATGTGTAACATCGTCTTACCTTACGTTGTATGGATCCCATTCTCACAGATTTCACATCCACAGACTGGTAAGTAAGCCACAGGCCTGTATTTACATGTTGGATATAACATACTGAGTCTCCATATTTTATTTCAGATGTTCCCATGCCATCAACTTCTTTTCTCATGCCGACATCCAATTTTTCCTAAGACAAGGTGAGACAAGAAAATGTTCAAATTGTTTTGTTATTGTTTACAATGAAAGAATTTTACCTTGATATAAAAGTGCTTCTCTTAAAAAAAAAAAGTAGTCTTAAAAAACCCTAACATAATAAGAATGAAATATTCTTCTTTTTTTGTTTTTTTTGTTTGTTTATTTGCTTTTTGGGTCACACCCAGTGATGCACAGGGGTTGCTCCTAGCTGTGTGCTCAGGAATTTCTCCTGGCGGTGCTCAGGGGACCATATGGGATGCTGGGAATCGAACCCGGGTCGGCCACGTGCAAGGCAAACGCCCTACCCACTGTGCTATGGCTCCAGCCCCAAGGGTGAAATATTCTTTCCTCACAATTTGACATTCATTAAAAATCCAAACAGAAAACCACAAAATAACAATATATTCTTGATTTAAACACACTGGTAAAAATTATTTTGGCAAAATATAAAATTTTATATTAGTTTTCAGCAAATTTCAAACCAGACAATTTAAAATTAGTAGCTCAGGGGTTACTCCTGGCTCTGCACTCAGGAATTATTCCTAGCAGTGCTTGGGGGACCATATGGGATGTGGATTGAACTCAGGTCACCCACATGCAAGGCAAACACCCTACTCACTGTACTATTGCTCCAGCCCTTTTTTCCAGATTTTTATGAAATTAATGGTTAGTGGGGTTGGAAAAATAGTACAGTGGTAAGGCCCTTGCCTTGCAAGCTGATTTGGGTTTGATACTCAGCATTGCATACAGTCCTAGGAACCCCACCAAGAGTGATCTCTGACTATAAAGCCAGGAGTAAACCCTGAGCACCCTGAACATGGCCCCAAAACCAATTATGTGTGTGAGTGTGTATATATTTAGTTATATATATCTATATATCTATACATCATCATCTTCATCATCATCATCATCATCATTCCGTTGATCGTCGAATTTCTCGAGCAGTCTCAGTAACATCTTCATTTGTCTTAGCCCTGAGATTTTAGAAGCCTCTCTTTACTCATCCTTTCCAATGAGGGAGGCTCTTCCAGGGTCAGCGGAATGAGACCCAGCATGGTTACTGGTTTTGGTATATGAATACACCATGGGGAGTTTGCGAGGCTCTCCCATGTGGGCAGGAAACTCTCGGTAGCTTGCCAGGTTCTCGTACAGGGAGAACATAGATATATAGATATCTATCTATCTATAAATAGATATATAGATAGATATCTATATCTATATAGAGATATATATGGAAAGATATATATATCTCTATATATACATGAGTGTGTATATATGTGTGTATATATATGTGTGTATATATATGTGAATATATATATAAATAAATATATACATATATATACATATAATGACCTCAGAAAAAGTTAAACTTTTAGAAACAGAGAGGCAGGTAGGTAGAGAAAGGGAATCACAACGAATTCCTGAGAAGTAATAAAACCAATAGGTAAAAGGCTGCTAAAAACCAACCTTATGGACACAGGAACTGATAAGACCTTTACCTGGTGCCAGCACAGACCCAGAGAAGGCTGGGCTCCTCTCAGAGAGAAGCTCCAACATGAACAAAGACCAGGAATGGAATATCAACCATCAACTGCTCCCAACTCTACCCCCTTGGCAACCACCCTTGAAATAGACTTAGGCAGAAAGCTCCACGTAGGGCAGCTTGGGAGAAACACCTAGAAAAGCCAACTTGAACACAGGAAGCCTATGCTGCCTGACTCCATGCACTGCCTATGCCCATGTGTTTGGGCTGAGCATATGTGATGCCTGAATACATATGTGACCCACATCTCCCTTACTGAGATGTGTACTTCCATACTTTAGTATCTAATGCTGGGGTACATACTGAGACTCCCTCTCTACTCTGCAAAAGGACATTCTCTCTCTCTCTCTCTCTCTCTCTCTCTCTCTTTCTCTCTCTCTCTCACTCACTCTCTCTCTCTCACTCACTCACCCACTCACCCTCAGCCCTCAAAATTTCCAAATAAAACCTTTTAAACTTCACTGCATATCTCCTCCTGAAATTCTTTTCTGAGAATGAAAGATGACGATCCAAAAGACCTACGTAATGTCTAGGACTGACTTTACCTTCCTGCACAAAGCAAGACCCACAGTAGAATCTTATCAGTCCTAGATTTGTGGATGGGAAGAAAATGTTTCAAGGCTGTTGCCTCTCTTTCCTACTTCATATAAGTCACCTGGGGACTGGCATCACTTCCAAGGATCAGTTTTCTCATCTGAAAATAAAATTAACCAATAATCTCCACCACAGAATGAGAAGGAAACAAAAAATATATCCCATTTAATGTTTTGAGCACAGTACCAGGGAAAAAATAAACACTTTAATACAATTTTTATAGTTTTGATCAAGAAAATGATGTTGATAATGAAAATGATGATGGCAGTGAGGATGAAAATGTTAATGAGTATTTATTTCCAACTAATTAAAGCTATGGCTCATTTTCCACTAGTGCAATTTACTACTTGAAGTACAGAAGAATTTACTCTTAAAATATTAATGTACCAAATTCCTCTTCAAGCACCAGTGTGGGTGTGGTCAACAAAACAAACAAAAATGAGTCTATAAAATTTCAAACTTTTGTTTTCTTTTATCCTCGCAGCATATTTATGTCATTTTAATTGTGTTATGAGATATCATGATCACCAGTTTTATTTTTTTATTTTTTTAATTTTTAATTTATCACCATGTGGAAAGTTACAAAGTTTTCAGGTTTATGTCTCAGTTATACAATTTTCAAACACCATCCCTTCACCAGTGCCCATATTCCACCACCAAAATCCCCAGTATACCCCCCACCCATGATCACCAATTTTAAAGTGATGTTTTGTTTGCTTTTTATTAAGAAGATGGAAGAGTCATCATATCTGATTAAAACCTCAAACGTGGGGGCCGGAGGGATAGCACCGCGGGTAGGGTGTTTGCCTTGCATGCGACTGACCCGGGTTTGATTCCCATCATCCCATATGGTTCCCTGAGCACTGCCAGCGGTGATTCCTGAGTGTGTGCATCGCAGGGTGTGACCCAAAAGGGAAAAAAACCCTCAAACTCTCTAGGTTAAAAGTTTTAATCAAACAACTTTATGATGACTATTTTAGCAGCCACTCTAATCACTCTAACCCTCCAGTAAGGTAGTTAACTTGACATTGTCACTGTCACTGTCATCCCATTGTTCATCGATTTGCTCAAGCGGTCACCAGTAACGTCTCCATTGTGAGACTTGTTGTTACTGTTTTTGGTATATTGAATACACCATGGGTAGCTTGCCAGGCTCTGCCATTTGGGCAGGATACTCTTGGTAGCTTGCCGGGCTCTCTGAGAGGAATCGAACCCAGGTCGGCTGCGTGCAAGGCAAACGCCCTAGCCACTACTCTATCGCTCAAGCCCCGACATTAATGTGACCTTAAGAAAACAAACAAGTGTGATTGCCTGGAAGAACAAAATCAAGAACTTTCATTTCTTACTTTCTTTTTTCTTCTTTATATTTATTTATTTGTTTAACTGACTCATTGTGAGTTCTTTTATATTTGAGCATTTTTAGTATCCAAGATTAGGGAAAAAATAAAGTAAAAATAATCTAGACTGGTAATGCTATAAACAGCATATCTTTAAGCAGGCCATAAGTCAACAATATAAAGTAGCCTGTATTCCTAGAAATGAAGTGTCCGCATAAAGCAAGCAAGCACTGAATGTCCTAGAACTTCGTATTAGCTATTCTGCATATAAATCAGAGGGCTTTAGAGTCAGCATCCATTTAAGGTATATTTGAGATATTTTTGGTAAATGGTTTAGTAGTAGTGGCAACAGAATTAGAGGAGCTATCCCTGCCATGGAGAACAAGTATATAATGGGGGAGAAAACAGTTTGGGGAATCTATTTGAAGATGCTTAATAAAGCCCACAATCAAAGAGAAAATGGAGACAAATAGATAAATCAAGTTGGTCTCCACTAACAGTATACTGTGCCCATCAGCCTAGAGTTCAGACTAAACAACTTGCTGGCTTGAAAGATTAGAGGACAGACTCCAAGCCTCATAAAATAACAGAGTATTAAATAAACTAAATCCTGTACCAGAGAAGCAACTATAAAATCATTTCATAAATTTTGTTCAGATGCTTGCTGACAACCGAACTATACATGCTCAGGAGAGACTTTGTAGAATGGCAGCAGTGAAGACTGAAACAACTGAGCAGAAATATAAATTACTGCCTACTGAAATATAAATAACTGCCCACTGCAAGAGAAGGAAACTGGAGTTTTGGTGCAGCAAGTCTACCTGCTTGTAAAAACTAAACTCATTCTTCAAAATAATATTTAATACTCAATGTCTGTATGACTTATTTCTAATTTCTAATATGCTAAAAAATAAGTAGATGTAAAAAAATTGGTTTTTAACTAAAATTTAATTTATATAATAAAAATAGGTGATAAAGATTCACACAAAGTTGGTCCTTGCAATTAGTGAACAAGAGCATTAAAGCAACTATTGTAAATATGAATCTGTCCAAGAACATCAGAAAAATAATAATTATACAGATGGGAAATTTCAATAACATAATGCCAAAATAAAAATAATGACTAAACTATAAAATTGAACTTACGTCATATTGAAACTATAGATTAAAAAATCAATGAATTTATGCTCACGACTGATCACCACAGGTGATCCATAAAAGCACGCAGATGTAAGTACTTGCCCAAACTGAAAACTCCCTTCAAAGACTCTATATGGTGGAACCAGTGGTTAAGGCATTTGCCTTGCACGTGGCTAACCTGATTTTCCCACAACACCACATATAATCTCCTGAGTACCACCAGGACTGCTACCTGAGTGAAGAGCCAAGAGAATCCCTAACCACCACTGTGACTTGTCAAAAAAAAAAAAAAAACAAGTGTGACTGACCCCAGTTTGATTCTGGGCACTACATGGCCCCATGTGAATTGAGCATCACTGCATACGCCCTGGAAACTCCCTTAAGCACAGATGGTACAACCCAAATCATTCCTGGCTCTTTGGGCCCTTGCGTTGAACTACAGGCCCTGCTGGCCAAAAGCTGCAAGGAGGAATCCCTACGCCTTCTGATCTCTCTCTCTCTCTCTCTCTCTCTCTCTCTCTCTCTCTCTCTCTCTCTCTCTCTCTCTCTCTCTCTCTCTCTCTCTCTCTCTCTCTCTCTCCCTCTCTCTCTCACACATACACACTCACTCACTCACACATGCACACCAAATTTAACTCCTATATGCTCTTTTTTTTAATTATGAGAATTTTTTTTTCTTTTTGGGTCACACCCGGCGATGCACAGGGGTTACTCCTGGCTCTGCACTCAGGAATTACCCCTGGTGGTGCTCAGGGGACCATATGGGATGCTCGGAATCGAACCTGGGTTGGCCGTGTGCAAGGCAAACGCCCTACCCGCTGTGTTATTGCTCCAGCCCCGAACTCCTATATGGTCTTCATGTAATCAAGGAACTGTTTGATTCTCAATAGTATCTTAGCATTTTCAATATCCTTGAGTTTCTTCAGATATTGATAACTACATGCTCACAGAATAATAATGATTTTTGCATATTCTAGTGTTGCCTAAACAGGTGTTTCCACTGTTTGGCTAGACAATTCATGTTTTTATTCCTATACTCTTGTATCATACTGTCCGATTATGAGAGAAATGATGACACCTTTACAATGGCCTATAAACTGTCCTCGTCCTTAACCTTAACCACTATACTATCTCACTGGCCAGTTTATAGGCAATTGTAAATAAACTTACATCAATTCATTTTTCAAGAGCAAAAACAATGTGCCCAAATTCTTCACCCCATTGTCTCGTGTCCCAAGATTATTATAGTCATCACAACTGCTATATTTTAATGAATAATTCTTAACTAGTTGTACTTTTGGAAATAGCAAATCCTCTTTTAGATATCCTTTACAATATACATTACAAACAACTCCCAATTTAGTAATACAAATAACGTTATTCAATAATGCTCAGAAAAAATATTTTCAAACGAATACCAAACTGATTCTAGAAGAAAGAAGACAAGCCTAAAAAAATATCCAGTGATATATTGGCACTTGGTATACAAAATTGATTCATTATAAAATACAAATAATCCCTAAACAAATGTGGATGAATTAAATTACAAGAAATTAACTATAGCAAAAAAAATTATTAAGAAACTTATCTACTACTGTTACAATTATGTTCTTATTATATAAATCAGGTAGTGTAGAGGGAATAATATTTGATATTAATTGAAGTATCTTGAAATCTAACTAAATTATTCTAAAAACAGCAAATAGAAATGGATAAAGAACTTTATCTATAAATGACAGATCCTTTGCTTTTACAATAGCCAGTTCTCTTAAGATAAATAATGTTTAAAGTAGTAAAATTAAAAGACTTTCATTTTAATTTGCTTCCTATGGTGCCACAATGCTGCAAAGAATTGTATATCTTAAAGAAATATAAGTTTAAAACTGCTGCACAGTGAGGAAAATTGTTGGAACTATTAGACCATAGCAAGTTTAGCCCATTCAGGGAAGAGTTTTTGAGGAGATATCCTAATACTCTAATAGGTGGTCTATATGAAAAAAGGAATTTTAAAATATATTCCTATACTGGATGGTATAAGATGCCCCCCTTACACTTGAGGGACATCACTTCAGCAGGAGTGAAAAGATCACAGACACATGTATTACATATCCACAACTCATACTGATACCCCATTTCTTGCTGAACTCTAACCCACTCCATCTTAACTACAGAAGGTTTAACAGCACTCACTGTCATGCTTGGTGCCCTTAAATGGGACCATAATAAAAACTATAAAAGGAGGGTCAAAGTGATACTACGGAGATTGGGTGCTTGCCTTGCACATGCACCATGCCTAGGTTTGATTCCCAGTACCTTTGGTCCCCCCAAAACCCACAAGGAGTGATCCCTGAGCACAGAGCCAGGAATAAGGCCAGAACACAACCGGGGGGTGTGGCCCCCAAAAAACCTTTTAAGTGAATTTCTATATGTTCTAAAAAACTATAGTTGAATTAATTTTGAGCTATCAAAGTACTTTGAAAACTAGTTAAAATAAATTATTTTGGTTAAAAAAGCCACTATTAAGTTCTCCATTTGCTTTTATGTTTATATATTTAATCATTGATGAACAACTATGATATATTTCACAGATAAGAAAAGTAGTTTTTCCATATGCCCTCATCTTCAATCACTATCATCAAATTTTCATTTTCTTTCTAAAAAGAGCATTAGTGCTGCTACTTGACTGTTGGAGTTTCCTAGCATGACCCCTTGACACTAAATGCCACAGAGCCTATGGGAAAGCCCTGGTCCCCATCTTCTCTGAGAGCCAGGCTGTTGCTAAGGGAAACCCGATATATTTACAGAATAACATAGGCAGTTTGTCTTGTTATTGCCGGCAGCTGATGGCTTGGGACAGGGGAAGCCGACACCTTTGGATATCAGCAATACTTCAACTTAGCCTTTGCTTTGGAGAGTCAAGAACGGTGCTTCAGAAGTGTCTTCCTAGCCATTACAACCCCCTCCTCCCCTCCACCACCTGTTCACTACTGCACATAGGCACATTCCTCCAGCCTTTATTTTAATCCTTGCCTTTCTTAATAGCCTTTGTCATATGACTGTGAGTCTGTGGCCCGTATGGATATCTCGGTTCAGATCATACTGTAAGTGCAAATATCTGAACTTCCCTTGCTCTAGGTTCAAAGACTCCAGTCTTCAAATTTCTAGGGTCTCAGTAGCTGCAGGACAGTTACATGTCACTTGCATATGGATTTGGAACATAATTTATTGAAGCCGTGGTTTCCTCATCTGCATAGCCAAGATTTTTTAAAGTATCTAATCCTCATCGGGTTGTAATAGGATTAAATAGGAAAACGCACGTAAACTGCTTTCACACTACCTTGGCACATAGTTGCTAAGTGTCACTTATTTTTGTTGGGTAAAAATGAATGTTTTAAAACACCTTACATATTTTTGAACCAAAAATTTAAAAATCCAAGTAAAAGATAACATATTAAACACTGTCTCAAAATGTTCGGTTGTATTTTTGCCAATTCATAATCTTGTGATCTTATTGGTAATCTTATTTAAGACTGGTTTCCATAACTTCAGTATCAAAAGAACTCTATTCATGATGCCCGGGAGAAGAAGAAATTGAAGAAAGCACCCACAAAGAATAATTTTGTGGGGTTTTAATCTAAAAAGTAATTACATCTTGGTGGGAGTATAATATATATGTACAAGACCTACTTTATGATTAAAACTGACATTTAAAAGCACTTGAAAATGATGGTTCAAAACCCTCGGAGTAAGTATAGAAAATGAAGATGAAGCCTAATAAAAAACCTCAAAAATAAAGTATATTTATAGTGTAAAGAGTGTTAAGAGAGGACAAAAAATATTTTTCAAAATACGTATCTACCAAACCATCACATTGCATAGTTTACACAATGGTTTATGTTACTTATAGTAATTAAAATGGAGAAAGAACAAAGAACAGCAAAATAAGTTATATTATAAACTTGTTTCACTGTATTCTAATCATTTTGAATATAGTTATCAAGATTTTAAGATTGCCCACTGAATGTTCAGATATCAGTGGCAAAGACAACCAAGGGAAATGTTCCTGATAAAAAAGTGGAAAAAAGATTTTAAATGAATAATCTATTATTATTTTAGCAAGAATTATCTTATGATTTATAAAATTTCAAGGATATATTGCAAAAAAGTTCTCACACTGTTCAAATTAAGGAAATGAAGAGGTAAAAGCAAAGATTTCTATAAAACAATGCAAGATACATTCAAATAAAGTTGATATTTTCAAGTGACCTAGAAAAGCTTAATTTTTCATCAAATTTGAAAGAATTATTTTGAATATAGTAATTAAGTTGTTCAATAGTCATTTAAATGGGTTGAAGGTTGGGGCTGGAGCAATAGCACAGCGGGTAGGGCGTTTGCCTTGCATGCAGCGACCCGGGTTCTAATCCCAGCATCCCATATGGTCCCCTGAGCACCGCCAGGGGTAATTCCTGAGTGAAGAGCCAGGAGTAACCCCTGTGCATCGCCGGGTGTGACCCAAAAACAAAACAAAAACGGGTTGAAGGTGCAGCCTTCAGAACACTTGATTTGCATATGGCCAACCCGGTTTTGGTCCCTGCACCACATATGGTCTCCCAAACATTTTCTGAACAAAGCCCTAAACACAGACAGGTGTGGCTCCCCCAAAAACAAACAAAAAAGTAGTCATTTATGAACAGAGAAGGAAATAAATCAAGGGGGGAGAGGGAATGAGAAGTAATAGGTGAATAGGTATCAGAGCTTGAGTTATATCAGTGGCATGAGTGAGGGTTATAGCCATATCTCCAAAACTCAGATTCAACAAAACCAAACACATGAGACCTAAGCAGGAAGCACTGAAACTTTGAAAAGTGCTGTCAAGTCGACAGGTGGGGGTGGAGTGGGGGCTGGGATGGGGAGGGAAGCCGGGAACACTGATGGAGGGAAGTTGACACTGGGGAGACTGATGTTGAATTATTGTACGTCTAAAACTCAACTGTCAGTAACTGTAAATCAGGGCTCTTTAATGAAGTTCTTAAAGTCATTGAATAATTGCTTACTGAAAATACACATAGAATTGAAGAAATATATTATATAGAGTCTTCTTTCCAGAAATTAAGCACTATTTATTTTCATAGTAAATAGCATAACAAAAATATGGAAAGTACTTCCAACCTATCAGTTCTATAACTGGGGAAAAGTTATCAAATGCATATATTTTCCCTTTTTCTCTGTGAATGCCTTTTGTTTTCTTTTGCATGAGTGTAAATGTTCATGTTTTCAGGGTACAATGTTACCATATCACATCAACTTCTGAAGTATCATTAATCCTTCACCACAGTTCCAAAGCTCCTTTCATTCCATTCCTCGTTCCCTTAGGTGATTTCAGCTATGCTGTTAGAATCTATGGGTATGTTTTCATTGAGCATTGTCTGTTCTCCTCTCTTTTCACTTTTATGTTGCCTGTGAGTGAGATTATCCAGTATTTACCTTTCTCCTTCGACTTATTTCTCCAAGCATGACACCCTACAGTTTTGTTCATGTTGTAGCAAAAAAGCAAGGCTTTATGTCTTTTTGTAGCTGAGTAGTAATTTATTGAGTGTATAGATCACTCTACTTTTATCCACTCACCTATCATTTGTCACTTAGATTATTTTCAGATTTTGATTATTATGAATAGCAGTGCCAGGAACACAGGTGCCTATCATAAATATATATTTTTGTGTAGGAGTAGATTGATGTACATATAAAAGTTCTAAGTCTAAATTTTTTAAGAACCTTTCATACTCTTTTTCAGAGGCTAAAGAATTTAATATTCTCCAGTGAATGAAGGATAAATGTTCCTTGTTTTCACATTTCTGGCAGCAGTTGTTTTAACTATATATAATCACTGTATCACTGTCATCACTGTCATCCCGTTGATCATCGATTTGCTCGAGCAGGCCCAGTAATGTCTCCATTCTCCCTAGCCCTGAGATTTTAGCAGCCTCTCTTTACTCGTCCTTTCCAATGGTGCCACATTAGAGGCTCTTCAGAGTCAGGGGAATGAGACCCATCATTATTACTGGTTTTGGCCTATGAATACATCATGGGGAGCTTGCCAGGCTCTCCCCCTAGTGCAGGCAGTAAACTCTCAGTAGCTTGCCAGGTTCTCCAAGAGAGAGAACGAGGCTATCGGATTTATGGAAATTCCTTAAAATACTGAAAATTGGAATACCCTATGACCCAGCAATATCATACCTGGTATATATCTGAATAGGAATGGGAGAAGCAGGATCAAGAGGGTGGAGAAGGGATTCACATGAGAAGTTTTTCATAGTACAGCTTCCCACATAGTTACCAGCCTGCCCCCTTAGCAAGAGCAGAATATTTTGAAAATAAGTGGAGAAAACTTCTGAAAAATGTTATCTCACAATAGGGTCATTAAAGTCATTGTCTGAGCACCTACTAGGCTGCTTGTTGCTAGTTGAGCCCTCTGTGTTGTTCTATTGAGCTTTAATTGGCTTCTATGCCTCTTTCCCAACTAATTTCCTGTCCTCCTACTGGGCTGTCAATATTGTGGAATTTAGAGTTGTCTTGAAGCTGTATTATAAAATAAACTATTCTGTGCCTGGCAAGGGGGCAGGCTGGTAATTATGCGGGAAACTGGGGACAAGGGTGGAGGGAAGGTCACACTGGTAGTGCTATTGGGGCTGGAACACTAAATACCTGGAACAACTGTATTATCAAGAACTTTGTAAACCATGATGTTTAAATAAAGTAAAATTATAAAAAATGCAACTGTGGTTTATATACTCAATGGAGTATAACAGCTCAGCCTTAATTAAAAAAAAATCTTCCTTCTGTGACAATCGAGATGGAATTTGAGATCATTTTGCTAATCAAAGTCAGTCAGGAAGTGAAAGACTCCTCTCAGGGTGGAGAATAAATAACAAAAGCAAGCAAACAAGAATCTAAAAACTATAGTATTTAATAGAGAAGGAGTGACAGAGGGTAGGAAGAAAAGGTGGAGAGGGTCAAACTGAAAACTGGATTAGCACTAGAAATTTATTTCTACATGTATTCCAAATATACACAGTAGTCCAAAATAGTGGTAAAACAACCCAGTTTTAATTTTAAAAGATACACAATAAAGACAAGTCTAATTAAGAGCCAAATATATATATATGTACATATATGTACAATATACATAAATATGCCATTATCACTTATGCAAGGTGATATCTTATTGTCATTTTATTTGCATTTACATATAATGATAAACATTTGCTCATGTATCTGTTGGCTATTTGTGTGTCTTCTTTTTTGGGTCACACCCAGCAATATTCAGGGGTTACTCCTGGCTTTGTACTCAGGAATCACCCCTGGCGGTGCTGGGGGACCTTATGGGATGCTGGGAATCGAACCCGGGTCGGCCACGTGCAAGGCAAACACCCTACCCACTATGCTATCACTCCAGCCCCTGTGTGTCTTCTTGGGTGAAGTGGTGATCAGTTTTTATCCATGGTTTTGATGGGTATGTTTTTGTAGAGGAATGCTATGAGTGCTCCAGTCCGGATATTAGACAGTTGTCAGAATATAGTGTACAGATGTTTTTCTCCCATGTAATAGGGTGTCCTTTTATTTCAGTAACAGTTTCCTTCACAGCACAGTTGCAATGGGACTTGATATAGTTCCATTTGTGCATTTTGCGTTTGTTTTCCTTGACAACAAAGGAATTTTTTATTGTCAAGATTGAAATCAAGATTAAAATAAAAGATTAAAATCTTTTATTGTCAAGATTACAATAAAATAAATCTTTTAAATAGATCACCAAATTCAGCATTGCGAAGGATTTAGCCTCTGTCTTTTTGGGACACACCCGGCAGTGCCCCGGGCTAACTTGTGGCTCTGTGCTCTGGGTTGAGGAAACCATATGGGGTGCCAGGAATCAAATTCAGGTCAGCCATGTATAAGGCAAGTTCTTTGACTGCTCTACTATCACTCTGGGCCCTACATTAAATGTTTTACAACATTTTGAATGAACCTTTGTGCATAATGTGAAACAGTGGTTCAACATTAATCTTTTTTGTGTTGCTAATCTTCCCATACTCTATTGAAAAGACTTTTCTTTATCTGCTTTATGTTCTTGGTTGCCTTGTCAATTTAAAGATGAATGTTAAACTCAAGTACCCAAGAATAGATGGATGGTTAAAGAAACTTTGGTATATTTCCACAATGAAATACTATGAAGCTGTTAGGAAAGATGAAGTCATGAAATTTGCTTATAAGTGGATGATCATGGAGAATATCATGCTAAGTGAAATGAGTCAGAGACAGAAGAACAGACATAGAATGACTGCACTCATTTGTGGAGTATAAAATATCATAATATGAGACTAACACCCAAGGACAGTAGAGACAAGGGCCAGGAAGTTTGCTCCATGGTTGGAAGCCTGCCTCAGGAGCTGGGGGAGAAGGCAGGTGGGATAGGGAAGGAATCACTAGGTCAGTAATGGTGGGAGAGATCATTCAAGATGGGAGATGTGTGCTGAAAGTAGACAAAGGACCAAACATGATGGCCTCTCATTATCTGTATTGCAAATCGTAATACCCATAAATAGAGAGAGAGAGAGTAAGAGGGACATTGTCTGCCATAGAGGCAGGGGAGACGTGGGATGGGGTGGAGGAGAAATACTGTGGACACTGATGGTGAAAAATGTGCACTGGTGGAGAGATGGGTGTTCGATCACCGTATGACTGAAACTCAAACATGAAAGTTTTGTAACTATTGTTCATGGCGATTCAACAAATCAATAGGCAAATGAAAAAGATTTAGGTCATAACCACCATTTTTCTCCCTTAGATGTTGAGTTCATGCCCTTTCTAAGGCTTGTCTGTTTTCTTCCCTCCCTCGCCCCACCCCTCCCCAATCCCCCAGTATGACAAATGTCCTATCTTAAGATATAAGGCTGGAGAAATCCCTTGCTGAGTAAAGAAATTCCAAAGAGGCTAGAGATCAGTCAAAGGACTGAAATGAAATAATAAATAAATAAGTCAATAAATAAGGATGCATATTTAGCTATAAGCTCTCAATTTGATTCCATTAGTATGAAAGCCTTCTATCATACCAGTATTATATGGTTTTGGTTACTATGCTTGCACAGTATAGTTTCAAATCGGGTAACACAGTACCTCCCGTTTTCCTTTTCTTTGGCTATTCAGAGGCTTTGGGGGCTCCATCCAAACTTTAGTAGCATTTGATATACGTCCATGAAAAATGTTATTGAAATTTTGATAGGGATTTTTCTAACCTTATATAACGCTTTGATAAGGAGGGTCATTGTAACAACATAAATTTTCCAACCCATAAAGTTAGCCTATTTTTCCATTTCCTTGTGTCTTCTATTTCTCATATTACTGACATAGTTTTTGATGCATACGTCTTTCACCATTAATGTTAAATTGATTCATAGATTCTTTTTCAAAACAATAATTGCTAATGGGGAGTTTTAAATTTTCTTTCTCTTCTGGAGAGATAACTTTTTTTAAAAAAAAAATCTCATTCACAGTGTGTCTTAGAAAATCAAGTACCTAGAAATTGGCTTGACTAAAGAGGTTAAAGACCTATATAAAGAAAACTACAAAACACTACTTCAATAAATAAAAGAGCACAAGAGGAAATGGAAACACTTTCCCTGCTTATGGATCAGAAGGATTAACACTGTCAAAATGGCAATACTCCCCAAAGCATTATACAGATTAATGCAGTAGCTATAATTATACCCATAGCATTTTTCAAATAAATAGATGAAACATTCCTGAAATTTATATGGAACTCTCCCCAATAGCTAAAGTAGTCCTTCCATAAAAGAAGATGGGAGATTTTCCTTCAAACTGTACTACAAAGCAATAATAATTAACACAGCATGTCACTGGAATAGGACAGACCCTCAGATAAATGAAATAGAGTATTAAATTCAGAAACAGACTCTAAATGTTATGCTTAGGATTTCCAATATCAAGTTGAATTATAGCAGTGAGCACTAACACCCTTGCCTTGTGACTGATACTAATTAAAAATATTTTATTTGTATACCAAGTATGATGTTAGGTATGGGTTTGCTGTATTTTAAAGTAGCCATATTCTTAATTTTTTGAGGAATCTCCATTGTGTGTTTCTTACGGACTAAACTAGACAACATTCCTTCTGACAAAGCTTTGAGGTTGTTTTTTTTTTTTTTTTTTTTTACCACAAACCCTCCAGCACATATTGTCCTATTGTTTCTGATATATGCCATTCTCTCTGGTGTAAAGTGATATCACAGTATCATTTTCATTTGGGTTTCTATAAGAATAAATAACATTCTTTTTTGCTTTTCGGGTCACACCTGGCAATGCACAGGGATTAGTCCTGGCTCATGCACTCAGGAATTACTCGTGCCAGTGCTCAGGGGACCATATGGGATGCTGGGAATCAAACCCAGGTCAGCCACATGCAAGGCAAACACCCTACCCATGGTGCTATCACTCTAGCCCCAGTAACAAATTTTTTTTTTTCATATGCCTTCTTGTCATCATGCATCTTTTGAGGATTGTCTGTGAATTTCCTCTCCCCATTTTTAATATGATTATTGACTTATTGATGCTACTCTTTGTGTGTACATTATATATTTGGATATCAATCCTTTATCGGATGTATTGTGTGCAAGTATTTTCTCCCAATAATAAGGGTGTCTTTTAATTTTAGTACAAGCAGAAATATTTCAATTTGATGTAGTCCCATTTGTTTATTTTTGCTTCCATTCTCACTGCAATGATATTGTATCAAGGAAGCTACCTTTGATATCTTAATCCTGGAATATTCTTCATAGTTCCATTCAGTTTATCTTATGAAATCTGGTTGAATATAAATATCTTTGTTCCACTTTGAATTGACTTTTGTGTCAGGTGTATGATATAAATCCAATTTCATTATTTTCCGTGTAACTATTCAGTTTCTCACTATCACTTGTTGACAAAGCTATCTTACTTCACTCCATGGACCCAGTTCCTTTGTCATAAATTAGCCGACCAGATATCTGAGAGTTTATCACTGGGTGTTCAGTATGATCCCACTGGTCTAATTGTTGGATAACACTGGTATGTCCTTCTCCTCCCGTAGGGAAATTAGGTTTATTGAGGTACTTCTGAGGCACACCTAATTCCATCAGGCACTAATAATCCTATATTGCTTTTCTCTTTCCTTTATGTCCTTTGCATGGTTTAGCAATGTCCTTTTTGTATAGAGACAGGAAGGCAGTTGTCCCTATGCTTTTGTAACATGGGAGTTAACTGACTGCAAATAAAACTATTTACTCCTGGATATCCATCATATTTACCTGACTTAAAACTCAGCTGCCTTTACTTTCTAACACCCCCAAAAAGAAGGTTCCGGTGAGGGACTTGGATGGACCCAGGGAAAATTGTAAGCTACCCTGGCATCAAAAATGGACAAGCTATAACTGAGACTTAAACCTGAAAGCTTTGTAACTTTCCACATGGTGATTCAATAAAAGAATAAATTTTTTTTAAAAAATGGACAAGCTAAGAAGAGCACACGCGGTCATGGAACAAACTCTGTCATGACCCAAAAAGAAGTAACTGAATAAGGACCCTTCTGGGGTTAGGAAAGACTAACCTGAGAACTGTAGTCTGGGATATATAGTGAGATGTCCCCAGGAAGAATCAACCTTTAAGCTTAATATATCTCTTATTGTGTTCATACAAAATGATGAGAAATATCAGCAAGAAGTAAATTTACTATGATTGGTGAAATGAATTACTAGCTGAGGAAAGGAGAAAGCAATACATCCTAGATGAAATCCTACCCTTCAGCAGATCTCCTAGTAATCTAGAGTGCTAAACCCTCATAGGAAATCTTGTCCTTGAGTTAATATCCTAGAAATTGCCCTTAAGGAGTTTATTTACATCTGTTTGTTGTTATGACAAAGTTCAACTCCACTTATGTGTACCCCCACCCTGCATGATTTCAAGATAACTATGATGTAAGGGGAGAGATCAAACTAGGTTGGGGGAAAAGGGTAAATAGCGATATTGTAACAGGGGAAGAAAATAACAACACTATGATGGGAAAAGAGGAGAAATATCTACGCTGCTATAGGGGAGAGAGAGATCCATGCTGCAGAAGTAACTATGCAGTAAGAGAGAAGCAGAACGAAGCTGGAAGGATGAGGATGGGAATGAAATAAATGGTCACTGGCTATCAACAAGCCTGGGACCTGTTCCATTTCCCCATTCCTCCATTCCTTCATTCCTCACCGTCAGCTAGCCAGGGGAATGGTTCTCAGCCATCAAATGCTCTTATTCCGTTCACCCATGGTTCTTTGGAACTCACACTAACTGTCTTTCTGTTCACTCTTACTACTCTTATTCCAGTACCATCATGCTTTGCCTATTATAGCTTTATAGCCTAGTTTCAAGTCAGTAAATGCAATACCCCCCATTTTCTTATCTCACTGGCTATTTATTATTGGCTATTCCGGATACTTTATGGTCCCAACATCAATTTTATCAGTGACCATTTAAAGTCCTTGAGGAATGTCAACCTGATTTTGATGAGGAGTTAATTGAATCCATTTAATGACTTAGAATAGTCCTGTTGACAATGTTTTCCTGTATACATAAATATGAAATATTTTTCCATTTCCTTATCTCAGAAACTTGCCTTTGACATTTTCTGCCTCAAAAAAAGGTTTAAATATGGTGTCTCACTGCAAGAGTGCAGGAGACCAATAGGTTTGGTGTGACAGGTTTTCTATTTGATTCTCATTTTCCTAAGGCAAAGTTCCACAATCTCTCCCTTGTTGTTGGATCACTGATAGCTACCTAACCTACTCTCCTTCCCCTTGCTAGGGCTTCATACCTTAGTTTTGAATTCCAGTCTGCTGTTAACCTACTCTGGGGTTCCTCGCCAGAGAAGGATATTTGTGGTCTCCTGGTTGGTTTCGGTTCACCCTTTAGGCAGTGCTTTATATTTAACAGAGCATTTGGTGTGGATTTCTGTTTTGTGACGGAACAGGGGATAATGCTAAACAAATTCTCCATATTTGGCCACTTTGGCCCCACCCTGATTTCAAGTTCATCTCAAAATGAATGCAATATTAATTTCAAAGGTAAGAGTCATGTGATAACCTAAGGAGAGGAAAATATATCTTTTTCTCTAAAATGTTGGCAGTATAGGGAGCATTTTATTTTTAAAATATGTAATTTTTCCTTTAATCAAGGACTCTGGTACGGGATTTTAGTTGGTTCAAATTCAATGCTTCTTTTTTTATTTAATTGCATGAAACAATTTTCAACATGAATGCATTTTAATTTCATCAGGATACCTTTTTTCCAATTAAAATGGGTTTGAATTTTGAACATAATCATCACTATTGAAAACCCTAATTTTTAAAATATATCTGTATATCTGAATGTGCTTCAAGATGTGTATCAATGTTTGTAATATTCTTTTTTTCTTTTGAGACTAGTTAATATTTTGTAACTTACTTTTAATAAGGACTGGAGTGATAGCCCAGCATGTAGGGCATTTGCCTTACACATGGCCAACTCAGGTTCGATTCTTCCATCCCTTTCCGAGAGCCCAGCAAGCTACCAAGAGTATCCCGCCTGCACAGCAGAGCCTGGCAAGCTACCTGTGGCATATTCGATATGCCAAAAACAGTAACAACAAAGTCTCACAACAGAGACGTTACTGGTGCCTGCTCAAGCAAATCAATGAACAACGAGATGGCAGTGCTACAGTGCTACTTTTAATAAAATTATGTCAATCTCATCACTTTTTACCAAGTCCATTCAATTCACCTTTCAATCCTTCCTCTACTATCATATCATAAACATATTCTATTTCTAAAAATACAGTCAATAAAAATTAAATTATACAATTTGGAGGGATCTATTCTTACTTCTATGATATTACATATACACATTCTTAAAATTTCAATACAGTCACACTTCCTTTGTTGAGTCACTATTTGTTAACATCTGAAAATAAACTCTGAGAACTAGCTGGTATGGTCCAAACACTATCTCCCCCTAAAAGAAAAAATCAAATTCTTAAGTCACTATATGCAAACTTAATCCTAATTAGAGAGATGATATGGCATGAGAGCTTCAAAGAATTTGGTGGGGGGCACAGATAAACCTTATCTGTTCCTTTCTTTTCTTTTCAAAAAATGAGAGGTTCAGAAGAATAATGCCTTTCTATTAACTTTAACTGAAAAATAAGGAAACCAGGAAGTTACTTCCATTCATATATATGTAATATATATAATACATTTACTAATAAGTTCAAAAATAACTTCCATTCATCATTTGTATAATTATATATTACTAATAAGTTCAAAAATAAACACTCCAGAACACTTTTACTGCATTGGGTCTGAAAGTGGATATAAGTTAGAATTCATTTTCATTCATTCGAAATCACTGTCATTGTCACTGTCATCTTGTTGCTCATCGATTTGCTCAAGCGGGCACCAGTAATGTCTTCATTATGAGACTTGTTCTTACTTTTTTTTTGGCATATTGAATACGCTACAGGTAGCTTGCCAGGCTCTGCCATGTGGGCAAAATACTCTCAGTAGCTTACCGGGCTCTCCGAGAAGGGCAAAGGTATCAACCCAGGTCAGCCAAGGGGAACGCCCTACCCGCTGCACTGTTGCTTCAGCCCCTTCATTTGGAATATGTATGAGAAATATATGCAAAATAGACAGATAGATAGATAGATAGATAGATAGATAGATAGATAAAGAGAGAGAAGGAGAAAGTGAGAGAGAAAGGGACAGGGAGGGAGAGAGAGAAAGAGAAAGAGAGATAGGTGCTCAGGGCTTGCTCCTAGCTCTGTGCTCAGGTATCACTCTAGGAGGGTTCAGGGACCATATGGGGTGCCCAGGATCAAACCTGGCTCCCGACCCTTTGGGTATCACTCCAGTACCCCAGATACATTTAAGATATATATATATATATATGTAAGATCATTGCACTGGGAGAAAGTACCAAGTGTAGGAATGTTCTGTTGTTTTTTGTTTATTTATAAAAGCAATATGTGTTCAGGGAAATAAAAAGAAGCACTTATCAAAAACTACTTACTGTGGGAATCATTTCATTCACGAACACACTGCAAACATAATATGACTTTAAAAATTATGTGTTTTAGGGACTGGAGAGATAGTACAGTGGGTATGGTGCTTGCCTTGCATGTGGCTGACCTGGATTCAATTTCTGGCATCCCATGTTTTCCACTGAGCACCATCAGAAGTGATTCCTGAGCACAGAGTTGGGAGCCCTGAGCACTGCTGGGCGTGGCTCCAAAACAAACAGAAAAAACAAAACTTAAACACACAGCAAAAATAAATATCAAAATCCTTATAATAAAAAATATATAATTGGCTTTTGATTATAAAAATTAGCAAAGATTTTTTTAAGAATAATTTATTGATTGACAGAAATGTAAACTTTTATACTGCTCTGTGCTGCTTAGAATGAACACCAGAACAAATTTATGAAGAGTGATTTTGCTATTTGTATTTATTAACTCCATTATTACCAGGAACAGTAAGTAGTAGTCTCCATACTATGTTATACAAAATAGAAAGTATTCTGAGAATCCAGAATAAAAAATCTCATATGACCTAAATATTCATTAATAAGAATTACATATGTACACACACACACACATATATATATATATATATATATATAAATTTTTCATTTGGGGGACCATATTCACCACATCCACTCTGACCCTCTTTAGTGAAAATTCTATTTATTGTGGAACATGTTATTATTAAATAAATGTTAGCCATCATATATAAATAGCTCTAGTTACAAATAATGCATAAATTTGGTAACAGAACAAAGTGTGCAAACACAAGAGTTGTTTCTGAATTATAGACTCAACGGAATTTAATTTTTCCTTCACCTTACTTTTATATTCTCTTTCAAAATCTTCTAAAAGGATTAAGCGTGAAATGCAAAATTTTAAACGTAATTTTCGAAGAAAGTGAGAGCAACTCTGCTTCACAGAAAGAAGCTGTTACCTAATCTGCTAGTGATTTTAAAATAAAATCTCAACAGTAGCTTTAAAAATAAAGCATTTTTTTCTAATATTTCATCTCCACCTTCACTCCTTCTAACCATATTATCATGTGCAATTATCATTATGATTAGATGAGCGAAGGGTATGACAGCAAGTTATTAGCAGACTATAAATGCATGGTTCCACAAGCATGTGTACTAGACAGAAGATTCCTTTTACAGAAACTGAATAGTATGTTAAAAGGTCATTTGGGGATCCTTAGTTGATCTAACTTCAGTAAAGACAATGACATTATACAAATTTCAAAACCCAGAAAAAGAATCCCTTGAGCGGAAACCACAGAAAGAGCTGGCTAGGAGACATTCTTTAGATGCAGGCTTTCCTCTTGTGGACAGAATGTTAACACTTAAATATTATTTGGAGAAAAATATTTCAAAAACTATTGCTTTGGGTAAGAATTTTTATCAAAAGCCTTTAAAAATATTCAGACCTTTCGGGGCTAGAGTGATAGCACAGTGGGTAGGGTGTTTGCCTTGCACGCGGCCGACCCGGGTTCAAATCCCAGCATCCCATATGGTCCCCTGCGCACTGGCAGGGGTGATTCCCGAGTGCATGAGCCAGGAGCGATCCCTGTGCATTGCTGGGTGTTACCCAAAAAGCAAAAAAAAAAAAAAAAAAATTCAGACCTTTTAAGGCAACATTTGCATTTCTAAAGATCCACACATAAAATCATCAAAAATATCAAAACTACAGAGAAATATGTACAATGCAATGATTGTTTATGTTTTGAACTTTTTCCTTCTCTTTTCTGTTCTTTTTGCTACAAGAAGGAAGATAGCTATTGTAACAGGGAAAAAAAAAATCCAAGGATTTAATTTTGAAAGATTAACTTTTATTGGAGGGGGGCCATATGGGGCAGTGCTCAGGGCTTACTCATGGCTTTGTGCTCAGGGTTCGTTTCAGAGGGTTCAAGGGGACCAAATGGAGTGCCAGGGTTCAACTTGGGTCAGCTGCATGCAAGGCAAAACAACTCTGTTCTATCTCTCTTGTCCTGTTTTTGAAAGATTAAACCCCAAATTTTTTTCTTTGCTCAGATAGTCTCTCCACCTTCCATTTTTGAGCTTCTGAGAGTAAAGGATTAATATAGGTTCTATATATTTCTCATATAGTCATATAAAAATATACATACAGGTGGCCTCTGTAATTTAAAAAAATATTCACTATTCTCACTTAAATTTTTTTCAACAATATTTATCATAGAAATCTTTCAGAGCACTGTAAAATAATAGTTAATACAATGTAGTCCTCAGATAAAGTTGTCAAATATATGAGTATCTTCTAGTTTTTTGCCATAACCAAGTGGGCTAGAGCAATAGCACAGCGGGTAGGGCATTTGCCTTGCACTTGGCCGACCTGGATAGGATTCCCAGCATCCCATATGGTCCCCTGAGCATCGCCAGGGGTAATTCCTGAGTGCAGAGTCCGGAGCAACCCCTGTGCATCACCGGGTGTGATCCAGAAACCAAAAAAAAAATAAACTTGCAATCATTTCTCTTTATTTGAAAAACTGCTTTTGTTTGTTTTGCTTGGGGGCCACACCTTACGGTGCTCACAGATTACTCCTTGTTCTATTCTCAGAGATCAGGCCTGGCCGAGCTCAGGAGACCAAACGGGGTGCTGAAAACTGAATCTGGGCCCACCATGCAAAGGGAAACACCCTACTGTACTATTCACTCCAACCCCTGTAAACAAGTCCTTTTGTTTTAAAAAAAAATTAGAATGCTATATCAATGTATGTATGTATGCAAGAAAGTCTGAGATATGTTAATATAATTTTCTCTTTTTCCATTCCCATTTCCATTTGAATAACTTAGTCCCTATTTTGCCCGAGGCATCCATTGAACTCCTGCTGAATAAGAATTGTTAGAGAATGAATGAACAGAGAAAAATGATGTGAGTATGCAGCATTCTGCAGCAAAAGTGGGATTTTTAGAACCTACAGGAAGGGATCATTATAGTAATAATAAGAAGGAAAAAGTGCTATTCAGATTTCATCAGCAACTGGGTTTCAGAGAACACAGTTAGACAATACTACAAGGCAGCTGCCCTTGGGGCCTGTGACAGCTCAGCTGTGTGAGGTCTAGGGAGGTCAAGGGCAAGTGTACTATTTAGACCTTGGTGATAAAGCCTGTGGCTGAATGAGCAAATGAGCCAGATCAAGATTCCAGAAACAGGGGCTGGAGTGATAGCACAGCGGGGAGGGCGTTTGCCTTGCACACGGCCGACCAGGTTCGATTTCCAGCATCCCATATGGTCCCCCAGCACTGCCAGGAGTGATTCCTCAGTGCAGAGCCGGGAGTAACCCCTGTGCATTGCTGGGTGTGACCCAGAAAGCAAAAGAAAAGGAACAGAGTTAAGTAATTTTGAACCATGCAGGCAAGGTATTTGGAGTGGCGACGGCCACTAGATCTTCAGGGGCCAGAGGCTCATTTCCTTCTACCTTTCCTTTCCCTTCCATAACTGGGAGCTCTAATACAATCTAATAAAAAGAACTACAGGGCTTAGAGCTTAGCAATTTTTGTTTGTGATAAATCAATAGTGAGAGAAGAAAGCAGTTCAAATTGCCCTGACCAGAGTTAGGAGCCCTCAACTGTTGCCGCGTGTCACCCAGGTCCAATTAGTGACTTAAGGTTCATTTAAGGCAGGCCACAGGGATAGCTCTCCAGGCTCAGAAATCCTGAAAGCCCTCAATGATACTGAACACACACACACAAACACACACACACACACAAACACACACAATGAGATACAGTAATATTATACATGATGTACATGGACCTTATTACACTATCCTCTATGTTACTTACATTTACCTAACTGAGAATTGCACTGAGAATCAAGGACAGGATGTTTTCCCATTGCTAGACTTTTCTATTTCTTTCTTCTTTCCTCCAAGGGTTTTTTTCTTTTTTTTTTTTTTTATGAATGTTGTGTTGCATTATTTGATACACAGATTTTGCAACTGTGAGATCTTTGTTGAACTGCATTCTTTTATACTAAAAATGCTTTGTCTTGCTCAATTTTCCCAAATTCCTCCTGCTCTGATACTAAAATCAAGCTCCTTTTTTCTTTTCTCTTTGTATTTTCCTATTATCCACCCTTTCATTTGGATTCATTAGAACAATATTGCTTTAGGTATGTCTCTTTGCGTGTGTGTGTTAGGGAGAGGAGAAGTGGGATGGGGTAATCACACCCAATAGTGCCCATGGCTTACTCCTGGCTCTGTGCTCAGGGATTACTCCTTGGCAGAACTCTGGGGTCCCTATGGGGTTCCAGGAATTGAACCTGGGTAAGCCATGTGCAAGGCAAGTGCTTTGCCTACTTTACTATCATTTCAGCCCCTAAGTATGTTCCTCAATATCACTGTAATTTATAATTCATGGTGTACAAAGAAAGGTCCACATAAAAGAGCAGATATGTAAATATGACTGATTTTTTAAAAAGATATGGTATGCTATAAAGTATAAGGTTCGTGTTAACAGTACATTGTCACAACCTAAGAAAATGAAAAAGACTTCAATGAATAAGTCATATGTAAATAACCAAAATAAACCTTGTGGAGCATCTGGATCAGAAGATTAGGAAACAGGATTGATGGAGAGAAGTGTATATATACTAGAGAAAGCAGGGATTCAGAAATACCTGTAACATGTTCACATCACTGCTTCTTGTATATTTCTCATCAAAAATAATGTGGTGGGCATAGTTATAAGAAGTCCAAAATTGCATTTCCTATCTTACCTTGGATGATCGAAAGGTAAAGGCTGTTGATTTCACATCAGCTTTTTCTTTGTCCATCAGTAGAAGATTTTTGTCTTCCAGGAGACTCAAGTATTTTCCTGTCGTGACATGACGTAGTCGGAAAGGTTGACCCCATCGTATGTGGCTTCCACTCCACCTAATAAAAGAATCAAGACATGATCCAACACACCCATAATCACAGGAGAACTCACAAGTAAAATGTATGAGACAGGGCTAGAAAGACAGTTCAATGGACAAACCCAGCTTTGTTTGCAGAAGGCCTGGGTTTGACCCTCAGTACCACATGACCCTCTGAACACTGTTGAGAGGTCATATTTGACCCTGAGTACTGCAGGGAGAGACCCAAGAGATGTGTGAAAAATAGCCCCTGAGTACTGCCAGGTGTGTTTGGCCTAAAAGTTGCAATTCAAAAATAAAATAAAATGTGCAAGGCAATGAGGAGTGGGACTTTTATATACTAATGTTCTAAAAACTTTATAATATCCATGATTTTAAAAATTAATTTTTGAATGTTGTAACATTCAAAAATAGATAATAGTATGTAAAGTGAAACAACTCAAGCTCTCTTACCTTTGACTGCAATATCATCCACACTATATTATATTCCATGCAAAAAAAGATTAAGAACTAGTGTTTCAAATTGGGCTATAGGGGCTGGAGAGATAGCACAGCGGGTAGGGCCTTTTGCCTTGCACGTTTGCGCGGCCAACCCAGGTATCTATTCCCAGCTTCCCATATGGTCCCCTGAGCACCGCCAGGAGTAATAGTAATTCCTGAGTGCAAAGCCAGGAATAACCCCTGTGCATCTCGAGGTGTGACCCAAAAAAAGCAAAAAAAAAAAAAAAATCAAATTAGCTTATAATGACTGATTGCAGATAGTAGAGTTCGCATCAGTATTTCACTGTCAGGGGTCATATGGTCCATTGTGGGGCTCAGGATATCCCAAGGAAGCTACAGATAAAATTCATGTAAATGGCAAAATCATCGCATAAGACTAGGGCTCCAATTGGTAGGAGAAGGGGACCACAAGAAGGAAACAAGATCAGTAAGGGGCCATGGGCAGAAAGTTAAGTGAAATGATACTTTAAAATGTTTTAGTTAAAAATTTGTTGTTGCTGGGGCTGGAGAGATAGCACAGCGAGTAGGGTGCTTGCCTTGCCTGCAACTGACCTGAGTTAAGTCCCCAGCATTTCCTTTTTCTTTTTTAATTTTTGCTTTTTGGGTCACACCCAGCATGCTCAGGGGTTACTTCTGGCTCATACACTCAGGACTTATTCCTGGTGGTGCTCGGGGAACCATATGGGATGCCGGGATTGAACCTGGGTCGGCTGCATGCAAGGCAAACGCCCTACCCATTATATTATGGCTTGGGTCCTGAATTTCATATGGTCACCTGAGCACCACTTAGGAGAAATTACTGGGAGCAGATCCAGGAGTAACCCCTGAGCATCATTAGGTGTGGCCCAAAACCAAAAAGCCAAACAAAGAAAAATTTTGTGCAGCCAAAAAAAAAAGAACCGTCATGCAGTATTTGAATAGAATTAGAAGGTATCATGTTGAATGAAATAAGTTAGAGGCAGAAGGAGCCATCCACGGTATACAGAGAAACAAAAGGTATGGAAGCTTATATCACTTTTAATAAAATAAGAAATTAAGATACATAATAAATAAAAGAAAAACTGATAATTTGAACTCAATTTTTATTACTTAATTAACTGGTTTAATACAGGTAATCATAGCCCTTTGTATTCTATAAATCAAGACTTACTTGACATTTAAAATTTGAAATTTACCTTAATATACTAGAACTCAATTTTATATTGTCTCACTAATCTAGATTATGATATCTTAATTTGTAAAATTGACAACAACATTGTTATAAACTCACCTTCCATACATTTCTTATAAAGATAATTGATTTGGACAAGTCTCTCATCTAAGATAACCACATATCAATATTTATTGATTATAATACAGTTTGGGCTGGAGCAATGGCACAGTGGGTAGGGTGTTTGCCTTGCATGCGGCTGACCTGGGTTCAATTCCTCCACCCCTCTCGGAGAGCCCAGCAAGCTACCCAAGAGTATCTCGCCCGCACGGCAGAGGCTGGCAAGCTACCCATGGCGTATTCGATATGCCAAAAATAGTGAAAAAAAAGTCTCACAACTCCGTTGTGAGATGTTACTGGTGCCCGCATGAGCAAATCGATGAACAACGGGACAACTGGCTACTGTGCTATAATACAGTTTATCTTATTAATGAAATTTCAATGTTTACAAACAGTACCAAGTTAAACTCACTTTGGTCTGGTAATAAGCAAGCTTTACTTATTTCCCTTTTTAAAAATAAAGCATATTAGTTTCAGACACTGAAAAACACAATTGTTTTAAATATTTTTCCATTAAATTGGACTGGAGCTATAGCTCAGCGGGTAGGGCATTTGCCTCACATTCAGCTGACCCGCATTCGAGAGCCCAGCAAGCTACCAAGAGTATCCTGTCCGCACAGCAGAGCCTGGCAAGCTACCCGGGGCATATTTGATATGCCAAAAACAATAACAAGTCTCACAATGGAGACGTTACTGTTGCTCGCTCGAGCAAATTGATGAATAATGGGATGACAGCAACAGTGACAGTAACAGTGATTTTTCCATTGTTTTAGTAAGAATTTGAATATCTTTCCAAATACCTATCTTTAATATCAAAAAATGTATTTACAAAACTGACCAATATTCAAATTAATCTCCTCTTATATGTATCCCTTCCTCCTAATAAACTGAACAAGTCAAGGAGAATCAACAGGCCAGAAAAATAATATATAGTAATTTCTGAAAATTGTAATAGTAATGGATGTATATTAAACAAGTTTTCAGGTGACATAAAAAGTTGTTCCCTATTTCTTATATATATATATTAAACTAATATTGAAGAGAATGAGGATTATTGGTCATTTCTCATATTTGTCAATTTTGTTTACCTATAATAGATAAATAAAAAGTTAAATACACATGCAGTTTTTAATTACAGTAAACTATTAGAGAGCCTCACAAATGAATCTCAGAGGAGAGTAGCAAGCTTCAGAGATATCTTCCCACCCCAGGCCAGGATGATTTCATCCAGTACCTCAGAGGGGGGCAGGTGTGTCCCTCCACCTGCCCCCAAAGAACCCTGGCAGCCGCAAACCTCTAACACCCAATAGCCATCATGCTCACCCAAAGTCCCACATGCATGTGAATGAATCCGCTGAAAAATCCAGGTATGAGATACCAGTGACTGAAAACTCAGGCTAGCAGGGAGTTAGGAATGGATTCCTCCCCCAATTTCCCTATCCGTCTGGTTTCCTGGCAGTCATGCCCACAAATATGCCTTTGGGTACCATTTAAGCACATTAATGGCCATGATCTAGAGACTCACAAATATATCTCAGAAGAGAGCAGCACACCACAGAGATGTCCTCAGGCCCCCAAATCACCATCTAGTTAAAAAATTTAACTTCAGCTCTAGTATTCTATTCAAAATTTTAGAATTCCAAGAGTGACATCTCATACTTTATGCCACTGATATACCAAGAATCACTACATTTGATGGGTGTAAGGTAGAAGACAACCAATCTTGATTAATATATATATGTATATTATAAAAAATATATTAGTACACAAAGGCTCAAACTCTACTAACATCTTATTAATATCTGATAAAAGGGCATATTGGCTGCTAGATGAGATACAACAATTTTTCACATACTTTCCTCTAAGGAAATATTTTTGGATTAATTTTAGTCAATTTTTCATAACAAGCTTACAAAATAAATTATTTAGCATCTGCCTGTGGGGCAGGTTTGGGTGTTGGTGGGAAAATTCAAAATAATGGTGATGGGAAGGTATAATGGTGGTGGGATTTGTGTTGAAATATTGAATGTAATCAATACTATGAACAACTTTATGAAAATAAAGTTTAAAGTGAAATAAAATAAACTTAAACAACTATACCTATACCAATCCATTCCATAAACCATTTTCAATTGAGGCAAAATAAAGGTATATGTTTCTATTACATTTAGTTCACTAAGTTAAAACAACTAATTAAAGTGTTATGATACTGAACAGTTTTTGACCCTACTAAGTTTTTTGCTTTTGATAAAAAAAAAAAACAATTAGTGTACGACATAAAAATAACAACATCATTGGGTGCTACATTTGAGAAAAGATATAGCATTCCAAATATTATGAACTGTGGCATTTGTAAATAAAGCTCTATTTATTATAAACACAAGCTGATCCATTTTTAAATATAAAGGAAAAAGCATTGATGTAGCAAGTGCATATAATAAGACAAGCAAACAAAATGCAACCTAATTTGCACATCTATAGAAAGTCAAAACAGTTCACACTCAACAGAATCTAGAGAAAAACCTGAAATAATTATATCTGTTACATATAAGCCTCCTGTATTCAGACCAGTGGAAAAACGCAAATCAGCGGTTTTCCACCTATTGGCTCCTAAGTGCCAGCTGCTGTCTAAGCATCTTAACACCAGTAATTTTTGATGTTTCTACTCGACTGGACTAGATAAAAAGCACTGCTTCAGGTAAAGAGTCATAGGACAAAAGAAAAAAATCTCTAACTTAAAAATTAATTTATCTTGTGATTTATTGCCTATGAATCCCATCATTGCACCCTCCCCTTCTTTTTCCTTTCAATGTGAATATCCTAGTTTTTGTTGCTGTTTTGAGCTCAACAATATGACCTGTTGTGGGTAGTGAGCATTAGATTGGGATACAAGCAGTGGGTGGGACTCGGATTATTTGTCAGTTGCCTTAATTTATTCCCACTGCTAGGAAAAGAATTCTCCATCCAAGGAGATTGAAAGATATGGGACAAATCTGGACTAACAGATATTAAAAAAAAACTTTAAATATAATTACCTCTTGTAACAAACATATTTGTGAAAAAGAAAGTGTTTCAAATGATGAAATTTGGGGGTGATATGATAGCGAAACTGGAGCACTGTCTGATGCATATGCTAAAAACAATTTTTTTAGTGTCTATTGATAATGTGATTTTTATCTTTCTTTTGGTTGATGTACTGTATTTCATTACTTAATTGTATAAATTGAACCGTTCTTGTATCCATGGAATAAACCCTATAGTTGCAGTGTATAATTCTTTCAATGTACTACGAATTCAGTTTGTCAAGATTTTGTGGAGGACTTTTGCATCTACGTTCATCAGTTTGGTCTACTGTTTTCTTATTTAGTGTGCTGTTCTTGTCTGGTTTGGAGAGCCTGGAATTATTGGCCATGTAAAATGTATTTCGGAGTGTTTTACCTCTGATTTATTGTAGAGTTTGAGAAGCATAAACATATTTTCTTTGAAAGTTTGTTGTAATACACTAGTGAAACCATCTATATTTACAGAGATTTTGGAACACAGTTTCAATTGTTTTACCTGGAGGATTTGCTTAAACTGTCCATTTCTTCCTGGACCAGTCCTAGAAGTTGTATGAATCCAAACTTTGCTATTCAAAACTTAGTCCCAAACTCTTCTAGGTTGTTCAGTTTGTATATAGGTACCTCATGAATTCAAAGTGGTAAAAAGTTGTGTTTTTAATGTTTATTATATCTGTAGTATCTGTGATGTTTCCTCCTATGTTTGCTTCTTTTATTTATTCTAAAGTACAAGATCAACATCTTTTTAACTTTTAAATTGGTTGGAAAAACACTAATAGCCTTCTGCCATCAAGTTCTCCTGTTGCCTCACCTTTATTCTGAGAGGCAAAGAGCTTTCAAACGGGAAAGGAGATCTCCCTCCTTTGACTGACCATCAGACCAGACCTATGTGCCCCTGATTCAAATTAAAAGTTAAAAAAAAATTCCAAGCTTTTGATTCCAAACTTTAAAAACAAGACAATAGTAGAGAAATACACTCGAGTCACATCAATAGAAAGGAGTACAAAGTTTTAGAATTGAGGAGGAATGATGCAAATTCATATAAATGCAGTTTATCAGCAGTACTGATGAAAATCAAAACAAATACATTATCAGATTTTTATAATTCTCCATCCTTTTTTTCCATCCTTTTTAGTTTGGTTGCTTTTGGGCTCTACCCTGAAGTGCTTAAGAATCACTCCTGACAGGCTTGGGAGACCATGTGGGATGCTGGGGATTGAACCTGGTCAACTGCATGCAAAGCAAGTGCCCTACCCGCTGTGCTATATTTCAGGCCCCTCACACTTCCTTCTTCTATGATAAATTGCAAAATATTTAGGGCTTTCTTTCCTTCCCCAAAACTTTATTCCTTTAACATGCAACCATAAAGGGCAAGAGTATTTATACACCCCCCAAAAAAATTTAAATCTACTTCAGAAAGGAAACAAAAACTATCCAGGCTTTCTCTAATTGACTATTTCCTCACACACACATTTGTCACTTCTCAAATAAAACTATAAGTTTTATAATACATAAAGTAAGAAAAATACATGCATCTATTGAAAGTCCTTTACCATGAATTACCTGAATAATTTATGAAGCAAATAAAATTTATGGTTTTCCCGCTTTTCCTTTATGAATATCCCCTTTTTATCTGAATGAAATTCTATTTTAATGTTTTGGGGTACAATTTAATATACCATACTCATGAAGTGCCAGCATTCCCCACTGCGTCTATAGAATCCTACCCATTCACTCTTGTTCTATGTCCCAGATGCAACTTGGTAAACCCAGTTCTGTCTTCAAAGATTAAATATACTTTGAAATATGTGGTTTAGGGATTTTCTTTTTTTCCCCCTTTTAAATAGTCACTGCCAATATTGTTATTTGTAACTATCACTACTGACTCTTGTACTCTTTCTCCTGTTCTGTTTATTTTGCTTTACACTTGCCCTCCAAAGGTCAAATCCCCAGTCTCTGACAGCTGAGACAGGTGACCAACTTGCAGTTTGTCCTATTTCAAACCTTACATTACTTAAACTTAGTCTCAATTTTTTTTTTGCCATGAGAAATACAGACTGAGATATGATAATTTTACCAAAAAAAACTGTGTTTGGGACCAGATATAAGGCACTTGTCTCACATCCAACCTCAATTCGATAGTTTACACTGCTTACAGTTCCATGAGCACTACCAGGAGTGATCTCTGAGCACTGAAGTAGGAGTAAGCCCTGAGCACAGAGATAGCTCAGAGTAGTAAGCCCAGAGCACTGCCAAGTGTGACCCTAAATCAAGAAGTAAAACCAAACAAAAAGACAACAGAAGAATTTCTAAAAGCACTGCTTGCATTTGGCTTAACATCTCCTGGTGAACCCAGACTCAGAAAAACAAAAGGTGAACAGATGAGATACCACACCCTCTTGTGTGTTTCATTTGCTTGCTTGTTGCAATTGTTGACATGATGGTTAGTTGTTGTTGTTTTGATTCTTAGGCGTTACTCCTAGCTCTCCACTGAGGACTTACTCCTGGTAGTTCTCAGGAGACCAAAGGGTATTCCAGGGATGAACCAAGTCACATGCAAGGCAGGTGCCTACCCACTGTACACTCCCTCAGGTGCCAGGCATAACTTTCCTTTTCTTTTCTCTTTTTTGTTTAAATACATAGAAGCACAGGTGTATGGCTTTAGAATTGTTCTGTACACTTGCAGCATTTGTCAGTATTTAGAATCTCTACTTACGCAACTCTTAGTGTCTCTAGTCTCCAAAGGGAACGGGCATGAACAGATACAGCACCACCTTCATAATGAACAGTTCTGTCAAAAAAGAAAATAAGCCATTAAAAAAAGTCTCATTCTTACATTCTATGATTCAAGTCAAGGAAAAGAAAAAGAAGTCTTTGGAAAAACAGCTTGTCACACATTTTGATAGGATATATTACAGCTGGAAATAAAAAAAACAAAAGAGCAATAACAGTGATCCACATAAATTTGCTTGGGATAAATGTTGATTTAAACATATTGTCTCATTTTTGACTTTAATATCATCCATTTCCTTTCTCTCTCCTTCCCATTTCCCTTCCTCTCTTCTCCCTCTCCACAAGTGAATAGTGTGGTTTTATTCACTTAATACAGGTCCATAAAAATACTCAGCTATGAGTTCAGTGGTAGTTCAATATGGGATGTATTATTAATATAACATATGTGTGGCAAACTACCCAGGGCATACTCAATATGCCGAAAACAGTAACAACAATGGTCCACATTCCCCTGACCCTGAAAGAGCCCCCAATATGTCATCGAGCTAAGCTAGCATGTGACAAGGACAAATGGAGACATTACTGGTGCCTGCTTGAGCAAATTGATAAACAACAGGATGACAGTAGAAATGACAGTGATGTCACTGATACAGTGACAGTGATATATATAATTATTAGCACTTCACAGTTTAAAATAGTTTTAGATGAATAAGTGACCGGCATCCTTATCAGTGATTTTTTTTTCATTATGACTGGAATTATGACATAGGGTCTAAATCTGAGTTGGATGCATACAAGGTCAGCTCCTGTTCTATGTACTTCCTGTCCAATATCTTTGATATTTTAAATCAGGTGAGTCTATGTTGTGGGCGGCTATAATTAAATGAATACTGTAACCACCCCATTCCCCCACTCAGTTGTGATAATAAGGAATGTTTCCAAGGACCTGAGAGAGTTCAAGAGTTGCACATGACATATTTCAATCCTGGGCACACATTATTGTCCTGCAAGCACTCCCACGAGTGATCCCTTAGCACAGAGTCAGGAGTAAACCCAAGCACAGCCAGATGTGCCCCCAAACAACAACAAAAAATGTTTTTTAGAAAGGATTCATTTTCAGACATTAACAAATACTTTCTGTGAGAGAAAATCATTTTAAAAATACTTAACATAATCATCATCATCATTTAATCACCATCATCTAGTTAGCATTAATAATTCATCTAAATAAAATAACAGAAATAAAGCTATATAATGCTTAAATAAGATAACAATATCTTAAAACCAGTCAATAATTGACATTAAATCATTCTATCTTATTTAGATAAAAGTCCACATGGAGAAAAAATCTGCTTTATGAAGAGAATATTACGTTTCCCAGAAATACATACATATCAAATGTTAAATCAGAGTTCAGAAAGACAATGGTTTTAATTTTTAAATTAGTTTTATTATATTGGTGGGGACAACATTTGATTTTTCTCGGGGCTTCTCCTGGTTCTGTGCTCAGGGGTCATTCTGAGATCATATGGGGTATTGGGGATCGAATCCTGGTCAGCTTCTAATCCTGGTCAGCCATGTGCAAGACAACCACCCTACCTGTACTATTGCTCTAGCTCCAGAAAGACAAGCTTTAGAAACAGACAGTCTACCAAATGGTATGAGAGACCACATTAAAATGTATAAAGCTAAGGGATCAACTCAGAGCAAATGCCCTTCCCAACAGAAATATTCAAGAGAAAGAAAGATAGTTGGATGACAATAGCACCTTCTCAACAGGAAATTCCCGCATAGATAGCAGAAATAATGTGCAGATGCGAGGGAAGTCAGTAATAAAGATAACAAAAGCACTGTGCATCCCACTAAATAAAGACTATTTTTGCAATGAACATATACAATGTTATAGCTAATGGAAAAAAAGTGTTTAACCAAGTATGAAAATTATTTCTAACAGTTACCGAAAGAAATTTCCACCTCCTTAAGCAGGAAAAGTCAGACACTTAAATTTCACTGTGTAGTAATTTATAAACTAAGCACACTTAATAGTACCATCTTCAATAACACTTTGAAATAATCCAATATTCAGGTTATAAATTATAGAAATATAATAGATCATCCCCCAAGATAATAAACCTCATCAAATAACTCATATTTCAGGTGGATCATATAAAAATACCTGAATAAATCTTTAAATGTCCATTAATAAGTACAAGTTCCATCAATTCCAGTTGTTTCAAATATTACATTATCATTATAGAATTGTCCATTAAGATATAAGTAGTCAACTCTCATGTTTCTAGAGATAAGATTCTATTTAAGTTTTATCTTAGGTTGTTAAAGCATTTATTTCTTAGCAACAATCAGAATCTTTGACAACCATTAATCAATTCTGAAACTCAGCAAAACATCAGCATGAGGATATAATGTAATGAAAATAAAACTTCGTATAAACTCTTCACAGACTTTTGACATATATTGGCATATATTTGTAAGGAAAGTTTATAGAATACACAATTTCAATGATTGTATGTTAGGACAAAATCAATTAATGATTAACAAAGGATTCAATACAGAACCCTGACCATGAAAGGATGCTGCTTGGTATGTACTTTGACTATTATCAGACACCAGAATTTGATAAATCACGTTCATATTTAATTGTCATTAGCTCTCTGAAGAAGTCCCTCCTTGCATGAAAATTTTCAGTGTAAGTGCTTTTTGATACATTTCTTCATATGTGAAATCAAGCTAATTTTGACTGGCTAGCATAGCAAATGCTACCTCTAAGAGTATGGATGATGATAATAATGATTGTGCTATTACTCATCCTTTTCAGAGACTGAAGAATCCAATGTGGTTCGCTTGAATTGAACTAATAATGGCATTATATACCTGAATATATGCGAGGATGTAAGTGCCAAGTTTTAAAACACTCCTGAAAAGCTTAAGTAGGAAATAAAATGGTATATAAAACCATCTTCTTGCTGATCTCTTCTGTATTATAGCATCCATTTTTTATTATGCTCTACATAATCCTCGGGCTTTGAACAGGTCTGTGTTTGGAATAAATTATTTTATGTACTTTTGAAGTCCTAATACCCACATGCAAATAATGTTGACAGTTGGACAGATTTGACCGACCGATGGTTATAGAACCTGTCCACATTATTGGTAGTTTTAATCTCAGATTCAGCTAGATGAAATCCAATATCTGTTCTGGAATCTTTTGTGATGGTATCAGACAAGGTTCAGAGTAACTGGTCAATAATATTTAAGAATATAATATATTTCAGACCTTATATATAATATATACATGAATCCTAACAGGAAAATGCACATGTAAATATATAAGACATATATTAACATCCTAGATAATAAGAGCTTACTATTAGGAGTTGGCATATGTGATTATGAAAATAAACCAGTCCATGATCTACAGCTTTAAAGCTGAAGATTCAAAACTCATGTTATAAATTCCAGGCCAAGTCTAAATGTCTGTGAACTATCAAAGTGAAAGAGGCAGTTTCAGTCCCAAAAGTGAGTTGAGATGCAGGAAAAGCCGCTTTAATTTCAGTCCAAGGGCAGGAAAAGTTTATATTGAGAAAGGATGGCTAAATTTTATCTAATATCATGCTTCAGCCTTTTTGCTTTATTCAGGCCTTTACCTGAGTAGAATAACCTACCTTGTTTTGGTTTGTTTCTGTGTTGGGACCCCACCCAGCGGTGGTGCTCAGGGGGTACTTTTGGCTCTCAGCTCAGGAATAATCCTAGTGGTCTCAGGGACCATAAGGGATGCTGGGTATCAAACTTAGCATGCAAGGCAAATCCACTGTCCTCTGTACTATTGCTCTGGCCCTTAACCTCAACCAATTTTTAAAAGTTATTCAAGAACCACGGTTTACAAAGTTACTGATAGTTGAGTTTTAGACAGTGACAACTTAACCTACTCATACTAAAGAGAGTAATCAGCTGTATTCATCCATCCATTTAATTATAAACTAATCCAAAAAGAAAAACAATCACAGGCACACCCAAAATAATACTTGACCATATAATACTCAACAGCCCAATTATGTTGACACATGAAATGAGCCATCACAATAATTAAAAGAAAATCCACTTCCTATCTTAAATAACATTTTGAAATGATTTCATATTCACATCATAAAAAGATTTTAGATTAAGTGGTTTGGAGCATTTGTCTAACTTCAAAATCTTTAGTTTAATCATTGATATATGAGCAACAAAATTGTTTATGTATGTGAATTTTAGAGTAAACAACTACATATTTTTAATTTATCTCTGTCTCTTAACATAAGAAAACCTTTAATAACAAGAATATTATTTTAATACTGAATAGTTTGCATAGCTGTTTATAAATTCAGTACCACAGACACCTTTTTCTCCAACTTAACTTTTATTTTTGCACTTATCAAATGACATTGAAGTAGTGAAGATAAAAAATCGTTATAGTTCTGACTATAACTGACTGACTATAAAGTCCATTCTGCTTTCATGTTTATATAGAAAGAAGATAAAATGTGAAAAAATACTGAACACCAAAAGAAGGGAAAAAATAATAAAAGGTAATTTAATTGGTCACATTAAACTTTAATAATGACCCAATTATGCAAGTTAAAAAAATAGAGAATACTAACTTAACCAGCTTCTAAGATTCCATGAAAATTCAAATATTTTTGACATTATATAGAATTCAAAAAATATTAGAAAAGTCATACCAATATATTTTAGTAATGACAATACAGAGTAATAAAATAATAGCAGAGTTCTTATATTATCTAAATATAATGTTCAAGAAATGCATGATAGAACTCAGAATTGAATTATCAATTGCAAAATGTTTTTCAATATTAAATTGAAAAGCAGGGTTTTAAAAAATAGATAATAAAAGCCATGGCTAGTATTCACAGAAACTACTATTTTTCATCTCAAAAGAAATTCTTCTTTGAAAAAGGAAGAAAAATAATTACTTCTCCTTTCATAGACATAAGCTTATTAAGTTAAAGCATTACATCAGACAATCAGAAAATCCACCATAATCACAGGCTAAAGATCACTGTCACTGTCACTGTCATCCGTTGCTCAACGATTTGCTCAAGCAGGCACCAGTAATATCTCCATTGTTATACTTGTTGTTACTGGTTTTGGCGTATCGAATACGCCATGGGTAGCTTGCCAGTTTCTTCATGCGAGCTAGATACTCTCGGTAGCTTGCCAGCTCTCTGAGAGGGGTGGAGGAATCAAACCTGGGTCGACTGCGTACAAGGCAAGCGCCCTACCTACTATGCTATCACTCCAGTCCTGCTAAAGAAGATAATCATAAGAATTAATGTAAAAATATTTTGACAAAATATAACATCAAAACATGTTAAAAACTCTCAGTAAACTAGGCTGGAGTGATAGTACAGCGGGTAGGCCGTTTGCCTTGCATGCGGCCGACCCGGGTGTGATTCCTCCATCCCTCTTGGAGAGCCCAGCAAGCTACTGAGAGTATCCCCCCACATGGCAAAGCCTGGCAAGCTACCCGTGGCGTATTCAATATGCCAAAAACAGTAACAAGTCTCACAATGGAGACGTTACTGGTGTCCACTCGAGCAATTTGATGAGCAACGGGATGACAGTGAAACTAGGAATTAAGGGAAATTTCCTCAATTTAAAAACATTATTTATAAGAAATAGATAATGGGTACTGGCCTGAAGTTCAGGATCAGCTCCCAAGCTACATGACTAGAGTCTCTATTTTCTTAAGGACCACTTTTAGCAACCAGAGCAACCTTCTGATCCTTGCAAGATGTTTCTTCCCGCAACAGAGAAGCTTAATGTTTTTTAAGGCCAAAATAGAATCTCTCACACACCAAATATCTGACTTCAGAGTTTATTTACTTATTTCAAGGGCTCAAAGATTAGATGAGACTCACCCAGGAAAAATCTCCCTATAAACTGTTTAACTAGTGACCTCACTGAGAACCTTCATCGCATACGCAAAATATTTTAAATTTTTTATATAATCTCACCATGAGCAAGAAGACCACCATATTCATGGATACAGAAAAGGAAAGCATTAAAAAGAACGTTTCGGCAGGAGGGAGGGAACTTGGGTACCTCAGAATTAAGTTTAACGCTATTGATTTAGCTTACTCCATCTAATTTACATGCTTTTTTGGGGGATAGTTATTTATATCATTATACTTCATGACTTCACGTTACTAATTTTCAATGATTATTCGCAAAACCACTATATGTGTTCTTAGCTTACTAAAGAAGAGTCTACTTAAAGACCATTTTTAGAGTGATCATTTACTTCCTTTTTTTTTAATGTAGGAGTACTGCTATTTATTCAGCCATAGAATGATCATTTAGACAACACAGAGCCACATTTAGTTTTATTTACTTTCCTCCTGACTCACTTGCTACTACTGTAATGAATTTTGTTGTGTATAATTTTTAAATCTGATTTTTTTTTGCTACCATGAACATCACCATTCCTGTATTGTGAGTCTGTTAGCAATAAACTCTCTACATTTTGTCTTTAATAGAATCAGTTTTATTGCTGCAAAATCTTTGGATTGGTTTTGTTTTTCTCAGCACTTTTAAATTTATACCCAATGCCTTCATTACATCCACGTGTCTTGGTTAAAATATGTTAGTATATTCTAAATTTTACTGTTGCTCCTTTTGGTGGTGGGGGGTGCTTTTTGGGTCACACTCAGAGATGCTCAGGGGTTACTCCTGGCTCTGCACTCAGGAATCGCTCCTGGCAGTGTTTCGGGGAGCATATGGGATGCCAGGAATTGAATCCAGGTTGACTGCATGCAAGGCAAATGCCCTACCCGCTGTCCTATCACTCTGGTCCGTACTGCTGCTCCTTTAAAGACACTATGCCTTATTCTATCTAAGAGGTTTTTTTTTTACTTTTACATTTTGCAGTCATATTCTGATCTCCAAAATGTGACTTCTTTTCATTTGCCGTCTTCTTTTCATTTGCTTTCTTTCATGGTACTTCTTGAGTCTGGGGCTTGATATAATGCAGTTATGGATAAATCTCAGACAAGTGCACTGAATACTATCTGCACCCCATGCATTAATAAGCCCTTCATGTCTGTCTCCCCAGTTCTCTCCTTTTCCTGCTACCTCTTTTTCTTTATTTTCCCTTTTATTTGGGGCTTCGGTTGCAGGTCTGATAGACTAACAGTCATTTCTCTAAGCAATATTAATAAAACATTAATTTACAGATTTATATTTGCTAAACTAATATGTGTTGGATTCATATTCTGTTTCATTTCATCCATTTTCAAGTTATTGCTAAAATGCTCTAATTGGTTTCTGTAACTTAGTTTGAAATAATTGTACTGGACTCAAAAGAGACAAATATCACCCACATATTTTTATTCTTATTTTCCAACTTTAACTATCAGTGTTGTGATCTAAATGTTTATCCTGACCTTGTTTCTGGTTTATTATGTCTCCCTTTGGTTACTTTTATGATAATATCAAATGAATTTCTAATATGTTATTTTAATTTTTCTTTTGTTTTGGGGAGAACACACCAGCTTCCATAGGGGCTATTAATCCTGGCTCAGTGCTTGGGAGTCACTTTTGGTGTTTCTGGGGATCATGCAGGGCCTCCGGCATGCAAAGTATGCACCACAGTCATTTGGGATACATTGGGTGCCCCAGTTTTCAGGTGTAGCTGATATACATAGTCTCTCTTTTTTTTAAATCATGGAGTCCTCTACAAAATTTCTTCCTCTTTTATTTTAATTCTTAGAATGTAACAATGATTAACAGTGTTAGGAAGTTTACAAATGGTCTGAGAATACCTTATTGGGTGAGTGATATATGAGAGAGGGGTTTTGTAGAGAAGTGAGCCCTTCACTTGTACTCTGTGCTTGCTCTAGATTATTAGTGTCAAACTGTACTGTGGTTTATATGTACAACTTTTTGTTTGTTTGTTTAATTTATTCTTTTATTGAATCACCATGTGGAAAGTTACAAAGCTTTCAGGTTTAAGTCTCAGTTATACAATGCTCGAACACCCATCCCTTCACCAGTGCACATATTCCACCACCAAGAATCACAGTATACCTTCCCCCCACCTCTCCACCTCCCCAGCCCCCCCGTCTGTGTAAATGATAAATTTCACTTTTATGTACAACTTTTTTAAAAGATAGGCTAGTTCAGTTTTATTATCAGACACTGAAGTTCTGGTAATCACTGAAGTTCAAGATGGGCTGGAGACATAGCACAGCGGGTAGGACATTTGCCTTGCACGCGGCTAACTCAGGTTCGATTTCCAGCATCTCATATGGTCCCCCAAGCACCGCCAGGAGTAATTCCTGAGTGCAAAGCCAGGAGTACCCCGATCATCACCAGTTGTGACCCAAAAAGAAAAAAAAAGACTTGGAGAGATAGTTAGAGAGATAGTACAACAGATAAGGCACTTGCTGTTCCTGACCAGCTGACCCAGGTTCCATTCCCAGTATCCCATATTGTCCGAAAGCTCTGTTAGGACTAATTTCTAAGTGCAGAGCCAGAAGAAATCTCTGAGCAACACAGGGTGGGTAGCCCCTGAAAAAAAATTGTTTAAAAAAATCACTGAAGTTCTATTATTTTCTCAAAAGATGTACTTATTTTGCTGACAGATAATGTGCTTTGGAGGCATCCACAATTCCACATCACTCTAACATAAAATATTATTTGAAGCTGAGTTATATTTGTGATGTCTGGACTATTTCTGGTTCACAATTACTTCTAGTACCTTCTTAAACAGATTCTTCATTGGTGTTTCTGCACTATAATTTTTCACCCATTTCCACTTTATGATTTTCCCAATACCTGAACTCCACCTCTCAGCCCTTTCATTACTACAATAATCTAGAGAGAAGAGACTTCTCCAAATGCTAACTTTGCATCTCAGGCCTCTTATAATGGATCTTAGATCTGACATATTGTCAAGTGTATTTTAGTTCTCCTTCATCTTCAAACATATATATTTTTAGGTATTCCCTAAGTTTTTCTCAGAAAAGACAAGGGGTGACATAATTTCATCTCCTACTGGTACCAATACCACCTTTAAAGTTCTTTAAATTCAATCATTTTAAATTTTGAGTCAAATTTCTGAGATTAGAGGGAAATTCAAGTTTCAATTATTCTTGTCAAAATTTGGAAGTACTTTTCAGACACTGGGCAAGACCAGTTTGGATCACCTAGATCCAGGATCTCTCACATCTAGACAACTTTCCATTACTCGGAGAGGGGCAAGACTAATTGCTAAAGTGATACCTAAAGAAATAACAGTTTCTCTTGAGTTACTGTCATATCTTTAGAAGTTGTGGTATAGTGAAGAGTAGAAAGCTATTGGGAAGAGCACTGGTTTGAGTGCTTTTGAAAATGTGATAACTCTAGATCCATTTGAATCTATAATACAACAAATAATACAGAATGCTCTTGTGAATATTGTGTCTAACTCCTCTAACAATAATATATTACAGTAATATATTAGAAACCTCTGGCCAACATTTTTTGTCATGTTTATTTATTTACTTATTTGAGGTGGAGGGTGTTGAACCACACCTACCTTCCTCTCAGGGGCTACATCTGGGGACCCAACCAGGGTGCACAGGGTGAAGAGCAAGCACCTTGATCTCTGTGCTATCTCTCCATCAATGAAGATTAAGACAAAAACCTATTATTGGTCAGGGGCTAGAGAGATTGTTGCGGGGTTAAGGTTCTTGCTTTTATGTGGTCAACACCAGTTGGATCCCTAGACATATGGTCTCCCAACCACTTCAGGAATAAATCCTAAGCATAGAGTCAGGAGTAATCCCTGAGAACCAATAATATGACCCCAAACCAAAATAAAAATAAAGACATTTACTCTGAAATAATCTTATATTACTAGATTTTCCCTCTGTTTTTATATGCTTATGCAGAGGTTTCTATCTGTGCCTGTTATATTTTTAAGCATTATATATTTTATAACTCATGTAAATTCCCCAATCGTCATTATTAGAAGGTTCTACGCAACAAGATCTCATATGTTGCCCTTTTGCAACACTACCTACACCTCCTGCTTACCTAACTTAACAATCATTAATTCGTCTTCCATTTGTAAACTTTTGTCATTTCAAATTTTTGTAAGAATGGAATCATACACTGTGCAACTTTCTAGAACTGAGAATTCTTTATCCAGCATCATTGCCTAGTGATTCATTAAAGGACATCTGGCTTGATTACAGTTTTGAGCTTTTACAAATAAAACTGTATTGTACTAAAAATTTGTGGGCAGGCATTTATATAAGCATAGTTTCCATTTCCTTGGGCTATTCATGACTACAAATTCTAGGTTACATGATAGTGCACATGTAGGACTTTCGGGGGAGAGGGAGGGTAAGTGGTGGAGTCACAAGTGGCTGTGCTCAGGTAACATCTTGGGATGCCAGAGACTGAACTTGGGTGGGCAGCATGCAAGGCAAATGCCCTATCCACTGTACCCATACCTCCAGCCCCTGCATGTGTAAGTGTTTTTAAAAGTACCATCAAATGTTTTCTACAATAGCTGTACCGTCTATAAGCAGTCTAGTTGATTTCTGCATCCGATGATCAAAGCATTTGATGATCAAAACGATTTTGTTTTAGCCATTCTGGTAAGTGTGTAGGGATCTCTTCTAAAATTCCAGTAGACTAAGATTATAAACGCCTTTCCTCAGTTCACCTGCAATGCCTATGTCTCTCTTTGAAATAGTTGCTCAATCTTTTGCTTACTTTCTAAATAGTTTTTAAACTGTAAAGCATTGACATTTCTTTATGTATTTAGATATAAATCCATTGTTGAGCCTGATTTGCAAGCATTTTCTCCCAGACTAGGTAGTCCCTTCATCCTCTTTATGTGAAAATTCACCAAAAATATGTTGCTCACTTTTGTGAGATTTGATTTACTAATATTTTCATATTGTGGACATGCTTCTTATATCCCATCAAGCCCATGTTCTCAAAGATTTTTTTTCTTTCTTTTGTTAAAGTTTTATTTTCATACTTTACATGTATGGTCATGACTCATTTTTAATTAGTTTTCATACAAGTTATCATGTTCAGCACATGGTTGATTCGAGAGAAGCCAAAATATTTCCCAGTGATGATAAGGGGTCATACCTGGCTGGCATTTGGATTCTGTATTGCTCAGGCCCACTGGGGTTTGGAGGCACAGAATTTGGTACTAAGTATTAAGCAGAAGGCACACAAATGTAAGGAAGGAGCATGCTTTGAAAGACTTTGACTCCAAGGTTGATTTCTGAATGAAATCAAGAAATGAATGAGCATTTTTTGCATAGTAATGTCTTTAAGTACAAAAGAAAATGTCCTCTTTATCTATCAGAGCCAGTCTTTCTTATTCTTCTATCCAATACACTACGCATAAAAATCTCCTTGGATTTAGTCTTTAGGGAATACAAGTTAGAAAGGGAAGTGTGAGCAAAAATGTGAGTTCTGGGATAAGTCTCAAATCTCTCAAGTGAAAAAAAGTACAGGAATTTCCTACTGCTCAAATGGGAGGGAAAAGCATGAAAAACACTATAAGCAAACGTACAATAATATAAAAATTGCCACACGGGGAAAGTTTTATATGCTAATAGGTATATGAATATTTCTAGGAAAAAATATGCTACATTGTTAAAGATGTTTCTAACCCTCCCAGTTAAAAAAATGACTTCACAATCTTTATTCTATTATTTATACCAACTTCACAGTCTTCATTAAAATAACTTCACACTGTCCATGATATAACTTTATTATATTACATTAGATGGGTTTATATTACTGTTGTAGGAAGAGGATTTCCCTGTGAAGTGACTTGAAGTCAAAGCACTTCAGTATAGAAGGCTCTTAGTCCAGGACATGGGAATCATAAACTTCAAAATCATTTTCCATTTACTCAGATTCATATGCTGGTTTATAAAGACGGCCTTTCTTCTTCCTTCCTGATTACAAGCAGATAACAGTGTTACAGGAGCTGCCCAACTAATACAAATGGGGGACTTCAAACTCTTTTTCTGAGTCAGTGTTAGAAACACATCCCATTGCTGAAGCAACCTATATTAAGTGTATGTCTTTTTCTTCCTCTTTTTTTTTTGATTTGTTTGAAACTGGCAGGTAGGTAGATAGGGAAAAGAAAACCATGGCAATGTGTTCTTGGAAAGTAATAAAAACCAATAGTACCAAGGCTGCAAATAAACACCTTGTGAACACAGGAACTAAGGCCTGATAAGATCTTAGCCTGGAATTCATACCTAGGCAGGAAGCCCCAACGTGGGGAAGCGTGGGAGAAACCCTATAAAAGCGAACTTGAACAAAGGAAGCAAAAGCAAGCATGTGTGGTGCCCGAACCCATGTGCTGCTTGTGCCCCTGTGCCAAGCACTTGTGGTGCCCGCATCTTTCCTCTTGAGATGTATACTTTCATATTTGTTGCCGCAATACGACCTGGGGCTCCCTCTCCACTCTGGAGAAGCCCCCAGTCTCTCTTGAGCACATTTCTCTCTCTCCCTCTCTTCCTTTCTACCTCCTTCTGAAAGCTTCCAAATAAAATTTGTTTTTTTTTTTAACCTCATTGCTCATCTTCTCCTGAAAGTCTTTCCTGAGAGAAAGGCAAGAACAGAAAAGACCTGGGTCGGTCTAGGACTAACTTTCCTTTCCTCCAAAGAGCGAGGCTCTCAGTCCTAGATTTTCCCAGCTGTGTCCAGGAGGCAGAGGAGGACACAGAGAAAGAGGCTGTTTCCCTTTTTGAGGCTGTCACCTTCCTCCTCCCCATTTCACATAAGTCACCCGAGAATCCTACCAGCATCAGTTTCACAAATAGGAAATAATTTGCAGATTCCATGGACAGATCACACTTTCAAAGGTATACAAGGATTAATGGCACAAACCTGGCTGAAAGCGGAATAGAAGAATTATGCACATGCATCTGTGAAAGTAAGTGCCACTTGAATGGGTCAATTAAAGCTGCCAAATACCAACGGGTTTCCAAGCAAACTAAGTTCAACTATATGCATTTATAACCAGATCCCAGATATCTATTCATCTAGGGCTCTTGCCTGCTATTTCATTTTTCTTTAAATTGTAATTTTTTTTAATTGAATCACTGTGAGGTAGACCCTTGCAAAGCTGTTCATCATTAGGTTTCAGTCATACAGTGTTCCAACACCCATCTCTCCACCAGTGTACATTTCCTAGCACTAGTGGACTGGAGCAATAGCACAGCGGGTAGGGCATTTGCCTTGCACGCGGCCAACCTGGGTTTGATTCCTTGGTCCCTCTCGGAGAGCATGGCAAGCTACTGAGAGTATCTTGCCCACATGGCAGAGCCTAGCAAGCTACGTGTGGCGTATTCAATATGCCAATAACAGTAACAACAAGTCTCACAATGAGACATTACTGGTGCCTGCTCAAGCAAATCAATGAACAACGGGACAACAGTGTTACAGTGCTACAGTGTCCCCAGCTCAGCCTCTCTCTCTCTCTCCCCTCTCTATCTCCCTCTCTCTCTCCACTTCCCTCTTTCTTTCTCTCTCTCTCCTCGCTCTCTCTCTCTGTCTCTCTGTCTCTCTCCTCCTCCTCCTCCCTCCTTTCTTCCCTCCCTCCCTCCCTTCCTCCCCTCCCCTTTTGGGCATTTGTGGATTGCAATACAGATACTGAAAGGTTGTCACGTATATCCCTCTATCTTACCTACGCTCCACCATCCCACACACACTTGTGTTAAAGTCTAACCATTGTCCATCCTCCTAGCTAGCCCTTGTTGTCTCTGGCCTTAGATATGAGTCTTCAATTATATATTGTTATATACCACAAATGAATGCAGTTATTCTATATCTGTCCCTTTCCTTCTGACTCATATCACTCGGCGTGGTACTCTCCATACTCATTCACTTATAAGCAAATTTCATGACTTAATTTTTCCTAACTGCTGCATTGTATTCTGATATGTAGATGTACCATAGTTTATTTATTCATTCATCTGTTCTTAGGCACTCATTCATCTGTTCTTGTTTCCAGATTCTGGCTATTGTGAACAGTGCTGCAATGAACATGAAGTGCAAATGGTATTTCTGCTGTGTATTTTTGGCCCCCCAGAGTTATATTGCTGGGTCAAATGGGAATTCAATTTCTAGTTTTTGAGGAATGTCCTTAGTTTTTTTAAAAAAGTTGCCTGCTCTTTTTTACGAGTAAAGATAGGAAAATATATCTTCTGTATTCCAATTAAGAAACCTACCGCAGGGGCTGGAGCGATAGGACAACAGGTAGGGTGTTTGCATTGCACGCGGCTGACCCGGGTTCAATTCCCAGCATCCCATATGGTCCCCCTGAGCACTGCCAGGAGTAATTCCTAGGTGCATGAGCCAGGAGCACCCCTGTGTATTGCCGGGAGTGACCCAAAAAACAAACAAAAGAAAGAAACCTACTGCAATTTTCTTTCTTGTAACCTAACAATCAAATTAATATGAGAGATTAACAATCTCTCTCTAAATACAGTGTTGTAATTTTACCAGATTTAATTCCTTCAAATAGGCTCTTTCATTCATTTACCGTAGTCTGTACAAACAGAATGCCTAGTACGTATAACTCACTCAAAAAACATTTTTTAAAAAATGAGTTGAAGCCTCATAAATGGACCCAAAATTAAAATGTAATTTCACAAAGAAGATTAAAGTGTTCTAATTTACTCATTTTCACAGCAAATTCTGCTTTTGCATCAGCCTTCTATGAAGTGTCTCTGAAAATGCTTGGCAGAGCAGCTGGACCACATGTAGGTGCCAAAGCAAGCTGCCAGTAGTCTCTTCATAGTAACAGAAATCAAGACATTTCCCCAAAACACCATTTAAGGAACACTACATACACATAGCAGCAGAATTTGTGATACTTCCATTCTTGTTACTGAACACAAGAAAACAGGTCCATTTTGCAATGACAAAACAATAGCTCCAATAATCATGGTAATGGCGATTTTCAGACTCCAAATCAGTCTGAAAAGGATCAAATCAATAACACTGAAGCAGAAAGACAACAAAATAGATGTTGCTCTTCTTTTCACCACAACCAAAATGCAATAAAGCCACAGAGGCAATCTGGAAGTTAAAAAGAAAAAGGAAGCTTTTTTTTTTTTTTCCAAGAGACGTCATTTAAGTTAACAGATAAAACGGGAAAATGTATTTAAAAAGTTTTAAATCTTTACTAAAAGAATAATTAGGGGCTGGGGGAGGGCTGGCATGATGGTACAGTGGGTAGGTTGATCTAGTTCAATCCCCAGCATCATATGGTCCCCCAGCACTGCCAGCAGTAATTCCTGAATGCAGGTCCAGGAATAAGCCCTGAGCTTTGCCAGGTGTGACCTCCCCCCAGCACAAAAAAAAATTTGATGAGCTGTGAAGGTGGGTGGCCATATACTTATTACAGCTTCATTGGTGGAGCAGCTAAAACAAGAGTGACATCTGAAACTTCTTAATTCTATGGTGCCATGGTACTTCAACTAAAAAAATAATAATTCAGGGGACCTGGGAAGTGATGGATGGAAGTTGACATTCTGATGGTGCAGGAATGTTTCATGCATGAAACCCTGCCATTATCAATATTGCAAATCATGGTGCTGAAAATATATTTTTTAATGTAATTGGGAGATTTTTTTAAATTTTCTTCTTTCATATGTATTCATGTGTGCGTGTGTATGTGTGTGTCTGTGTGTGTCTGTGTGTGGGTGTGCGCATGTGTGTCTGAGAGCACATGCTTATACTCACACCACCAGAGATGGAAACCAGAAGTACAGTCATGGAAGGCACGTGCTCTTAACACGGAGCTACACTTCTACTCCAACACCCCTCTCTTTTTTTTTTTTCCCTAATGTTAAGTTCTAGTCTATTTTTTTTTCAATCCATTCACTTTAACTCAAATGCCTGAGTTGTTCGGTCATCCAGTGGCTCAGACCCGATTAGTCTATATACACATAAATTATATATATATGATATTATATATAATGGTATGGGGACACATCCTTTGGTGCCAGGGTCTACACTCCCAACCAGATGCTCCAGGGGATCAGGGAGTGCCGGGGGTCAAGTCCAGGGGCTCACACATTCCAGACAAGATCACTACCACTGAACCATACCCTGTCCCTATAAATGTTTTTTTTAATTATCTTTGGAAATATTGATATTTACAATACCATTAACTACACTTATGATGCACACATCTTTCCAACACCAAACCATCACCAGAGTGCCCACTTCCCTCCATCAGTGTCCCAAGTCCCCCCACATACACCACCACTCCCCACCCCCAGCCCCCCACACCTCACACACATAGACCAAGAAATCTCAATTCTGTAGTCAAATTCTCTAGTACCACTGACTTTGGCCATTTGTTGTTTCCTGACTTTGGCAATTTGTCCTTTGCTTACCATTCTTCTTTGTATCCCCCATGTGAGAGAGATTGTTTTAAAAGAATTATAGTGGAGGTGGTGACAACTACATTCACATAGATGAATAAAGCCAAACTGTCTCTGGGCAGATAAGGACACATTTCAATCCCTTTAGCTTCCTTCTCCAGAAAGTTTCCTCACAGCAGGCAGGGGACTGGCCTCTACTGCCTTCCTTAGAGTCCAGGAACCCACCTATGACTATTTTTAATTCTTTGTTCCCAAAGTCTGCTTAAAAAACAAAAAGTTCATTAAAACTCAGTGATCCCTAACTGTGTGGCTTTAGGTTCAGCCAGGTGACTAGCCTGGAACAGAATGCAGCAATCAGAAGGGAGATTAAGTCTCAGGGGTAAACAGAGAATTGACCTCAAGGCAAAAGATACAAAGAAGAGAACATATCCTTGACTCGTCCAGTCACTTTTTAGCGAGTCCAGTGAAAAGTGTGTATATATAAGAGTGTCAGATAACATTGGGTTGTCCTTGCTCCGCCCGCAGGGAGCTTAGGTTTATTGAATTACTTCCACAACAGTGCCCCTGAGGCTCACCCAATTCCATCAAGCACTAATAATCCTATATTGCTTTTTCTCTTTCCTTTATGTCATTTGCATGGTTTATTTAGCAATGTCCATTTTGTGTAGACAGAGGAAGACAGCTCATGCTATGCTTTGTAACATGGGAGTTAATTGACTCCACAGTAATATTTATTCCTGGGGATATCTCGCTATATATCCCAGACTACAATCCTCAGGCCAGGTTAGCCTTTCCTAACTCCAGCAGGGTCCTTATTCACTTACTTCTTTTGGGGTCAAGGAAGAAAGCCCTGATCTGACCATTTCATCCTTGACCAGTTTGGAGTCCAAGAGAGAAGCATTATAAACTTTCTCTGAGTATCAGCAACCGAGGGCACACAAGCCCTGCAAGGATATTAGTTACGCAGTTGTGTACCCAGACACACACCATTCAGCTCTTCCTATGCCAGACTCAGACATTTAATTCATCATATCGAACTCATAACATGCCTTAACAATCATTTACAAGTAGTTTGTTAGATCATCAGAATATCAAAAGGAACATGGAGGCAAAAATATTGTCAACATACATACAGCAAGGTTTATGCCTGCTGAGTCACATTGTGGAAAGCAACAGTAACGTTATGTATGCCCAAATATTTTCAGAAATGATGACTTACTTACTCTGCAGTTGAAAGTAACAAGACAGAGAAAATAGGTAGTAATGCAAGATAAAATGGGAACATAAGGCTCTCTCTATCTCAATATCTCTTTCACACACACACAGAGTCTCAGTAGGATTTTTTCTTTCATCAGGCCATATATTTCATCTATATATACATGGGTATGTTTATGTATTGCTTAATAAAAATAATGCACTGACATATATGATTCACTGCCATAGGTAGAATAAAAGCCATGTAGAATAAAAGCTCCTTGAGAAGAAAGTTTCTTTGTGTACTACTTAAATTCTTTCACGCAGAGTGTGAGCATAATTCTAAGAACTTATTTCAAATGAATAAAAATTAAGTGGAAAATCCTAAGGAACATACAAATAAAGCTTTTCCAAGTATGATATAACACTATTTCTGCAAACCAGAAGTCCCAGATAATATTCTCCACTAATTTAGCCATTTAAAAATGTATTAATTTATAATTATAACATTCCATAAATAATGCATAAATAAGTAGGTGTAGTCATAAAAAAGTTAATACTTTAGAAAATTTATGTAAAATCATAGCAAAACTAGATAAAATCCAAAGAGAAAAATTGGAATTATAATTCCAATAACTACAAATTTTTCTACTCACAAAATCTTTGCACTCAAAATAAAAACTGGTAATCAAGTTTCAAGTCCCCATAATGCAGCTTATTTTTAAAACGATAACACCACAGTGCATCTGACAACTCCCTTGCCAAGTAGCAGAACATGGTTCTCCTTAATCTATTTCATTGTACAAAGATTTTTGAGTAAGAACTAAAAAATTTCACTACTCTGCTTAATGCTCAATACATCTGATCCAGTCACTAAGCTGTTCTCAACTTCCACAGGAAACATTTCTACTACTTTTACAGCTATTTTAAAAAGTTGTGTTGCAGTAATTTTAAAGTCACAGCTCTTCCTAGAGAAGTAGCAAGAAATTTTAAGTAAAATCCTAGTTATGCTGTATTTCACCAACAAGTAAGAATTTAATCCACAGAGGCAGTATGAATAGAGTGTGGGGATAATATATATATATATATATATTCATTTAAACTTTGTAAGTCTCATCTCCAATTAAACTCCACTTAATAGGTTACCAAAAAACTACATTTTAAGCATTTTCTAGATACTCCTATGAGACTGCTTAGGCAACCATATCTGCATATTTATTTAGGCAATGCTCAAGGGCTACTGCTGGCTCTGCACTCAGGAATCACTCCTGGAGGTGTTCGGGGTATGCCAGGGATCAAACCTGGGTCAGCAGGGTGCAACGCAAATGCCCTGTGTCTCAGGTCCCGTAAAATTTGAATTATTTTTATTTATTTTAAAAATGAACAAAAGTACTTTTCAGTTATCATTATTTATTTCCTCCCTTGTACTGACTCATATCAATCAACAAAAAACCATTCCCAGGCGACGCTGTCCTTGCCTTCTTGCTCTTCATGGCACTGACATTATTTAGGGTGAGAACAGATGAACACAAGTGTATTTCTACACAACAATATTAACATACCTTGAAAATAATAAATTGCTCTGTAAGAATAGAATTAAGAAGGTATTTTTCCACTTTATGCTCAATGTAATCAATAAATACAGTCTTTCTTGTACAACATCCTCAGGCCCCTGCTGCCTATTTCTGATTCATTTTCTCCCTCACATCGTGATCTGACATCCATTTTAATCTAATTTCACCCATGTAAACATGCTGCACAAAGGCCCAGGATGGATGTATTCTTATTGACATCACTCTCTAGAAAAAGCTGCAGTGCGTTACTCTGAAAGCACAGTGAGATTAATTTGACACAGATTATCAGCATTACATCCCCAGTAATAATATACAATGAGAAGTTCTCAACAATAAGAGAATCAAGAACAATAATAAAAATAGGTGTTTTTTATCTTATTTTCTCTGCAATGAGACCTGTTATCCAAAGAATTAGTCAGAAATCTATTCTAGAGGCTCCAAATCCAATAAATTACCTCTACTTAAGAAACTTACTTGCTGACATCATGGAGAGGAAGGAAGCAATATTTATTGACAGTGACAGTGGTCAGCAAAAGACATCGGGTTTGGGTTTGAGCAGACACTGAACATCTGAATTTGCAAGTAAAAAGATCCAACTATGAGTATAAAACAATACTCCTCAATTCTTAGCTTCTAATCCTTTGCAGGAATGAGCAAATCTTCTACTCCACACACCTGTAACATTCCTTTCAAAATAATAGACATGGGTCCAGAGAGAGTACGGTGGGTAGGGTGCTTGCCTTGTGTGAGGCTGAACCTCCTTCAGTCTCCAGCACACCGTGTGGTCCCCTGAGCACTGCTACTATCATAGTGATCATAGTGATCGCTGAGCACAGAATTATGAGTAGACCCTGAGGACTGCAAAGTGTGACTGCCAAACCAAATTAAACAATACAAAAGAATAGATCATTTTCTTTCATGCAGTTAGACCTCTTCCCCAAAGTGTAATTTCTGCCACATTTTCTTCTATCCAGAGGTCCAGAGTCCTTCAATTTTTTTTTATAATGCTTGACTGATAACTGCCTCTTCTAAGTGGTAATGATAATAATAATAATTTTTAAAAGTTAATCTTTTCCTCTCCACACGTTCGGACAGGCCTCATGCATGAAGGTATCGGCAGAGGAACCAGGTGTTTGCAATCCCATCAACGGCCAACATCCAGAGAGAGACTTAAAAGCAAGCTCCCAGAAGCGATATCCTGTAGCCTACCTACTTCTCCCTCTGGGAGAAACTGGCAATCTTCTGAGAGTTTCCTGCCCACACAGGACAGCCTTGCAAGCTTCCCATGGTGTATTCATATGCAAAATCCAGTAACAAGCTGGATCTCCTTCCCCTGACCCTGAAGAGCTCCCAGTGCAACATTGTTAGGAGGGCCAAGTCGAGATAGACTTCTAAGATCTCAGGGAAAGGACGAAATGAGATGTTACTGAGCCCGCCCGAGAAATCGGTGATTAATGGGATATCATGATCATGATCGTGAATCTTTTCATAGATATCAAATATTTTACATACATTTTCATATTGAATCTTCATAACCATCCCACAAAGTAGCTGCTAATATTGAAACCTCATTTCATAGAAGATAAGAACAATATTTATTGAACTTTAACCACTGGTACAAGCTACACAATATGCAAGGGGCAGAGCTGACATCCAAACCAAGGTTTGTTGAGCTCCAGAGCTCCTTCCTGTAAAGTACAAATCACTCCAGAGCCAAGAGAAAATGTAGAAAGGCTATAAGAAACTTTGGTTTCTGATATTTCTTTAACAAATTAAGAGTCTGAATATCCAAAAGACTATGGCACAAGTTTGGTTGGTTGTTTTTTTGTTTTTTTTTTTGACTCCCAGAGATATCATAGCACTTTTAAAAATTTTATTGCATTGCATTTATTCATTGGCTTTCTGGATCACACCCAGGGGATACTCCTGGCTCTGCACTCAAGAATTACTCCTGGTGGTGTTCACGGGACCAGGGGACCATATGGGATGCTGGCGATCAAACTGGATCAGCCACAGTAAGGCAAACACCCTACCCACTGTACTATCACTTGGGCCCATCATCACTGTCACTGTCACTGTCATTCCATTGCTCCTCAATTTGTTCGAGGGGGCACCAGTAACATCTCTCATTGTGAAGCTTATTGTGACTGTTTTTGGCATATAGAATATGCCATGGGTAGCTTGCCAGGCTCTGCCGTGCGGGCACAATACTCTTGGTAGCTTGCCAGGCCGGGCTTTCCGAGAGGGGCTAAGGAATCGAACATGGGTCGGCTGCGTGAAAGGCGAATGGCCTACTGCTGTGCTAGTGCTCCAGTCCAGGGGGGCACATCAAATCATATCATTTAACCCACAAATGTTTTCTTTGGTTTCCCTGGCTAACTTCCCTTGTTCTCCACTTCACTATGATTCTGATGCTCTTCCTTATACTTTTTTGTCTGCTGTGGACTGAACATCAACTAGAACAGAGTGGCAGCATGGATTATAAAACCAAAGCCAACTGTAGTCTCTCCATAAGAGATTCAACTATATTCTGCTCATGAGAGATATAAAGTGAAAAATGAATAATGTACCATGAGTCAATGGAAAAATTTAAATGATAGGTGTAGGATAACATAGCCTCAGGTAGTTCAGGTTTATTTGGGTTGTTCACATCACTGTGCTCCCATTCCTCTGTGTTTATTTGTAACTTCTTTCTTTCTGTTCTGTTGACTTGTAAATATTGTTTTTCTCTTCTTCTTGAGTCCTTTGCATAGTTTATTCAGAGCCATGTCCTTTTGTATGGGCACAGGAAGACTGTAGCAAATGCTATGCTTTTATAACCTGGGAGTCATTTGACTCTACATGATATTTTCCTCCTGGGCATCTTGTTCTCTTCACCTAAGCCTCAGCTGCCCTTACTTTCTAGCAACTCCCAAAGCAGGGTCCCAATGAGGGACGGGACAGACCCAGGGCAAGTGGTGAGTTATGTGCTACCCTGGCATGAGATGGGCCTGGCCAAAGTGCCTAATGCTTAACTATAAGTTAAGAGCTTGGTCATGAACAAATGTTGTCATGATCCAAAAAGTAATAACTAGATTTGGACCCTGCTAGGGTTAGGAATGATTAATCTGGCCTGAGCCTGTGGCAAGATCCAGGAGAGCTGCCCTACAAGCCTCAAAGCATCTCTTACTGTGTCCATACAAAAATAACTAGTATTAAGATGTTGATGGAGTTTTTGGACTGAGGAAAAGAGAAAAACACTTTAAGAAGTATTTTGGCTACAGGGCTTTGGAATACCCCTAGATGGTATTTCCTTTGAACTCCATGGGCCCTCAGAAAGGGCTTTCTTATGTTGATTTTGCTACCAGACTGTGTGTATCCTAGAGGGCAAGGTGGAGAGAGACATGTAGCAGGAGAGACTAGTGAAGAGGAGAATCCAGATCATTATAATAGGAAGATAAAACAATTATTATTATATTATTATTATTATGAATACACCTAACAAATCAGTAGTAGCACTGTCTTAGCACTATCATAGCACTGTCCTTCTGTTGTTCATTGATTTGTTCGAGTGGGCAACAGTAACAACAAATCTCTCCATTGTGAGACTTGTTGTTACTGTTTGTGGCATATCAAACATGCCACAGGTAGCTTGCCATGTGGTAGTATCTACTGTGCAGGTGGGATACTCTCAGAGCTTTCCGGGATTTCTGAGAGGGACAGAGGAATCGAACCTGGGTCAGCCACGTGCAAGGCAAATGCCCTACCCACTATGCTATGGCTCCAGTCCAACAAATCAGTGCTAAAATATATTTTAAAAATTAAGAAATCTGAAGGGATACATTGTGACATTCAATAACACTAGGGACTATAACACACACTAATTGCAATGAACAGATTGTCTGGAGAAAATGAAATAGAATTAAAAAGAACAAACTGGAAGAATGGATTTAATAGATATTTAAATAGTAACTCACCTCAAAATAATACATTGTTTTCAAGAGCTAAGGGAATATTTTCAAGGGTATACACTATGTATAGACTCCAAACAAGTTTCTACAAATTTATGAAAACTTAAGCATTAGACCAAGTGTATTTTCAGATGACAACAGTATGAAACAAGAAAGTAACCCAAAGAAAGAAAGAAGGGGTAAGTGAGATCTTAAATATTAATGATCCTTAAGATTGCCTGCTCATCCTCTTCTCTTCACTAAAAACCCTTAGTGGTTTTTAACTGCAAATCTGAAAAATGGGCTTGGTCTACAGAAATACCTTGCCACTCCATCAAAAAGCTATTGCCAGTTAACACAATTGTTTTCATTAGCTGGCTGATACCAGTGTGCAGGTGTAAAAGGAATGAAAACCACTGGCATTCCAAGGCTTTTTAGCCTTTTCAAAACAATGCCCAAATTGATAAACATATCCCCCTATATATAAACATATCCCGAGCAGAGCCTCGACATTTAAGGACCTCCGGATCACAGCCACGGCCATGCTCAGGGGCATTCTCCACACGTTCGGATGAGCCTCACAAATGGGGGAGCTGGCGGAGGAACCCAGGTGTGCGGGACCTGGGGCCAAAATCTCCAAGTCTGCTCGGATCAGACTGGGCCTCTTCCACCCAGATCCCCCATTTTCCAGTAGCTAGGCAGTCAACCCAGAAACTGCTCCCCTTCCCCTTCCCCCGCCAGTGCCGTGTAATCCCATCAACAGCCAATATCCAGAGACTATAAAACCAAGCTGCCGGAAGACAGCATTGCAGCCACGCGACATCTAATAACCTAGTTCTCCCTCTTGGAGATCCTGACAAGCTACCAAGAGTCTTTTGCCCACTTGGGAGAGCCTGGCAAGCTCCCTGTGGCGTATGCATATCCCAAATACAATAACCGATATATATACATACCTCTTGGAGAGCCCGGCAAGCTACTGAGAGTATCCCGCCCGCACAGCAGAGCCTGGCAAGCTACCCGTGGTGTATTCGATATGCCAAAAACAGTAGCGATAGGTCTCATTCTCCTGACCCTGAAAGAGCCTCCAATCGTTGGGAAAGACGAGTAAGGAGAGGCTGCTAAAATCTCAGGCAGAGTGTAATAGAGACATTACTGGTGCCCTCTCAAGCAAATCGACAAACAACGGGATGACAGTGATACAATGACAGTGATTCCCTCTGTAGCCCTGTCCTCTTTATGAAACATGCCCGGGACTAGAGTTAGCAAAGCAGGGTCCGATTCCCAGCATCCTCTTTGGTCCCCTGAGCACCACCAGGAGTAATTCCTGAGTACAGAGCCAGGAGTAACCCTTTGTATCGCCGGGTGTGACCCAAAAAGCAAAACAAAACAACAACAACAAAAAAAGCCCCACACCATTCTTTTAGCTATTATCAGTATATCTGTGATATATAACCAAGCGCAAGCTTTAAGTTGCAGGTCTGGGTCAGAGCAATAGTTCAAAGAGCTGGGATTCAACATCTGCATGCAAGAGACCTTAGTGTGGTGGGTGGAAAGCAAAAGGGGGAAGGAAGATAAATTGGTGGAAGGAAATAGAGACTGATGAAGGGATTGATATCGAAACAATGTATGCCTGAAACCCAATCATGAATAACTTTGTAAATTTACAGTGACTAATAAATAATAAATAAATACATAAATTTCAGGTTCCAAAACCTCAATTTCCTGTTTGATGTCTCCTAGACCCTCTGTAGTCACTTGCGTCCAATAACTCAACACTCGTTCCTACATAAGATGCATGTCTTCTCCAATCCTTAGCACCAACTCTCCTTACTGGAGTTAGAAAGCTTAGTCTTCCCTTGATTGGTCCCATTTTCTCCTAGTCCAACTTTGAAACTAACATGTCTGGCTCAAGTGCATGTCTTCTCCAGGCTGATGATCACCTGAGCACTGAGCAAACTGCTCCTCACTGTCTTTAAAGAACCACTACAAGAGTCTTCTCAGTTCCCCTCACCCAGACTGTCCACGTCTGCTCTAAGCGCCTCCTTCCTGTCAGAGCAACTGTTTCACAGGAATCTGAATGCTTTACCTGCATCTCCTCCCAAACTACCTTAGAGTAAAATTCAGGCTACACATCGTGCACAAGTTCTCTAAAAGCTGACCAAACTACTTGCCTCTGTGTCGTTTCCACTTTATTTTCCCGGTCGTCCTTCTGGAATGATTATGGAATCATTCTGGAATGCCCTCATCATTCATTCTGCTATTCCCAGGGCACACTGGTACCTCTTTAAATGGAATATTCTTCTGTTTAAAATTAATTCCTCAAACTTGCTGTCTTTCAAATTCCTTTTATATAAGCCTTACCAACACTATCAACATATTGTTCCTAATCTACCAAAATTATCAGTTTTAGTTTAGACAATTTTTCTAGTCTCTGTGCTTAACAGTTTTATATATATCAGGCCTACCTAGTGAGAATGCTAATAATAATAATCTTTTCAAATGACTTTTCCCAAGGTTAAGTGTTCTTTATATCTTCCTTTACAGTGTAGGGGTGGGGCTGGAGCAATAGCACAGAGGGTAGGGCATTTCCCTTGCATGCGGAAAACCCGGGTTCGATTCTCAGCATCTCATATGGTCCCTTGAGCACCACCAGGGGTAATTCCTGAGTGCGCAGCCAGAGTAACCGCTATGCATTGCCGGTGTGACCCAAAACGCAAAAAATAAATAAATAAAATAAAGTGTATGAATAAATATTTATTATAGTTGCCTAAGAATCAGTATTATAAGATATTTACACACACACTAGAGGAAGATCATACCAAATCATCTATGCAACACATTTTCTTGATAAAATCTTATTTACTTCTACAATATATTATATTTATCTATTGATTTTTAAGGTAAAGCAGAGCATTTAAGTAATCCTAAATATTTGTATGATTTTGTGTCATTTGGCACTTTTCATGATGGATCCAGTCTACACAAATCTTAGCCCAATACAAATACTATTAATATGAAAGAGGTATTATGATCATGTAATATTAGAAAAAGTGGACAATTTTGCTACTTATGATGATAAATGAATGGGAGAGAACAAAAGAGGATTAAAATTTTGTGCAATTTGAGAACTTCAAGTGTGAAACTAAACCAGAAACACTACAGAAAGAGAATTAATCAAAACTAATGAACATTTAATGAAGTTTAATGAAGTATGTTCACTCTGCCTACACAGTTTATTTTGTCCAATAATTCTAACCATGCTTTAATGATACAATTTTTTAGCTTTCCTATTGATAAGTAATGAAAAAAACCCATAAAAACCTTCTAAAAAGGCCATATATATATATATATATATATATATATATATATATATATATATGTTCCACCTTGGTAAACAGACAAATGTTAGCAATCCATTTTATATCATGTAAATGGACCAAGCAAAATATTCTACAATTGAAAAAATATATTGGTTTCCTTGCATGCATCTGACCTCTGTTCAAGTCCTGGCATCTCAGTCCACCACGCACCCCCAGAACTGATTTCTGAGCACAGAGACAGGAGCATGCCCTCAGTACCATCAGGTATAAACCCAGACAAAAGAAAATTTAAAAAATTATATTAGGATCAGGACTGGGCCTCTTCTGCCCAGATTCCCCATTTTCCAGTAGCTAGGGGGTCACACGCAGAAACTGCCCCGACGCTGTGTAATCCCATCAATGGCCAATATCCAGAAACTATAAGGCCAAGCTCCCGGAAGCTTATAGACATCTTATATCCTAGTTCTCCCTCTCGGAGAACCCGGCAAGCTACCAAGAGTCTCCTGCCCACATAGGAGAGCCTCGCAAACTCCCCATGGCATATTCATATGCCAAAACCAGTAACAATGATGGGTCTCATTCCCCTGAGCCTGAAAGAACCTTGAATGTGGCACTCTTGGGAAGGACAAGTAAAGAGAGGCTTCTAAAATCTCAGGGCGAGGACAAATGGAGATGTTACTGAGACCGCTCGAGAAAATCGACGATCAACAGAATGATGATGATGATGAAGATGATAATATTAGGCTGAAGAGATAATTCATTAGGATGGAGTATATGCTTCGCATGTGGGAGGTCTGGGTTCAATCCTGGATCATTCGTGCACGATCCCCTAAATATCTTCAGGAATGAATTCCCAAAACTGAACCAGGAATAGTCCTAAACAGCATCAGATATGACTGAATACCAAATAAATAGGAATTGGAGAGATAGTACAGTAGATATGCACTTGTCTCGCATCAGCTGACTCAGTTTGATCTCTGGCATATGTTATGGTAGGCTGAACATGGCTGGGCATAATCTCTGAGCACAGAACTGAGAATAAGCCCTGAACATTGCCAGGGGTGTTTCAACCTCTGGCCCCAGTAAAAAAGCGAGTAAGGGGCCAGAGTTATAGTACAGTAGGGAAGGCATTTGCCTTGATATGCCATGGGTTTGATCCCTGGCATCCCATATGGTCCCCTGAACCCACCAGAAGTGATCCCTAAGGACAGAGCCAGGATTTAGCCCTTAGCACCACAGGATGAATAATGAAAACAAAAAATGAATAACTTACTAAAAATATTTATATAGAGGCAAGAAAATGCAAGAATCTAGAGCCAAGATTTAGGTACCAACCTCCGCTGCTCTTCACCATGTTCTCCTGAAGGGACAGTGAGGCATTCATCCATGTGTCCATGCAGCAACCTGAGAACGTCACCACCAATCAGATACCCTAAAAGGATTAAAAAGTATTCACATTTAGACTACTGAGGTCCAATGCTGATGGCTAGACAAAGCATCTGTTTCAAAATTTTATTTTCATAGTGAAATATAAGCCTAGCAAGTCTTAACTGCTTGGCCAAAATCACAGGCATGGTATCAGCAGTTGCCTCTGGTCCTAGATTCCCGATTCCAAAGTTAACGATATACCCAATAGACTAAATGCCGTCCCACCTCATAAATGACTCCATAAAGTACACAAACATAGAATTGCTCAGATTTGAACCTAGATAAATGGAAACAATTCGAACAGATATTTACTGGTGTGATCTGGCTTGAAGTCTGCTACCCGGGCAGATAAGATATCTTGACATTAGCTTATGGAACAAAAACCTTGAGGTCAAAACACTAGGGAAAAAATAACACATAAACCATAAACCACAATAATATACATATAAGGGAAGATAAATCTCTTTTTAAATTTTTTTATTGAATCACCTTGAGATATACAGTTACAAAGTCATTTATGATTGGGTTTCAGTCATAGGATGCCCCAATATCCACCCCTTTACCAGTGTAGATTGCCACCACCACTGTCCTAGTTTCCATTCCACCTGAACCTCCACCCCCCCACCCCCACCAGAAAACTTATACTAAATTTCATTTTTAAATAACTGAAATTCATCAATGTCTTTATTTTTAAAAATTTTTTATTAGTGAATCACCATGAGGACTTACAAACTTTCGTACTTATGTTTCAGTCATATAGTGGTTGAGTGCCCATGCCTCCACCAGTGCCCATTTTCCACCACCAATGATCTAGGTATCCCTCCCACCACCCCAACCTCATCTTCCCCTCACCCCATACCACCTCTGTGGGAGGGAATTCCCTTTTACTCTCTCTCTCCTTTTGGGTGCTGTGGCTTGCAGTAGAGGTATTAGGTGGCCATCATGGATATATTCCCATAAGTTGTATTGCTGGGTCAAATGGGAGCACAATTTCTAATTTTTTGAGAAGTGTCCATATTGTTTTCCAAAAGGGCTGCACCAGTTGGCATTCCCACCAGCAGTGCAGGAGGGTCTCTTTCTCCCCACATCCATGTCAACACCGGTTGCTTTTGTTCTTTTGGATGTGTGCCAGTCTCTGTAGTGTGAGGTGGTATCTCATAGTTGTTTTGATCTGCATCTCCCTGGTGATTAGTGATGAAGAACATTTTTTCATGTGCCTTTTGGCTACTCATATTTCTTTCTTGAGAAAGTTTCTGTTCATCTCTTTGCCCCATTTTCTTATGATGAGGTTAGGTGTTTTCTTCTTGTAGAGTTCTATGAGTGTCTCGTAAATCCTTGATATCAACTCCTTATCAGATGGATATTGGGTGAATATGCTTTGTCATTCTGTAGATTCTTTGTAATCTGGTCACTGTATCTTTGGCGGTGCAGAAAGCCATGTACCACAAACCCATGGGAAGCATTATCCTCAATGGGGAAAAACTAAGGGCCTTTCCTCTAAAATCAGGGACAAGACAAGGATGCCCATTCTCACCACTTCTGTTCAATATAGAACAGGAAGTACTTGCAATAGCAGTTAGGCAAGAAAAAGCTATTAAGGGCATCCAGATAGGAAAGGGAAAAAATCAAACTCTCACTATTCGCAGATGATATGATACCATATGTAGAAAATCTGAAAGCCTCTACCAAGAAACTCTTAGAAGCAATAGACTTGCACAGTAAAATCAGAGGCTATAAAATCAATACCCAAAAGCCCACGGCCTTCCTAAATGCAAATAATGAGACAGAGGAAAGGAACATGAAAAAAGCAATCCTGTTCAAAATCGTGCCACAAAACTTCAGAATCAGCTTAACTAAGGAAGTAAAGGACCTCTACAAAGAAAACTACATAGTGCTCCTCCACGAAATAAAAGAGGACATGAGGAAATAGAAACATATCCCCTGCTCATGCATAGGGAGAATCAATATTGTCAAAATGGCAATACTCCCCAAAGCATTGTACAGATTCAATGTGATCCTTATAAAGATACCCATAAAAATCTTCAAAGAAATAGATCAAGCAATCCTGAAATTCATATGGAACAATCACCCACAAATAGCTAAAGCAATTCTTGGGAAAAGGACAATGGGAGGCATCACCTTCTCCAACCTTAAAAAATCAGTAACAGCATGGTAATGGAATAAAGGCAGAGCCGCAGACCAATGGAACAGGGTGGAATATCCTTATACACAACCCCAAATGTATGATCATCTAATCTTTAATAAGAGAGCAAGAAATGTAAAGTGGAGTAAGAAAAGCCTCTTTAACAAATGGTGCTGGCAGATATTGACAAACACATGGAAAAGAATGGACTTAGACATTGGCCTAACACCATGCACAAAAGTCAGATCAAAATGGATTAAAGACCTCAACATCAGACCACAATCCATTATGTACATTGAAGACAAGGTTGGCAAAACCCTCCATGATATTGAAGCTGAAAGTATCTTCACAGATGACACGCAACTGATCAACCAAGTGGAAACAGAGATAAACAAATGGGACTATATTAAACTAAGATCTTTTGGATTTCTTTGGTTTCTGTTGTGATGTCTCCCTTTTCATTTCTGATTCAGTTTATTAGGGTTCTCTCTCTCTCTCTTTCTTTGCGAGCTTTGCTAGTGGTTTGTCAATCTTGTTTATCAAAGAACCAGCTCTTGGTTTCATTGACTTTTCGGGTTGTTTTTTGGGTTTCCATGTCATTAATTTCTGCTCTAAGTTTTGTTATTTCTCTCCTTCTGCCTGGTTTCGGCTCCTTTTGTTGGTCTTTTTATAAGATCTTGAGCTGTGAAGTCAAATTACCTATGTAGGCCCTTTCTTTCTTCCTGAGGAATGCTTGCAGCACTATAAATTTTCCTCTTTACATGGCTTTAGCTACATCCCATAGGTTCTGGTAACTCGTGTCTTAATTCTCATTTGTTTTGAGGTATCTTTTGATTTCTTCCGTGATTTCCTTCCTGACCCACTCATTGCTCAACATTGAATTGTCTAATTTCCAGTTGTTTGATTTAGTTCTCTGTGTCTGTGCATGATTAACTTCTATCTTCAGTGCACCATGGTCTGAAAGATAGTTGATACAATTTCTACCTTTCTGATTCTATTGAAGTATGTTTTGTGACCCAGCACGTGGTCTATTTTGGAAAATGTCTGTGTGCACTGGAAAAAAATGTGTATTCTTTCTTTTTGGAATGCAAAGCCCTGGATATATCTATTAGCCCTGTCTCTTCTATCTCTTCCTTCAAAGCCAGTTTTTCCTTGTTGAGTTTTAATCTTGTTGATCTATCTGGAGGTGATAGCTCAGCGTTGAAGTCTCCAACTACTATTGTTTTGCTACTAATGTCCTTATTAAAATCTGTTAGCAGTTGTTTTAAGTATTTAGCTGGTCCCTCATTAGGTGCGTACACATTTAGAAGTGTGATTTCTTCCTGCTGTACATATCCCTTGATTATTAAGAAATGGCCTTCACTGTCCCTTTTAATCTTTTTCAACTTGAAATCTATTTTATTGGAAATTAGTATGGCCACCCTGGCTTTTTTGAGGCAATTGTTTGTTTGCAGGATTGTTTTCCATCCTTTGACATTGAGGCTGTGTTTGCTCTGACTGTTCAGATGTGTTTCTTGTAGGCAGCAGAATGTTGGGTTTAGTTTCTGAATCCATTTTGCCACTCTGTGTCCCTTAATTGATGCATTTAGACCATTAAAATTGAGGGAGATTATTTTCATGGGGTTTTGTGACATCTTTTTGTAGGGGTTTATTGTGCTTATAGGGGTTTTCTCTTGTTTTACATTAGCCCCTCTAGTCCTTCTTTTAAATTTGGTTTTCAGTCTATGAAGTTCCTGAGCTGTTCTTTATCCATGAAACAGTGTATTGTTCCTTCCAGTTTGAGTGAGAGTTTAGCTGGATAAAGTATTCTCAGTGAGGCGTTCATTTCATTGAATTTTTTCACTGTATCCCCCCATTGTCTTCGGGCTTGGAGGGTTTCCTCAGATAGGTCTGCTGTAAATATAAGGGGTGCTCCTTTGTATGTGATTTCCTTCTTTGACCTCGCTTTTTGCAATATAAAAATAATGGAACGCTTCACGAATTTGCTCGTCATCCTTGTGCAGGGGTCATGCTAATCTATCTCTGTATCATTCCAATTTTAGTATATGTGGTGCGGAAGTGAGCACATGTCTTTAATTCTTAAGCATCAATAATGCAGAGTATTTGGACAGCAAAAGCGCTCATTAACACTCAGCTCATTATCATCATTCCACTAATGTTCATCAACAGTTCACCCAAGACAAAGGGAGTTTTTACCTTGGGCTGCTTCACTTCCTGAGCTGATTGGGGCCACACTCCAGAGAGTCTGCTGGAAAGCAGCATCCACATGCAAACTGCCATTGCCGTACGACAAGTGCTGTAGTAGAGGCAAAACAAGGCATTAATACTTCGGCTCTTAGTAAGTCTCATAATCTAATTAGTATTGGCAACTTGAACTTAACTGGGTTGCTATGCAAATGTCCACTGAATTATCCATTTCAACCCTGACAATCAAAAAAGAAGACTAGTGGGGGGAAAGAAGGAGTTTCTTGATGAATTTGAGGATTTTTTTACCAGCTTCATTTTAAGAGTTGCCAGCTTAAACCATACAATTAAATCACAATACATATTTTCAACATATAGGAAAAAAATTGACAATAAAGCCGGTGATATCCTCTGGATCCATGTCTTTTTGTTTGTTTGTTTGTTTGTTTGTTTGTTTTTGGGTCACATCCGGCGATGCACAGGGGTCACTCCTGGCTCTGCACTCAGGAATTACCCCTGGCTGTGCTCAGGGGACCATATGGGATGCTGGGAATCGAACCTGGGTTGGCCGCGTACAAGGCAAATGCCCTACCCACTGTGCTATCACTCCAGCCCCTGGACCCATGTCTTAATTGTGTGGGGTCCTTTATAATCAAATAGTCCTTGGTGGAAATATTTGCTAATTTGTATCTACAACTAGGAAAATAAATTCCCTCCAAAATTCAGATATTACAAACTTCAGATTTCCCTTCTTAAAAAAGAATTAAAATAACATACTTCATATCTTCCAGAGCTTGTGTGTATGTGTAAGTACATGCAAAAACTTGGTGGGGGTTGCACCCAGTGGTGCTTGAGACTTGACTATGGTTTGGCACTTAGGAATCACTACTGGCAACACTCAGGGGACCATATGAGTATCAGGGATTTCAGCTGGGTTGGGCCCATGCAAGGTAAGCACTCCACCCACCATACAAGTCACTCTGGTCCCCATCGTAATTATTTTTTTTTGAGTAATGAGAGAAACAAGTATGGACAAATGTCTTGCTTATTTTTGTAATAAAATATCTGGTGCCTTTATAATTTCAAACACACCTGGAACTGGTGTGTTGCTTTATTGCTGCCCTTTCAAGAAATCTCTCCAGTAGTCCTGGAAGGTTTCAGGATCACTATCTCAGTGCAGGTGACAATCTCTACCTTTAAAGATTTTCATCACTCAGATGAGGGGCAATCCCCAGCATGCTGCTGGCACACTGGCATATTCCACAGGTCCTTTGATCCAAAAGTCTCTGCCCAAATATACCGTTCTCAAGGCACTAGCAAAAATAGGTATTTTATTTTCTTACTCTTAAAAATGGTGCGTGATAGCACAGCAGGAAGGGCATTTGCCTTGCATGTGGCCAACCCAGGTTCGATTCCTCTGCCCCTCTCAAAGAGCCTGGCAAGCTACGGAGAGTATCCCGCCCTCATGGCAGAGCCTGGCAAGCTACCCTTGGCATATTCGATATGCCAAAAACAGTAACCACAAGTCTCACAATGGAGACGTTACTGGTGCCCGCTTGAGCAAATTGATAAGCAACAGGATGACAGAGATACAGTGATACAGTGATACTCTTAAAAACAAAGTCAAAGCAATGCTTAATATTTGTATGCATATAAATATCTGATTTTTCAACTGATAATCACTGATTTTTCAACCAGCAAGACAAATGTTTCTAGTGGGTGTACCAAACTTAGCATTAATTTACTTTTAGCCCTACTCCTCTTCAACCTGCTATCTGCCCTTTGATAAGCTTCTTCATCTCAGCCTGCTATTCTCACAATTCCAGCAGAAATTCTTATTTGGAATTTCTTTTCTAATAAATTTAATTTTTTTCAACTATTGAAAAATAAGCCATGTTCTATTTGCTTTTACACATAGGAAAAAACATTTTCCTTCATAGTACTATTACTATCTGCACAATGTAATTTGAGATATTTTTATTTTTTCCCTTATAAACTATCTGACAAATATTTGTCATTAGAAAACTTTTGTAATAAAAGCAGCATAAATGTTTAAAATGCTGCATTCCAATTTTATTAATTTATTATTGGTTTATATGCAATACTATAAAATTTGGGGAAATACAGCTTTGCATCTTTGTAAACTTCACCATACCAGCTCTGGTCTCAATGCCAGCAAAAGAGGTTGTTATCCTAAATATTCTTATTTCAGTGACCTGAGTCAACATAATAGTTTGCATGAGCATATAGGTTTGCACACAGACCTATACATGTACATGTACATCCACATGTACAGAAAAACAAAAAATACTAAAACACCAGCATACAATCCAAAATACCATCCCTTATATTTTTACTTTCAATTTCAAGAGAAAAAAAACATGCCATATCACAATAGACTTATTAGTTTGTCATGGTTCATGGAATAGACTGAAAATCATCGTGGTAAATATAAACACATTCTCCATCATGAAGGTACATGTAATCTACAAGAGAAGGCAAACTATGTACACAAAACACTGCAAATTAAACATTTTAAAACATATTAAATGAATTATAATGAGTGTTTTTGGAATTGAGAAATTAGGAATTAGCCTCTTTGCTTCCTAACTAGAACAGGCTTTATCACAGAGGGTCTTGACAGATGCCACTTCGAAGGAGAAAGGAGATTGCTTTGGTTGGGGTAAGGGCCTTGTAGAGCCAGTAGGACCATTTTGATCTGGGTCCCACTCCCACTTTTACATACTTAAGAGACACTGTCTCAAAATAAGTCTGTACAAGTAAAGGATTCTGGTATGTTTCACAATAATGATAATAGGCTAAATGCAAATATTTCCAACATACAAAGATTTTTTTTCCTTATTGGTCATATCTGGTGATGCTCAGGGGTTACTCCTGGCTCTCTACTCAGGAATTACTCCTGGCGGTTCTCGGGGATGGGATGCTGGGAATCGAACCCAGGTCAGCTGCATGTAAGGCAAATATCCTACCTGCTGTACTACCGCTCCATCCCATATCCAAAGTTTTAAAACCACATTGTATATTTTAGTTTTTAATATACCAGAAACCTCATTTTAAAAAAAGTGGTCTGGGTCTTCTGACCACTTTTTTTAAATGACCACTATCAGAAAGGTTCTATTAGGGAAAATTTGATGGCAGAGAAAACTATCTAAAGAGGTACATATGGGGACTTAAAGTACATCAGATGAGCTAGAGATAGGCCTGGAGAAAAGGCTGGCGCCAGCTCAACAGCTTTAAGCAATAAGGAGTTAGTGCCATGAATGAGTCATGGGGAAGAGGACAAAAGTTAGATGCAATTTTCAAATAAGATCTAAGTCTAAGAGAAATAATAAACAGAGAACTATAAAATGTGAACGTTTCATTTTGTTGGGGAAAGTCCCTCAAAAAAGTCCCTAAGGTCATATTACACCATATAAAGTATCAGGTCCACCCTTCTAAAGAAAATATGCTGGTTGTTTGGCGGGGTGGTGGGGGGGAGATGTGGTAAGATAACACAGCAGGTAGATGCCTTCCTTGCACTCGCCAACTACGGTTTCATCCTTGGCACTTCATATAGTACCTCACAGCCAAGCAGGAGTGATCCCTGAGTGCAGAGCCAGAAGTAAACCCAGAGCACAGGGGGAAGGAAGGGAGGGAGGGAGGGAGGGAGGGAGGGAGGGAGGGAGGAAGGAAGGAAGGAAGGAAGGAAGGAAGGAAGGAAGGAAGGAAGGAAGGAAGGAAGGAAGGAAGGAAGGAAGGAAGGAAGGAAGGAAGGAAGGAAGGAAGGAAGGAAGGAAGGGAATGGAAAAAGGGAGGGAGGAAAGGAGGTAGGGAGGAGGAAAGGAGGTAGGGAGGAGGAAAGGAGAGAGGAAGGAGGGAGGAGAGAGGAAGGAGGGAGGAGAGAGGAAGCAGGGGAGGGTGTTTTCTTGATATGACTATTTTAGATGTTTCTATTTCATTTTTCTGCCTCAACAGCAAAGGGAAAATTCGAGTAAGAACAATATCTAGTCAAGCCTGTACTATTAAATATTCTGAATGCAAGAGCAGTTTCAATTACTGAAACTAAGATGAGTTATTATTAAAGCCAAACAGATGTTGTCAGAGGTTGAAAGCAAACATGGCCCTGGGCTGAAATATGTAACTATGGCAGAGTTTACACAATATTACGCTCACATCAACCCACCGGCAGCAGCGCAGGGGCTTTGGGAACTGATTCACTCTCTTGTCACACCTTGATCATCATGTTGTAATTAATATATAAAGTTTTATCAAGTTTTAACACACCCAAATCATCTAATTGCCTTGTCAAAAAATGATTTTACGAATTTAAGAGGCGTGAGCTGGGGCAGGGGGACAACAAATACCTCTCATCCAAAGTCTTGTGTCGAATAATGGAGCATAAAACCTCAGACACTCAAAGGATACCCTAAACTATCTGAAGTTCTTAATCTGAAAGATGCCTGTATACTTTGATAGTTGACAGTTTTAGTTTCCTTTGTAATTCTATGTATTCCATTTTCTACATCTTTAAAACCTTATGCAATTTGTAAATAAACTTCATCAGACTGCCAAGGGGTTCATGGAACAAGCATTTTATTTAAAAATAAGTGATTCCTTATTGATGCATTTATTTACGCATTCATTTCTCTCTTATTAAGTGTCACGGACTTGGGCTCTGGTAATGCAACAATCTGGAAAAATTATCACATAGTGGCAGGGAATACAAGTCAATGAGACATATCACCCATGTCTTAATGTTATTTACTTGGAGAAAAAGTAAGCAGTATAGAAGAGATGCTAATTCTATACAAATACGTTGGTTGACACAATAAATAGCTTGAAAATATGAGATCTGCCATTTTAGTAACAATATTTTATGCAACTTGAAATAATTCAGCTTATTATGCAATCAAAGCACCGCAGAATTCTTTTTTTTTTTTTTTTTTTTTGCTTTTTTTGGGGGGAGTCACACCCATCGATGCTCAGGGTCACTCCTGGCTCTGCACTCAGGAATTATCCCGGCCATGCTCCGGGGACCATATGGGATGCTGGGAATCAATCCCGGGTTGGCCGTGTGCAAGGCAAATGCCCTACCCGTTGTGCTATCACTCCAGCCCCGCACCACAGAATTCTTAAGACATTTTCAGAGATACAAAGTAGAATATTTTTTATAAATCCTATAGTAGCTTTCTTCTAATTTTTAAAATCATTCTTTAGACCATTGAGTTGTGGTTTTTGTTTGTTTGTTTTTGTTATTTTTTTATTCTATTGAATCACTGTGAGATAGTTACAAGTTTGAGTTTCATGTTTGAGTTACAATCACACAATGATCAAACACCCATCCCTCCACCAGTGCACATTCCTCACCACCAATATCCCCATTATATCCACCCCTTTCCCACCCTCCCTCTGCCTCCATGGCAGACAATTTCCCCTATACTCTCTCTCCACTTTGGGGGACTATGGTTTGCAATACAGATTCTGAGAAGTTATCATGTTTGGTCCCTTATCTAATTTTCGCACACATCTCCCATCCTGACCTATCCCTTCAACCTTCATTTTCTTAATGACCCCTTCTCTATTCTATCTGCCTTCTTCCTGCCCCTGCTCATGAGACAGGCTTCCAACTATGGAGCAATCTTCCTGGCCCTTGTGTCTACTGTCCTTGGGTGTCAGTCTCATGTTATGTTATTTTATTCTCCACAAATGAGTGCTGGTTCTTCTAGATCTTTCCCTCTCTTTCTGACTCATTTCACTTAGCATGATACTCTCTATGTCTATCCACTTATAAGCAAATTTCATGACTTCATCTCTCCTAACAGCTACATAATATTCCCTTGTATAGATGTACCAAAGCTTCTTTAACCAGTCGTCTGTTCTCGGGCACTCAGATTTTTCCAGATTTTGGCTATTGTGAACAGTGCTACAATGAACATATATTGAGTTGTGTTTTTTTCAGTTTACACAGATATCTGAAAATGTTTTCATGAATGTTTAAAATAGGTTTTTAGGTGGTAGATGAGATGTTGAAATGATCCGTGCCTGAAACTGTCGTCAACAACATTGAAATTCATAGTAACTCAATTAAATGTAGTAAGAAAAACTTATTAAAATATGTTTCTACCGGTGGCCCAGTCAATATAAAATTAGCCAAAAATCAGTATTTGCAATGCAAGCAATCCAATTCACAGAATGAAAAAACTTCTATGTATACTATAATTGTTTTCACATCTTTTCTAACCCTAATAGAAATTGTGTATGCTTTTATCTTATTTATTTAGTCTAAATTCAATTCACACTCAGCAATATACACTTGACTATGTTTTCTCTATTTCAAATTATATAGTTTTCTTACAGACTACTTTTCTAAAGCCTTTTTGAAAACAAATGAAAAGTTTCAATTAGGTAATGGGATTATTTTCCCACTGGAAACTTCTGAAAGGAGGACTGGAATATCATTTTATATTTTATATGAAACAAGAAGCCATAATTTGGATATCAAACTTGACTACTCATGTATGCCAGACATGTGTTCTATTTTGATGAGTGGTTTACAACAATTTCCAAAGGTCCATCCCTTTATTCCTGGAAACCACATATAGAGTGTACAGTTCAGTGTTCCTGGGAGGTACCTGAGCTCTGATGCAAAACCCAGCACCCTCCTCTCTCTACAAGCCAACTCTGCAAAAACATATGATGAAATACAGAAATCCAGAACTGTGCAGCTGCTAGTGCAGCCGCTTGACCTCATATCCTTCATTCTCAGCAATGGAAAGCAAATTATCAAATGCTTCCTTTTCAGCAGGTCCAACTTCAGGGGGGAGAAACTCCAAATAATAATAGTGACTGTTTCGTTGTTGAAATACTGAATGTAATCAAAGTAAAGTGAAAGTAAAATGAAATTTATCAGTTACACAGGTGGGGGGGGGAAGGTCTGGGGAGGTGGGGAAGTGGGGGGGGGGGAGATATACTGTGATTCTTCGTGGTGGAATATGTAAAATGGTGAAGGGATGGGTGTTCAAGCATTGTATAATTGGGACTTAAACCTGAAAGCTTTGTAACTATTCACATGGTGATTCAATAAAAGAATAAATTATTAGAAAAAAAGAAAATCCATCTTCTTAATAAGTCTTAACTCAGCAACCTATTAATTATAAGCTTTATTAGAGAGGCAAATGCACATTTAGAGAACTTGATATTAGCTAAAAAGTAGGTTACAGGTAAATATGCACTAATGATGGAGAAAATAAAAAATTTCATGACTGGAAATGTTCGGACTTTTTAAATTTTTTTTTAGTATAATACCATGATCTACCAATTTGTTCAAATACAGTTGTTTCAGGCATTAAATGTTCCAACATCAATCTAACCACTTATGTTTGTTTTTAATAGTTAATTTTATCTAATGTGATTCCAAAGCATTAAAAATAAAGTTAAACACATCAGTATCTTTTCAAATGATAAATATTGCTTTCATGTATTAGAAATTTATTTTAAATCAGCAATAATATTCCCTTCACTACTCCCTTTCTAACTTTCTCTTCTTCGTGATAAACAGATGCAATTTCCTGATTCACTTTCATTAGTCACAAATCTCCCAGATAAATAAAGATAACCACATACTTTGAAAATTTTATGTGCTCTTCATAGAGTTAAAAAGCTTTGGTTGGATCGAGGCATTTAATCCTTTTAGCATCCCTCTGTGCAAGATACTTTATTATTCTCATATCGCAGATGAAGGAAATGAGTATTTTAAGAGATTAGGTATTGAGCCAGGTCTCTATTTACCAGGATATATACTTAAAAATAAATATAAACAGAGTCCAGTTTTTGCCGTTCAAAATTCAGTATGTGAATTATACCGGCTGTTTCTATATCCCAAAGTCCTTCGACCAAGTTAGCTCTTGACCTTCACTTCTCATATTCTTCTCACTAAGCACCATTGTAGGGTTTTGGATCCATCAATGTAATTATCCACATACACATTGGCAAATCATACATAGTGGAAATGTGATGTAATAATTAGCCAGTTTAACACTCGTGGGGATTTCATTAAGCATCTCTAACTCAAACTGTAACATTTGCTGTTATAATATGCTCATAAAGTCCCACACGCGTTGGTTTGCTTTTTTCAACTACTTTTTTTTCCCCAGGGAGGCATCCAAGCAGTGCTCAGGAGATCTGGAGGTCCCTCATCATGCTTCTTAGCAACAGGTTGGCAGGAGCCAATAGTGCTGGTATTACCTGTGCCACCTAGCAGTGCTTAAGGAACTCTTAAGCCACATCTGTTGGAGTTCAGGGGCCTCTGAGTTCCATATAGATACTGGAGATCTATGTAGCACAGGCAATCTTATCGGGTTTGACTGTGTGCAAGGCGAGATATCTCTCTGGCCCCTTCCCTAATTTTTGTTAATACCAGAAGCCATTTGTGTTTATCCTTTTCATTTCCTTACATCTCTACTATATGCTTGATCCACAGAGATGAACACTCATAGCTCAAAGTTCACTACCAAATGAACATTCTACCTCTATTTAAGATAACCAGAGAAGGAACTTATATAAATAATGTTAAAATAGCACTGTAGCACTGTCGTCCCGTTGTTCATCGATTTACTCGAGTGGGCACCAGTAACGTCTCCATTGTGAGACTTGTTGTTACTGTTTTTGGCATATTGAAGAATGCTAAAGTACAGCTTCAAATTGTAATTTTTATAAAACTTGAGATTTAATTTTTCCAAAGGTGATTGAGAGTGGACTATAAGCTACAGTTGCTGTTATTATTTGTATAGTGATTTTTTTTAAACTCAAATGATACCCAAATTCAATATCTCATTTTTTTCATAATTTAACCTGGTTCCTATGTATCATCAATCCCATTTTACAAATGAAGAATCTGGAATTCGAAAATTAAGTGACACACTCGGGCATTTAGAGGTAGACTTGAAGCTAAGAAACCTTAGCATGTGAGATTCCAAGCTTTCTATTCCTTCACAGCATAATTATGCCACTCTGTCGAATAAACACCATGAGGTGGTATAAAGTACAATCTGTAATGCAAAAACATGAATAGCAGTGCCAAAATCAAAATAAGATCAGAAGCACTGCAGTTCACCAATTTGCTCAGGCGGGCACCAGTAATGTCTCCATTGTGAGAATTGTGGTTACTGTTTTTGGCATATCGAATACGCCACAGGTAGCTTGCCAGGCTCTGCACTGCTGGCAGGATACTCTCAGTAGCTTGCAAGGCTCTCCGAGAGGGATGGAAGAATGAAGAAATGTGCGTGCAAGGCACATGCCCTACCTGCTGTGCTATCGCTCCAGTCCAAAATCAAAATAAGATACACAGAGAATTTATATGTAGCCAAATTTTGTGTATGTATATTTATATTATAAATTTACAAACAAATAAAATAGTAAACATATACATTATGTACACATACATATATATCATATGTACACATAGAACTGGCTTGTATGAGTTATTTTTTACTGGTTATTGGTTTCCAAGTAAATCTGTAATTCAAAATGTGTATCTCCTGATAAAAATATGTCACCTTAACCTGGACAGCTCATGCAAATAAATAAATGCTTCGCCTTTCACGCAGCCAACCCACGTTCGATTCCTCTGCCCCTCTCGGAGAGCCTGGCAAGCTACCGAGAGTATCGAGCCTGCGCAGCAGAGCCTGGCAAGCTACCCGTGCGTATTGGATATGCCAAAAACAGTAACAATAAGTCTCTCAATGAGAGACATTACTGGTGCCCACTCGAACAAATCGATGAACAACGGGCTGACAGTGACAGTTGACAAGCTGACACACTTGCAATATTCAGGAAGTGTTCATAGTGACTGACTGTTTCCATCTATTCTGGTTAAAGAGACAAAAGAAGAGAAATTCTCTAGGCCTCCCTAAAGCTTTGGAACATCAGATGCTCCATTTAGTTTAGTCGTTCTTGTCAGTTATCAGAGGCACTGATTCACCACCCCTGTTTTCATCATTAACTCTGCAAAAGATATGTGAAATAGAGCCTTATTTTCTAGAAATATTCTAACATTAGAACTAAAACTCAAAAACTTGCAACGCCCCTCACATGCACCCGATTTTCTTGTTCATAGAACTAAAGAATACCAACTGTTTACATCATCCTAAATCATTTCAAGCAACGTTTTCATTTGTGGAAGTTGAAATATATTTCCTATAAACCAGCACTTACTGAAGTGCAACAATACTTTCTTCTAGATTTGTGTTTATATTATTATCCTTCATACTAGGATTTTTTTTTTCACATGAAGATTCATGTAAGTGTAGCATTCCTCATTGTATGTTGGTTTAATTAAAAACAAAGAACCTTTTGTATAAGTATCCTTTACACTTCTCTTGCTTTCAGTGGCAATCTCTGCTATGATTGTTCCTTAGGATACTTTCCTAAATAAGATAAATTCAAAATATATTTACTTCACCACAAAAATTTAAAAGTACCTGCAGAACAGAGAGATAGTACAGCAGGCAAAGTGCTTGCCTTGAAGGTGGCCAAGCTGGGTTCAATCTCCAGCACCCAGTAGAGCCCCGAAGCACCTCCAAGAGGGATCCCCGAGTACAAAACCAGGAGTAAGCCCAACCTGTGTGGTTTGGCCCCCGGAACAAAAAGAAAAAAGTACTTCAATAATGAAATATAAAGTCCTTTCTTCATTGCCCCATTTCACCGAAACTTTCATTTTGTCAACTTCTTCTTTCTTAACCTGACAAATGTTTTTCATAGAATAATTTTCATGGATAAATATTAAAATAGGTCACGTCATTACCTCGAGAATAAAATAGAGCCCATGACCTTTCAAATTGTTGATTGGTCTGAATTGAAATTATATTAATAAAAATAATCCAAAATAGGGGCCGGAGCGATAGCACAGCGGGTAGGGCGTTTGCCTTGCACGCGGCCGACCTGGGTTCAATCCCCGGCATCCCATATGGTCCCCCAAGCACCGCCAGGAGTAATTCCTGAGTGCAAAGCCAGGAGTAACCCCTGAGCATCGCTGGGTGTGACCCAAAAAGCAAAAAAAAAATAATAATAATCCAAAATAGGCATTTTTATCATGATGTACATTCGTGTCAAGAGGGAACCAAACAAATAAACTTTGCAAGTATACTTCCATGTATGACACATAATTCCCCTGCTTACTGAGTAATTGATAGCTGGTCAAGTAAAAACTGTTTCGCTTCTAACCAAGTTCCCTAAACAGTTCCCCTATAAGCTTTAGAGATAAATTTACAGATTTGTCATTTATCATATCGCCTGGTACTGCTTTCCACACTTACCAGGTATCTCTCAGAGGAAACACTGACTAAAATGAGATCATCTCCAACTCGTACTTTTTCTCCTTCGGACCGTTGTTTAGAAGCTGGATGAATAGTCCACCAACAAGCCTCCCCTGAAAAATGATTCACAAGTTCAAAAGAAATACCTTAGTTTGAAATGGATTTCTTAAAAAATTGGGCATGAAGTCAATTTCTTTTTATATTTTAATATTTTATTTAATTAATGTGATTTACAAAGTTATTGATAGTTGAATTTTGCCTAAAATTATATTTTTATAAGACAGGTAATATTTCAACACCAGCTCCACCATCAGTATTAGCCTATTTTATCACCATAGACAACCCCCTAAAATCTATTTCTTTGCCTACAACTCCAAAACAAAATAAAGAAAATAAAATCAGTCACCTGAAATTGAAGTTGCCCTATTCAAAAAAGCCTTTCAGGAATTTGAAATTTAATGTGAATTAATCTCTAAAACCATATCATTATAAAAGAATAAGCTATGGAAACTTAGAAGAAGACAATGTTGAAATGCAAGGATTTTTCTGAAGGACACTGGCTGCAACATTTGTAGAAATTTGCTGTATTTTTTTCCCTTCTAAAGGTACTTCTTTTACCAGAAAATTAACCAGAGTGATCTGACTTAATTCTGTATACAGTAACATTTTTTCCCTGCTCACGTTACTCTTCTGTACTAATACAAAATGTTTTTGTCACTGATTTTCAAAAAAAATCAGTGTTTTGTGATGCGCAAGCTATTCCAATTTTTAAAACCCCATACTTTGGGGAACTCTTATCCAAAATGGGCACAAAATAGTGCCATCTAAACTTTACTACTCTGTGCTACATTTTATTTTGTTATTTTAAAATGTGGTCAGATGTATTCATCCCTGGGTACAATATAAGAAAATTCTTTCTATGAGGAAACATGAAATATTTGGCTATTCAAAGAATAAAACACATTTTTTGTTTTGTTTTCAGGCCAGATCCAGCAGTGTTCAGAACTTATTTCTGGCTCTGCACTCAAGAATCACTCCTGGCGGGGCTTCGGGGACCATATGGGGTACCAGGAATCCAAAGTGAATCGGTGGTGTGCATGGCAACTTCCTAGTCACTGTCACTGTACTATCTTTATGGCCTTTTCTCACATAGATTTTTCTAAGCTAAGTCAAGCATAAAACTCATGAATCACAAATCAATTTTTCATTCTATAGCCATGATACCCCAAACATAAACTTAAGCATATGCTTCTCTTTTTGAACTATTTTCTAACACCTATATATTCCTGGCTATCCAAACTTAATGACACCTTGTTACTGATATTTTCTTTTATAATTATTGTTCTGTTCCCTCTTCCAAATCTGACTTTTTTTCACAATGCTTAGTTTTTTAATCTTTGCTAATTCTTTAATTCTAGAATATTACTGCCAAATACTGGGACTTTTGTATGCTTCATTCACTGCAGTTTCGCTAGCTCCTACTAGCTTATCAGATGCTGTCAATAAGAGTTCATTTGTATATTTGAGTAAATGAATCATCAAACAAATAACATTTTAATCTGTCACTAAAACATTTATAAAGTAACTACTCTGTGTCAATCATTAGTAGCTGGGAATATATCAATAAACAAGAAAGAATTAACGCCTAAGTTTAATTCTGATCAAAGCAAGCACATACCAAGTAATAAACATAATAAATAATTCAGAAGTTCTGAAGAAAATAGAGGGCCATGGGAAAAACTAAGTAAGGTAAGAGACATAGAATATAGTTGCAAGGGACTGCTTTGTGTTGATGCTTTGATGATTACATAATCACCTCAATATAGAAAAATCATGCAAATCTCTTTTGCTTCTTTTGAAAATACTGGTGATCTATTTAATATTTAATATGAAGTAAATCAATTAAAATAACTAGCAAAAATTCAGAGGAGTGACTGAGTCTATTTAAATGAAATACAAAGGCTAGAGAGGTAGTACAGCAGTCAAGAAGCTTGCCTTACATGCCTAGGCTTCAATCTCTGGAATTACATTTGGTTCCCCAAGCACTATAAGGAGAGATACCCAATAACAGAACCAAGATTAATTCCCAAGCACAGCCAGAGATACCACCACCAGGCCCCAAAAATAAAATGAAATAAAATCAGAATAACTGATTCATACTTTTGGTGCCTAGGAATCTTTCTTTTTCTTGTATAAGAGAATGTGTTGATCTATTCATAAAGTAGATTGGTAAATACAAATTTATCCATTTATTTGCATAAAAGTTAGAATATGGTCCCCTGGGCACCGCTAGGAGTGATTCCTAAGTGCAGAGCCAGGAGTAACCCCTGTGCATCGCCAGGTGTGACCCAAAAAGCAAAAAATAAAAAAATTTTAAAAAATAAAAGTTAGAATATAAATTATTTTGAAAAGAGAGGCTTATCCAAATTCTGGAAAAACTAACTTCAAATGAGTAGAACTATTTCCTTTGTTATTTTTTAAACTTAGTCTTTTATTTATCTTTAATGACAAATTAGGTATTGTCTCTGAAAAGGATAAAATAGTCCAATATGAAAAAACATATAAAGCATAAAATTTTCAAAGTACTGAGAACAACAGCCCACAGCCTGATTTCACCTATTTTGATTTTCTGATAGGAGAATATGAAAATGTGTTTGTACATAAATTGTTGTTTCAAATATATGCAAATACATGTCTGTACAGACAGTAGCATGATATATAAAGAATAACTATATTTTCTCTTTTTTTAAATGTTGAGATCAAGCACATTATCATGTCAGGGTCAAAAATAGCTTGAAGGGGGCTGGAGCGATAGCACAGCGGGTAGGGCGTTTGCCTTGCATGCGGCCGACCCGGGTTCGATTCCCAGCATCCCATATGATCCCCTGAGCACCGCCAGGGGTGATTCCTGAGTGCAGAGCCAGGAGTAACCCTTGTGCATCGCCAGGTGTGACCCAAAAAGAAAAAAAAATAGCTTGAAGATGAAAGCAAAAGATAAGCAAAAACACTATATAAACTAATCAGTTCACATTAATATGACACATTCATTAAATAACTGTGGAATTTAATTGTTCTTTTTCTATCTACAGTTATGAGTAAAATATAAAGTCTGGTTTGGATTTATAGCTAATCTGTGGTAATAACTAACCAAGAAGTACAATATATACTTCCTCATACTAAAAACCCTCCTTGGGGCCAGTGATATAGTACAGACTGTAGGGTTCATGCTTTTCATGCAGCTGACCAGGGTCTGATTTCCAGCATCCTATATTGTCCCCTGAGCCTAGAAAAATTCCTGAGTGTAGAGCCAGGAGAAAACCCTGAGCACTGTCCTACATGGCCCCCAAAACTAAAATAAATAAAATTAAAAATAAAAACGTTGCTAATAAGGCATTTATGTATGTGTATATATATACATACACATATATATACATATATATGTATATACATATATATGTATGTATGTACATCTCAGAGAGCCCGGCAAGCTATCGAGAGTATCCCGCCCACATGGGCAGAGCCTGGCAAGCTACCCGTGGCATATTTGATATCCCAAAAACAGTAACGATAGGTCTCATTCCCCTGTCCCTGAAAGAGCCTCCAATCAATCATTAGTAAAGGCGAGTAAGGAGAGGCTGCTAAAATCTCAGGGCTGGGAGGAATTACTGGTGCCCGCTTGAGTAAATCGATGAACAGTGGGATGACAGTGATGACAGTGATGAGGCATTTTGCTTTTTCCTGCCTCCACCTGCAAAGAACTCATTCACATGACTGTCTCCATCTAATCCCTGCCATTCCTTCTGGGGGTAGCTTCACAGAAGAGCATGGTGCTTACCAGTTGTATCCTCTTGCAAGCCAACATCAAAAGCCAGCTTGTCTGTTGAAGATCGAGAAGTGGACAAACAGCATAGATACTGAAAGACATAAAATCGGCAGTTGTCACTAAACATTGATAGTGCCTTCCAAATCCATTCTGACGTGTAGTTTGGTAGCAGCAGATTTTGAGTCAGTATCTTCTGTACTAGTCTTTTCCTTTACATCCTTTTGGATGCATCTGTGCATAAGCTTAGGATTTCACTCTGAGGTACAACAGCATTCAACAGCACTCAGTAGGAGCCATGTTCTGAAGGAAAAGCTTTTACCCCTCACGAGAAGATGATGAAAATGTGTTCTGTCAGTGTCTGTACATGTTTCATGGCACGTGAAAGTTGTAATTATAAATAAATGCACAACCAGGCCAGATATAAATATTTCCCCCAAATGGAAATTTAAAAACTATTCACTTTTATCTTCTTGTTTTGATTGAACTTAAAAATATCTATCTCTGAGATTTTGGTTTGGAGACTGGAGCTTTGGTGAGTGGAGGTTTTATCCTACGTAAATATATGTGTCTGTTTTCCTGTAAGTACCTGAATTCAGAGAATCATTCTTTCCTTCTTTTACTCTCCTTAAATTTTCCTAGCCAAAATTTAAAGATATTAGATCTAATATAATTTTCAACTGAAATTCCAGAGAACCATCACTCCCTTACTTCTTTTCAATTTCAAGCACTTCTTTTTATTACTAATTTTTAGACATTGGGATTAAGATAATGTTTCAGATCATGTTCCTAATGACCACCACACTTCAAAAACCTTGTAAGGGTTTAGAGGATGAAGACACCAAGATAAACGTAGTATGAGCACAAGACTAACTACGATCTACCACATACGCTACCAACTAGAAAAGAAAACTTGAAGAGTACTCAGAGACAATTCAGAGAATTGCTCCGAACCCTCCAGAATCAGTAATGAATGAAAAGCCTAGAACTATGGGGTAGCTCAGCATGGATCTATGAGAGAAGGGAGAGTAACCAATCAAGAATAGGTAGGTTGGTAGCATTCCAGATATCCAGGGGAAAGGAAGTTATTATCATAGAGAGATGAAATAAAATGGATCTAGAAACTGGTTTTGTTTCATGATTGCAAACCACTTGCTCCAATGGTTACAGAAAAGATGCTTTAAGGATCTTCATGTTCTTAGCAAGTTGGATGGGGGAGGGGGGAGTAAAACTGACCAAGAGATCAATAACCTATTGGGAGGCCTTATGGTTTATATTACTGATATAAATGTGTTCAGTCTGCCTTTATTTGATAAAAGGTAACACTTTCACAAGACTATCAAAATTTGTATTCCCCAGACAAAATTATAAAGTGCTTTCTACAAAGTTTTTAGTAAGATTTCTCAATAGCATAACCACACCAGGCTCCAGGACTATTAACACTCATTCTCTGTTTCTTTAATGTTCACAGAAAATAGTATAATTATTCCACTAATTGTCAATTATGCTCCATAAAGCAGGACTTAGTATTAATTACAACTATACCCAGCACTTAGGGTAATGTCTAAGTTAGCTAGGGTGCTAAATGTATACTGATTGGACTCATGAAAGTTTCTAATGTGATTACAGGTTTAAAGAGATTCAGCAAGGTAAAAAGATTATAAAGCATGAGGCAGAGAGACCCTGAACTTCAATCTTGAAAAATCTTCCAAACAACTCCAGGGTTTAACCCAGCTCACTAATGAGAGAAGGGTATTTGCTTAAAATAGCATCTCCATTCTATTATTCCATATAGTTTAATTCTTTCCATTAAGTTTCAAAGTGTGATTGCCATATTCATTATATATGTATACCTATATGTATACATATATATTTACCACTTATTAAAAACATTTTTATTCCATCTATAGTTAAGATTTCCAGAATGAAGATAATGTTTTTCATTATATTTGTTTGCTTAAATTAGTTTTCCCTAGAGCAGAGCAATAGTACAGAAGGTAGGGTGCTTGCCTTGCATTCAGCCAACCTAGGTTCAATCCCCAGAAGCCTATACAGTCCCCCAAACTTAATCAGGAGTGATCTCTGAGCTCAGAGCCAGAATAAGCTCTGAGTACTGCCCATGTGTGCCGCCAAAATCAAAGAATAAAATAACAATATAATAAATTAGGTTTCAAGAATTGCTGTTGATGTTCATCATTTGTTTTTCTATTAAGAATTTAAAAAAGACTATAGTTTTTTTAAGATGAGAGTTTATTTTTAAAAATATTTTTCAGTTCATCACCTTCTCCAGATGGAGCCCTGGTGACACTGAGCAGCAACTAACACGGCTCCGGGATTCGGGACTGGGACACATCCGAGCCTCGGGGGAGCACTGGAGTGGGGCGGCACCAGCCCAAAACTCCAAGTGGTCCCGGACGCCGGAAGTCACGCCCTCGACCCACCCTCGGCGCCATCTTGCCACAATCAACAGAGAAGCGGCAGGCATTCTGGTGAGCAACGTGACCCGGAAAATGCTCCAGACCCGAATTGGGGCCAACAACACCGGGGAGCTGGAAGGAGGAGGTGCAGCCAGCACACCTTCTCCAGATGGAGCCCTGGCGACACTGAGCAGCAACTAACACGGCTCCGGGATTCGGGACTGGGACACATCCGACCTTTTCTAAAACCTGAAAACATACAATCTTTTAATGGAAAACTAATTATCAAATGCTTCCTTAATAGGGATATCTTGTTTGGGGGTATAACTCCCACAAAAATAGTGAGTTTTGTGTTGAAATATGGAACGTGATCAAGGTGAAGAGAAAATGAAGTGAAATTCATCAGTTATACAGTTGGGGTGGGGGGCTGGGGGTAGACCGGGGATTTTGGTGGTGGAATATGGGCACTGGTGAAGGGATGGTGTTTGAATACGGTATAACTGAGACATAAACCTGAGAACTCTGTAACTTTCCACATGGTGATAAAATAAAAAAATTAAATTAAAAAAATAAATTAAAAAATATTTTTCAGTTCAAGTTTCTCTAATTCAGTTTATGTATATGATATAGCCTATGAATAAAAATGCTATTAAGTTATCATTAAAATTGATCTACATTTTCTCTATACTCTCATCTTATATTTTCGAACTCTGTTGTGATAGAAAATGAGAACTATGCATGAGGGAAGTTCACTGCATAATACAAATTACTGGATGAAAGAAGAAATGAATGAAAAAAAATAAAACATTTACTTAAAAAAGTTGGGGACTGACTATAAGGCACAAATATAGATTTTATTCTCCCTTATGCTAAATAAACTTGATTTTGTCAATAATCTAACCTTATTTTCAATTATCTATCTATAAAAGTGGAAATGAAAACTATTTCTTTATTTTTGTGACTCTCTTTCCCTTAAAAGATATTAAAAGACAGATATTTTTAAAAGGAGTCATATAATGATAGAATTGAAGGACCTTATAGATCATCTAAGGTAACCCTCATCTTGTAAGTGAGAAAACTGAACAAAGTACAAAGATACTAATGAGAGGCTAGAGAGAAAGTACAGTAGTTAGGGCCTTGTCTTGCATAAGGCAGAGCAGGCTGTTCCCTGCCAACCCATATTATCACTCAAGCATAACCAGGAGCAATTCCTGAATGCAGAGCCAGGAGTAACCCCTGAACTTCACTAAGTGTGGCCCCAAAACTCCCCTGCTCCCCAGTAAAAGTAATAACAAACAATTCATACAAGTTCACTGATGTCATCTTTAAAATGTTATGACCAACATTTCCTGACTTTATATACCCAAATGGATGAGGAAGCCCACAGAGAGGTGAAATCAAATGTGTACTCACCATGCCACTGTAGGAATGACGTAGCAATATGGCATGTCCATAGAGGAGTGTTCGATGACCACTACCCTGAGCCGTCTGCAGAGGAGAGAGGGGCAAAGAGAGAAAATTCCAAATGAGTAAATATAGCATATTCACCTCAATATGATGCATTCAAGTTCTCAAAAAAAAGTTTAATGAGAAATGATAAAGTAAGAGTTATTGCATATAAGCACAGTGGTGTGGAAAAAAGTTTAAACTTAAAGAAAACTCTCAACAAAACCTCTACCATGGAATTAGCAGTTCATCTATGTCTTGAAGAATAGACAGGATTATTAAATACCAACATGCATCATTTCTTTTTCATGCTTTGCTTTTGTTTTTTGGGGGGCCACACCTGGCAGCATTCCAAGGCTGTTTCTGGCTCTGTGCTCTGAAGTGACACCTGGTGGTGTTCAGGGGATTTGAACCATGTCAGAGGGATGCAAGGCAGCAAGGCATTCCCATAATCTTTCCCCGGTCCATCATTTCTTTATGGCTATTTTCCATTACTGTGGTATGCATTACACAGGAACTACTAATCTCTGATCACTGCTATATATCAGGTTTTTAGCAAAACTTCTGGCTGATGGTAAGGACTAAGTAAATATCTGCTCAGTAAATAAGACTTTTTAAAACACAAAATTGGTTTAATCAATTCAGAGCTTGAAAAATTTTTCATAGCTTTTGTTTATAAAAATGTTCCAACATCCTTTATATTAAATAAAATATTTTCTCAAATTGTAGAAAAGTTTCTATTAAATCTCATATAAAGGACTTAATAAATAATCAACAAACATTTATTAAATGAAAAATTGGAGGATCCCAATGAAGGATAGATGAAAAATATGAATAAAGGCCTCAAGATAAATAACCACGAGGAATTTAAGAAAGTAAAGGAACCATGAGATTGCAGTACTGAGTCACAGAGAGAAGAAGAACTATAAAATTAGATAAGGTAAGATAATGGAAGATTCAAGAAGCAGTGTCAAGAAATTTGAAATTTTTTTTCCTGTAGGTCAAGGTCTGGAGTGATAACACAGCAGTTGGGCTTTCGCCTTTCACGCGGCTGACCCGTGTTCGATTCCTCTGCCCCTCTTGGAGAGCCTGGCAAGCTACCAAGAGTATGGAGCCCGCATGGCAGAGCCTGGCAAGCTACCCATGCGTATTGGATATGTCAAAAACAGTAACAATAAGTCTCTCAATGAGAGACGTTACTGATGCCCTCTCGAACAAATCAATGAGCAACGGGATGACATAGGTAAAGGTCTTCTAAGGACATAAAGATGCAAATGATGATGCCAAACTAATATGCATTAAAAAATGCAGAAGTACTCTGATAGCCAATATTATTGTACCCTTTTAGTTAAAACATATCTTCTATTTTCCATAGAACTTCTTTAAGTAATGTTTTTGTTTATTTTAAAACCCTCAGAGTAACTCCTGAAAATGATATTAAAAGACTAAAATTATTTAAAAAATCTGGTTTTAATTAAAAGGAAAATCATTTTTTACATAGTGAGAGGAAAGTAAAACATACAATTTGCAACTTCATATTTGTCCACAGAATAAGATATTTTGAGAGTAGTTTTATTTTCTGTAATACATTTGATTTGTCGTGGCCAAAGTCATTTAACTTGTTATCACTATTATAGGATCCTTTCAATTAGTATCATATATAAGCTCCAAAGCTATAAACCAACTGAAAAATTCTCTCTTTGGAGTGTTAGCTTTTTGTTTGTTTGTTTGTTTTTCTTTTGGGGTCACACCTGGCGATACACAGGGATTACTTCTGTCTCTGCACTCAGGAATCACCCCTGGCGGTGCTCAGGGGACCATATGGCATTCTGGGAATCGAACCCAGGTCGGCCACGTGCAAGATAAATGCCCTACCCACTGTGCTATTGCTCCAGCCCCAAGGAGTGTTAGTTTTTGCTTGGGGATTACACCCAGCAGTACTCAGGGTTTACTCCTCGCTCTGCACTCAGGAATCACTTCTGGCAGGCTCAGAGAACCACATGGGTGCAGGGGGTAGAATCTTGATGGCCACATGCAAAGCAAGTGCCCTACCCACTGTATTATCTCTCTGACCTCCAACAGTTCCTTTTTCTCTCTTTTTTTGGCCACATTTGTTACCCCTGGCTCTGCACTCAGGAACTACTCCTCACGATGCTTGGGGAAAATATGAAATGCTGGGGGTTGAATCCAGGTTGGCTACATGCAAGCCCCCTACCGGCTGTATTACTGCTCTTGCACCATGAACGTTATTTTTGACAGTCAAATCAACTAAGACTTTTCTTGTGGCATTTTATATACTATCCTAATTGGCTTTGATTCAGACAAAACAAAACAAAACGTATATTTTACCACTCTCGTGCAGGTTGAATAACTTGTTCATTTAGGAAATCCTTATCCAAAAAATCATCTTTAAGGGAGTCAGTCAAAGGGATATCTTGGTTTTTTCTGTATTTTTAAAATTTGGTTCATCCTAGAGCTGGAACAATGGTACACTGAATAGTGTTCCTTGTGGTTATCCCAGGTTCAATCTCAGGAATCCCATATGATCCCCTGAGTACTGCTAGGAGGGATTGCTGAGTGCAGAGCCAGGAGTGTACTTAGCACACCAAATGTAGCCCAAAGCACTGTGTGTGTGTGTGTGTGTGTGTGTGAGAGAGAGAGAGAGAGAGAGAGAGAGAGAGTATAATTACATAAAATTTGGTTGATTTTATCAACTCCATCAACTTTGTTCTAAGATGTATCCTTCTTTTTTTTTTTTTCAGTTTTGGGTCCACACTGAGCAGTGCTAAGGGATTACTCCTAGCTCTGTGCTCAGAAATCACTTCTGGAAGGGTTTGAGGGACCATGTGGAATATATGGGATCAAACCTAGGTTGGCCACATGCCCTGTCCACTGTGCCATAGCTCCAGGTCCCCCTCTTCCTACTCCCTGCATTCATTTAAGTGAACAGATATTTATGAGCTTTCTCTGACATAGAGAACTCTGGTCCTTTATAAAATCATCTTTAGAGTTATTTCTTCAAGATTCTACAACATCCTGCCTAAGTGAACTATGGGACTCCACAGAATAATTCAAAGAGAAAAAGATCCCTGATGCTGGATGATGGATCACAAGAAGTGGTAATCAGGACTGACGGCCCATATTCCTTCAACCAACCCAGATCCAAAGCTGTAAGTACAGCCTGGCACAACCACATCATTTCTGAAATCCAGCCAGGAACAACTAGATCAGAATCAATCAAAATTATAGCACAGCGAGTTCAAAGTTGGCCTGCTTATCTAGATCATACTTGAAAAGCATAATTTTTCTGATGCTGACATTAAAATTTTAACTATCCCATGGAACATAAAGTATAGGAAAAGTAAACAAAGCTTTCAACAAGACCAATAAAAAAGTATTAAAAACATAAATTTTATATAAAAAAATCTTTCAGCTATGAATACCTTTATAATTTATTATTTCATAAAAGAAAATTTTGAAAAAAAATAAACCTTTCATTCACAGTAAAGCCATCTAACCTGTAGTCCTGCCAATTTCCTGGTAAATATTAGAGAAAGAAATACTCTTTCCTATGCACTCAAAATTGTACACGAAACACAGTACCTGATGCCAAGGGTACTAAGCTCACTATACTCAGTCTTTCACTTTCTTGACAATGTATTTGCACTGAAATATCTTATGATTCATTCAACAATTTTCTCTTTTTTTTTTGCTTTTTTTTGGGGGGGGTCACACTAGGCATTGCACTGGCTCATACACTCAGGAATTACTCTTGACGGTGCTCAGGGGACCATATGGGATGCTGGGAATCGAACCTGGGTTGGCCTCGTGCAAGACAATCGCCCTACCTGCGGTGCTATCACTCCAGCCCTCAATAATTTTCATACTGAATCCCATATGATTTCCCTCAAAATCTTACACACCAACAGCAAAGAAAGTGTAACTTCCAGAACAAATTCTTTTCTGTGCATTTGTTTGTTTTGGTGTTTATTTGGCCGAACCAAATAAAAACCCTCACAGTGCTCTACACTAGAGCCCCTCTAGTGTAGGGGCTCTACACTCAGGGATCACTTTAGGTGGATCTCAGAACCACAGGGTGCCTGGGTTCAAATCCATATGGGCCACTTTCAAGGTGGGTCCCTACCCGCTATACCATAACCCTACCCCAAATTGTTGATTTTTCTCTTAACAGTTCTAATTATATAATAGATTATCTTGTCTTTTTTATTGGGGGTCAGGGTCACCAATGATGCTCATGTCCTTTGGTCACTCCCACAATACTCAGCTAGGTAGTGCCACACAATGCAGGGCCTACTATGGTCTAACATCGCTCCCCTAGCAGTGTTGAGGGATAAGAGAATGGTGGCAGGGACAGAACTCCGAGCCTTGTGTCTGCTCTTCTCTTTAAATACTTCCTGAAACTACATATCCTTGAAGTAAGGTATCAATTCTGACTGAGGCTATATCAGTTCCTGAAATCTCAACTGCCCTCAGAAGTGAACAATCCTTTATAGTGCCTTTGTAGCACGAGAGTTCTGAACTCACCAGTGCTGTGCTACTGTTTTTACGTGTAGATGATGGGAGTTTACATTTAGGAACTACAAGGTAAAAACAAACAAAAAAATTAAAAAACCCAAACTAATCACTACTTTTGGGCTGGAGCGAAAGCACGGCAGGTAAGGTGTTTGCCTTGCATGTGGCTGACCTTAGTTTGATTCCTCCATCCCTCTCGGAGAACCTAGCAAGCTACCGAGAGTATCTTGCCTGCATGGCAGAGCCTGGCAAGCTACCCATGGTGTATTCGATATGCTGAAAACAGTAACAAGTCTCACAACAGAGACATTACTGATGCCCGCTCAATCAAATCGATAGGCAATGGGATGACAGTGACAGTGACAATCACTACTTCTAAACTTCTCCCTATAAACTGTTCTAGTGTTGAGGAGTAAAGAATCACTTATAAGGGTCAGAGAGATCATAAAGAGGGTAGGGCAGATGCCTTGCATGTAGCTGATCCAGATTATTCCCCTGCACCAATTTGGTCTCCCGGGCAACACCAGGAGTGATCCCTGAGCGTGGATCCAGAAATATGCCCTTTGTACAAATGAGTGTGCCCTTCCCCCAAAAAGAATCACTTGTAAAAAGTAGAATTTGAATTTACAAAACTTACACAGAGGGTAAGGCGTTTGCCTTACATGAGATCGACCCAGGTTCGATTCGTCCGTCCCTCTCCGAAAGCTCGGCAAGCTACCAAGAGTATCCCACCCGCATGGCTGAGCCTGGCAAGCTACCCATGGCATATTTGATATGCCAAAAACAGTAAGAACAAGTCTCACAATGGAGACGTTACTTGTGCCCACTTGAGCAAATCCATAAACAACGGGATGACAGTGCTACAGTGCAAGAGTTTAAAATTCTTCAGTTCTGTGCATATGTTTGGTCATATTACCAAAGAGAGGGCTAAAAGGCTTATTGTTACATAATAAAGCAATAATCAAACTCATACATAAAAATGTTCAGAGTGCATTCAACCAACTTCAAAACCATAGCTCTATATATTCTAAATAAACCTTAGTTAAAGCTTTATGCAAACTATTTTGGTACAAATTTAGCATGCGTATTTTGAGACTTCAGTCTTTCCATAATCTTGAAGAAAATTATCCAATTAGGGGCACATATGTAAGCAAAATCATTAATGCAAATGCTACTATAATATATTATATTAAATATAAATATAATTTATATTTTTAGAATAACATGTGGTCATAAGACTTAATTTATTCATCTATCTTCCCTCTCTGTGGGAAAGGGAACAAATTAGATCACTGTGGATACATCTGAGATATTACTACTCTAAGTTTAAAAGAAAAAAATATATAATACACAAAAAAAGAAGTGATGACTACGATCAAATAAAGTGGCTTTTACACAATAAAATCACTTGTTTTGTGTTTCATAATTTTAGTGTTATTTTGGAGAGAAGAGGTCTATTTTTACATATGTAATTGTCCTACATATTTAATGAAAATTTCCATTATTGCTGTTTAAAACCATTTAATTTACCTGTTACACAGCAGGTAAACATCTTACAAAATTCTAGTTTGTAATCAGTTATGTACAAAAAATGCTGTCTATTCAATTTAGGATTTTTTTTGTACTCCAGGTCCTTATTAAGCATGAGTTTCTAAATTAATAAAATCAGACTCTATATGATAACTTTTAAAATCTTTGACTTCCATAACATAACACTTTTGGTTTGTTTTTGTTTGGGGACCACAACCAGTGGCGTTCAAGGTTTATTCCTGGCCCTGTACTTAGGAATCAGATTTCAAGTCTGAGAATGATTTAGAGTCACACGGTGAACAGCACTAGACTGACCAAAATGATTTAGAATCACACCAGGTGAAAGACACAAGATTGACTAGCACAGAACTATTTTCATTTCTGAAGTCTGGCATTTTCACCATCCTGAGGCTCCCTCACAGCAGAAAACACTCAAACAGCACTGCCCTCTTTAATGGCTTGTGACACAACAAGTTCAGAGGATGATACTAGTGACGAGAGAGAATTCTGGCTTCAAGTAAAATAAACGTGCCTGACACAGTCAGTAGAATTCTATGAAAGCAGGCACTTGGCATCTGATGGCTTCCTTGTGGATTTTAAAGTCTCCTGGGAGAACATATCAGGCTCGGGACTGTACAGTGTGTCCTAGTCATTTAGTGCCAGAAGAAAAAATGGGATCCTGTCGTGAGGAAACACCTGTCTGGTTCTAGGAGGTTAAATAACACTTATAAGGCAGTGACAGCCAAAGAAGACATAATTGAAAGGTAAAAGCCGAATAGAATACACTGTTCTTTCCTTTTTCAGCAGCTTAATATAACTATAATTGAATACATATGCCCTCCATTTAGTCGATTTCTAAGTCTTCCATATCATCTAAGAAAGATAGGAAAATAAGCCTTTGGGCTTTTATCCTTGCAAGTAGAAGAAATCAGAGCCTTGTTCAAGTATCTTAGGTATATCAAGTATTATTGGTATATATTAAGAGAGAGAGATGAATTGATAGGGCATAGAGCCAGAGAGATAGTCAAAGGATAAGGTGCTTGCTTACACTTGGTCAAATCTTACTCAATCCCTGAAACCACATGTTGGTCACCAGTAGTAATCCCTAACCACAGAGACAGAGTAAACCCTGAGTACCACAAGGTGTGGCTGAGAAAACAAACAAATTAATTGCTTAACATATAACACAAATATTATAATCATATAGGAATAAGCAATAAAGGTTTGAAGTGGGTGAGACGATAAAATTCAAATTTAGCAAAAAAAAATCCAATTGTTTCAAATATAATTTTATTACTTTGCCTATTAATATTTGCCAAGAAAGAACATAATTATGTTTTGGTGCTACTTCTAGCACCCCAAACAAAATCCTTGTTCCATACTGTCTGATTTACCAGCTGATGCCAACACTTTCAAACATACCAATATTTTACTGAAAAATAATAGCTGAAATTTTTACAATGTGTAATGCCCTTGGTGATGAAGTGCTTCAAAGAAGTACTCAAATCTGTCTTCCTACCCAAACTTTCAAATTCTTAATTAATGAACAGATACAGTAGTAGCTACAACATGTTTGGTCTAATTTATACACAAGGAATTTTAGACTTAGCTAAGAAACTGAATAGGCCTAAGGATATACTTTGTATTCTTTCTCTTGTGAGTAACTAAAAAGCTACATTTAACTTTGAGGTGTTAAATTTGATTTAAATTTTTTAAATGAAATCCTTTGGGGAATAAGGGATCTGGCCCACACCCTTAGGTCTTCAGGGCTTTCTCCTGGCCCTGTCCTTAGGAGTCACAGCTGGGGGACCATTTGTTAGTGCCAGGGATTAAGCCAGTGTTGGACACTTGCAAGGCAAGAGCCTTAACTTCTGTGCTACTTCTCCAGTGCCACAGTTAAACTTTTAAAAATACATTTAAAGCAAAATAAGTTTATATATACATTGCTTCTCAACTTTGGGTATAAAAAAACTAAATTTTGTCAGTGCAATAGGATAAAGGTGGTACCTATCTAAAAATGAAACAAAATAGCTGGATGGTTTGTCCCAAAATAATGACATTCTGTATTTCCTTTTCTTTTGCCTCACATTTCCTTCAATGACAAGATGATGCATTTTATTATTTCCTTTTAAAACCTGTCCAATTTTTTAATTTTTGTTAAGATGTGAAAAGGGGTTGAAATAATTTTATTTCTTCCTAGTGATTCAACGCAGTTCCTTTATGTCTCCTGTGATTTTCAAGTTTGTGAATTCCTATTAATTGATATTAATTCCTATTAATCCATTAATGCAAAGGTGATGAAACACAAAAAGCAAATATAAGCCCAACATCAAACATTCTAAATGAAAAAAGTTTTCTGTAATTTCTCTTTAAAACTTGTTGGAGTTTAGGCAATGCAGTTATAATAGTGTTGTTATTTATGGTTTTGACAAAGTTATTACATCTTTACTACCACTTTTTTTTTCTATTCTGCCTCTCCCTTGCCGGCTTTTCAATACACCCCAGCAGATAACTGCTTGTAATCTGTTTTATAATGAATGACCAAAGGCAAAATCTCTTTTAATGAGAGAAATTCCTTACATTAGTTAAGAAAAAAAAAGTTATAAGATAAGCCACAGATGTAAAATGTAATTTATTCCATTTTTAAATGTTTGCTTAAAGTTTAGGTTAATTTTTTTTACAACTTAAAATAACATAGATTCTAAAATTAAATCTGTTAACACATTTAAAGGGCTGGAGCAATAGCGCAGCAGGTTGGGCGTTCACCTTGCACGAAGCCAACCCAGGTTTGATTCCTCCGTCCCTCTCGGAGAGCCCGGTAAGCTACCAAGAGTATCCCGCCCGCACCGCAGAGCCTGGCAAGTTACCCATGGCATATCTGATATGGCAAACACACTAACAAGTCTCACAATGGAGATGTTACTGGTGCCTGCTTGAGAAAATCGATGAACAACGGGATGACAGTGACAGCAAACAAATTTAAAGCATTGAAATAATACATATATAGCAGAGGATCTGATGGCTCACCTTCATCATGAATTTCTGTAGGGGCAAAAGAAAAAGAGAACATATTAAATACACATAATTTCAAATGTTTCTTTAAAAATGTATTTTATTTATAATGCCCCATTGTCAAAAATGGAGTTATGTGAATATGATAAACATAAAAAAGCAGACATCCACTGTGTTGTCACAATAAAACTAAGTGTCAACTACATGCTAGAAAGAAGCTGTAGCAAGCAAAACTCTTTCAAAAAAGTTTTTACATTGCTTCATTACTGTGAAAACATGCCGCTCTACTTTAATGCGTGATTCAATTCATAACATAGCTATATACAAAAACCCACAGAAGTATCATGTTAAAATTATGCTGTATAAATAGTTAAGTTTGTTTCATTTTTCCCTAAAAATGAAGTAATATAAACAGTGACACAATTTGAATAAAAATAGAGGATTTTAAATGGCACTATAGTTCATTAACCAAAAACAATGATGAGCTGTTCATATTTCATGCAAAATAATAAGTAATTCTCTAAACAGTTTATGTTGTGATATGTAATTTTCAACGTGAAATATTCTTTTAAATGAAAAATGATAGTCTCTGATGATTTATGCTATAAATTTTCTACAAAATATTTATGATATTTCATATTTTTCTTTAGACCCATAAAGTTTCTTTGACTTCTTATTCAGAGGAAAGGTACACAGATGAAAAAAGAGCTAATAAGAAGGAAAAATAACAATTTATTTCCAAACCCAGGGCTAAATTTATTTGTCAGGAGCATGTAAGTCCTACAGAGAAAAGATAAACATCCACATTAATGTTAAAGAAAATGAAAGTTTTCTAATAGAGAAATTTGTAAAACCACATCTGCTTTCCTAAATTATAACACTATAATTATATGTATATTGTAAAGGGAGAATTAAAGTGTAACTTATGCTTTAATTTTTAACTTACATTTTCACTTTATGAGAAAATCATAAAGGAGATATTTATTCTCAATTTGGAGAATAAAATTGGTTACATTTTGTTAACCGATTTATTGTAAATGATAATATAAAACTTATTTTTATATTGAAACTTACCAGTAATATATCCATATTTGACCACTAGTATTAATATTTTCCAAATGAGTAACTACAAAAAATAATTTTGAGGGGCTGGAGCGATAGCATGCGGCCGACCCGGGTTCGATTCCCAGCATTCCATATAGTCCCCTGAGCACTGCCAGGGGTAATTCCTGAGTGTAGAGCCAGGAGTGACCCCTGTGCATCGCCGGGTGTGACCCAAAAAGCAAAAAAAAAAAAAAAAAAAAAGGAAAAGAAGAAAGAAAAATAATTTTGAATCTTAATTGAAAAACACTTTGGGGTACAGTTTTATAATGGTTGATAACATACCTTTATGATTAAATTATAGTTTAATTAAAATTTTTTTGATTCATCAAGCTATTGGAGCTTTTTAATTCAGGAATGCTTTCTTCCTGATTATTAGTTATCAACATTGACTGCCTTAGAATGATAGTGAAGAGGAAAAAGGAGTTGTCTGTAGTGTAACTAAGATCTTTGATTCATAACTTTTGTGTTGTATGATTGCAGGAAAAGCAAGTTATAGAGGACAGTGATTTGCATATAATAAAATAGAATGAAGACTGCAAGGTAGCTAAGACTTCAGTATCCATTTACAAAAAAAGAAATGATAGCAGATAAATTGATAAACATTAGATTCAAAAGGTGAATGAGAAATGTTTATTTGTGGTACTATTGACATCTAAAGTTTATATGAATCATCCCTTAGTCAACTTCACTGTTTAGGGAAAGGTGGGGGTTGGACCACACCATAGAGTGGTCAGAAGTTACTCGCAGCCTCTGCTCCTAGCAATTTCTAGCAGTGCTCTGGGATCAATGCATTACTGGTGATCTAACCCAGGGCTCCAGCATACAAAGCATGCACTCTGGCCCATTGAGATTTCTCCCTGGCACCCAAACAATTTGTCTTAAGTGCTTAGTATCACTGTATCACTGTCATCCCGTTGCTCATCGATTTGCTAGAATGGGCACCAGTAACCGTCTCCATTGTGAGACTTGTTACTGCTTTTGGCATATCAAATAAGCCACTGGTAGCTTGCCGGGTCTCTCCCGTGCGGGTGGAATACTCTCAGATGCTTGCCGGGCTCTCCTAGAGGGATGGAGGAATCTAACCCGGGTCGGCCGCATGCAAGGCAAATGCCCTACCCGCTGTACTATCGCTCCAAGAAAATCAAGGGCAAGGAAGACAGAAAATAAAACAAAAGTGATATATTCAAATGTCTGTATGAGTGTGTATTAGGCCCTTGGGAAATAATACAAGGATTTGATCCCAAACATCACTTAGTCCCCAGGCATCACCATCAGAGTCCTGGAGGCCTTTGAGCACCGTACTCAGGCCCTAGCAGAGAACCAGCTGTCTGGTTGGTGAGAGTAGTAGCCTCTGGGCCCGTGAACAACACTCAGGTCACTCCCCCCCAAAAAAAGTTGCAGAAAATATATTCACTAATCCAATGTAAATACTGTTGAGATATGCTTAAAAATCAACAGAAAAAAAGTCATCCCAATAAAGTTCATAGCATGCTATTAGAGAAAAAGAAGCAGGCATAAATAGGATTAAAGAAAACAGTATGAATTTTGGTATGAAAAAATACTCCTTTAAAGATAGTGATAAATTTACTAAAGGAATTAATCATTGGATTTGTTTTACTCATGAACGGTTCCTTATATCAAACCTGAAACTTCATTATAAAAAGTATAGAAATGAATGGCTATAAAAACAATTATATTCTGTGCACTAGCATGGATTCTCACACTGCTGTTTTAGGGGGAAAAATGGATAAATGTCAATTTACATAGAAACATAAAAGGAGAAATTTTGATCTTTGGGGTAAAAACGTACAATTCAGTAATTCAGTATCCTAACATTGGTTTAATTACTTAGGAAATGATAAATCAGATGAAACTTCAATTGTAAATTAGAGTTGGAGTATAACTTACCTGCAGTAATCCTACATAACATAAAAAACAGAAAGAGAAATAGCAATTCTTACGTTTTAGATAAGCCTGGGCTCAAATGAATGGCAAAAACAACATAGCACCACACACTCTTTGATCTATAAACATATGTCACTAATACAGCAGAACTAAAAGACCTAAAAGTCTTTCTTAGCATAATGCTAATGACTATGATTAAAAGATATAAGTCAAAATCAATATATTACACCATAATTGTAATTAAATATAAAGTAAATAATTATGTCCAAGTTGTTACTTGTACAAAGAAAGAAACAAATTTAGGTGATGTGAAAAGATTTTTCTACCATAATTATATCATTCAGTTAAATCCTGAATTCTTTCAACTGTTATTTCTATTTCATAAAATAACAGGTGACTGATGGGGCCGGAGCAATAGCACAGCGGGTAGGGCGTTTGCCTTGCACGTGGCCGACACAGGTTCGATCCCCGGCATCCCATATGGTCCCCCAGGCACTGCCAGGAGCAATTCCTGAGTGCAGAGCCAGGAGTGGCCCCTGAGCATTGCTGGGTGTGACCCAAAAATCAAAAAAAAAAAAAAACCAGGTGACTGAAAGATTAAAATGTCTATTAATGAACATATATTTTAAGATTTAAAAGACTTAAAACTTAAATGTCATCTCAGAAAATACTATAAATAAGGAAATAGCAACAAAATAAACAGTAGTAGTTGTTATTGAAATTATATATCAAACTGAACAATCTGAAAGAGGAGGGAAAATTTCTAACATGAAGTGTCCATTAAAAGAATAATATGTCCTACTCTGGCACTGTATCCTCAAAAAGATTTCATAAAATCAAGTCTTTTTGTCATCTTTCTCTCTCTGCATCAAGATGATAGGACTATGCATAACCCTTTAGTTAGTAACCTCTCTCTTGCAAATTAGAATGCAGTTAGAAACTTCATTATATAGAGAAAAGGAAAGATTATTTTTGTCACCCAAGACATGGGTTTGTTGATAGCTAATTTATATTAATGATGTCCTCAAATAATATTTGAGGAAAAAAATTTAAATTAGCAATTCCAATTTCAAATATATTATGTATTTAATATATTTTTACATCCAACATACCCAATTCCAAACATATTGGTTTTTATACCAATATATGCCATAAATTCTATGCAATAGTGTAGGCAGCTATATATCTGTGGAAATTTTCAACTATTTCTTCTGTTATGAAAATATCCAATGCAAATTTTTAGCTTTCTAGAGATTCCCTATATATTTTTGAACATGGTTATTTTAGGCCAAGATAGCATTTTGAAAACATATAAAGACAGTCTATATAATCTCTTACACTTCTCATTAAAATCATCGCTGGAATTAAGTTATAAGTGCATATTGGGTCGTGCTTTTAAGAATTCATTGATCTGGTGCAGTTCATTGGGAAAAACTATTGTCTTTTTCAACTAAGCATAACACCGTATAAAAATGTAAAAATCAATTTTTTACTGCAATGGAATTGATATACCTGTGTCTTTAAAATAATCAAACTATTTTCAAAGGATAACAAAGAATAAATGATGCTAACAAGCTACAATAAATCTTCTCATTTTTGTGTCTATAAAATGTGCTTATAAATCACTGTGATACGCTATGCTTAAAATATAAAGTAGGACTATCTGGGGATTACTTTACTTTCCAGATTGCCTCAAGATCTTTTGCAATATCAAAAACATAAAATTGACTTGTATAGAGACTAGAGGGCGAGGACATATATTCCCTGCTCTGTATCAAAATCAGAAACTGCATAAAGAATATCATTAAGTTATAGATTTTTTCTTAATTTAATTTTATATAGATTATTAAGTGGACTTTAATAATATAAAAGCATTTCACAGATCATTACACAACAATTACAAATGAAATGCATCACTACTTAAAACTAATATAGAATTAGAGCTTTTAATCCAATATTTTAGAGGACTTCAACTTTTGACAGTTACGATAACATCAACATAATTTTAGTAAAAGTATATTGTGAGATATCATTTGTTCTCTAGACCATACTTCATAGAGAGCAACAGCACAATTTTTCCATCTCTTCACTGGCCCCAACTCTACCTATGGCATTTTTCCGCAGGCCTCCATGTTAGAAATCAATGCTAGAGATCAGGGATGCTAAAGGGCTAGCAGTGGAGTGTATGGAACAAACAGTTATCATTATTTAGTCCAGGGCTCACAAATGTCATTCTCTGGAAGTATGTAGAGTAGCGTTGGATAAGTCATTGAGTTCATAATCAAATGCCCAAGGAGCCATAAGAAAGCAGGTGGGGATGTGAAGGTAATGAGAGAAGGAGAGAGCAAGTAAAGGATTTTAGGAGATTGAGATTGAATACACTTTGATGAAATTATCCTGAACTGAGCTATCAGACAAATATAAAGAAACATAAAAAAGACATAAAGAAGTCATTTTTATTTCCATCTAAATAAGGAAATGAAAAGGTTCCAAGTATCTTAATCTGGATTAAGTGTAGTTGTTACGTGTAATCTATAGACAAGCTTGTATAAAAGGATTTAAAAATAGAACCCTAAGGGCCAAGTGATAGTGGTCTAACATCTAAGGCTCCAGGAGTAATCCCTGAGCACAGATTCAGGAGCAATCCTGAACAACTGCTGAGTGTGGTCCAAACACACACGCAAAAAAAAAAAAAAAAGAATAAAAGACCTTCTCTGAAGTGATGGCAGATGCCTTAATATTTCAAGTCACGTTGTTTTACCACCAAAGGAAAGGCACCAAAAACCTACATGATTTCCTTAGCTTCAATCTATCAGAGGAGCTTGAAGAGAAAGAAAAAGACAAGCTTTCTTAAAGAAAGATCTTTCCAAGTATAGCACTAGTTCCCTCCTTCCCAACCCTCCAAGATCAAGCCTAGAGTGGGTAGCTGTTAGGGTTACCTGTATCCCAAGGATCTGGAAAACAAGATCAGTGTGTGATCATGCCTAGAAATGGGAAGCCAAAAGACTGGCTAAAAGTCAACAGATCCTTACTAGAAAGAACCGGCCTTAGGTTATCATCAATGCAGTCTAGAGATCGGAGATAAGGAAGCAATAGCCATTGAATGACTTAAAATAAGGCCTTTGATTCCAGCAAGAGAACAGCATGCAGGTCAGAGACTTGTGATGGAAAATCTCTCCAAAAAACCCCATGTTCTGAGAAAGACTGATGAAGGGTAGCATAGGCAAATAAGATTTCTCCTGCCAAGTTTCTTCTCCCTTCCTATAGTATCCAGAGTAGTTTTGATGCTGCAGCAAGCAAAGAGCAGCAGAGTGATGATTCTGTCATGGGATTCGTGAAAGGCAGTTGCCTTCTGCTGGGCTACTGGAAACAACCTGCCTGAGCATCACTGCTCCCTCACACATAATCGAGCACTTTCACTACTGAAATGAGACGGAGGTGACTGTGAATGACTTAGAGGGGTGCACTATCTAGGATCCGTCCAACTTTAATCCAAATATCAGAACAAGTAGGTGGACAGAGTTCATGGGTTTCCTGTTATGCTTCTACTGAAAATTTTGTTTCAGTAGTATTTCAAAGTTCCTAGTGGAAAACATAAGAGTTGAATAGTTGGGTCTTCACTGGAATAGTGCAAATCTAAAATACACTAAAACATAAAGAAAACTAAGTTTTCTCATACTAGTAGGGCAGGACATTATTGCTACATGATTTCTAAATAACTTGCATTCAAGCATTTAATAATTCTTTGGACTGGAGCAATAGTGCAGCGGGTTGGATATTTGCCTTGCATGCAGCCAACCAGGTTTGATTCCTCCGTCCCTCTCTGAGAGCCCGGCAAGCTACTGAGAGTAGCTCGCCCGCATGGCAGAGGGTGGCAAGCTCCCAGTGGTGTATTCGATAGACCAAAAACAGTAACAAAAAGTCTCACAATGGAGACGTTACTGGTGCCCGCTCGAGCAAATCGATGAGCAATGGGATGATAGTGGTAGTGACAGTGACAATGAAATTCTTTATTGTTAATAAAACAGCAATTTTCCTCCCCTGCCCTCCCTCTATTGAGACCACCAGGAGCTGGGGTGTGGGGAGGATGGGAGTCCCTTTCTTTGGTTGGTAAAGTGGTGTGCGTCTGAGGTTGGGTGTAGACCTAGATGTGCTCTGAATTAACAAAGTGTGCTTTGCTCTTCTGGGGTCTCTTGGGCAGGGCATGAGGTGCTGAGATTAAGCTCAGGGCCTCCCAAGTACAAGCACTTGTGCAGCACCAAGTTGTAATCAAAAGGAATATCAGGACATGAAAGAAACCTTTTTTAATCCTATAACAAAGTTATGGCTTATAGAGGTTAAAAAAGTGAAACGAGCTTTTCAGCTCAAAGTTATTGTTCTTACGTTCTCAGCACTAGAAACCAATTTCTACCATAAAGACTTAAAAATCAATCTAATAAGAACCTAGGAATCGATTTTTAGAGGAGATATTATTATGAAAATGAAAAATAGAAAAACGCATAGTGAGAAGGATCAAAAGTAATCCAATGCACCAAGGAATAAAGGGGAATACTTAGTAATGGTAAGGAGGAAGGGTGTTTACTTACATGTCTTTTTTATTTCCAAAAGATCTGAAATAAGTTAAGGACCAAAGTGTTGGCTTAGAATAGAGATATAGAAATGAAAAAAAAAAGACAGAAAGTCTTATTTTATGATGGCTGATACGGTTAGGCAGGGGAATGGACACAAAAAGGTAATATATGGCTTGTTAGAAACAGGCTTCTGTTTCTAAATGAGAGCAGTGTGATATTCAGATCAGAATTAAGCAATTAAAAAGATATAAACTTTCTAAAATAAAAAGTAAAACAAAATTAGTAAGTGCTCAATTATGATGAAACATGAATTCAGGTCATTGTCAGAAATACAGAGAGAGCAATTCTCAAAAATCAATATACGAATGTGACTGCCCTGGAAAATGTTAATAGCTATTTTTTTTCTGGCGTATACAGGGCTGACAAAAGGGGAAAAGGTCAAAGAACCATAAAAAGGTGTGGAAAAGCAGTTGCTTGAAAAGATTACTGAAAGACTACTACTGTAAAGCTACCAAACTTCTCAAAAGTGGACTTCAAGAGAACATAACAGCATTACGAAGAAGAATGAAAAGAAAATGAAGGGGCTGGAGAGATTGTACAGCAGGTAGGGAGTTTCTCTCGCAGAGTAATCCCATAGCATCACTGGGTGTAGACCCCAAAACAAACAACAAACAAAACACACACACACACACATACACACACACACAAAGGAAAAAATGAAGCCATCAATTAAGACAGTCTTAAAGAACATATCCTCTGAAATCACAGAGCAAATGACAATACCACAGGAAAAACATCATCGTTAGACAAAGTGGAGTACAGATATAAATGTTGGTGAGAGTTAAATTTCCATTGATAATTACTAAGAATTCAGAACTTAAAAAGGTAAGGATGTGTGTGTGTGTGTGTGTGTGTGTGTGTGTGTGTGTGCTGCGTGTGTCTGTCTGGCTGTCTGAACAGATAAGGAAACTGAGCTTAATGTCATAACAAATATATGCCTCCTTACACAAGGTATCATAATCTCAATCTCCAGACATAACCTCTGGAGAATTCCAACCGTGTTTCTCAAGATAATGTCATTCACTTTCAGTTTCTAAGATTGCAATAATGTGTATAACAGCCTCTTTCTACAGCACCTGGTAAAATATAAAACCTAAGCAGTAGGATTTCAAAATTAGGTAGTCAAGATTTTTTGGTGAAAGACATCAGCATTAGCAGTACAAGTTTCCCTGTTAAGCAGAAGCGTATACTACTTAGAAAATAAATGGCATAGAAACAACATGGTTCTAGGAATGGAGAATATTTTATTATAACCCAATTCAGATGAGGCAAAATAAAAATATTGTAAGATTCTAACTGGAGACTAATGAAATATCTGGTCATTACAACATAGTAGTTATTTTAAAAGCTAATAGAACAAGCCACACTAGGAAGCAAAAGGAAATAAATAAAATGAAAAAGATTAGAGGCAACAGCAAACATGCACTCATTAGATCACAATTTCTTTGTAAATACATGGAAACACATACCCATTTTTCCACATCAACTTGCTGTGGAAAGAAAAAGTCAAAATAAATAACAGCAAACAAATAAATACCTAGCAACATTTCAATTACTGTTCTTTGCGCAAATTGAAATCTTGTCCCTGCACCCAAATCTACTTGCAACTCTAAAGGTTAAAAACAGTATTAAAAGAAAAATTAATCCATTATATTCAAAAGCACATATAAATGTTTATCTGATTCTCAAACCTAAAAGGCTTCCTCTAAGGAATTCTTCCTCTAAGTATAAAGACTTATTCAATGAAAAAGTGTCAATTAGGAAATTTATCATCCATCTATTAATCTCTTATGAAACAAATGAAATACATTTCTTACCCAGACATTTCTAGCATTACATAATATTTCATAGTATGACAAAAGTTATGTGATGCCAAATATTTAGAAATTATAAGCAAATTATCTATAAATCATACTTACTAATATATAGATGAATATCACTCATAATATGATAGAACAGTTTGAAAAAGACATAATTATATACGATGTGTAAAACAGAAAAAATAAGAAGGCTATGTCAACAAGGACCTAACTAAAATATAGTGCTTCATAACAATTCAATTAGAATAGAAATATTCAACATTGAGAGACATAATCTCAAAGACAAGTTTCTATGGCATATAAGATTAGTGCTCTGAGAAAACTGAGGTTTGTTTTCAACTTTATTCACTATTTATAATATTTTATCTAGAAAAATCATTAATGAGGTAAGAAACTTATGCCATTCTGGGGAATAGATGAGAATTTTGTTCTATTAACAAGCAATTTCTCAGTAACAAATGAGCATAAAATGCAATTATAAAGAGATTATTTTTCAATGTTATAAAGCAATATAAATATCACCTCAGCTATATAGCTGGAATTTCTTTTTGCATCGTCTTTGAAATAGATTATTTATAACAATATTTTATTTTTTGGTAATACACATAGTTTACACTGATAATTTTGATCTAGACTACACCCAATGTCTGCATTTCAAAAACATACATTATTATGTAAGATTTTACTGTATAGACAGACCTTGTTTTTACTATATATTTTAAGGATATTTAGCTGGTCTAAAGAGTTGTTTTCTCCTTTTAAATTAAAAATTAATCTATTTGAATAATTAGTCTATTTCTCTAGATTTTGTGACAAAGAAAAACTATTTAGTCATGTTCAATATTTTGTGACAATCATTCACTCTACTGCAAAAGAGGCAGAAACAGATTCTTAAATTTATTTTCTTCAAAAAAATATTTTAAAATATGAAATGATTTTCTTTTAATGTTTATCTGGGAGAAAGAATATGGCATCATTTCAGTAATTTCAACAATTTGCGAAGACATTTTATCATCTTATCCTTTCACTTTTAAATGCAAAACAGTCACAAATGCACATATACACATACAAAGAGAGTGTGGCAATTTTCTAGGAGAAAGTTGTACGAATATTAGTAATAGAATTTCTTTAAATGATCTCTATCGCATAAGAGAAATCATTTCTAATGTAGAGAGAATTAGTAACAATACTATGACAAACCAAATATCTCAATACCCAAACAAAGGCTTAGCAATAGCATATGCTGGGAATGAATTGTCAGCTAAACACACAAGACAAGACAAATGGTCCACAGGATTCAAAGACTCACTACAGTGCAATAAAGTTGTAATTATGCATAAGCGATGTAGAGCGATTTCATGACACATCTCTTATTATTATTAACAAGAATTATTTAATGAAATCCCTTAAAAGAAGAATGATTTACTGCATACTAATCAAGGAAGGGAAATATAAAGTTTATAACAAACATGCCCAATTTTAGAGCTTAAACAATAACCGAATCCACAACACATGTACAACATTTATTCGACATACAATAATAAATTATGATCCAAGGATGTAGGATTAAAATAAAACATTGATTCTGTTAATCTGGAGAAGCTAAATATTTCGGTAGGAAATTACATTAAATATTTTATCATACTAGGACTGAAAAAGGGCAATTTTGTTCATCGAGTAAAAATAAACCTTCCATTAAGAAACATAAACTATCATTTAGACAGTCACTATATTGAACAGAGAATAAGAACACAAGAGTGATAAATTCTAAATTATATAAATGTTATAATATCCATATTTTTCATATTTTATATTCATTTTTAAATGAATATGCCAAATATTAGCATGACCTACTCCAAAATCTGAACAAAAAAATGGTTGTTGACTGCTTCTAAAATGTACAACTTCTGTTTTACTATTTTAGTTGCAGAGGTTATTATTATTAAATATTTAAATTTCATATTAATTGGCTACTATTTCCAATTAATATGAAAAAGTTTTTTAACCAAAAACTTTAAATGGACTTTCAATAGATCCATTTATGTATTAAAAAATTGATAACATATAAAGGCATTCTGAATCTTCTTTTTCTTCAGTCTTCCTCCACAAGAAAAGAATGTCACAAAACGTGAAGCTTGATTTTGGAATTGGGCCTCTGACACTCAAGCCTCATCATAGCCTCATCAACTTTAGTCTCTTTTATCTCAAATTCTTTTTTGTTGTTTTTGTTCGTTTGGGGGCCACACCCAACAATGTTGAGGGGTTACTTCTGGCTCTGCGCTCAGGAATTACACCTGGCTCTGCGCTCAAGGGACACAGATGCAGGGTACAGAACCCTGGTCAGCTGTGTGCAAAGTAAACACCCCACTGGTTATACTATCTCCCCAGTCCCTCTTTTATTTCAAATTCTGAAGTCCGAATTACACGGTCAAGAGTTAGCTCCTGACCGTATACTTAATTCTTTGTATACCTAGTGACTTCTTTTTGTATGGCAGATACTGCATATTAAATTTACATATTATACAAATATATATCTTACATATGTATGTGCAATATATATTTATATTTTCATACTAGTCGTTTTTTTAAATCCGAAGGATTACCTAAATTGGCTGCTGAGCTGATCCTGCTGATCCCTTCATTCCAAGTTTCACTAAGCAAACTGAAAGAAAATTTTAAACTAAACTTTTCAGCTGTTAAAAAAAATATAAGAAAAAAAGAAAGGGGTTGGAGTGATAGCACAGTGGGGAAGGTGTTTGCCTTGCACACGGCTGACCTGGGTTTGATTCCTGGCATCCCATATGGTCCCCTGAGCACTGCCAGGAGTAATTCCTGAGTGCAGAGCCAAGAGTAACCCCTGTGCATCGCTGGGTGTGATCCAAAAAGCAGAAGAAAAAAAAACGTTTTCAGCTGTTTCTACTAAGCTTACTCTTGTTTCCAAAACAGTTGTAGGTGCCTTGAGGGGGGCTACTTATGCAAAAAAAAAAAAGTTAAGCCTTATTCCTCTGTCCTTTTTTCTTTTTCAAGATTATGAATACACTAGTTCTGACTATCTTAGCGGGTCTAAGTTATAATATTTGTCTTACCAGACTCCTGAGATTCCTAGACTTTGCAGGTTTGCAACGCAATCTCTACCAATCTCAACTCAATCTTTACCAATTTACTATTTAGCATATGCCCAAAGGAAATAGTGATAAAAGTGGTGTTTCACAACAGTGGCCATTTGACCTACTATGGACCCCCAGGACATTCCAAGAAGCCACAGTGAAAATCACATAAATAAGGGACCTTGGTAGGAGACTAGAATGCTACTTCATAGGACACAGACACAGTTTGAAAAAGAAAACCACTGGTGTAAAAAATGTTGTGCATCCTCAGCATACTTTTTATACGTCTCTCATTTGGGCTATGTCAAATCCTGTCTACCTGAAAAGTTCCCAAAGCCTTGAATAGATTTCTATTGCAATTCAAATCCTTTTGAACCTTTTATAGTTTTGCGAAGTTATTTTGACTGTTAGTTTTCCTCGGACTATCATCCTATGCAAGTTAGAAATAGAAATATCAAGTTTTTCTCCCTTTCTTCAAATAATATAAACGCATTCAGGGTTTGACAAATAAAAGAGTGCATTCCTTACATGTATTCTATTCCCTTCACCACACACGCAGTACGAGGAGTTATTCTAGCACATGGAGTCAGGAATAAGCCCTGGCACTGCTGGATGTGGCCCCAAAATAAGCAAACAAAAATAATACCAACACTTCAACATTCAAAATTTAAAAAACAACTACTGATCCAAATAAGGTTTCAAAGTAAGCAAAAATTACTTTGGGCCTTGGTTTGCAGCCTTGGTTATTTTCTAACTATTTCACCATACTATCAAAATATATGCATTATATTTAGACTCCAAGACATCCATTTACTGAAAAAATAGTCAAACTACTAACAAGTACTATTAACAAGTACTATTAATATAAGTAAAAAAATTTTCAAATCCACTTTATATATTTACTAAATATACAAATATCCTTTATATATAACTTAGTGATATTTACTCATATTTACTGATTTTTTTTGCTTTTTTTGGGGGGGTCATACCCACCGATGCTCAGGGGTTACTCCTGGCTCTGCATTCAGGAATCACCCCTGGCAGTGATCGGGGGACCATATGGGATGCTGGGAATCAAACCCGGGTCGGTCGCGTGCAAGGCAAAAGCCCTACCCACTGTGCTATCGCTCCAGCCCCCACATTTACTGATATTTAGATGAATCTATTACATTTCAAAAAGCAGTAAGTTTAACTCGATACTGCAAAAGGCAAGAAATAACATTTATTGAGAAGCTATTGGGCTACACTAGCAAGCAACAGGAACAAATGGAGACGTTACTGGCACCTGCTTGAGCAAATCGATGAGCAACGGTGACACAACAACAAGTGACACAAGTGATATAAGTGAGAAGCTATTACAGTATTATGCTATTACTATTACCTATGCTATGAGGTTTGGGGCCGTACCCACCTGTGCTCAGTGACTAGTCCTGGTTCTATGGAGTTAGATTTGAACAAGATATGAGGTAAGCACAATACTTAAACCTTGTACTATCTCTCTGGTTCTATGCTGACTTTTATATCTGCTTTCTCTCACTTAACTGTTGCTCTCACTACTGAACAAGGACTTTCCTCTTTATTTCTTTGTGGACTACCTCCAGTGGTTCTCAGGGGTTATTCCTGAATATCTCCGAACTCAGAAACCATTCTTGGCAGACATAAGGTAGCAAAGGGGATACCAGGGATTGAACTTAAGTAGGTCACATGCAAGGCAAGCACTCTACCCACTATACTATCAATCTGGTCCTGAACAAGGATTTTTCTTATTTATAGTTATTTTTCATTTGTATATATACATATGCAATGTCACTGTCACTGTATCACTGTCATCCCATTGCTCATTGATTTGCTTGAGCGGGCACCAGTAACATCTCCATTGTGAGACTTGTTACTGGGATTTTTTTTTTTTTGGCATATCGAATATGCCACAGGTACCTTCCCAGGCTCTGTCGTGTGTGCAAGATACTCTTGGTAGCTTGCCGGGCTCTCCGAGAGGGTCATAGGAATCTAACCCGGGTTGGCAGTGTTCAAGGCAAATGCCCTACCCTACTCGCTGTGCTATCACTCCAGCCCTATATGCAATGTATTAATTACAAATAACAGATTAAAGATTAACTAGATTTCAAAATGAAAAGTTTTTCTAAATTTTACTGGGAGAAAGGCAAGCAATTTTAAAATTAAAAAATATACTAAGTTTTAAACTAGAATTAAAAAAGTGACAATGTTAGAGAAATTTAAAGCAGGAACAAAATCATCTCTCATTTATGTAATATTAAATGTGACTTGTATTCTAAAATAATGAGATCACAAACTCGTATAAATCATCAACGTGGGGGAAAATTTTACTACAAATTTATAAGACAAATGAAGTCACAAAAGTCCAGTAACTTACTGAAATATCCAGTCCAATTTCCTTGCTATCTTCTGTTTGTTTGTTTTGAAATTAATCAGGTAGAACCCTCAATAAACCTGGCAAACTTCCAACTCTAATGCATTTTGTTTAATTCAGGAAATAGTTTTAGAATTTTCATTTGGAAGTTTAAATTTTCTTCTTTTAGATAATAAAGAACTAAGATACACTGAGTCCCAAATTATTTTAGAATAAAAAATTATTTTAGAATAAAAAAATTATTTTAGAATAAAAAATGTTCCCAGGGGCTAGAGCGATAGCACAGCGGGTAGGGTATTTGCCTTGTATGCGGCTGTCCCAGGTTCGATCCCCAGCATCCCATATGGTCCCCTGAGCACCTCCAGGAGTAATTCTTGAGTGCAAAGCCAGGAATAATCCCTGTGCATCGCAAGGTATGACCCAAAAAGAAAAAAAAAAATTCCCACCATACTATTTAAGTTGCTTTCCAAATTTTCCAATATTTTCAATATTATATATTCTCTGACATAAAATTACCAGTATTTTCTTTTCCTAAGACAGAATATGTTGCATGATTCTAAGCTTTAATGGAAACAAATTCAAACAGATAGATAATAAACAAATACTGTAGTAGCTCTCTTCCACAAAAGCTCTTATCAGAATTACTAAGTCCAATAAAGTACACAAGTAAATTCATTTGGAGTATAAACATTTCGTAAAAGAGAAAAACAATAAGGTAGAATTAGTACTATTAAACATTAAAACATTTCTAAAACACAGTGATTAAAACAGACATATTGGCACAATAGAGGACATATTTGACTGAATATTTATACATCTGGGAATGTATGAATTTAACATATGACTAAAAGGCAACCTCATAAGTATGAAAGGAAACCATCTGTCATGAATATCTTGGGAATTGCCAAGATAAATACTAATCTTAAACTCTAGATGGACTACTATAAATAATAATATACTCAAATATATTCCAGAGCTATTATTAGATAAAAGAGATGGATGCAAGGAAAGGTTTTTTGTTAAAAATTGATTTTAACGAAACAGTTTTATGTAAACCCATTCCCAGCTGGTAGATTTGTGGCTACCATCAAAGTGATTCTGAAGTTTATATGGGAAAGCAAAAGATCCAGACTAGCCAACACAACAATGAAGAAGAAGAGAGTTGAAGGGCTGAGACTGATATCAAGACTTACTCTAAAGCTACAGTAATCAAGAAAGTCAGAAGAAGGTGGCATTTTAAGAGACTAAAGGAAAAAATCAAGAAGAGAGCTCATAAACAACAACCTATGTTGGTGCTAAACCAGGACATTAGGACGAGGCTCTGGACACTGCCCTGCAAGCAGGAAGCAGAACCAAGGCCCCACTTTTACAATTAAGTGAGCAAGATAAAACATGTGAGTCCAATGATCTGAAGAAGAGCATCATGCTCTAATATGCCCTCCTGGTCATACATTATCTTGGCAATACAAAGCAGCAGTTTCCCCCTCTCACACAGATCCTTAATCTGGTTTGACCTTCAAGTATCAGTCTGAGCCTACTCTTTGCCCTATGAGTAACCAAACACAAGAATGGGGGAGGGGACATAATCTGTAGAGCCTAGATGTCCACCTCCATATCTTCCTCTAACATTTTAATCATGACAACATAGCTTTGACAAGACAATGTATACCCTGATGTTCTTTTGATGAATACTTATCCTATAACTGTTTGTACTCGTTAGTGATTCTTTCTCTGTAATGAAGTCATTAGGATGTAACTAATAAAAAATAGAATAAAAGGAGGCCTCTGGCAATCGCTCTTCATCTTGAGCCCGAGAGATGACTTTGGCCCTCTGTGCTCTCTACATTCCTCTCATGGGTCTTGTCTCTGCACATGTAACATAAATATTATCAATTTATTTTTGAACCAAGAGGGAAAGAACTTTTGGGATCTCACATTTGCTTGTTTTTAAATAGGATAATTGACTTATTCACCAAACAGTACTGGAACAAATAAACTTTATGATATGGTTTTGTTTTAAATCAATATTTTTTTAAGTTAAGGGACCAGAAGAGACAATATAGTGGAAAATAAGCAGGCCTTGCATTCAGTAGCTTATGTAACAGAGAGGTACAAGCTAGCAATGATGCAACTTCTGGCAGAAATTTCTCTGGACTCAGTTACTAAAATACTAAAATACAGAAATCCAAAACCTCGTGGCCACTATTGTGGCCACACGACCTTATATCTCTTCATTCTCAACAATGAAAAACAAATTATCAAATGCTTCCTTTCCAGCAGGTCTGACTTCGGGGGGTTGGGGGACTCCAAAGAACAATAGTGAGGTTTTTTTTTAAATATTGAATGTAATCAAAGTAAAGATAAAGTAAAGTGAAATTTATCAGCTACACAGGGGGGTGGGGGGCGGGGGGGAGGTTTACTGTGGTTCTTGGTGACGGAATATGTGCACTGGTGAAGGGATGGGTGTTTGAGCATTGTGTAACTGAGACTTGAGCCTGAAAGCTTTGTAACTTTCCACATGGTGATTCAGTAAAAAAAAAAAAAAAAAATTTAAATCCCTAGCATCTTATACAGTGGCTCCCCATATCCTGCCCCACCAGAATTGATCTCCACACACAAAGTCAGGAGCCAGCACAAAGCACAAACCAAAAAATAAAACAAAATAAAATAAAGATGAAGTTAAAATTAATCTTAAGCCCTTTTTAAAACCCACTGGAAACGCATCACAGACTGTATCATGCAAAATCATAAAACTCCTAAAAGATAACAAGAAAAAAACCATCCAGATGACTTAGAGTTAGGTAATGGTAAGAGATATGGATAGGTAAAGCATAGGATATCGAGGAAGGTCATTTAGGACAGAAAACTGTTCTGTCTGGCACAGAAATAACTTGGAGTATGAACAACACAAGAGTAAACCCTAAATTGTGACTCTGAGCCATAGTGCTGTGTCAATATTGATACATGAATGATAATAAATATACCCCACTAATATCAGCCAATGAATAATAGAGGAATGGGGTCAAGGAATTGTGAGAACTTTCCAGAGCATTTTGATGACCTAAAATGGCTTGCATAAAAATATGTCAAATTAGAAATTCCCAGTCAATAATGCATTTAAGCTAAAGTAAAACTATATTAATAAACACCAAATAACTATTATGAAACAGGTAATGAGGAAACTATAGGAAAATTTGGGGAAAAATTCCAATAAAATGAGACGACTTCATGAGTAAATATACTACTTCTAGTTGGAATAATTCTAAAAAGATTTAAGGTAGACTCTTATTCAGAAATTTGCATAGAAAAAAGGGTTGAACTTTTAAAAGGTCCTGAATTCTAACTACAAGAATGAATGTGGAAAGAATGTGAGAGCATTTGAATCAAGAGGAAATATATTTAGGGAGTCATCATAGTTTGTAGAGAGAAGAAAAAAATAGATAGAACTTAAGCTATATGTAAATAATTGCTTAAAAAATATGGAGGTTACATGGCAACTATCAAATTAGGAAGAGCTTTCCCAAAGAGTAGGTCTGCAACAGTTATAGGTGGGTTAAAAATTTAGGAGATTCGATGAAGGCTGTCCATCCAATTGAGCTAGGTTTCTGAGCTAGGTGTCTAAGAAATGCTTAAATGGTTTTTATGGGAAATAAAAACTTCCTGTGGAGAAACCACATGCACATCTACTAAATTGAAATATTAATGTGGCTCTTCACACAACTCAGTTCTGGGATTATATAGACTATGTCTCATGAATAATTAAATCATTTATTTCTGTACACATATACACACTTATACTTTGATCCATTTGAAACAAAAAGCAATTCCCAGATCATAGATGTGTAAAGACAATTCAGGGAGTGCTTGCTTTTACTTCTTCACACCAAGAAAACATTTGCTCAGAGTTTATATTTATAATGCTCTTACTCTTCTTATGTTCTGTCCTTGAACAAATAGCTGAGTTCCTCAGGTTTTCCCTCACTATGTACTCTACAAAGAACATGAAATCTCGTGATATCTGTAGAAAGAATACCTACAACTAATTCCATTTTACGAAATATTAAATTTTGATGGCATACTGTTGTTTCTTCAATTGCCTCTGGTATCTATTAATTTATCTATCATCTCTCTCTCTCTCTGCACTGCTGTATCACCTTGCAGTTCTTTTATGTCGGATTAAGTAGTAACTTTCAAAATATTCTATTTATCACCTACAAGGAAGATTTCATAGAACTGTGGAATTCAGTAGACTACAGATCAAAAGCCCGTTCTGTGTACTTGCTGTGCTACTTCTCGTGCTTGGTCAATGGTCTAAGGTTTCAGGTTCCAGGAAAGAACTATACCACAGCTTTGTGCGGTCTTAAAGTGAATGTCCTCGTCATTATCTCAGAAGCCACAGAAAGACAATCTGATTGCACTGCTAGTAATGGCCTCTTGCTAACTACCAAAATGTTTCATCTTTCACTCAGCAATGAGACTACTTGTGAAAAAAAAGTACAGTTTGTAAGGGTGTGTGACTACACATAATGGAAAATTTAGACTCATTTTGGGTCTGATATCTGAAACCATATAAGAGATTGTATATGTTTGGGCATTATCTGTACATTTTTTCTAGGTAAAGATTCTATACAAGTTTTATTTTGATTTACAAAGGCACCATGAAATAAAATGCCCACATAGTTTCTCATCCAAACTGGCTCATCTGGACAATGAAAAAAGAAATTAGTAGAAATTAAGTTGTGACAGTAGGTGTAAACTTAGGCTGTTTGAGATAAACAAGATTGGATGGTTACCCAAAACAAGATTATGAGATCGTTTTTTCTCTTCTGAAAATTTTGGTTTTGTCTCCTATAATAGAGAGGCAAGGTAAGAATCAGTTGCACTTAATAAGCAAAAGTTTTTAATTATGTTCAGAACCATAAGTGAAATAGTAGAAAATGAATTTGAGACAACTTTTATCCCCCTAAATTTTGGATTTTTAATTTATCATGTAATGCCTCAAGTCAGCAAATGTTTACTGAATAAGTGGTACAAAGAGTGAGCAAAAAAGACTAAAAGTCCTGCCTTTATGGAATTTTTAATTCTTATGGGAATAAACTGTTTATTACAATATAAAAAGAAATAAATAATAGCAGAAGGTAATAAGTACTTTAGACAAAACAAGCAAGATAAGAAAGTACTAATTAGGAGTAGGTGGTGTCATTTGAAAAAGGGTAGTACAGAGGAAATATTCTATATAATTATATTTGAATTCTTTACAAAAAGTTAGAAATTTTAAAGAATAAAAACCAGAATGTGGTTTAATAGGTGACAAACATCTTTAAATCACAATAAATTCAGAGCAATTTATCACATAAATTTGCCACCTTATTTGTTATTACTTATATAGAAACTATTTTTATTTTAAATACATAAAATAATCTGAGAAATATTTTCAAATTGAATGACACTAATCAAATATGATAATATATGTATTCAAAATTCCTAATATAAGACAGCATGTAATTGTGCCACTGTGATTAAATCAAATGCTGATTAAATTGACCTCCTTATTGAGTTTAATACTAGAATCTCTGGAAACCACATCAGTCAACTACAGAGAAATATGTTGTATCCTTAGCATTGGAGCAGGAAGCAATCTTTCCAGAGACAGAAAGACAGTGAAGAGAAAGGAGCTATAAATAGAAAATGTGTATTTAACTTAAGACACGGTTCACATTCACAGAGATAAACAGCTATTGCTCAGTGAACATTTCAAGTTATAAATCCTAGATAACCTTAAGATCATACCCATCTTCTAAATCACTGTGCCAATTTCATGTGTAAAAGAGAGAAACAGGGCTATAGATTAAAGCTCTATACAAGATGCAGGCTAGTGGGCACATCAAGATAGCAAATTCAGGATCAGAATGACAGAGCTAGGGCACATGCTTTGCATGTGGCTGACCCGGGGCTTGATCCCGGGCTGACCCCGAGCCCTGCCAGAATTATCCCTGAGTGTAAAGCCAGGAGTAAGCCCCGAGCATTGCTGTGTCTGACCCCCCCAAAATAGCAAATTCACGAATTGATTGGTACTATAACTCCATTCCCCAAACAGTATTTATGCTTTTTCGGGGGCAATCTGAACAGCAGGAATCTTGAAGTTAAATATTTAAGTTGTAGCGAATATTTAATAACGCAATTTTTAAATAAATCACAAAGAACATTACTGGCGATGAACCCATTAAGATTTCCATCGTTCTGGGGCTGGAGCGATAGGACAGCGGGTAGGGCATTTGCCTTGCACCCGGCCGACCCTGGTTCGATTCCCAGCATCCCATATGGTCCCCTGAGCACCGCCAGGAATGATTCCTGAGTGCATGAGCCAGGAGTAACCCCTGTGCATAGCCAGGTGTTACCCAAAAAGAAAAAAAAAAGATTTCCATTGTTCTACAATAAAAAATGATTTTCATTGTTCTTAACAGAATTAAGACATTCTGTCATTTATTAATTTATTTATTTTTGGGTGGGGGGGTGCCCACAATGGGTGGTGCTAAAGGCTCAATTCTGGCTCTGTGCTCAGGGATTATTCCTGGCAGGGCTACAGGGACCATATGCGATACCGGGGATTGAAACAAGTGGGACACTAGCAAGGCAAATGGTCTTTCTGCTTTGCTATCACTGCTGTCCTGGACATCCGCCATTTATGATCGATTATAAACTATACGCCTTCTTACAGAGGAGTAAGTAATCAGAAGCACCTTCTCTCATTGGACTATCTATTATCAAAACATGTTTCAACCACATCAGCTTTTATCTTAACTGTGATATCGCTACTTTCCTAAGGAACAAAGATAAATTGTTTTTGCATTCCCAGCCCAGAATATGCTACAGCAACTCAAGACACCTTTCTTGAGAAGACAACACAACAGTTTATAATATGGCCCCATTTGCGCAAAAATACGTAAGCCTAATTTCTGATGAAAAAACAGCCCCTTAAATGCTACATCCCAATTCTTTTTGTTTATTTTTTAAAAATTTTATTGAATCACCATGTTTGGGTTACAATCTCACAATGATCAAACACCCATCCCTACACCAGTGCACATTCCCCACCACCAATATCCCAGGTATACCCCCGCTTTCCCACCCTCCCCCTGCCTCCATGGCAGACAATATTCCCCATACTCTCTCTCTACTTTTGGGCATCATGGTTTGCAACAGACACTGAGAGGTCATCATGCTTGGTCCATCATCTAGTTTTGGCACGCATCTCCCATCCCAACTGGTTCCTCCAGCCATCATTTTCTTAGTGATCTCTTCTCTATTCCAACTGCCTTCTCCCCTCTGCTCATGAAGCAGTTTTCCAGCTACGGAATCCCCCTGGCCCTTGTATCTACTGTCCTTGGGTGTCAGCCTCATGTGATGTTATTTTATACTCCACAAATGAGTGCAGTCCTTCTATGTCTGTCCCTCTCTTTCTGACTCATTTCACTTAGCATGATACTCTCCATGTCTATCCATTTATAGGCAAATTTCATGACTTCATCTCTTCTAACAGCTGCATAGTATTCCATTGTATAGAGCTACATCCTAATTCACAGCACCTGCATCTGTTGCTGTGTTTGGAATCAGAACACAAGCCAGAGTTTAAGACAGAGAAGGTACGGAATGGATTCTTCCTGACAGCCTAGTAAGTACTGCAGAGCTGTGACATGGATTTTAGGCTGCTGAGACAAATTTTTAACTCTGAACTTAAACACTGTAATAGAGTACATTAAAGTGTTCTTAACTGCAAAGTTGGTGATAATATTTTTAGCGTAGTCCTAGAAAACAAGTTTGTCTAACTATTTTCTTGGTGTTTCTCCCTATCTCTGAGATTGTATCTTCCCACTACATTGAATGGGCTCCATCTCTTCTTCCCATTGCTCTAATGCTCGTTTCTCCTTAGGCCAGTCCCCTGCTTTTTTCTTATTACCTGGATACTCCTCTGTATTGAGTTTAAAAGCAAAGACTTCACAGTATAAACTTGAGAGTTCAAGTGATATGAATTCATTCATATCCCACTTAGACAACTTTCTATATGATTGTTACAGATGTCACAATTTTCAGGTCTAGAAATTCCATTTATTTCCCTGAATAAATTTTTCTCTGTGGAGTACTTAAACCTTTTGGTTCACCAAAAATATTTTTTTCTTTCATTCATTGAACATCTTTCTAATAACTACTTTAAATCCTTGTCTGGTAGAATCTCTATGACTTGCTCTTGGTTGTCTTTTATCTTTAAATTGAGTCCCATTTTCTGGTTCTTCCCTATGTGAGATGATTGTAAGTTGTATCCTGTACTCCCATTGTCAAAACTCTAAATTCTACTGTATATCTTGGACAAATATCGTGTTGTTAACAGGCAATTAAGTTGATGTCAATGCAAAACTCAGCTCATTATTGTCCTTAGCAACAGCATTTGAATTTACATCTGTGTCATACATGCACATTGTTAAACATCAGCTAAAGACTGAAATAGTTTATGCATAGAATTTGATACTTAATTTCTCTATATTTCAATCCCAGTATCACTCCTTTATCTTCCAAACAAGAAGAAACCTGTTTTTAGAAAAAATATGAGGATATTTCTCAAGTTCTAACTACCATATTTTGATTGTACCACTTGTATCACTTGTCATCATGTTGCTCATAGATTTGATCCAGCGGGCACCAGTAATGTCTCTATTTGTCCCTGTCGCGTGCTAGTATAGCCCAATGGCATCTACTCGCTCCAGGAACACAAAGAGCCTCAAACTATTCATTCAGGGTTTTGACGAAGAAGTCTGACCATCTCATAAGTGGGCGGCCACGCAGTCTTTGCTGTCCTGTGGAATCCAGTCGGTAAAAGCTCTAGTCCAGTGGTCGTCTCTAAATCGCATTACGTGTCCGGCCCATTGATTTTTGATGCCTTGGCAAACGAGACAGCCACCCTGATTCTTGATCATCAACCAAGGCCAGAACTCCAGATTCCTTCTCTCACTTCAGTGAAACATGATATTCCAAGCATAGCTCTTTAGATTCCTCGTTGGGAGACCTGAATAGCGTTCTCATCCTGTTTTCGTAGGGCCCAGGTCTCTGAGGCGTAAGTTAGCGCAGGAAGAACGGTGGAATCGAAAAGATGTGCCTGGAGCTTGAGGTTCTTTGTCCTCTTAACCACTTCTTCGATGCTTTTAAAGACGGTCCACGCTGCTCTCTTCCTCCTTGGCAGTTCAGGTACTAGGTCATTCGTCATGTGTCATGTTGAGTTCTCAACCTAGGTACACGTTATTGCTCCATTCGGAGATGTTCGTTCCATTGAGAGCAAAAGGAACATCAGGAACTAGTCCGTTTTTCATGAACAGTGTCATCGTGAGACGTTCAGCTGCAGTCCAAGAGTCAGTAACATCTTTTGGCTAAGAAAATGTTGGCTGGAGGAATCAGTCAGGATGAAAGATGTGTGCTAAAAGTAGATAACTGACCAAACATGATGACCTCTCAGTATCTGTGTTGCAAACCATAATACCCACAAGTAGAAAGAGAGTATGGGGAATATTGTCTGCCATGGAGGCAGGGGGAGGGTGGGAAAGGGAGGTGAGGGTATACCAGGGATAGTGGTGGTGGAGAATGTGCATTTGTGGAGGGATGGGTGTTTGATCATTGTGTGATTGTAACCCAAACATGAAAGCTTGTAACTATCTCATCATGATTCAATAATATTTTTTTAAGGGTAAAAGCGGTCACTAATTAGCAACCAGCCTGTGACCATTCCTTCATTCATCCTATGCTGCTTAGGCGGCCTCCGAGCACACCCATGCTTGAACTCACAATTGTGAAAGCCAATCTTCCTTCCTTCCTTCCTTCCCTCCTTCCTTCCTTCCTTCCTTCCTTCCTTCCTTCCTTCCTTCCTTCCTTCCTTCCTTCCTTCCTTCCTTCCTTCCTTCCTTCCTTCCCTTTCCTCCTTCCTTCCTTCCTTTCCTCCTTCCTTCCTTCCTTCCTTCCTTCCTTCCTTCCTTCCTTCCTTCCTTCCCTTTCCTCCTTCCTTCCTTCCTTTCCTCCTTCCTTCCTTCCTTCCTTCCTTCCTTCCTTCCCTTTCCTCCTTCCTTCCTTCCTTCCTTCCTTCCTTCCTTCCTTCCTTCCTTCCTTCCTTCCTTCCTTCCTTCCTTCTTTCTTTCCCTCCTTCCTCCCTCCCTCCTTCTCTTCCCTTCCTCCCTCGCTCTCTTCCTTCCTTCCTTTTCCTTCTTTTCCTTCTGCTCTCTTGCTCTTTTTTTCTTTCATTTTTTGTGGTTGTGGTGGTGGAAGTGGGACTCACCTGGTGGTACTCAGGTACCTGATTGAACTGGGGTGATGGCGTGCAAGGCAGCACCTTACCTCCATACTATCTTTCTGGTCCAATGTTGAAATAAAGTGGTAAAAAATAATAAACTTATCTATACTTATCACATTTCCTAAGTCTATTAATCTCCAAAATATGTCTTATTTTTTTCAACTCTCCAGAGACTTCAGATAATTGAAAAGTTTGAGCTTCTGACTTGACTTGTTTTAATTTTGGCCCAAAGTTAGTGCTATTTTTTCCCACAATTTTCAGTTACGGTAGAAGTTTATTTATGCATATTCAAAGTATAATAATAATAACAACAACAAGAACAGCATAGTTATAATGGTTTCTGTATGCTGGTTGTCTTAAACACCTAGATATATAAAATTTATAAAATTCTCACAGCAACTAAGTAGGGGAAACTGTTAGTTCCAACTTTATAGATAACAGAAAAAGTGAGCAGAGAAAGTTTAAGTTACTTGCCAAAGCTTTCCAGGAGTGAAACTCAAAGTACCTATTCTAGAATCTATGTGCTTAATTATGAAATAGAGCATAGATTTTCTTAAACTTCAGCTTCTGATCATGCATTTATTTTAAATGATCTTAAATGCAATCACTTCACTGAAACAGGTTCATCAAAGTTTGATAAATGTATTTTAAAAAAAATCTCATTCATGGTGTTGCAATTGTTAAAAATTGCATTTGTAAAAAATTCATTTACCAATAAATGTAGCCAGTTGCTTCTTCATTCATTTTTGAGTAATCTCAGAATATAATTTTTAAAAAGCAGATTTTATTAGAATAATAAATCTATGAAAATAAATAAATAATTAAAAAGCAGATTTTATTAGAATAGTAAAACTATATTAATGGTTCTATTACTTCATTTTTCATCTAAACTAGAAATGCCTGAAACTAATATCTATCTCATTAATAATTGAGTCCTTGTAATATTTTTACCATTATTTAGAAGATAGTATAAAATTTTGAAATATGAGACATTCTTAAGTTTTCATATAAAATAATAAACCACTTTAGTATTGAGACAAAAAAATGATTTTAAGTATATTGCTGAGCATACTATGAATTTTCTTCCTGGCAAGTGCTGTTTTCTATAGCAAATTGTTCCTTAAAGGAAAATTCTTCTAATGATTTTTATTTTATTGGTTTTAACATTAAATTCTACACATCTTCAAAACTATTATTAAAAAGTCCAAAAAATATTAAAAAGGAATAAAAAGTTCTATCTTGCTTCCTCATGCTAACACTGTAATTATAAACCATTTTATGATAACACACATCAAACTACACTCTAATTGCTTTGTAGTTTGTTTTATTTGGGAGTGAGAGGACTGAACCACACCAGTGGGGTTTAGGAACAACTCTTGGCTTTATTCTCAGGGATTACTCCTGATGGTGGTAGGGGACCATATACAGTGCCAGGGATTAAACTGGGTCAACCATGCGCAAGGCCAAGTTCCTTAATCCCGGTACTATCTCTTTGGCCCTGTGGTTGATTTCAAATGATGTCTTTATGATTGGGCTGGAACCATAGCACAGTGGTTGGGCATTCGCCTTTCAAGCGGCCGACCCGAGTTCAATTCCTCTGCCCCTCTCGGAGAGCCTGACAAGCTACCGAGACTATCGCGCCCGCATGGCAGAGCCTGGCAAGCTACCCGTGCGTATTGGATATGCCAAAAACAGTAACAATAAGTCTCTCAATGAGAGATGTTACTGGTGCCTGCTCGAACAAATCGATGAGCAATGGGATGACAGTGATGATGATGATGATGTCTTTATGATTACAACCACCATCTTTCTAGCCCTTGAGTCCATAAAAATCAAATTATTCAAAACATTTGACTAAATAAAAGAATAATTTGAGCTAAATGGTTTTTCTTTCTCTCTTTCTTTCTTTCTTTTTAAATATGGAATGCTTCACGAATTTGAGTGTCATCCTTGCACAGGGGCCATGCTAATCTCCTCTGTATTCTCTGCATGGTTCCAATTTTAGCATATGTGCTGCCAAAGCAAGCACTAAATGGTTTTTCTTTACAATAGGTAATAGCTATAATATTACAATTGTAATTTTATAGATTTTTTAAAATAACTCTTGAAACTTCAACTTGTAATTGGTAAAGTAAATTACCAATTATGTATAATAATGAACAAATTGAATAAATGATTAAAATCACAATTGACAAAATTACGAATTTTAACCACTTCGCTCCCAAAGATCAGAATATGAGGAACAAATGTTGATTTAATTTCTTTTTTTTGGGGGGGTGTCATTGGTGTTGTTGAACTACAACATTCTAACAACAAAGAGATAATTACTAAAGTAACCACAAACCACAGTCCTATTAGTCCCTCAGATACAACTAAACCAAATGAAAGAATTATCAATGTTATCATTATTAAATATATACTCCTAAAGTGAATAAACAAGATTGTTATCTAATCTATTCATGGCATTAATTAATAACAATATAGCACTGTAGCACTGTTGTCCCGTTGTTCAACGATTTGCTCAGGTGGGCACCAGTAATGTCTCCATTGTGAGACTTGTTGTTACTGTTTTTGGCATATTGAATATGCCTTGGGTAGCTTGCCAGGCTCTGCCGTGTGGAATAACAATACATTTTTTTCAAATTGGAGCTCTTTCTACAATACTGCATCACTTCTTTTTGTTTTGTTATGTGGGTCACACCCAGTGATGCACAGGGGTTATTCCTGGCTCTGCACTCAGGAATTACTCCTGGCAATGTTCAGGGGACCATATGGGATGCTGGAAATCGAACCCGGGTTGGCCACATGCAAGGCAAACGCCCTACCCGCTGTGCTATTGCTTCAGCCTCTGCATCACTTCTTATATAACATCTGTGTTCTCATGAAATGGAATCCTTAATTAGACATTTAAAAAAATGATATGGAAAATATATTGAAGCAAAAGTTTCTTTACTTAATCAAAGTATAGTAAAATGATAAGCCCCAAACAAAAATTCATTAAATTTTGAAAAGTTTTTAACAAGAACACACACAAAAATCACCAAATGTTATCATTTATTAGATTAAAATATACTTGTGTCATCATTAAACTGGTAGAATCAAGTGCTGGACTAGCCAAAATTGAGAAAAAGATATGACCAGAGAGAGCAGCCCTGAATTAGATAGAGTCCATTGAAAAAAAGTATACAGGTATGCAACCAAGAGTTACTATATTCTTCACAGCATCATTAAATAATCACTGAACCAGATGATAAAGACTTACCCTCCCTCAAGTCACAGTTCATACAGAGCAGAACTGGTATTCTCCATTAGTTCTATAAGACTATAAAGCCCCCAGTGTTATCTCTGTGCTAGATCACCAATACACAAAGTAAACTTGAAGGGTAATAAAAGACAGACAGAAGTGGATTCAGAAGCAGACAAGTTATACAAAACCGTACCAAGTCCAGGAGAAAATATAACAAAAGCAAAGACATATCTACATCAGAAACCCAGACTAAATGTGGACAATGGACAAGAGTCACTCCTCTGATCATTTTCCCTTACTCCTCCCCGCAACTATTACTGTTTTTCTTCAAAACTTTTCAAGCCCTATATGCAGCTCCTAAGATAAAAATAAACAGGTCCTAGCTTACTTAATATTGATGAGCTCTGAAAAGAATGACAGTAAGTCAAATTTCAGGGGTTGGAGCAATAGCACAGTGGGTAGGGCATTTGCCTTGCACGTGGTCAACCCAGGTTCGGTTCCCAGCATCCCATATGGTTCCCTGAGCACTGCCAGTAGTAATTCCTGAGTGCAGAGCCAGAAGTAACCCCTAAGCACCGCTGGGTGTGACCCCAAGAAAAGAAGAAAAAAAGTAAGTGAATTTCAATTAAGTTAAATATGTGGGATCTAGAGGATCTCTCTCTTAGCATACTATTTTAATCTTAGAAAATCCCTTTAGATGAAAATATTCAGGATGTTTTTGTGCCATACTAAAAGATATTTTACTAATAGTCAAAATATGCAACACTAAGGAATCAAAACTTCCTAAGATGAGTAATAAATTTATCACATCATCTGCTCGTCTCCTTTTATTATTAAGCATTTTAATGATTTTCTTTGACATAAGTGATGTTAAGAATGTGCTGCTAAGTTTCCTGAAGCTTTAAAGAAATCAAGAATTTACTCAGTAGTACCAGGAAGATGGCTAAGCACATGCATTTAACCACAACAGCATTGTAGATGGAAATGGTTTTCCTTATCAAGTATGTTTGTATTGCTATGTGCATATTAACGCATTTCAGATGTTACATTTAGTATCAGTATGGTTCAACTGGGAAATTCTCCCAGCAATTCTAAGCCAACCTGGTTGACAGTTCAATGGGAAGGCCTGAGAGTATGGCACTTCTCAAGCCCTAAGGTGGGGGTGGTAGGGTTTACCTGAACTACCCAATGGTGCTCAGGATCCCAGAAATATTTGGGGACCTTCAAGACAGCACCCAGCAATGCTCAAGGGATCATATGGTGCCAGGAATTGAATGGAGTCAGTCACACACAAGATGTGTTTTATCCCAACACACTCAATGGATCGAACCACATGATATTTTAGGGAGAACTGTTTTTAAAATAGAAGAAGGTTTTGTAAAGATCTGGTAACATAAAGATTCAGGGAATCAGGTAGGAAACAGTCCTTTATTCTTCACCTTTAGCTTATGCTGAAGGAATGATTTCAAGGAAACTACCTTTCTCTGCAGACACTTCAGCCTGGCAAAAGGGTCTGTGTGTTAAGGCTCTTAACAAACTCAATATATGTAATATATTAAATTGGTGATGGTTTGCTTAACTAAAGGATATGCCATAAAATTTCAAAATGAGTTCAATAATGTATAATGTGACACTAAGAAAGAGTATGTGAGAAATGAGAAGTCCATAAAGCTGGATTCTACAACTGCCAACAGCAACCATCAATCACATAGAAGTAAACATACTATTGAACTTATCTTATGTATTGCTATAAGAATCATTGTTAAAATGGGAAAATCTCTTTTCAGTAAGGGGTTTCTGGTGCAACTTCTGAGTGAAAATTCTAATGAATACCTTTAAAGCATAAATTCCAAAACATAATTTCAACATTTCCTGTGTAAACAGAAAATTTGACTTTGTGTAGCCCACTCCCATGATTTTGAGGGAAAAAAAAAATCCTTTCAAACGTGTTAGATTTAGAAAATACAGCTTAGTTATACAAAAATAAAAGACATAAATCTCTATGTTTATTCTAAAGATATACTTTTCTTTGTAAAATTATTTTAATTTCAAAGTCAATATGCTTCCATGATGTCTAAAAGTTAGGAGAGAATAATCCAAGTAGAAACAAAATTAGCTGCATGAGAATTTATGTTCTTTAAGTTTATTCTATAAGCTTTGCATTGAAAAATATATTTTAAAGAAATTATGTACATGCAAATATATTAACTACATACTGTATTTAATAATACAGGGTGAATAAAATTTTAAAATAACGATTTATCTTTAAATAAGTTCTATAATATCAAATGAAATAACCAATGTTTACCTCCATACTCAGTATTAAGTATACTTCATCAAATAAACATGCTACTAAAAATTTTAATATACAAACTAAAATCTTCAGTTTACGACACTAGAGCTTAATTTTTAATGGTCGTTAAATGTATTACCATCTAATTAACATTACCTGTTTAACCATGTTTATCATTTTGTAATCTTTTCACTTATCCAGATCAAAACAATGATTAGCAACAATAATAACATACCTGAAAACAGTATAATTTATTAAACCATAAACTACAGTAATTTTAATACAAAAATTTATCTTTACATTTTTATTCTTTATTCCAACCTTTAGAGAATTGTCTAAGAATGAGTAATAGTTCAGAAATCAGTCATAGCAAGTCATAACAAGGAAAATAAGTTAAATCACCAAGAAAATTTTCAAAGAAAAATGCCTGCATTAGGAAAAAAGAATTCTAGTTTTCAGAAAAAATGGTACGCTATTTGCAGAACTGCTACCAACTAAAGTCATATTTCACCATGATTTTGTTATGTAAGATATATAAGAGTGCCATGAAATTTTATTTGCCATAAAGAAGCTTAGAACAGTGACATGATTAGAGACATTTGGAAATGAAATAAAGATTAATGACAAATAGCCGTGCAGAAAGCAATTAAGATAGTAAAAAAATTAAGTTATGAAAATGTAAAATAACACACAATAGCTCAAAACAAAAAAAATCCTGGTTTCAACCACAGACATATGCATGACATTTAACAACACAGATCACCTTGAGGTAATATTGGGTTTGGTGCTGGGGGTTGGGGGTGTTCTTTAGGACATCACAGGTTAGCTGGGTAAGGCAGAAAGTCAAACCTAGGTAAAGCACAATTTAAAGCCATTGGCCTACTTCAGCAAACTAGAAAATCTCTAAAATCTGTGAAATTCATTACTACCCTTGCTGAAGGACTGATAGTATGTAAATTAAGTACTTGCCCCTTCTGATTTCTCCATCGTGTTGGCCAGCATCTCCTGCAGGGCCCGGACTGAGAGAGACTGTTCCAGGACAAAGGTACAGATAGAAAGGTCTGGGGGAACATTCTGTTGAGAAAAAAGGGAAAGAAATTATCAGCATCATCACCACCACCATCATCAACGCCATGACTATTATCTCAGCCACAACAGCAAGCATGCAAACCCAATTTACCTTATTAGACTTCAGTAGATTTCTCTCTCTCTCTCCCTCTCCCCCTCCCACATACTTACAATTGTTTTGTTTTGTTTTGTTTTGGGGGCTCTCCCTGTGATGTTCATGGCCCTGTTCTGAGCCCAGATATCACTCCTGACAGGGCTCAGAGAACCATATGGGATGCCAGGGATTGAACCCAGTTGACTGCATGGAAAGTAAGTGCCCTGCCTGCTGGACTATCTCCAGCCCACAGTCCTCTCTGTAATCACTGAAATATCTCACCTATACTGATCACACAACAATTTACAAATGCTAACTTACAAATAATAATTATCATGTATTGACTTCCTATTCCAATAACCATTACATCCAGATTTAGCAATAACTCTTAATGCAAAGAGAAGTTAAGTTACTCTTCCAGCTTTAAAAGTACTCCATTGGGAGGCCACAGCAATAGTACAGCAGGTAGGGTGCTTGTTTCGCAGGTCCCTGACATCCCATATTGTCCCCTAGAGCTGGGAGTAACCCTTGAACACCACCAGGTGACCAAAAAAAAAGGTGTTTGTTTTTTTTTTTAATTGCTACATTTTTCAAATCAGGATTCAAAAAGCCAGATTTCTTCTATTTTCAAGTATTTTGTCTTTTGAGGGGGGAGGGAGCAAGTTGAGCCACAACCAACTTCGCTTAGAACTAACTCCTGGCAGAGCTTGGGGAGCAAATGTCATGCTGGGGATGGAGCCAGTGTCAGCTGCAAGCAAGGCAAATACCTTAACCGCTGTACTGTCTCGAGCCTTCAAGCATTTATATTTGTCAACTATTCAACTGATACAGGAAATAAGACATGATAGAAACAGGTCTGTCTGAAAAAAAATATTGAAGCTTAACACAAATAAAATTTAATTGTTAAAAATGTTTATTTACATAGGCTTTCCTTTATCCACAAAGATACTTGTTTTACTCAAGTTGGAGATGAGATTTCCCTTCTAATTTTTCATGTGTAACTGATTTCTAGTGTATGCATGTGCCGGCTCTCCCTCATACACACGTACCTGTGAGTGTGTGTGTGCGTGTGTGTGTGTGTGTGTGTGTGTGTTAGAGAGAGAAACAGAGACAGACAGAGAGAGAGAAAGAGAGTGAAGGGCTGAAGTGAGGCAGAACAAGAAGCCTTTATAGTCTGCACATCAGCAAACGAAGATAGGTCTAAGTTTGTTTCCTGAAGACTGGTGTTCCTGTTTCCCCAAAAGTTTGTGGTTAGAGTTACTGGAAAGACCCCCATCCCACCCTCACCCCCGTCCCTAGCTGCTTACATTAATCAGCAAGCGACACATCCTATTGTCCGGTTCTGTAACCTGCTACTGGGAAAATCCACAAAGCATAACCGTTGGCGCCTACTAACTATGCTTATGTTAAGAATATAAAAACCTGCTGTAATAAGTGCTCAGTGTCCTTGTCAAGACTCCACTGCGTTGGATGAGACTTGGACCCGAGCTCAAGCTAGCAATAAAGGTCTTTGGCTCTTGCATTCTCACATGTGGAAGTGGTTTCTCTGCGAACGAGAAACCCCAACGCTGGGTATAACAAGAGATATTGGACTTATTTTCTTACTTTATTTTCCTTTTTCTTCTTTCCCTTCAACTTTTACTCTAACCAATAATCCTATAAACTCTGAGATCCCACAAGGTAAGAAAGCAAAGGAAACACAATAAATGTGACTCGTGAGTAAGAAAAAAAAATTCTCTCACATATACAAAATCATTCATGCAATATTTTTCTTGAAATTAGCAGGATCCAATACGTGATTCGGGAGGGGAAGAGGTTTACAGTTATATTTTCATAATAGAAGGATTAAGTACATTAAATACAAAACGCAAGCAAAAGAATGTCTTCCTCTTCATAAAAAGAACATTAGGATGATAAATTTGATAATATGACATACTGCACTAAATTTATATTTTATAATGTTTAAGTATTCATTAACTTGGCCAAATACCATTAGAGTTTTTTTTCTCTATGTATTTTTTTTTCTTTTTGGGTCACACCTGGCTATGCACAGGGGTTACTCCTGGCTCTGCACTCAGGAATCACTCCTGGAGGTACTCAGGGGACCATATGGGATGCTGGGAATTGAACCCGGGTCGGCCACGTGCAAGGAAAACGCCCTACCCGCTGTGCTATTGCCCCAGCCCCTGTATTTTTTAATAGATATTTTTTATTGAATCACTGTGAAACAGACCCTTACAAAGCTGTTCATGATTGGGTTTCAGTCATACAGTGTTCAAATACCCATCCCTCCACCTGTGTACATTTCCCAGCACCAATGTTCCCAGTTTCCCGTCCATCACACCCCAAGAAGTTTTTTAATATAGAGTTATATTTCTAATATAAATTTTTTTATGGGCTGGAGCGATAGCACACGGGTAGGGCATTTGCCTTACATACAGCCGACCTGGGTTCGATTCCTCCACCCCTCTCAAAGAGCCCGGCAAGCTACCAAGATATCCTGCCCATACGGCAGAGTCTGACAAGATCCCCATGGCTTTGGTATTCGATATGCCAAAAACAGTAACAACAAGTCTCATCACCAGGTGTGTCCCCCGCCATAAAACAGGTTTGTAATTTCAAAGAAAGGTTAATAGACTTCTAAAACTGAAGTTAAAAAAGAAAATAAAATTGAGGGGTCAAAGAAACTCAGACTAAAGGCCCAAGCTTATCCATACTCCTCAGGTCTTCCTGGAATCCCTGTGGTATTTGATTTTGTTTTGCTTTTTTTTTTTTATTAGTGAATCACTGTGATGTACAAGTTCATTACAAACTTATGAACTTTTGTGTTTGCATTTCACTCATACAGTGATCCTTGACCTATCCCTCCACCAGTGCCCATTCACCTCCACCAATGTTCCCAGTATCCCCCCCACCACCAACACCCCATCCCCCACCACCCCACCCTGCCTCGTTCATTGCAGCACTGTTTACAATAGCCAAAATCTGGGAAAAAACGGAGTGCCCAAAAACAGATGACTGGTTAAAGAAACTCTGGTACATCTACACAATGGAATACTATGCAGCTGTTAGAAAAGATAAAGTCATATTAGTGGATATGACTTTATCTTTGCATATTAGTGGATCAACATGGAAAGTATCATGTTAAGTGAAATGAGTCAGAAAGAGAGAGACAGACATAAAAAGACTGCACCCATCTGTAGAATATAAAGCAACAGAATGGGAGACTAACACCCAAGAATAGTAGAGATAAGGACCAGGAGATCTGCCCCACAGCTTGTTTTGCTTTTCTTTTTTTTTGCTTTTTTCTGGGTCACACCCAGCAATGCTCAGGAATTCCTCCTAGCTCTGCACTCAGAAATTACTCCTGGTGGTGCTTTGGGAACCATATGGGATGCCGGGGATCGAACCCGGGTCGGCTGCATGCAAGGCAAACGCCCTACCCGCTGTGCTATCACTCCAGCCCCTCGTTTTTCTTTTTAATGACAACTTTCCTTCCCTGGAGTCCTTTATCCTCCTGTATGAGTTTCTTTCCACTCCTCTCCCACTACCTCAGTCGATAAGCAAAGAATCACCCAGGCATAGCTGCAGCTTTTCTATCTGCAGTTGACTTTCCTTCCAAGATCCTCAGAGAAAAAGACTGAAGAGTGGAAAAAGCCTCTCTTGTGCTATGAAATTTAGGGAGAATATTTTAAATTTAAATATCACAGTTCTAATATACAAATTGCAATTTCTTCAGGCAAGACAAATGCTAAAAAAATCTACTGAAAACAGCACTGTTCCTTTCTATTATATACACTTAAAATAGGAACTTTTGGAAAGCACAATCAAATAGTACTGTTACAATACTGTGTTATTACATAGTATGTTGGTGAAAAAAATTTAATCATTTTTGTTAATTTTTGTGACACTTGTCCATGTCTCTAGGGTTAAGTACTATGAGTATTATATGATTATTATTACTATGATTATTGTAATCAAAGTACATATTGTGATCATTTCAAAATATCATGGCTTGCTGATTGGTTCACAAAATTCCTAACAATTAACTCTCAGGTCAGGCTAATCAGCACAGTACTGGGTTGATTACAACCCATATTCATTAATTGCCTTTGTTTCATTGTGTGGTTGTAACTATTGTTAAAAGCTTGAATTCTAAAAGCAAATCACCTAAGACTCCTGATATCACAACTTACTGTTAACTTTTCTAATTATTGAGTTCAAAAACTGCGTAATAATTTACTATCTTGTAGAGTTGTTGCAAGTTTTTACATAGATGTATAAAGAACTTAGAGTTTTGTCAACTATCAGAATTCCAAGCGAGTCATTCCAAGCAAATGAATATTGTCATTTCTCCCAATTTCAGATACTTATAAAGCACTAGATGTATCTTGAAAGTGATTCTAAAATGGATTCTAATTTGATGAAATAGCATCTGAAAACAAAATTCAATAATTATGCACCTACAATACAATCGGAATTTGAGAGTGCTAGGGACGATGTAGGGAGGGAATTTGGAGTAATAGTGGAAAGATCCTGACACTAGCGATGGATATAGCTGTATTGTAAATATAAAACAATAATATTGGTATGATTATTAAAATGAATACAATGCACCCTTTTATTTTTTTATGTATGGTAGGTATTGTTTATTTTTTATTTTTTTATTTTTTTCAGGGTTTTTTTAAATTTATTTTTTATTTTTTATTTATTTATTTTTTTATTGAGTCACCACGTGGAAAAGTTACAAAGTTTTCAGGTTTAAGTCTCAGTTATACAATGCTCGAACACCCATCCCTTCACGAGTGCACTGCAGCCTTTTATAACATCCGTATATTTCAGTTTTTTTTTTTTCAACACACTTTCTGGTAACATTTGAGTTGACATTCTGGGTTGTTTCACGTGGACCTCTGCTTGTGCTCCACTCTTCCAGCTGACATCTCAAGACGTCATTTTCTTTTTTCAAAGGAAATTCAAAGTGAATTTCCCTCCCTTCCACCTAGGTCCTGGCAGCCTCCAAGTCCCACCTCTGCCATATCAACAGGTCCAGTTCCACTCCTGAGCTTGTGGCCGTGTGCACAGCTGTGCACCAAACAATTCTACTCATAAGATCCCACAATGTTCACCGTTATACTTCCTGCCACTGGGTGAAGACCAGCAAAGAAGGAAAAGAGAATGGCATCCACTCAGTGAATATGGTTGTGCTCTATTAGATTAAGGAAGGTTTGTTTATTAACTCACTAAGGGACTTTACAAGTTTTTAATGACAAATTAACATTTCATTTAAATAGAATGTTCTACATCGCACCAGGTGAGTTTTTTTGAAACATCCATAGAGATTTCCATTATAGTCTTTTACTTAATGCATATTCTTAAATATTATCTATAATGTAACATTTTCTAATATAAAAATATTCCCTTTCTTTGAATAAAATATATTTTTATACTTTTAGAGGGACTGGAGCGATAGCATAGCAGGTAGGGCATTTGTCTTGCATGTGGCCGACCTGGGTTCAATTCATCCGTCCCTCTTGGAGAGCCTGGCAAGCTACCGAGAGTATCCCACCAACATGGCAAAGCCTGGCAAGCTACCCATGGCATATTTGATATGCCAAAAATAGTAACAACAAGTCTCACAATGGAATGTTATACTGGTGCCCACTTGAGCAAATTGATGAACAGTGGGACGACAGTGCTTACAGTGCTATGTTTAGAAGGGAACAAATGTTCACTTAAATTTCTCTTAATTCTCCTAAACTTTATATTTGTCAAATTATTCTGTTCATGTAAAATTTCAAGTGTACTAGCATTTTTTCATTATACTAATTTTTTCATTATACTAATTATTTTTGAATTATATAGATGCAATAAAAGAAAGTTATCGTTTTTTTAAATAAATATTTTTGACGTACAATTCTGTTATTTCAGCAGGATCTTAGCTCTATTCAGGTAGGTACATATAAGAATCTCCACCTTCACAACAAATGGTGGGGGAAGAGTTCTCTCATGTGGAATAAAAAGAGAGGCATAGTCAGATAACAACAACTGGTCAAAAATCATAGGGACTCGAGATTCTGTCTATAGAACTGAGATTATACAGTAGGAGTCCTAGGCCAGGAACGGATGGAAGCAGCTCTCTGGTGTTGGAACGATGTTTAGTTAACAGTTCTGTAAATCTTGATACCTGATTAAAACGTGGTTACAAATTAAAAACAAATGTTTAACAAAAAAGAAATTTGTCACGAACCAAGTACAAGAACAGAAATATAGATTCACTAATTTTTATTAGAAAACTAACCCTTATCTTTGATCAGCTTTTTTATATTACTCGTATTATGTTTTGGGGAACATGGAAAAGTTTAGATTACTGGTAAATGTGAGTGCTAAAGTGTCAATATCTGTAAAGGAGACTTTTATGACTTTCTTTGCCCCAATGTGCAGCCTTAAGAAATCTATTGGTTAACATAACACAAGGCCAACACCCAAGGACAGTAGATAGAAGGGTCAGGAAGATTGCTCCATAGTTGGAAGCCTGCCTCACAAGTGGGAGGGGAGAGGAAAGCTGGAATCGAGAAGGGATCACTAATAAAATGATGCTTGGAGGAATCAGTCAGGATGGGAGATGTGTGCCAAAAGTAGATAAAGGACCAAACATGATAACTCTGAGTATCTGCATTGCAAACCATAATGCCCGAAAGTAGAGAATGTGGGGAATATTGTCTGCCATGGAGGCAGTGGGAGGGTGGGAAAGGGGGGATATACTGAGGATATTGGTGGTGGGAAATGTGCACCGGTGAAGGGATGGGTGTTTGATCATTGTGTGATTGTAACTCAGACAAGAAACCTTGTAACTATATCTCATGGCGAATCAATAAAATTTAAAGATAAATCTACTGGTTGAATTTGGGCTGAGGAATTGACAATGCGCCACAGAGTTTGTGAGTGTCTCCAAAGCTGGTGGCAAATTATCCAGTCTGGATCAAATTTGCATCTCTCTGCCCCATCCCCCCCCATCCCCGAAAAAAGAAGAAATAAAGCACCACATAAGGTTCTGTCTCTTACATGTGACATATAATTCTTATATTCCATGCAATATTAAATCAGGTTATGTACTTTGCAGTATCTAAGCTGCCCAAATAATGTTTTGCAAAAAAGCAGGAATTTACTTATGCTTTTTTATAAGAAGAAGCTCTCAACCATATCTGCATATGTGGACTCTGCCTTAGGTAACCTTTAGCTAGTCATATGGCTATGTGCCTTTTCCTTTTTACAAATATGAATTGGTCACTATTGTCTGCTAACACATATTACCGAATCTTAGGGGAATAAAGTCTCATGAATAATCCCAACACATCAGCTCATGCACTGAGAACTCAACATGAAATCAATTAAATTTCCAACTCAGGTAGTCATCAAACTATTTATTAAGGGGAAATATGGTCTGCCACCAAGGAATGTGAAAACAGTACACTTTAGAATGGAGCAGATGGTCTGAAGTTGAGGCAGATTTGTTTTTGCTCAGTCAACCATCTGCTGAGAGGCCTTTGGCAAGTCTAACTACTGAGGGTCAATTTCTCCATGGACTATAGGTTATAAAAGTATATTTTTTCCAGAAAAATGTTGCTGCTGGTGTTGTTGATTAAGTCACCAAATAGAAAGATGAACCAGGCAAAATAAACCTATCATATGAGCCATGAAATTTGTTAAAGTATATAGATTTTCCCTTTCTAATAAAATTATGGTGATATATCCAATGACTAAGACAAAACATCACGGAAATATTAAACAAGATATAAAGAAAAACTTAGTTCACTTTTTTCATTATGTATGTCTTGGAATTTCCAATCACATTTCACCAACTTCCCAACTCATAAATGTGATGATTCCTAGACACTGATACCTTTTCATGAGAGATTATGTTGTGGTGCTGGAAATTTTTCTCTTCATACTTTTTTTTTCTGCATGCCACTTTGCACCAAAAGTTAGCATTAGAGTACCATCAAGAGAGATTTTTTTCTCTTAGATAAACATTGATAAATAACACTAAATTTAATTGGTAATAAATGAAACCGATATTCCTGTTTCTCGAGTCTACATGATCCCCATACGTACAGAAAAACTGAATTTACTAAGTAACTGGCATTGTCATGATACTTGCAAAGGCAACTTTGCATTGTTGACAACATAGGTATAGATGAGAAAAGATCCAAAGATTAAAAAATAATAATAACAGAACCTCACTAGTACAGAAAGTCACAGCTGTGCCAATTTAGCTATTATTTATAAAAATCCCTAAGGAATAAGTTTTTGGTATCTTTCCCAGCGTTCATTGTGCTCCTTGACAAACACCGTTTTTATAATACAATGTCCTTTATTTTATTTAAACATACATAATATTGAGTAGATACCCAAATCTAATTTTATTTTTACTAAGTTTGCAATTATTTTGATATTCAGATTATTCAAGTGTGTAAATGCAAACCTGGAAGCATACTAGTTTGACATTCCTTGTTACGTCTCATTCTTCTATCACAAGGGAAAAATTTCTCTCTGTCAAATCTGTTCACTGTTACTTGAGAGGAAATCATTATTATTGAGAACACAATACCTGGTATTTTGAAAATAATCAAGTATCATCTCTTACAAATGACTTATCATTTGTTTGATAAGTCAAACAAATCTGGCAGTCACAATCTCAAAAAAAAAAAAACCCTAACAAATCAACTCATTGTACTATTGGTAATGGCTCACTTATTAACTGCATTTAAGACACACAATGCCAAGTTATATATCACAATAATGTTCCAAGAAGGTTAGTCCCAAGTAGAGAAAGAAGCATATCTGTTTAACTTAAAATCTATACCAGAATGCCTTCCTCAGGGAAGATTAGCCTGTACCTACTTGTGCTTTTGTTTTGTTTTCCTTTCCATTCATATTAGTAGTGAAAACTGATAAATTAAATCTAAATGTCTCAGTGTGTATATTCTAAGGACTTGCTAAGGAAATCAGATTCCTAAGTACCCTAAATTTTAGTATTTTCAGTTGAAGTACATTTTAGAAGCCCGGGAACTCTCATATAAACCCTTCTGGACACGTACCAGCAAAAATGTAGTAAGGGAGTAAAATAATAATCCTTTCTTAGAAAACTATCTTGAGAGTATATTGTCAAAAGGGGAAAAAGCCCACTTCTTAAAATTTTTTATTTATTTATCATTAAAAAACTGTGATTTACAAAGTTATTGATAGTTGAATTTCGGGTATAGAATATTTCAACATCAATCCCACCACTAGGTTCAACTGAAATCCCACTTTAAAAATACCTGATTGGGGGCTGGAGCGATAGCACAGCGGGTAGGGCGTTTGCCTTGCACGCGGCCGACTCGGGTTCTAATCCCAGCATCCCATATGGTCCCCTGAGCACCGCCAGGGGTAATTCCTGAGTGAAGAGCCAGGAGTAACCCCTGTGCATCGCTGGGTGTGACCCAAAAACAAAAAAAAAATAAAAAATAAAAAAATAAAAATACCTGATTGAAGAATATTGCTGAGAGAAGTAAATATTAGACTTAGAAAATGAACCACTCTAGTTTGAAGTGATGAATCAAAAAAATGTTATAGAGAATTGAAACTGGAGTTAAATTTTTGACCAAATCCAGACAGAATTAGGTGATTTCAACATAATCCAGAATCCAATTAATTCACAGAAGCTATAACCATATACAAAAATTATAAGAATACAAATACAATTTGGAAAACAAAATTCTATCTCAGCCAACCTACAATATAACTAAGAGGGAAAGCAGTAGGAAATACATAGAAACCAAAGGATAGTTACATAATGAATTATACGTACAACTGATCATCAAATTTTATTCAAGGATCAATTTAGAAAACATGAAAAAGGCTGATAAGTTAGTTTTTTTAAAAAAGAAATTTCTCTTACATGAAGGCTTCTCTTCAAGGCTGAGTAGACAAATTCACTCTATAAAAAGTATGATGGATAAAACTGATCTTGCAGAGCTGTGGGACTTAACCAAAGGCATTAAAATAATATAACAATGCTTTATGCTTAGAAACTGCTGCACTTCAAACAAGTACAGATTTGTTGTATTCTTTGTCATGGCTGGCCCTTTCCCCATCTCTGGTTGTAAGAAGGTTCTGCGGGTAGGGCATTTGCCTTGCACGCAGCTGATCCCATATGGTCCCTGAGCACTGCCAGGAGTAACTCCTGAGTGCATGAGCCAGGAGTAACCCCCGCATTGCCAAAATGACAATTTGACCCAAAAAAGCAAAAAAAAAAAAAGACGAAAGAAAAAAAAACCTCAATAAAGTTTTCTAGTCTCTATATGTCTCTATAAGTCTCTATAAGAAAAAATTTTGTTGTTTGTGGGCCATACCATGTGATGTGAGGGGTTATTCCTCGCTCTGTACTCAAATTACTCCTGACAAGCTCAAGAAACCATATGGGATGCCAGGGATCGAACTCAGTTGGCCATGTGCAGGGCAAATAGATACCCTATCCGCTGTACTCACATTGGCCCCGCAAACATGTTTCATTATCTTTCTTTGTTCTTTGTCCAATTTCTACTCATCCCCTGTGTGTAAGCTCAAATATACAAAGCATATCATGATGATTTGAGCTGGAGCAATAGCACAGCGGGTAGAGTGTTTGCCTTGCACGAAGCCAACCTGGGTTCTATTCCTCCACCCCTCTTGGAGAGCCCCGCAAGCTACCAAGAGTATCTCAAAGAGTCTAGCAAGCTACTCGTGGCGTATTCGATATGCCAAAAACAGTAACAACAAGTCTCACATGGAGACATTACTGGTGCCCTCTTGAGCAAATCGATGAGCAACGGGATGACAGTGCTACAGTGATCATGATGATTCAAACTGCTTACACTTACACTGAAGAATGTGTTTACAAGCTACTTCATATTGATAGATAAACCAATGAAACCATAACGTTTTATAGGCGATTTTTTTACCCCCAATTTTGGAACCAAAGCGGACCATGCTCAGGATTTACTCCTGGCTGCTTGGGAAAGCATACAGATGCCAGGGACTGAACACAGGGTGGCTGTGCCAAGGCACGTGCCCTCTCTACTCTAGCATCACTCAGGCACATTTTAATGGCTATTTTTTAAAAAAAATATTCTTCAGTAGAAAACTGCACTTTCTGTTTGAAGTCCATTAAAAGAAAAAATGTTTGTGATGTGAAATACATTTTTATCTCCTTACAGATAAGCCACTAGAAAAAATGTAAATAAAGTCTATAAATAGTTTTAAGATATTAATTGACATATTAACAATGCATCAATTATAGTTAAGTTAGTCATTAAAATAAAAGCTAATTTTTGGTGGTTTGAACATTCCAGTTTATGTTCATATTATGAACTTTTTAAAACTATCAATTTTTCTATACCATTTCAGGACTCTATTACAAAAAGTTGATAAGATTAATACACAATAAACCATACACATATGAGCCAGACCGGTAGTACAGCAGGTAGGGCATTTATTTACCTTGCCCAGAGCAGACCTGGGTTTGATCCCAGGTATCCCATATGGTCCCCTGAGCATCTCCAGGAATAATTCCTGAGCATAAAGTCAGGAGTAACCCTTAAGTATTGCCAAGTCTGGCCCCAAAACAAAACCAAACAAATGAAAATAACATTTACATATGAAAATATCAGGCTGGAAGAGTCACTCGATCTTTACAAAAGTAATTATTTCTTTATACAATTACATATTCTGAAGGCTTTCTTTGGTAACTACCAAAAAATAAGTGAATGTTTGATATCAGGCTTAATTCTAATAAAGACATGAAATAATAAAATCAGCCATTTAAAAGTTTGCTACAAAATTATTTCAGTTCATATGTATTTCATCCACAATGACTGAAGTTCATGCTTATATCCGTAATGGACTAAAGATCTAGTTAAGATTTTGGTGCATGCTTAAATGCATCTTTGTTGGAGCAATAAAATTTTCCGTAGAAACTAATTTTATTTCCTTTATGACAAAGTACCAGGACATAAAGACAGTGAATAGCAAAAAAAAAAAAAATTATTTATCAGAAATTTCAAGAGGGTTTCTGTCTCTGCCAAGAGACCATTCTTACCTTTTTAAATTAAGCTATTCCAAATTTTTATTTTCAGTACACCTGTAACATGAACCAACTTAAACATTAAAGTGGTATCTGCTCAATAAATTTAACAATTTCTTTGTTACAGTATGCTCAAATTCAGATCAATAACTTGAGCACTTAGCCCTAGGATTTTAAACCTTTAGTTATAAACACATTTTTAAAATATTCTACATGTTCAACTTAAATTTTATTTTCAAGGCTGCCTAATTAATATGTATAAACATATTTCTTACCTTTGATAGTTCATGCTGCAATAAACAACATTTTCTGCTCTCTAAATTTGATTTTTAAATTCAATTTTTCTATATATTCATCAAATCAAAATCACTGTCACTGTCACTCCATTGCTCATCGATATGACACAGGTAGCTTGCCAGGCTCTGCAGTTCGGGTGGGATATTCTCAGTAGCTTGCTGGGCTCTCCGAGAGGGGTGGAGGAATTGAACCCAGGTCGGCTGTGTGCAAGGCAAACGCCCTATACGCTGTGCTATCGCTCCAGCTCCCAAATCAAAGTAATTCCTGGAAATGCTATTTTGTATTAAATATTGGTATCTCATCCAGAAGCTCAGGCAGTATGATAGTAGGTAGTGACAGGGGAAAAAAAATCAATTCAATGAACTGAAACAAGGAAGTTAAATACCAGTAATCTCTGGTAAGAGCATGTTGTAAACGAGTAGAAATTAATAATATCCCAACTTCTTTCACTGTATACTTGCGTATTACTTTCCTGATTCTGCTGCAACAACTATCCATGATTTCTAATAACACAATCTGGAGCCAGAAGAGAAGGCACTGTTTAGCATGCTACCAGACCTGCTGGGTTCAATCCCTGGCACATTAAGGCATCACCCGTGACTGTAGTGCTCAAGCAGTATTGCAACCTCACAGCCTGGCATTAAAGCAAATAGCAAAGGGAGAGGCTTCTATGCTGCCCAGCACCACCAGTGAGTTCCTATCTCCATCCCTCAGAAAAGAAAATTATATTCCTACAATACTAGGGGTCAGAAGTTTAAATCACCTTCATGAGGCTGAAATCAAGATAGGAATAAAGCTGGATTCTTGTAGAAGACTGATGGACAAATCTGTTCTCTTTCCTTTTCCAAATTCTTACTAGCTGTAATTCCTTACCTTCTCGCCCTCCTGGTCTTCAAAGCATTTCACTCTAATTTGTGCTTCAGCAACTGCACCCCTTTCCTTTCTCTAGTCAAATCTCTATGTGTTTCCCTCTTAACCAGAACATTTCTGATTAGTTAACGTTTGCCTAGATAATCCAAAACAATCTTTCCACATCTGCAAACTCCCTTTTGTGGTATAAAGCGATATTCAGAGCTTACGGGGATCAGGACCTGGATATTTTTTAGAGCAATACAGACAAATATATGATCCACAAGCAAATATTTTGTACAAATATTGAGAAAAGGAACATATTAAAATGCAATTTTCATTATCTATTTATACTCCTGTGCTACCATATTATAAAATATTTTAAATAGACATTTTCTATAATTTTTTTATAGTTTTAGAGGGGCAAGTAAATTTTTATTGGGTGACAAAAATAAATTTAGTGAGTATGTTTTTTTTGTTTGGAATTTTTGTTTTGTTTTTATTTTAGAGTCACACCGGGCTGTGTTTGGGGATTACTCCTGGCTCTGAGGTCAAAAATCACTCCTGGGGGCTGGAGTGATAGCACAGCGGGTGAGGCATTTGCCTTGCATGCAGCCGACCCAGGTTCGATTCCCAGCATCCTATATGGTCCCCCAAGCACCGCCAGGAGTAATTCCTGAGTGCATGAGCCAGGAGTAACCCCTGTGCATCGCCAGGTGTACCCAAAAAGCAAAAAAAAAAAATCACTCCTGCTATAACTATGCAAATCACATAGTATGCTGGGAATCAAACCCATATTAAATCAAACCCATGTGGGAATCAAACCCACATGCAAGGCAAAGTGCCCAACAAGCTACACTATCGTTGCAGTCCCAATATGTTTCTTTTAAAAATTTTTAGGTAAAAACTTTTTAATCTGATAAAAGACATGTTTCAGGTTTGGGTTACCTTAATATTTTGTTTTGAAGTTTCTTGATGAAGAAAAAAAGAAAACTATGCATAAACCCAAATAGAAAAGGATTATAATTTTTCCTTAGAATCTATCAAGTTTAAGACAATATTTTCATTTTTATATTTTTAATGATTTTCATTTTTATTTTATTTATTAATATGCACAATTAGATAATTCTACATTCCAGTTTTTTAAGTTGACTTAGAATATTTACAGGTGATCAAGTAAAATGTGGTTAGAGGTCATGTGGGGGAAAGATGATGCGTGCCGAATATAGACTAGAGACTGAACACAATGGCCACTCAACACCTTTATTGCAAACCACAACACCTAATCAGAGAGAGAGAACAAAAGGGAATACCCTGCCATAGTGGCAGTGTGGGGTGGGGGGAGACGGGACTGGGGAGGGGGGGAGGGATGTTGGGTTTACTGGTGGTGGAGAATGGGCACTGGTGAAGGGATGGGTTATCAAACTTTGTAAGGGAGAAACATGAGCACAAAAATGTATAAATCTGTAACTGTACCCTCACGTTGATTCACTAATTAAAAATAAACTATTAATTAAAAACAACAATAACAACAAAAAAATAGAATATTTACAGGTGATGCCTTTAGATTATTTTCAGCAACAATGAAATGAGAAACATACCCATAAAGTCACTTTTTTTTTTTTTTGCTTTTTGGGTCACACCTGGCGATGCACAGGGGTTACTCCTGGCTCTGTACTCAGGAATTACCCCTGGCCATGCTCAGGGGACCATATGGGATGCTGGGATCCGAACCCAGGTCGGCCGCGTGCAAGGCAAACGCCCTACCAGCTGTGGTATCTCTCCAGCCCCCATAAAGTCACTTTCAAAATGTCATTTCCATGGTAAGTTTACTTATATAGCAGGTAATTTCTCATTGTTAAAAATATCATCACCAATCATCTTGAAAACATATTTCAAAGGTAATATGTTATGAATCAGGACTATGCATCTGATTGTTACTGCAAGTTTGGAACACTTAAATTTTTATAAAATAAAGACGACAGGACAAGAGTCTGTGACATAACAATCCATATCTCATTACAAAGTTCAATTAAGATTTTTATTCTGGTTCCCACTTCCTTTTTGTTTGCTTTGTTGACTTTGCCATCAGTCCCAGCAGTGCTCAGAAACAGCCAGAGATGTCAATGAATAAATCTAAGCCCTAACATATGTGAGGTCTGTATTCTACTGAGGAGCTATATCCCCAGTCCCTTTCTTCCAAATTTATTTGTGCATAAAATTCTAATATTGATTGCAGTCTTTGTATGCCTGCATAATATTTTAATACCACTTGCATACATTTAAAATTAACTTAGCTATGCTTAAGTATTAATAGCACTGTAGCACTCTAGCACTGTCATCCCTTTGTTCATCGATTTGTTCGAGCGGTCACCAGTAATATCTCCATTGTGAGACTTCTTGTTACTGTTTTTGACATATCGAATACACCATGGGGAGCTTGCCAGGCTCTGTCGTGTGTGTGCGGTACTTGCCTGGTTCTCTGAGAGGGATGAAGGAATCGAACCCGCGTCAGCCGCATGCAAGGCAAATGCCCTACCTGCTGTGCTATCGCTCCAGCCCTGCTATTACTCCAGCCCTGCTATAACTCTAATTACTAAGTATGTTATAGGTTTTCTTGTGCACAGGTCCAAATATATCACTAGGATATGTATCCAAGAGTAAAATCCAATTATATAGAATTTACGTACTTTAATGTTATAGAAACTTAAGCTTTTCAAAATACTTCAGAATATTCCAGAATATATCCAAGTAGGTAAACAATTATATTACTCTATATTCCACAAAAATGATATTGCCAACCTGTAAAATGGTAGTCTACTGTGTTTTTCTGAGTCACAGTGAGGTAGTTATAAAGCTTTTGTGGCCAGATTTCAGTCATACCATGTTCCAACACCCATCTCTTCACCAGCGTACATTTCCCACAACCAATATCCCCTGTATCCCTCCTGCTATTGCCACCCCCAGCCTGCCTCTATCGCATTTTTTAAACTTTCTCCAATTAATTCTCCAATTAATAAACCTGGTAATATTTTATAGTTTCAAATTTAATGATTCATTTTAATTTCCTCTTGTGAAATGTCTGCAATTTTCATTTTTATTGAATAACTTTTACTCTAGATTGATTGGCAAGAATGCAGTTATGTACTCTGTTTTTATTTAGGGGCCATACACAGCAGTGCTAGGAACTTATACCTGAGTCTATGCTAAGGAGTCACTCCTAGTGGTACTCAGGAAACCACGTGTGGTGCTGGTATTCAAACTGGGATTGGTTGCACACTAGGTAAGCACCTTAACTCTTGTCCTATCTCGCCAGCTCCTTCATATTTTCTGAGTACTTTTGGATCCTAAATGCTATGCTTGGTATATAACATATCTAAACAATACTGAATTTTCCTTTGATAATCTCGAAATTTTGCCTTGTTTATAAAATAAATTTTTAGAGTCACAGGGTGTGACCCAAAAAACAAATACATAAATACATTTTACATAAATTAATTTTAATGAATGATAATACTCTTTTATGGGCCATATAAGAGTAATGCACATATAAATAAATATCAAGAAGGAAACCATATTCATTTTGATTTTAAAAACTTGACCCAGGGGGATGGAGCAATAGCACAGCGGGCAGGGCATTTGCCTTGCATTCAGCCAACCTGGGTTTGATTCCCACCATCTCATATGGTCCCCTGAGCACCGACATGGGTAATCCCTGCGTGCAGAGCCAGGGGTAACCCCTGTGCATGGCCAGGTGTCTCACACACACACACACACACACACACACAAAAGAAAACAAACTTTACCCAGAAATGAAAGATGGTATAAGATAATAGTCAGAAAGCTTGATGATGGAGGGGTTCAGAGACATGTGCATAAAGTGAATGTTAATAAGCAGCCTTTGTGAGAGTGAGAAAAATGTATGCACATTTAGAGTGCTAAGCTTATACACAGAAGTCGATAATAATTATGGAGACTTTTTTCTTGACTGAACTTAGGTTTGTATAGCATGGTACATATTTTTTCCGATGCACTTTATGTAGTTATACGGTGTTCATATTAATTATAATGGACAAGCAGAAGAAATTATTGTTGCCAGTCCATAGCTGAGAAAACAAATATGAGAGAACTTGTCCAAAATTTGAAAGTTTACAAACATTTCGAGCTCTCTGACCCCTTGTCTGGTGTGCATTCTTTAGCGAATATTGCCTTCCAAGGTAATGAATGAATGCTGCCAAAGCAAGGGACTTGGCATTTTTCATGAGCCTGACTCATCCATGTAAATCAACTTGTACCTACTGCTTATAAAAGGATTATATTATATACAGAAAAAAGTCTATTGTAAAGCAAGGCACATGACAGGTCCTAAGACAGAACTGGAATCTAGGAATCCCCAACACTCCCATACCACTCATACTCTACAGAGTCAAGACTTCAAGCCCTTTCACATTTTATACACAAAGGATGGTAAAACAGCTCTGGTGATGGGATTTGTTGAATTATCGAAAAACAAGGTAGAGCTAGTTGGATAAAGACTACTTGATTTGGCATTCTGAGTCCATATATATCCCAGCAATACGAAAGCCATATAAAGGAAAACACACTTTTAAATGTATCTTTGTCATCACCAAGACAGTTTTGTGGAAAAAAATATTCTATTTTACATGAGTGCAAAATATGCTAATATATATGAATATCAGGGAAAATACGACTTACATGTATTCAGTATCAAAAATTTATGAAGTTTGATGAGTTCTCAAACATTGTATGAGGGAAACACAAGCACGAAAATGTGTAAATCTGTAATTGAACCCTCACGATGATTCACTAATTAAAAAATAAATAAATTTAAAATATATATATAAAAGAGACCTCAAAATATATATATAAAGTTTGTAATAATATAAAAACATACAAAAACAAAATGTCAAAGGAACCACAAAGTCATTTTTATATGACTACACATAAAATTTTAGCACCATGTTCTGACTGACTAGAGCAATAGCACAGCGGGTAGGGCATTTGCCTTGCACGTGGCCAACCTGGGATCGACTGCTCCGTCCCTCTTGGAGACCCCGGCAAGCTACCGAGAGTATCCCACCCGAACCGCAGAGCCTGGCAAGCTACGCATGGTGTACTGGATATGTCAAAAACAGTAACGTCTCACAATGGAGATGTCACTTGTGCCCACTGAAGCAAATAGATAAACAATGGACGGCAGTGTTACAGTGCAGTGCTACACATAAAATTTTAATTTTTAATGAGCTAAAAGCTTTGGACGTTAGTAGACATATTAGTCAGAGGTAGAAGGACTCTCACTGTATCCACTAACATTTGTAACAAGTAAATATATCTATTAAAATATATTTTAGTGATCTTTTACATCTTATAAAAATTAATGTCATAAAGATTAAAAACAAAGTAATAAAAGATATAGAAGAAAACACTGATAGAGGGAATTTACATAAATGCCATAAACATGAAAATGAACAAACGCATCAGTGATCAAAGTAACATATTTTAAAAAGAAAGAACATATTTTAAAAAGTGTGATTACAGTGAAACGTATTATCCAGTAAAATATATTCTAAGCCTCTCTTTGACTCTCTTAGCATAATGAAGATACTGTGCTGAAAATTCCAGTAGGTCTTAGATTTAAAGTGCATTTGTATTGATTCCCATAACTGTGAGTCACATCAATACATTTTTATTATATTAAAAAATTGTTTGTACAAATATTTAAGAAAAATACTAATAGGCAAAAATCATAGAGAAAACTCACAGAAAGGAATCATGACAAAAGAATCATTTTAACTTTACTAGTAATAAAATTTCTTTAAAATAAGGTTTCAGTTAAGTAAATCACGATTTTTTTATATAGGAGTACTGCTATTTATTCAGACACCAATTGAGCTGATTGAAGCAATATAAATTCCACATTTTTTTTTTGCTTATTGGGTCACACCCAGCAATGCACAGGGATCGCTCCTGGCTCATGCACTCAGGAATCACCCCTGGCGGTGCTCAGGGGACCATATGGGATGCTGGGATTTGAACCCGGGTCGGCCGCGTGCAAGGCAAATGCCCTACCCGCTGTGCTATTGCTCCAGCCCCATAAATTCCACATTTTAAAAAATTTTTCATAAAGTTGTTCACAATAATTGTTTACATGCAACATTTTAACACCAATCTTACCACCGTTGCACCTTCCCACCACCAATACTTTGAATCTTCCCACCACCACCCCAGCCTGCCCCTTAGCCAGATGATAATTTATTTTGTATTGCTTACAATGAATAATATGAGGTGTTATGCGGCTGCAAAAGTAGCCACACGCTCCTGGAATTCTAATTTTTTTTTTAATATTTGGGGTTCAGAGGCATACCTGTGGCATGCTGCTCTCGAGATTCATTTGTGAGTCTCTAAATCATGGCTGTTAACGAATTTCTATAACACCCAGAGGCAGTTCTTGGTAATGACTGCCAAGAAACTATAAGTGTGGAGAGATATGAGAGGGGACCCATCTCCAACTCCATCAAGCCTGGAGATTTTAGTCACTGGTCCCACATATCTGGGTTTTTCAGTGGGTTTATTTTCATGCATGGGGGGCTTGAGACAAGCCTGTGAATGTAGGCCATGAGATTGGCGGTGATTGGGTCTAGAGGTTTGCAGTTGCTGGGATTCAGTTGGAGCATGTGGAGTGACACATCTGCCCCCCTCTAAGGTGCCCCGATGAAATCAACCTGGTGCACGTTGGGGAGACATCTCCATGAAGTGCTGCTCTCCTCTGAGATTCATCTGCTAATCTCTGAATCATGGTAATGCAGTAAAATGACATAATTTTGATCTCTTTAGGGATTTATTTATGGGTCTCTGAAAGAAGACTGATAAATGAGCTTTTATAGCTCAGCCAGAGGTGGTTTGTGGGCATGGCTCCTATATACCTAACTTTTGGCTGTTTAATTTCTCAAAAAAAACTTGGTCCCAAGTTGTTGGGGTCTGGTCAGAGGCACAGCAACAATTTTGGGGTATCAGAAAGTCTGAAGGCACCATCAGCTGCTGATGCACTTGCCCCTCAGGTACAGGTTGACCTGTTGGGTAGCACCATACTCCCCAAGACAAGTTTTCTTAAGATTCAATAATGTCCAGGGAATTAAGAAAGGGACATATTTGTACACTGATATAGACATATGAACAAATACAACATTCTATAATTTTCATGTTTAAGCAGACTCTACAATGTTAATATTAAAAACACGTTTTGACAGTAATATAAATTTTAGAAATTAATAAAAACAAGAAATAAGTTTAAAGACTGAATTGCAAATTCTGAAAAATGAATTCTGAATTATTACCAAAGAAAAATGATTACCTATTTATTAACTTTATTAATTTATTTAGCTGGTCTTATGAAAGTTATTTTACTATGAAATTATAATATTGAACTACTTAAAGATCAGCATTATCTCTTAATAAGGCCAGCATTATTTCTTGAAAATGGTGAGACTGAGCGCATGATCCCGGAAGCCATCTATCTACTTTTGGCACCAGCAGCTTCTTTCAGAAATGCCTCTAGACTGTGAACTAAGCTATGACCCCATACCGTCCCAGGAGGGAAAAGGTTTTCCTCTCTCGGCTTTTCCTTTCCCTGGTGGCGGCGTGGCGACCGCCATCGTATAAGGCCCACTAAAGAGAGGTATGAACTTGCAGCGACGGGATGCTCAAGAGATCTTGGGCGAGATGTGACCCGAGCGGCCGCACATGTGCGGACCCTCCATTGCTGAACACCTATGATCCCGGAGGCCACTAAACAGTGGTACAAGCTTGCACGGGTGCAATTTCTGGCAAAAATTTCTCTGGACTTAGTTACTAAAATACTTAAATACAGAAATCCAAAACCGCGTGGTCACGATAGCCGTGCTTATTTGCTCTTTATTCTCAGCAATGGAAAACAAATTATCAAATGTTGCCTTTTCAGCAGGTCTGGTTTTGGAAGGAAAATTCCAAATAATAATAGTGAGTTTTCTATTGAAATACTGAATGTAATCAAAGTAAAGAGAGAGTAAAGTAAAAATCATCAGGTACACAGGTGGGGAGCATGGGGGTGGGATGGGAAACATACTGAGGTTCTTGGTGGTGGAACATGTGCTCTGGTGAAGGATGGGTGTTTAATCAATGTATGACTGAGACGTAAGCCTGAAAGCGTTGTAACTTTTCACATGGTGATTCAGTAAAATATTTTTAAAAAAATTTTTAAAATGGTGAGACTGAATAAATATAATGTTACAAATAAAGAGCAAAAAATGAAACAATGAAACCTCACATCTAACTCCAAGTTTTGGGCTTATTTTTACTATTTTTAATGTACTTATATTAACAAATAAATGAAAAATTCAATACCAATGATAATATATACTGCTAACATTTTTAATAATATTAGATTGAGCTATTAATTTGGCAATAAAATAATTTAAATACCAAAATGTTTCCTAATTGTTAATTATAGGTATTTAGGGGCTTGACAGCAGTGAAATTTATAAATCACTGAAGTAACAAAGAATCTCTGAGCAGAAGATTATGGTTTGATATTTTAAAAGATACATTATCAATTATAGCTAAGCTTTCATGAGTTTAGCAAAAACATATTCCAATAACATATTCACCACATTGATATTAAGTTTTGACTTGGAATGCTATGAGCTAATTTGTTTTTCAAAGAGAAAATCTTCAAAGGTTTTGATGGCATTATTAGTAGTAAGTTGCCAATTCTGGCAAAAAAAAAAACCAACCAACTTTAGATGACTAGGTCTTAAGTGAATCTACTGGTTTTATTTTAAGCATTTTGTCTCTTGACAAATTATCTTTCTAGACTAATAATTATATTGCTTTTATTTTTTTTCATTTAAGAAGACACAAAAACAATCGAACTAAGTTCTCTTTATTTAGGCTTCTTTACTAAGAAGTTGTTTCTATTTAATAGCATCAAGGGGAGAAATCATAAATAAGAAAGGTTTCCAGTTTGTAACAAGAAGCTCTCTTTTTAGAAAATTTTTAAACTTTTTTTTTTTTTTTGCTTTTTGGGTCACACCCAGCGATGCTCAGGGGTTACTCCTGGCTTTGCACTCAGGAATTACTCCTGGCGGTGCTTGGGGGACCATATGGGATGCCGGGGATCGAACCTGGGTCGGCCACTTGCAAGGCGAACGCCCTACCCGCTGTGCTATCGCTCCGGCCCCAGAAAATTTTTAAACTTTTTAAACACATAAGTAAAAGTTCTGGTACTATCAGAATTTCATTTTTTGTTCTGTACAGTGACTTACAACAGCATTTCTATTACTCATATTAAATGGGAAACGAAAGAAAGTACAGTGGTTAAGGCAGTTGCCTTACATGCATCTGATGATTAATTCCTGGCATTGCATATGCCCCTCAAAACATTACCAGGAAGAGTCCCTGAGTACTACTGTGTGCAATCCCAAAATTAGTCAGCTAATTAATTAAAATTCCTCTACTATACTTCTTTCAATTTTGTCTTCAACAAGTACTCTAAGCAATATCAATAATTGTCATAAAAATCCAAGATAACTCCATATTGGTCTATCTTGGTTTGGAGGAGGAGGGAATGGTCACGTCAGATAGCTGCTGAGGGGCTGTTCACAGATCAGGGTTTGAGTATTCTCATGGGGGTTCAGTGATGCGCAGGGGACTGTGCAGTGCTGGGAATTCAACCCAGGCCTCCCATGTGCAAATCATCTACTCTCTCCCTGAATCAAGAAACTAAATTCTAATACTAAGTATTTTCAACCACAAATTTCACAGAAATGAGAGTGTAGTTCAACTGAAGAGGCTCTCAGTAAATTGTAAGGCAGAGAATAACATACATTTTTTTTAAATTTCCAAGTTGAAATTCAATGGTCATATTATAATTTTTAAATTAGCTAATTATTTTGTTTATTTTTAATTAGCACAGCGGGTAAGGCATTTGCCTTGCACTCGGCCAACTCAGGTTCGACTCCTCTGTCCCTCTCGGAGAGTCTGGCAAGCTACTGAGAGTGTCCCACCCACACGGCAGAGCCTGGCAGGCTACCCGTGGTGTATTTGATATGCCAAAAATAGTAACAGCAGGTCTCACAATGAAGATGTTACTGGTGCCTGCTACAGTGCTACTTTTTTAATTGAATCACTGTGAGATACATAGTTACAATGTTGTTCATGATTGGGTTTCAGTCCTATAATGTTCCAACATCCATCCTTTCACTAGTGTTCATTTCCAACCACCAATGTCCCCAGTTTCCTTCCTGTCCTCCTGCCCCCCTGGCCCCACCAGCCTCTGTGACAGGCACTCTCTCTTATTTTGGACATTATGGTTTACAGTACAAATATTAAATGGTCATTATGTATATTCCTTTAACTACTTTCAGCACTCAGTTCTTATTCAGAGTGATCATTTTCAATTTTTACTGCCATAGCAGTCCTGTTTATTTGCAATTAGAGTGTACGGGAAACGGGTAATACAAAATTAGCATTTATTTACATTGGAGATATATGCCATAACATTCACATTTTTAAAAAAGTTTTATAGTGCACTTCTTTCCTCTAAGAAAGGGAAAAAAAAAACCTATGAAGTCAATCCACACACATTGTGTGAGTACTATGTATCAGGAAGTTGACCTATTCATGAAATTCACTTCTATTATGGCAGTGATAAAGTCTTGATTGTATCTTGGAGTGATTGACAGAGAACAGATTTCAGTGTGCATTAAAATCCTCAACATTAAAAAGAATAAAACTGGGAATCTCCAGCAAACTCCGACATATTTTTTAAATTTAAAATGTGAAAAAGTCATGTGTATCCCTATTGGTATCTAACTATTCAATGAGCATTTGTAAGAGTATTATTTAAAAATGAGAAGAGAAATTCTTTACCTAACCAGACACTGAAGGTCTTATTTTGTTTTTCGAATTGACAAGTATTCATGAGTCAACAAACCATCTGAAATTTTTTTTTTTTTTGCTTTTTGGGTCTCACCCGGCGATGCACAGGTGTTACTCCTGGCTTTGCACTCAGGAATTACCCCTGGCAGTGCTCAGGGGACCATATGGGATGCTGGGGATCAACCCGGGTCAGCCGCGTGCAAGGCAAACGCCCTACCCGCTGTGCTATCGCTCCAGCCCCCATCTGAAATTTTTTCTGAGAGGTACAGGTTCAGCTCAAGACTGCCCGTTTTAGAGTTGCAGTAGAGATGTAAAAGGAAGTAAAACTCAAGTACAGAAGCCATGTTCAACAGACTTACAAAATGCAGAAATAATCATAATTAAGTCGAGAAAACATTAGTAAAACTAACCAGATTGGCAACCAGACAGAACTCTGGATATGTACTTTACCATTGAGTCACAAATCCAAATTCAGCAGAGAACTCTCAATACTTCTGTTAATTATGACTTTACTCTCCTCATATCATCTTATTGAATATGAAGTCTTAGAAAACCTCCACTATGTCAGCGCCTGCCTGAGTCAGATGCCAGGCAAATGAAATCCCAATAGAAAGTAAGTGAAAACCTGACCGAAAATCTGAGTCACCCAAGGTCAAGGTCAGAATATTCTCTATTTCATAGTGCAGATATGAATGCCACACTCACCAACCACATTCTTCAACATGAGAAATGAAAAATGAATGGCATCATCTCAGCAAAGGAAATGATTTCCCAAACATCACTCTGGATGGAACCTTTTGTTTATGCTTTCCATCCTAGCAATTTAAAACACATTATGAATTTGTCAGCAGCTTCAGGATCCACAGCCGCTGACAAAACTAAAACCCATTAGCTTGGTTCACAGTACAATGGTAGCACGTGTGCTGTGCAAACATATTCTCCTAAAAATCCCTAGGAGGACAATGAACATTCACAGCCCACAATAACAACTTAGTGAACATGTCAAAGGATAAAACTTTTTATTAGCATATTGTGTAGCTCACCACTCAGGAATATTATACTTGGATCCAACAAATACTACTTTATGATTCTGAATTAATGGAGGAGGGAAACACAATTTGGGTCTACTGCAGCAAACATGACCTTTATGGGCTAAGAATTTTCTATTATAGGGGCTGGAGAGAAAGCCCAACAGGTAGGGCATTTGTTTTGCACATGGCCAACCTGGGTTCAATCCCTGGCATTCTATAAGTTTCCTCCAGCACTGACAGGAGTAATTCCTGAGTGCAAAGTAAGCCAGAAGTAAACCCACAGAATCACCAGTTGTTACCCAAAAGCAACAAAAACAAAATTTCCTATTGTATTCTATTCTCTCAGTATTCTGAGAGAAGTTCCACATTCAAAAGTAATCATATTTTGTATTAGTCCTTCTCTTATTGAACCTCAGTGACACATCTTATAAACTTCTTCCCTTTTCACTCAAACAGGGCAAGTTTTATCCTCATTCTTCTCTTCACAAAAAGGTCACCATTTTAAGTCATTTTGGGTAAAAAAATAATAATAATAAAATCAAAATTTAAAAAGCATATTTTGACCAAAGGAAATTCTTAATTTCTCCAGAAGCATAGAGAGGAGAAACGGAAAAGTGCATTACAGGTTAAGAAGGTAAGAAAAGACTAACTGAAGTTAGAATAAAGTATTTGTAGAACACTGTCACTGTATCACTGTCATCCCATTGCTTGAGCGGGCACCAGTAACATCTCCATTGGTATTTTTTTTTCGGAGACTTGTTGTTACTGTTTTTGGCATATTGAATATGCCACGGGTAGCTTGCCAGGCTCTGCCATGGGGGTGAAATACTCTCGGTAGCTTGCCAGGCTATCCAAGAGGGGTAGAGGAATCAAACCCGGGTTGGCTGCGTGCAAGGCAAAGGCCCTACTGCTGTGCAATTGCTCCAGCCCTTTGTAGAACAATGCAATAAAAAAAAAAGACTCCTTGAGGCCAAAGCAATAGTACAGCAGGTACTTTCCTTGCACACAGGCTACCTAGATTCAATCCACAGTACCCCATATGGTTGCCTGTGCCTCACCAAGTGTGATCCCTGACCACAGAGCCAAAAGTAAGCCCTGAGCACCACAGGCTGTGGCCTCAAAAGGAACGAAAATATGATGGGAAATCCCTTATATAACAATGCAGCAAAAAACAGAACTCTAAGAATTATAGTTTAAGTGTGTAGAAAAATCAGTGGAAGCACATTTATATAAGTGTTGCAGTTGAACAATAAGAGGGACACAAATAACAATGAATCTTAGAGGAGGCATATTTTTTTCTTCTTTATGGAAAAATCATCCGTTTTCCCTCTGCAAAGCATTTCACAAGGGCTCGTCTCATAAGCCATGGAGTAGCTCCCCCCCAAAAAAACCCCCAATATAGCTTTAATGAGTACACAGTTATAATTTTAATTCCTTAGAAAGATCAAGAGTATGAAAACAAACACAAGATTCTGTTTCCTTGTCACTCTTTATATCTGTAAAGTCTAAACTAATCTTTTTGTCTTTTTTTTTCTAAAAACAGGTATTATTGTTAATCTGGACATATCTAGTCATAACTGTGGATATAACATCAAAGAACTCACTCATTACACAGGCCATCCTTAAATGATTAGAATCTCTGTGAAAAAAGACACACATTCAGGAATCTCAATTTCTTTATCTTTCTATGCCAGCATTAAGTACAACACCCACATCCAGATAGTGGCAACTGATGGATGATAATGTGTATCTGCGGTCAAGTAACAAATAAACAGTTATCACAAAGAATTATTTGACTTGTGATAAAATTGTGCAGATTCAAAAAAAATGATGTATTTGAATATATTAACGAGAAGTATTATTGCAATACGTAGAAGTACATATAAAGAAAAAGTCTAGCTTTTTATAAAACTTTAACTTAAAAGAGGTTAATTTGCAATATATATTTGAATGTTCCCAGTATACTATGCATGTTCTTTCTCAGCAAAATTCTCAGCATGGGTTTCAGAATGCATTTTTTTAAATTAATTTATTTATTTTTAATTCGTGAATCACCATGAGGGCACATTTACAGATTTATACACTTTTGTGCGTATGCTTCCCTCATACAAAGTTCGGGAACCCATCCCTTCACCAGTGCCCATTCTCCACCACCAGTAAACCCAGCATCCCTCCCCCCCTCCCCGATCCCATCTCCCCCCACCCCGCCCTGCCACTGTGGCAGGGCATTCCCTTCTGTTCTCTCTCTCTAATTAGCTGTTGTGGTTTGCAATAAAGGTGTTGAGTGGCCACTGTGCTCAGTCTCTAGCCCTCATTCAGCCCGCAACTCCCTTCCCCCACATGGCCTTCGACTACATTATAGTTGGTGATCCCTTCTCTGAGTTGCCCTTTCCCCAGAATGTGAGGCCAGCCTCCAAGCCATGGAGTCAACCTCCTAGTACTTATTTCAGAATGCATTTTTTAAAATAAAAAATTTTATGGCCAAAGTTACTGTCAATAGTTACATTGCTCCAAATTTATTCTTAATCAAGTCATTACTTTATAATCCCAGCAGATGTGATTTTTCTAAAAATGCTTTTAAACTATTTAAAATAGTTCTTCTATCTAGGTGTTAGAAGTACACCAAAGGCCTTCTAGGTGTTTTAGGTCTAACACTCACATTTACCTTATTTTTTCTGGACATGGGCTATTTTAATAAATGGTGGCTGGTAGGGCTGGACGCGACCTTGCACGTGGCCAACCCGGGTTCTATTCTCAGCATCCCATATGGTCCTCTGAGCACTTCCAGGAGTATTTCCTGAGTGCAGAGCCAGGAGTATCCTCTATGCATTGCTGGGTGTGACCCCAAAAGCAAAAAAAATATGGTGGCTGGTGCTCCTAACATTTATGGACGACATCACTTTGTGTTAAAAGCACAATGAAGAACATACACCTTATTTGTTCCTACACTTCACCAGAGTAGTTGAAAGATTATGTCCAGATTCTCCTCTGACTATTTAAGCTTATGGATTCACCTCATAATTTTATTTTCCTTCCTTTTCTTTCCCAATAAATATCCTGCTCAAGTGTTTTTGATTCTGGAATGGAATATTCAGTCAATTTGATTTTTTTCCAAATGTAGAAAATAGAACTAAAATGATTTCTTTGCTTTGACCATTAGTATTTTGATTTGTTGGAATTCTGAGTACATACCTAGTATAAGAGGCAAGGCTTGGATCACTTTAGGGGTTCTGAAGATACAATAGAGTATGGGGCTCAGACACTCCCATCCTTAAGTGATCTCTAGCTACATCAGTTGTATTTTTAATAACATGTTTTCCTCTTTACAAAGTGCATTCATCTATTAAATAATTGGCAAAACAATTTCAGTGCTTTCTGGGTTCTTCTCAATGTTATATCAACAAAATATAGTTACTAATAAAATTAAGCAGTATATAGTAGAAATCATATTTTTCTACACAATAACTTTATGCTTTCAGGGGGGTGGTAAATTGTATACTGGCAGTGCTCAGGACTAAATCCTGGCTCTATGCTTGGGATGACTTCTGACAATGCCCAAGGAACCATATGCAATGCTGGGGATACAACTTGGTTACAAGTAAGTAACTTAACCCTGCACACTTAACCCTGTACTCTCTCTCTGGCCATTGAATTTGTGTATTATTAAACTCAGCATCCACTATTCTAATTTATTTAGACAGTACAGAATCTTTGAAAATTTTTTATATTCTCAGGAGGAAAATAATCTCTGCTGAATCACCTTCTTCTGCTTTACCTCTAAATATTGTCAGTGCTAAACTTGAGATCTCTTCTTTTCTCATCCAAACCCACGGTTTGGTTTTCAATACTAAAATATAGCCAATGACTTTCAAACCTGACCTCTCTCTTATTACCTCAGGCTCACATGAAGAGACTTGTTTGACTTCTCTTCCTGGAAGCCACAAATGAAACCTAGTCCAAATAGAAAACAATATAAATGTCATCATTCTTTATATTCCCCCATCCATTTCTGTCACTTAAGCATCAAACTCAGATCATAAAATCTTTGATTTCTCCTTCCCCCTTACCTATCAAATCAAGTCTAGTAGAGATTTTTGTTATATTCTGTCCTGTTCTCTACCTGACAGCTCCTTTTGATTGTACCCATTTATATTGGATAAGTCCGGTTTACAGTTTCAGCAGAAGTTTCAGAAGCACATACTATTTACTGAATAGGCGGAGTTCCTCTAAGTTAGAGCAGATCATTAGTTCTGAGCTGTACTCGGAGAAAACATGTATTTCTCCTTGGGACAAAAGCACACAAAAAAAGTGAAAGTCAGTCCTGCACAATTGTTTCATCCTTCCCATAGATTTTTGCTGTTGTTTGTTTCTGTTTAGTTTTGGAGCCACACTCTGCTGTGCTCAGGGTTTATTCCTGGCTCTGCACTCAGGAATTTCTCCTGGCAGTGCTCCATGGACCATGTGGGGTGTCAGGGATCGAAACAAGTTCGGCCATATGTGAGACAAGCACCCTCCCCATTGTACGTACTATCACTCCAGCCCTCCCTTGCCATTGTAACTGAAGCAGATGTGGAGTGTTAATTATCTGGGGCTTATAAATCACCACCTGCAGCAAAGTCCCTGCTTGATGTTCAGTGTATAGTACATGTGTGAATTAAACCTTTACTGTATAGAAATCCACTAAAGTTTAGGGTTGCTTTTTCATACATAAAAGCATAACTTACCTCTCTGAGTAACCCAAGAATGCAAAGCAATTTATTTCATGCACAAAACTTAATAATAGTGGTTACCTGAAACAATATATTTTTGAGTCATTAAGAGACTCTGTCTAGGGAAATCAGAAATGGATGCTATTTGCAGTCAACAGTGCTGTAAGGTATAATTGAATGAGTCTTGAAACTCTGATTCAGGTCATACATTTCACATAAATTGAAATCTAAGAATAAAAGAGCTATTTAAACATTAGTTACTGGGAGGCTGGTCAGTAAATCCAAATCCAGAGACCATAGTACTCTTAGCAGCAGTAGAGTTTTTTGTTGCAAACAACTTCTTTCTCTCCATTTTTGTGACCCATGTGACCATCTTACCACACACTGAACACTGATTTATACCAGAATTCTAGCAGTCATCTCTATAGTAGGCTTTAAAGGCATAGCCCTGAAAATATCAATCTAACAGCCGAAACATTATTATTCACAATAAATCTTCCCAGATTGGTTTCTTGAGTATTTATTTCCTGTTTTAAAAATGTTCTGACTACACATCAAGCTTTATCTTCCCATAAGTGCTTTGCTACAATAACTTCAGAAATACAAAATAGCACATAAATGCTATGATACACACCCATATTTCAACAATCAACTAAAAAATGAATGATTTCTTGAACAGTTTAAAGCAAGTAGGTGCCCAGCCTCATTTTGTTCTGCTTGTTCAACTAAGATGTACGGTCCACTTTGCTGACTTTGGTGTTCAAAATTCATTTGCAATTTTTATAAGTTTACTACATATGTCCATATGTAGTATGGGCAAAAAAAGTATAATATTAATTACAGAATAATATTTTATATTATAGCACATTACAAATAAAATAATATTGTATATGTTATCTGTAATTTGCTTTTTCTAGATATGATTTTCCTCCAAGTTTCAGCAATTATCAACAAAACTGGTTCAGTGGATAAAATTAATGTCTTGTACTATTTCAGGTTATTTTATGTTCCTTTTATCTCAGTGTGAAGTTCGTTTCAAGAACATTGAAATTGTTAGCATTTTATACAATGTTTCCTGACCTATAATTTAAGCAAAACTGTAGCACAAAACAAATATAATTTTATGTTACTTATTACTATAAAACAAGATGTGAAATTTAAATATTTCTATTCTAAGATAGTTATGCTGGTAAGACCAAAAAGATCATACACACAACCAAGTGGGATTCATCCCAGGGATGCAAGGGGATGCAAAGAAGTTTTAACATTCAGAAGTCAATCAACATAATCCATCATATCAGCAAAAGAAAAGATAAAAACCATATGATCATGTCAACAGATACAGAGAAAGCATTTGACAAGATCCAGTACCAGTTTATCATGAAGACTCTCACCAAAATGGGTACTATGCAGCTGTTAGAAAAGATGAAGTCATGAAATTTGCATGTAAGTGGATGAACATGGAGAGTATCATGCTAAGTGAAATAATTGAGAAGGAGAGGGGCAGACATAGGAAGATTTCACTCATTTGTAGAATATAAAGTAATAAAATGGGAAGCTAACACCCAAAGGTAATAGAGACAAGGAACAGGAGGATTGCCCCACGGCTTGGAGGCTGGCCTCACATGCTGAGAGAAACGCAGTTCAGATAGAGAAGGGACCACCAAGTAAAGGATGCTTGGAGGACACGCTCGGGATGGGAGATGTGTACTGAAAGTAGACTATAGACCGAAAATGATGGCCACTTAACAAACAAACCTCAAGTTAGTTTGTAGCCAGAGGATGTTTGATGCATCTCATTTTAGGAAGTGGTAACACAAAAGCTCTTGATGCTGTTAGGATAGCAATGAGGAGGTCAGAGCTTCGGCTAATGCCTAGGCTAAATAACTACGTAAAACCACAAGGCTGTGAATTGCAGACAAAACAACTTCACGTGAACTCAGTCCAGTGTGCCTCCAAGTGATAAGCAAAGGATAGACCCAGTGCAATGCAGTGGGTCCTCTAACTAGATTCTGAACCCTAGCAATTTTTAAACCATAGGAATCCAATAAACTGAGACAACACCCATATTTTAAAGTAAAAAAAGATATAGCCCAAGATGCATCATTGTTAAATTATTAAAATCCACCAACAAAATATTACTAAATGCTGGTATCACTGTCACTGTCACTGTCATCCCATTGTTCATCAAGTTGCTCAAGCGGGCACCAATAATGTCTCCATTCGTCCCTGTCGCATGCTACTGTAGCACCATGGTGTATTGGGGGCTCTTTCAGGATCAGGGGAATGAGGACCGTCATTGTTACTGTTTTGAGCATATCAAGTATACCATAGGTAGCTTGACAGGCTCTGCCATGTGGGAGCGGGATACTCTCAACACACACACATATATGTGTGTATATATATATATCACTGTCATCGATTCGCTAGAGCAGACACCAGTATGTCTCCATTATGAGACTTGTTGTTACTCTTTTTGTTATATTGAATATACCATGGGTAGCTTCCCACGCTCTGCCGTGCAGGCAAGATACTCTCGGTAGCTTGCCAGGTTCTCTGAGAGGGGTGGAGGAATCAAACCCAGGTTGGCCACATGCAAGGCAAATGCCCTACCCACGGTGCTATCACTCAATCCCATATATATATCACTTGTATCACTTGTCATCCCATTGATCTTCGATTTGCTCGGGCGGGTGCCAGTAACATCTCCATTCGTTCCTGTTGCATGCTAGTGTAGCCCAATGGTATCTGCTCACTCCAGGAACACAAAGAACCTCAAACTGTTCATTCAGGGTTTTGACAAAGAAGTCTGACCATCTCATAGGTGGGCAGCCAAACGGTCTTTTGACCTCCCGTGAAATCCAGTCGGTAACAGCTCTAGTCAAACCCAAACCCATTAAATGCTGGCAGTGAGAAATATACACAAACATTAAAGATTTCCAAAGTAGGAGAGCAACATATTTTTCTGTCGAATCAGAGAAAGTGAGATGAAATTTTCACAATTCTAAAAGATAAAAGGTTACAGTCAAAAATAATCTAATGCAGGCCAGAGAAATAGTGCAATGGTGAGTAGGGTGCTTATAGAACAGGTGACTAGCCCAGTTTATGTCCCTGGTAACATATATGACACCCTCTCCCAAGACCTGCCCGGAGTGATCCTTAAGCAAAGAGTCAGAAGTCCTGAATTACAACCTGAGAGCAACACTGGGTATGGCCCCAAATAACAAACAAAAACCCTACATAGGCCGATTACCACATGTAAACTGAGACAGTAATCATAAACCTCCACGAGAGCAAAAGCCAGATAGGTTAACCAAAGAGTTCTTTTAAATCTTAAAGAGTAGCTGCGATCATCGTTTTCAAGCTTCTCCTGTAATGGGAAGAAACAGAAACTCCTCTAAAGAGGTCCTATGAAACTAACATCACCTTGATACCAAGAGGTGACAGTGACATTACTGAAATAAAAAAGTTTAGACAAATATCCATAAGGAACATAGATGCAAAGATTCTCAATAATTGGTGAATAGAATACAATTCATTAAAAACATTATATACTATACATTATACATTAAAATGAGTGGGATTTATCCTAGGAATGCAAGGATGGTTTAATATTTGCAAATTAATTAACTTGATACATCACATGAATAAAAGGACAAAAATATGAGCATTTCAACTGAAAGCCTCCAATTTAATTTAATAAGAAATTAAATAAACACTATTAGAAAATCACATAATATTGTACATACTAAACCCTAAATATTTAATTAAAACACTATTGTAAATTAAAAATCTATAAAGTAGAGTAGCAAGCTACAAAATCAATGCACAGAAATCTGTTGCATTCTTACATGCAAACAGCAATGTAGAGGATAAAGTGGTTCTTTTAGTTTACTATTATTTTTTTAAATTTTTAGCTACAGCACTATGATTTATAAAGTTGGTCAAAATAGAGATTTAGGCATACAATGTTGCAACACCAAGTTCACCACCTATATAAACTTCCATCCAATATCTCCAAGGTTCTCTAGCACCGTCCAGTCTATCTTCGGTTAAAGAACTAGTTAAGAACCAGTCTGTGGTTTTTGGCATACTATGTCCTTTTCAGGTCGTTTAAACAATCAAATTCTATCTCTTCCAGGTTTCCTTTTCCTGATGGCAATTGTTAACAGGCATCCTGCAACCCTAAGGCACATTTTTTTAATTGGTTACTGTACTTTCAGTCTCCTGTCTGGTGCTTCCCCTCCACCACCCCCACTGACCCCTCCGAAAAAAAATAAAGAACTGGGCTGCCTCCCCAAAAATGATGTTACTTTAGTTTTACAGATTCTAACTGATTTAGAGACTAGCTTCCTAAATTGTGGGTCAAAACCTTCTAAGAGGGTGGTTCACACAACTTACCTGGGGATTCTCAATAAATTATTAATTTATTTTCTCTTTTTGGACCACACACAGCTGTGCTCAGGCTATACTCCTAATTCTGAAGTCCAGGATTACTCCTGGTGGGACTCAGTGAGTGAACCATGCTGGGGTGTCAGAGAGTGATCCTGGATTTGGGAGAGTGAAAGCCTAGCTCCCCAGTTCCTTAGGATATTTTAAAGATATTTTTATGATTAATAGCATTAAATTTTTCATTTATATATATGTATATATATATGTATGCTGACCTTTATACCCTGGGTCACATAAAACATTCTCAGGTTCAAAGTAGGAAAAGTTTAAGAAGCACTGAGGGCTGGAGTGATAGCACAGTGGATAAGGTGTTTGCCTTGCGTGCAATTCCTCTGTCCCTCTCTAAGACCCCAGCAAACTACTAAGAGTATCCCTCCCTCATGGCAAGGCAAGCTACCCGTGGCGTATTCGATATGCCAAAAACAGTAACAACAAGTCTCACATTGGAGACGTGACTGGTGCCCACTCGAGCAAATTGATGAACAATTTGCTACAGTGCTACAGTGCTACAGAGGTCTGGTCAATTAGGACTCACCTAAAACATTTTTTTCTTTCCCTAGTCCTCCTTTCGTCTCATTTTCTGTACTTCAAATTCCCAATCTCAGAAAATGAGTGGAGCAATAAAGAATAAGTCTGAGCAACGCTAAAGCCACTCCCTTCGGTTGAATACAGAGCCCAGACCCCTCCTTCTTTCTCCTCCCCTGACCCCACTGTGGTTCTGGTAATACTGTGTCATTTTCATGTTCTTTACACAATCATGGTCCATTTTTTCCAGGTTTCCTTTTCCTGATGGCTGTTGCTGAAAGGCATACTGCAATAATAAGAAGCTAAGGGTCCTAATGTCAATAGGCTGAGGTTGTGCAATGTTTTAGAGAACACAGAGATATGGAATGGGATAGAGATGGGGTAAAGTTAGTTGGTTGTGGGACTATCCAAATGCTCACATTAATCAAGTTCACTGTCTTAAATAGGTGATATTTGTGATACCTCAAATAATTAAAATAATGTCACCAAAGATCTCTAATCATAGATTATCATCACAAATGAATTATAAGTAATGAAGATTTAGAACATTGAGAGAATGACCAAAATATGACACAGACTCAAAGTGAGAACATGCTGTTGAGGAAAAAAAATTCTGATAAAAGTTTATTAGCACAGAGTTGCCACAAACCTTCAATATGTAAAAGATATGAGTTACAATAAAGAACAGTAAATTGAGGTATACCTGAATAAAGGCAGGAGAGCTCCACTAAGAACACATTTCTGCCACCTAAAGGATTAGAAGGCTTTATTTCATGATTATATTGGATTGTGCAAAAGTGTTCCAGGAAGAAAAAGGACACAGCCTATTCTGTCATCTTGCAAAACTAAAATTAGGTTAAATGGCTTATTCCTCCAGTATAAAGGTTTTTCCATATATAAATGTACAAAGCAGCTAAGATTGACACCTTGAGCAAATTTTACCCAGGCTCCTTTTAACTGGCTATGTACTAGCCTTCATCCTTGTCATTCAAAATCTACAGGCAGCCTACAATAATAGTTTCATACATCCCCTCTTTGCAAATTAAGAGACAAGCACTAATATTGTTTCTAGCAGCTCTAGGCCAATTCCCTAGGATGTGTTAGGCTCCCCAGCCCTAAAAAGTCTGTCTAAGAAAGTTGGGCTTTCAGATGGAGCAGGTGTAGTCTTTCCTGATATGCAAACCTTTCCTGATATGCAAAGTGAACAATGGAAAATAAATGATCTTGCATCTTCCCCTGGAAGGCAGGCAAGGGAATGTCAGAGCAAAATATAATGCCCCAAACTAGAGGGTATCTGAGCAATTGTCTGCCATAGACGCAGAGTAAGGACTGCGATGGAAGTGGAGGGGATAATGATGGTGGAAAGTTTGCACTGGTGGAAGGAGGGTGATCAATCATTGAATAGCTGAATATCAAACATGAAAACTTTGTAACTGTATCTCACAGTGGCTCAATAAAAAAAAATTTGAAAAAAAGGAAAGTTGGGCTTCCTTGGGCTGCCAAAATAATTTAGTTTGTTCTGATTAACCAAGATCTGATATTCTTAGGGTATTTACTAAAAAAGTCAAGCTATAGAGGTGAATTTTCCACTGTCCCGTTGAGATACGCCTGTTACTTCTTACCACTAAGAGCACTGCTGTAAAGACCAAAAAGCTATTCCCTTGCAATGTCATCATCAGGAAGAAGAGGGTATCTGTACCCCTAGTTTCCATAGAAGCATAGAATAATGCTTTCAAGAAATGCCAGCTAATAAACACAATTGGCTAATTAACATTTATGTTGACCAGTACACAGTAATTTTCCAGTTCTCTCATTTATGAAACACAACTTCTCCTCACTCTCTTTAAAACATGTTAACAAATTAAAGTTAAATTCATTTCATGTTTAACTTTCTCCCTATTGGAATAATATATTAAAATCTGTCCTTATCATTTTTTAACTTGTGTGTGGCTTTGCTTAGCTTAGATAATAGTAAAATATGGAATAAATATCTTTGTGTTTTAAATGTTTTAGTTACTAGACATCTGAAGTCCTCCCCACACCTATGATCATAAATCATTGGATACTGGAATATTTGGGGATACCCGGTCACAGACAAATGCTTCTTCTTTGTTCCATCACCTCTTTATGAGATACCCCCTTTCACATCACACTCAATATTCATATTCTGTTCATTAACTCTTTTCAATCATTAAGATGTCAAACACAATCATTAACTTAATGACCAACTATCAAGGAGTCCCATTCTACTGCCATACCTTCATAAAACTTCACTAATAGTTGTCTCCCTCCTAGTTTTAAGATAAAGTACATATAACCACTGACATAAAATTCTTCTGCTATTATATCTTCCATCATTGTTTCAGTTATATCTGGGCCAGCTTCCCCTTTAGTAATACAATGTTCCCATAATATATAGAATAATTACAGAACATGAGCCAAATTTCTACTAGCTATTCTTTTCTTATGGCCAATGAACTGACAGTAAATCTGACAGTTCTTAAAAGTTAAAAAATATTTTTATTAAAGTCAAGTTTAATATTTTATGACATGTAAAATATATCAGAATTTCAAATATTAGTAGCCACAAGTACAATTTGTGGAACACAGTAAAATTCATTAATTTACATGCTATCTTGACATTATTCGTGCTATGTCATTGTTTTGTTGTTATAAAACTTGACCAACAAAATTAAGTATTTATTAATAGCTCTACATAGAAAACATGATAGTCCCTGTGTTATCATCATTTCCTACAACTGTGCTAAACTATACTCTCACATCTAGAAGAAAGATGGTCCAGTAAGACTCTATTGCAAGATTAAATATTCTAGCAATTCAGTGTTCATCATCTAAATTAGCACGATTTCTTCTCCTTTTGCTTCTGTTCTCTAATTATTACAATAAATAATCAAAGTCAAACTCATAGTCTATATCCTCCTCAATATTCTTTCTATCTCTATATATTCCATTAGTATTTTCTTTGAATGAATGTCTGGAAAGGTTCAGAAAAAGGATTCAACACGATGGACCATATCCACACGGTGACCAAGCTCATTGAAGTTTCACAAGAGTTCAAGATGCGGCTCTGTCTAATATTCATCAATTTAAAGAAGACCTTTCATTCTGTTGAGACTGAAGCGGTCATCGAAGCCCTAGCCAAACTAGGCGTTCAAACTCAGTACATCCGGATCCTCCGCAAGCTGTATTATGGATTCACCACCAGGATCTCACCATTCTACAAGGCAGTGATCATTGATATAAAGAGAGAGGTTCAGCAGGGTGATACCATTTCACCGAAACTCTTCAGTGCCACCCTCAAGAACATCATGCGACGACTGGAATGGGAAGAAATGGGAGTGAAGATTGACGGTCAGCAACTATACCACCTCCGCTTTGCTGATGACATCGTTCTAATAACACCAAACATTAGCCAAGCGGCACAAATGCTGGCCGACTTCGACCTCTAGTGTAGAAAGGTCGGACTGCAGCTGAATCTCGCCAAAAGAATGTTCATGAAAAACGAGCTAGTTCCTGACATTCCATTTGCTCTCAATGGAACAAACATCTCTGAATACTTGTATACCTGGGTCAAAAACTCAACATGAGGAACAACTTGGCGCCAGAATTGTGCAGGAGGAAGAGAGCAGTGTGGAGTGCCTTCAAGAGCATCGAAGACATGGTTAAGAGAACAAATAACCTCCGGCTCCAGGCACATCTTTTCTACTCCACCATTCTTCCTGCACTAACATACGCCTCAGAGACCTGGGCCCTACGCAAACAGGATGAGAACGCTATTCGGGTATCCCAAAGAGGAATTGAAAGAGCTATGCTTGGAGTATCACGTTTCACTCAAGTGAGAGAAGGAATCTGGAGTTCCGGCCTCCGTCAATGGTCAAGAATCAGGGTGGCTGTCTTGTTTGCCAAGGCATCAAAAATTAGATGAGCCAGACTCATAATGAGATTCAGAGACAACTGCTGGAATAGAGCTGTTACCGACTGGATTCCACAGGATGTCAAAAGACTGCGTGGCCCCTCACTTATGAGACGGTCAGACTTCTTTGTCAAAACCCTGAAGGAACGGTTTGAGGCACTTCCTGTTCCTGCAGTGAGCAGATAGCAGTGGGTTACACTAGCACGCGACAGGTACGAATGGAGACGTTACTGGCGCCCGCTAGAGCAAATTGAAGACCAACGGGATGAAAAGTGACAAGTGATACAAGTGATTTTCTTTGAAGACAGAAGTTTCTAAAGGACATTGGATTATCACAGCTTCCAACCCACCAAAATCTATATAACTTGCTGGAAGTCTGAATCAGGAAGTACAAAGATTGTCCTTCACTTTGCTTCTTACATAGCATCTTGATCAGAGTACTCAACCACTTTGGTGGATCAAAATATCTATCAATTTTTCTATAGTATAATATCTATGTATCAAAGGCAAACTCCAGGTAAGCTGTTTTCTCCAACTGGTTTCATATTCCTTATAATTAGTGAGTCTCAATTTGTTTGTTTTGGCCACACCCAGCTCTGCTCAGGGCTTACTCCTGGCTCTGCACAAATTTCTGAAATTCTTTGAAAGATCACATAAGGTGATTTAACTAGTGGCACCTTATGTGTCTAAAGTCTTTCTGTTCCAATCTCCCAAATTTTGGACTGAATAACTTTCAGTCCTAGATTAGTGTTTTCCAATTTTTCATTTCATTCCAAAAATGTAACAGAAATCAGAATTGCATTTGACTATAATTTATTAAAATATTTTAAAAACAAAGTTTAACCCATAAAGTAATGTGTTATTCAATAATTTCATTAAATGCTTCCTATTTGGGGAAATTCAATGATCTCAACTTTGGTCTTTTGCATCGCCACTCTTTCCTAACTAGTTATCTACAACAATACATGTTTAAACCATTGATAGTTATTTCCATAAAACTTATAAATTAAATTTAAAGACAATTCATTCTCTCCAGTAAATCACTATCACTATCACTATTATCCCGTTGCTCATCGATTTGCTTGAGCGGGCACCAGTAACGTCTCAATTGTGAGACTTGTTGTTACTGTTTTTGGCATATCGAATACACCACGGGTAGCTTGCTAGGCTCTGCCGTGCGGGCAGGATACTCTCGGTAGCTTGCCAGGCTCAAACCCGGGTCAGCCGCGTGCAAGGCAAATGCCCTATCTACTGTTCTATCGCTCCAGTCCACGTAGGACAATAAAACTTTTAATATTGTTAATATTTATTTCTCCTAATTATGCTTTATTACTTCAATTAATTTCAGGGGAAACAGGTTGAAAAATGAGTATTTGTTCTAAATGTTTCATAAACTTTATTTTTAAAGCATATCTTCCTTACATCATCAGCATTTTTCTTATACTGACATTTTTATTATTCAAAAATTCTCACTTGAATAAGATGAGCAGTTCATCTGGAATAAAACAACTATTATGCATCATTAATATCCTAATGCATTATTTATGGTGGTGAATAATATCCTGAAACGAGAAGTCTCTGAAGATAAAATATTGCTCTATCATGTTCCATTATGGAAAGAAATACTTTTAATTAAAGCGATGCATAGAAATTAGAAGGAAAAATGTTACTGATGTTGTTCTACCTACAAGACTCAACTTCCTTTTTTAAAGCCTGATAAAAATCAACAGTGCTTTTGTACACATATGAACCATTCTTAGAAATACAGAACTATTGAAGTAAGGGACTAAAACAAGTGTTAAAGATATCTTAACCACCAAAGTTTCCCTGAAAACAAAAGGCACTAACTTTTAGGAGACAGAGGATAAAGCTATTGTTTTACATGTGACCAACCAGGAATCCTATTCCTGCTACTGCATATCCTCCCCTGAGCCCTGTCAGAAATGATCCCTAAGTACATAGATAGATCTCTAAGCACATCCATATATGCTCAGAGTTGAGAAAAATTTGGAACTTTTCCTTCTCTGGAAACAACTTAAATTGCATATTTAATTAAGTAGGGAAAATCTGAAGCAAGTACTTTTTGTGAGAAAGGGTCAGGACTCCTTTTACAACTTGATACATGTTGCAAGAATTATTCTATTAATATTTTCAGAGATAAACACAAGTTTTCAAGAAAATTATTTATTTTATGAGGATTTTTAAGTCTATTTGATATAATTAGGCAATTCTATTATTCAGTTTCTTCATTTCCTATCTTCTTGTAATTCTTAACACTGCAATTTATAAGTTCTCTCCCTCTTTTGATTAATTAAAATGTTCCTATTATTTTAAAAATTTAATATTTAATTCAATTAAAATTATTTCAAATTTAGTCATTAATTTTCTTCTTATCCTTCTTAATTCCAACCTGTTGATTAACTTTTTAAATTACTTTTTTTTCTAGATTCTTACCTATTTGTACTACATATAGTTTCTTTTCCATCTTTATTAATATATGCATTTAATTATGACCAGTTTATGCTGATAACTTCTTTATATCTACATATTCTATATCATGGATTAATTTTCCCTACATTAAAGGAAATCTTTAAAAAAATTCATATTTGCTCTTGACCCAACATCTATGAACAGTATAGATTTTCAAACTTTCAAGTGATAATAGTAGTAGTTTGGGGCCAAAGATTATAGGATTACATTTGAGCTGTATTCTTTTATAGTCATGTTCGAATTACTGCTACCCTTGGAATTTGTTGAGGTTTTCCTAGTCACCTAAACTATGGTCATTATTATTTTGTAATTTTATATATAAATGTTTTTATATATATAATCTCTGAATTTGAATTTTCACCAATAAAGTTAACTTACATTTTATACAATAGTATTTTACTTATTTTTTCCAAATTCTGTGTTATGCTTCATTTAATTAGTATTTTTTCCCATTCATTGCTTTTTACCTTTTGGAATTTCATTGTTTGAGTACACATGCCATTAGATCTGACTTTGTCAATCAATCAAAATCTTAATTTGTTCTCAGCTTAATAGCTACTCAATGCCACTTACAACTATTTGTATAGTTGGTTATTTTGGGTATCAACTCTCTTACAATGTTAAGATAAGTATGTTTGTTTTAAACAAACATAAACATGGGCTAATTATTTTGGCACTTCATTTAAAACAGTGCATATATCAGATTTCATCATATGATCTATTTTATTTTCATATTACAACTTCTCTTGTATATATCTATAGGAATTTAATGTCTAAATTTAAAATATAACTATGGATATATTTTATTTAGAAACTTTTGGCTATCCTTATGCTACTACTTTAAACAATATCCATTAATTACATTGTTGCATATTAACAATCTATTTTTTCTCTCAATGAGGAATATTAAAAATAGGTAGTAACTTCTTTTTCATTTTACCTCCCAACATCTAATTTAAGGAGGCTGGAGAGATAGTAGAGCAGGTCACTTGTCTTGCATATGGCGAACCTAGATCTGATCCCCAGCATCCGATATGGCCCCCCATACACAACAAGAGCACAGAGCCAGAAGTAACCCCTGAGTATCTCCACGGTGTCTCAAAACAAAACAAAAAACCAACAACAAAAATAACTTGAGGTTTTATTTTTATATCCATATAATACCTATAAGACAATATAAAATGATGGCATAATTTGAATAAACTCTCCCTGTTCCTACCCCCAGTTTTGGTAGACTGACCAATAACACTGTAAGAGCCTAGAGCTTACCTATTAGTCCCGTTCTTAAACCGTCCTGACTCTCAGTGCCTCAAATAAACGTGTTTCAATTCCTTACTACCATTCTTCACGCCAGAGTCAGGTTCATCCTCCAGTAAGTACCTCATGGAAACACTATCTTTAAAGCTTTCCTTGTGCGTAATTATTTACAGCCTTCATATGAAAACAACTTAGTAGAAATCCTTTACTCATCTATCGCCCCAAGCCCATGAGAAAAGCACATTATCAAAAATCCTGAAAGCTTCCTGTGTTGGTGGGGTTGTGGTGAAAAAGGACACTCATCCACAGTTGGTGAGAATGCCATCTGCTTCAGCCACTCTGGAAAGCAAGATAAAGATCTCCCCAAGAAATAGGAAAATAACTCCCACATGACCTAGCAATACCACTTCTTGGCATGTTTGCCTCAAATACAAAAACATGAATCCAAAAGAATATATGCATACTTATGTTCATCATAGCCAAGATATGGGAACAACCCAAATGCCCAACTATGAATGCATGGATCAAGAACTTGTGATATATACACATGGAATATTATGCACTGTAGCACTGTCATCCTTTCGTTCATCCATTTGCTTGAGTGGGCAACCAGTAACGTCTCCATTGTGAGACTTGTGGTTACTGTTTTGGTCATATCCAATACACCACGGGTAGCTTGCCAGGCACTGCCGTGGGAGTGGGATACTCTCGGTAGCTTGCTGGACTCTCCGAGAGGGATGGAGGAATAGAGCCTGGGTCGGCCTCATGCAAGGAAAATGCCCTACCCGCTGTGCTAGAAAAAGAAAAAAACTATGTAATCTGACACGACATGGATGGAACTAGAAAATTAGTGAAGTCAAACAGAAAGAAAGGGGTATTTACAGAGTCATCTCACTCACTCATGCGACTTAAAGATATGAAGAACAGTAGCAACAAAGGGTCAAAGCCAACATAAGAAAACTAATTTACTCATAAAAAAGTTAGTTTTTGTGAGGTGGACTTAAAAGGGAGGGACACTGAAATCATTGGGGGGGAGTGTGATGGGTATGATGTTGGAATTAGGGAAACATGGGAAAATATTAATAATGCGACCATAAATCACATACCTCAAAAAGAAAAACAAAACAGAAGAACCCTTGGCTCATGTTTTCTGCCCTGGAGTTTCTGGAATGTGGAATGAGGGAAAGAATTTTGTGGCTCTATTATTAATTCTCAGTCTTTGTGAGCCTGTGTTCTCTCAACTGAGGAACTTCAAACATGGCTTTCAATTCCTCCCCTGTGCCCTTCCTAAGTGGGACAGGATGACTAAAAAAGTAGGCTGCAGTGGCGATTTCCCTCCCCTTGGGTAGGTTAGATGCTGATAATCTTGCAGACAAGGCTCTGATAAATTAATTTCATCTGATGGCAGACCTTGCTTAGAAGAATAAAACAATCCAGAATATTAAATAGTGTTTATTTTCCCCTCCTGCACTGGTAGGCATATGAGGGTGTTTTTTTCTACAATATATCTCCCAGAAAATAAAGCCCTCTCAAATATGGAGCCCTTCCGTAATTGCATCCCCCAGAATTTTTAACTCAAAAGTTGTGCAAAAAGCTTCTTTGATGAACTCATTAGTTACAGTTCCTTTACCCCTACCCACTTGAATTCCTATAGAGGCTGCTACCATAATAAATTATAATTCTCTGTACCCATTCTCAGGCTCTCTAGTTCATAGAGGTTTGCCCTGAAACCTCACTTCTCCAATGGAACTAAGGAGAGTTCCTGATTTTTCATTCGTTTTTAGGATGGAATGGCTCCTTGTAAGCTTCTGAAATGGCAAATGGGAACCTAGAAGTGTTGCATGCCCTTTCAGTATCAAACCTCTGCTCATGAAGAAGACTTCCAGCTATGGGGCAATCCTCCTGGCCCTTGTATCTATCTACTGTCCTTGGCTGTCAGCCTCATGTAATGTTATTCTATAGTCCACAAATGAGTGCAGTCTTTCTATGGCTGTCACACTCTTTCTGACTTATTTCACTTAGCATGATACTCTCCAGTCTATCCATTTATAAGCAAATTTCATGACTTCAACTCTCCTAACAGCTGAACAGTATTTCATTGTGTATATGTACCAAAGTTTCTTGAACTAGTCATCTGTTTTAGGGCACTCGGGTTGTTTCCAGACTTTGGCTATTGTGAACAGTGCTGCAATGAATATATAGGTATAGATGTCATTTTTACTGTGCTTTTTTGCATTCTCGGGATATATTCCCAGAAGTGGTATTGAGAGGTCATCTGGAAGCTCAATTTCTAATTTTTGAAGGACTGTCCAAATAGTTTTCCAGAAAGGCTGGACCAGTCAGCATTCCTACCAACAGTGAAAGAGCGTCCCTTTTTCCCCACATCCACGCCAGCACTGGTTGCTTTTGTTGTTTGAATGTGGGCCAGTCTCTGTGGTGTGAGATGATACCTCACTGTTGTTTTGATTTGCATCTCCCTGATGACTAGCGATGTGGAGCATTCTTTCATGTGCCTTTTAGCCATTTGTATTTCTTTTTTGAGGTAACTTCTGTTCATTTCTTCTCCCCATTTAAAAATTTTTTTTTTTGCTTTTTGGGTCACACCCAGCGATGCTCAGGGGTTATTCCTGGCTTTGCACTCAGGAATTACTCCTGGCGGTGCTTGGGGGACCATATGGGATGCCGGGGATTGAACCCGGGTTGGCCGCATGCAAGGCAAACACCCTACCCGCTGTGCTATCGCTCCGGCCCCCATTTTAAAAAAATTTTTATTACTGTTTTCCCCATTTTTTGATGGGGTTGCTTGGTTTGCAATGCAGACACTGAGAAGTCATCATGTTTGGTCTATTACCTACTTTTGGCACACATCTCCCATCCCAACTGATTCCAACAGACATCATTTTCTTAGTGATCCCTTCTCTATTCCATCTGCCTTCTCCCCTCCCCTCGTGAAGCAGACCAGCTTTCTAGTGAATATCAATTATTGACTTTTCAATATAAGAGAAAGTGTCTTGCTTTTCTGCTACTTTCTCCTTCATGTTCACTGTAAGTGGGGATAAACTTGTCTCCAACGTTGTTTTAAAGGTTATATTAGCTATGGATTTGACATTTGCCATCTCCTTAGTGGCTTTTACATAGAAATTCTAAGAAATTTAGAACAATATTTTCCTGATAACTTCTTGTTTATCCTCAAACTTTAAACAAGTGGGCCTGTCAAATAGTAACTAATTCCTAAATGAAGAAGCAAACTACTCAATTCTAAATATAGAAACAAAAGTAAAAATCTATTCATATAAAGAATACAATAACAAATATATTTATCAGAAAAAATAAATGACATTAAACTGTATCATCAGAGTTTGTATTTATATTTTATGCAGTTAGAAATGAATAGACAAACTAAGAAGATGAAAAAGTTTTCTGAAAAGGTCAGACCTGCCTTTGATTAAAAGATTCTATAGCTTAAGATATTTCTGGGCTCTTTTCCAGGAACACATATATAATTTACCGTGACTGACTACTCACAGCCAGTAATCGGTCTGTTCTTCTCACCTTTATAATAAACACAGCAGACACCAACTTGAAAAAAATTAGACAGGCCATCTCATGTTTTCTCCTAATAAAAGTCAAATAAAAAGATATCGCCTTAAAATATAACTGTACTCTAGCTTAAATATTGGTGGGGTTTTTTTGTCATTACTGGTGGTGGTGTTTTTTTGAGAAAAAACAAACTGGGCCATATGCAGCTGGGACGGGGGGAAGGGTGATATTCTTAATTCTGTGTTCAGAAAAAGCTCCTACAGTGCTCAGGAGACCATACAATGTTCCATGGATAGAAGTGGAGTCGGCTGCATGCAAGACAAGTTCATTACAGCCTGTACTATCTCTCTAGTACCAAAGAATGTATTTTAAACCTGAAATAAGATCAGAGTTTTTATTTTATTATCATATAAATTTAAAAGTCTCATAAAATATAATTATCCTGGGCCAGAGGGTTAGGATAGTAGATAAGGTGTCTGCCTTACATGCAATCGACCAAGATTGAATCTCTAGCACCCCACCTGGTCCAGAGCCTGTCAAAAGTGATCCCTGGGCACAGAGCCAGGAGTAAGCTCTGATAACAGCCAGTTGTAGCCTAAAAACCATTATAATAAGTATGTTATTTTTGCATATGTATATATACATACTTATGTACATATATATTGCACATATGTATATATGTAGAGACAAACACACCAGTGACTCCCTTCCAAATTTAATAATCCACTAAGTTTTGGGTTTTGCTTGTTTGATTTGTGGCCATACTTAATGCTCAGGGATCACTCCTAGGTCTTGTTGTACTATAGCTCCAGCCTCTAGTTTTGTTTTATGGACCACTTATTAGTTCAAGTCTCTAAACAAGGTACTATGAGATAAGAAAATAAATTAGATATGCTCTTGTCCTTGGAGTTTTCAGAAGCTGGTTTACATATATGAGACATGCACATATACATACATATACACGCAAGAAAGGATGAAGCAGATATACAAAATTTAGCTCAACTGACATTATAATGGAATTATAAACAAAATACCTATGAAGCAGAACCCATAACATTTGAAGAAAAAATGCTAGAAAGGGGGATGTTTGTGGTAGGCGCTGAACAAGAAGCTGTTTTAGCAGGTAGAAAGGTTTGGGAAGGTCATATTTGTAGGGAGAATAAAAGCAAAAGGAAATATGGAGAGGGGCAGGGAATAAAAAAATAAGGGATCATCAAGAAATCTCAGTAGGAAACAGAAAAATGTATGACACAGGAACTTAAAACATAAACAATCAGCATCTCACCCCAAATGCAAATTTTCAGAAAAACTGAGAAAATAAAGATAATAAAAGTAAAGATACGCTAAGAACATAAAGATCATCTAAAAATGATTTAATATCCGTTCTCTAGGTCATCAGTAAAATCTAAAAGTCAGGTATCCCTGTTAGAACTAACCAGTTAAATTAATGTCTAATCTTATTTCAGTGCCTTGACTACTACAATGATATCCCTACTGCAATTTCAGAGGTATTTATTTTTAGTACTGAAAATGTGCTTTTAAGATCCAAGAGAACAAAGCTAGCATAATGTTTCACATAATTTAGAAAATCAAGTCAACTAATTAAATGAGCTGCTTGTTTCTAACTATTGCAAAATGCAGAAACTATAAGAAATATTATACATTAAAATACTTAGCATGTTCTTTCTAAAAAGAATTATATTCACATCCAAGACTATGCACAAAACACTTGGTAAATTAAAAATAAGTCTAAGAAGGCCTATAAAATGCCTACTGCTTTAGTAGAAATTAATCCACTACTAATGTTCACATTAAATGAATATAACAGTTAAATCATATAAATTCATTGTTTGATTCATTTCACAGAGTAACCAAAGAAGCTTTATTGTATAAGGGAAAGAATCAAGAATTTGTTGCTAGAAAACTCTAGGTAAACATGTGAAAACCATTGCAACTTGATTGCTTCAAATCGAATTAAGCATTTTTTAAGAACAGTACCTGACCTCTATTAGCTTTCATTTTCTCATCTATACAGAGTCTATGGATGTATTAATTATACACACTCTTACTGTAACAATTAAATGAGATCACATCAACAGACTCTGCACAGAAAGATTATTAAACTGACTGCTTTCTAGTTAAGTTTCTACCCCCAGAAACATCATTTCCTCTTTCCCTCATGCACAAAATGTGATCTATCGGAACATCCTGTAAGTCTTCATTACTATCCCTTTGACATGCACACATTTACCCATCACAATGACTTCTAGTCTGAAGAATTCATCAAAATTCTACATATTTCCTAACTAGTCACCTGTTTCTATTTTGCTGTTTTAACATCCTCTGATCAATCAAAACAAAAAAGTCAGACACACACAAACACACATGTATCTCGGACCTGAGCAACTTGCTGCCAAGATGGCTCTCGACTTTGCAATAGGCCACTTTCTCTGGGCCACTCCAGATGGGTGCCATCCCTACGTCTGCTCCCTAGAAATCCTGGTGGCCTCCATCTTCTAGAACTCAGCGAAAGCTCCAGGTATGGGGTGGCGGCAGCGGCAAATGCCAGGCCTCACGGGACAGGGGAGGAGTCGGCACTTGGAGTTCTCCCCACACACATCCCCCCCCCACTCCAATGTGACTCTGAGATAACACCCACAAAGGGCACTGTCTACTTAAGCTCCCACAGGGCCATGATCCAGAGACACACATGAATGTTGAGCCCAAGAAACTTGCTGCAGAGATCTCTCCAGACCCTAATTGTTAAAATTTTATTATATTTTATCCATATTTTATATTTTACCCATAACAAGCAATACAAAACAAATTGTCTAGCACTGCCTTTTCAGCAGGTATGAGTGGTGGTGGGACTGTTCTCAAAACATCGAAGGTAACAAAAGTAGAGAGCGTATTGTGCAAATTGTCTGCCACACAGGCAGGGTAAGGTGTGGAATGGGGTGGGAGGAGGGATACTGGGGATTCTGGTGGTGGAAAATGTGCACTGGTGAAGGAATGGGTGTTTGATGAATGTATGATCGAAGCTCAAACATGAAAGCTTTGTTACTGTACCTCCGGGTGAATCAATCACTGTATCACTGTCATCCTATTGCTCATCGATTTGCTCGAGGGGACACCAGTAACATCTCCATTGTGAGACTTGTTGTTACTGTTTTTGGAATACTGAATACGCCATGGGTAGCTTGCCAGGCTCTGCTGTGCAGGCAAGATACTATCAGTAGCCTGCCGGGCTCTCCGAGAGGGGTGGAGGAATCGAACCTGGCTTGGCCGAGAGCAAGGCAAATGCCCTACCTGCTGTGCTATCACTCGAGCCCCGGTGAATCAATAAAAAGAGAAAAGAAGTCTAAGCACCTAAATCGAAAGGCATCACTAACCTGCTCCAAAGACCACCTTTCACACAAGTGATAAACCTTAAGTTATAAATAGAAACTGAAGTCCCCAGCTGACCAGGTCCCCTTTCCCACATGTCTCACCACTAGCTCACTCCTTCACATACTAGAGTTTCTCCTGGTTCCTCACTGTTTCTTAAGCATCCTGCAGATTCCTATGCAGGTAATGTCTAGGCATTACCTGATAGGACTTCTTCCAGAATGATCAAGAACCGCTCAATCCCATATCTGTCTACACTGTCCAAGTCTCACTACAACAGAATGACTGTCCCTGTCACCCTTGGTGAACAGTAAACCCTCGTCTCATCCTCTCCATCTTTTTTTTCCTTCTGTTTTTCTTCATAGTCACTCATATACAGGTTTACATTTCTACACAAATATAAACATCCTGGAGGCAAGGAATGTACCTATTTGATCATATCTGAGTTGTTTGCACAAAGCAGAGACACCATTAAAAATATGCTTCTAGAACAGTGAAGGCTTATAGTTCATATCGCCTTGAGTTTATGTGTGCCACAGAAAATAAGAGTGGCCATCAATTACTTCAATGCACTAGTAAAACTTGAATATTTGGACAGCCTCAAAAGGGTTTATCCCACCTTGGAATTTGAAGTGGACTCCAAGAAACAAAGTCTGTTGCCAAATCCTTCTGCTGCCAAGCATAACTTCTGTTGTTCTTTGTGGATGGTTGCGGTACACTGCAAAACCACTTCATCATCCTGCAAAGGCAGAGAAAATGAGAAGAGAAAACAAGTGAGATTAGACATGACTATACAGACAAAATTAGATATAGAGCATTATTTTAGTGCATTTCTAAAATCTGAGATACAAAGGAAGACCAACCATAAAAAAAACACACCCATAGAATCAATCACTAAAGCACGTATACTTGCAAATAATATTACTAGTAAGGGTAGTACGAGAGTGAGGTTATTGCTATTCAAGGGAATCGAGTTTTCGCACTGCCTTTACTGACATCCAGAGGCAATTTGCACGGGGAATAGTAAAATATTGTATTTACATGTTAACACTCTAACAGTCTGTTTTAATCATCCAAATCATCAAGAAATTGTCTGACATTTCTAGGACATCAAATGTCACAAGAATGGAACTAATTCCAATAGCAGCATACATGAAGCTCCAAATTAATCAGGAAAACAGGTCAATAACAGAGCTTCAAGATAAAATTAAGCAGGAAAAACACAGTAGTTCAACATTACATTGACTGCTTGATCATACCTAAAATGACCCAGAACACATAAAGTGTACAGAGAGGGGCCAGTGAGAGAGCACCAGGGGTGAGCACTTGCCCTGCATGCAGCTGACCTATATTCAATTCCCAGCACCATGACGGTTCCCAAAGCACAGCTAGGAGTGATTCCTGAGCACAGAGCCAAAAGCAAGCCCTGAGTACAGCCATATGGGCTCCAAGACAAACAAATTAATTGGTTAAATGAATGCAATAAATTTCAAAAGTGTACTGAGAAATGATTTGTTCCTTCAGTCTTCTGAAAGTCAATACCAATTTTCAATCAGAGAAGCATTAAGTGGCAAATAAAAATTGCACCTGGGAAAAGATGATAACCAGGCTCAATCAAGAAACACCAATTTAAAAATGTTAGTAACTGAATTTGTATCATAGATGTAGCTTCTACATGCTACATGATCTCAACAGGTCCACTATCACATCTCAGACTTTCTACTAGCTCATTTAACCTATGGGGTGAAGTTCATCTCCTGGCAGCCCCAGGCCTTTATGGAACCGGAAGCAGATTCCCCTGTATTCTTCCTGAGTCCCAGAAGTCTCAACCCTAGGTTCATTACTCTGTTTGCCATTTCTTCTACCCCAAACCATAATAGTTCCACTCCTGGCATCTCACACTACACACCCTTATACCTTGTCACTAGCTGAGGACCAGCAGAGATGCTAAAGGGAGACACCCAGACTAATCCCTGAGAATCCAGTGGAGATAACTACAAAGAATCAGTCCCAGGGCAAGCAAACACAATGAGGAAGTTGTATAAAAGCCCACCGAGCTCAGTCAGTGAAACCGAGTAGCACAGAGGCTTTACCAGGACTAACCAGTTTTGTAAACTCTCAGGTATCATGTTTGGGATGTTTAATAAGCTCAAAGAAATGACGGACCATAGGGCAGAGCTGGATAGAGGACAGAGGGTTATGGTACTTTCCTTACATGCAGCCAACCTGGGTTTGATATCTTCACCACCTTATATATATCCCTGAGCCCCGCTAAAAGTGACCTCTTAGTACAGAGCTAGGAATAAGCCCTGAATACTGGCACATGTGGTCCCCAAACAAAATAATAGTTAAAAAAATATTGAGGATCCAGAAAAATCACAAGAAAGTTTGAGATCAGAAATAAGAATACTATATTCATAACTGTCAGTAATGAAGAAGATGGTTGGTGATATAAAAATGCAATAAAGGGGGGGCCAGAGTCATAGTACTGTAATTAGGGCATTTGCCTTGAAATGCGATAGACCCAGGTTCAACCCCCAGCATCCAATATGGTCCCCCAAACCTACCAAGAGTGATTCCTGAGCATAGAACGAGTGATTCCTGAGCACAGAACCAAGAGTCAGAACTGAGCACTGTCGGGTACGGTCCCCCAAAAAAGATTTCTCCCAAAGAAATAGATAATAGAGAGTGTGAGCAGAATAATAGCAGATGAGAAAAAAAATCAAGGAGCTCCAAAACAAGATTCATCTTATGTTCAAGAAAAAAATGAAAGGAAATAAACAGCACATCAGAGAACTATGAAATAAAGTCAAGAAAAACAATATCATAATCATCAGAGTCCCTGAAGAACAGGAAGGAAAAAAAATCAATGAAGAACCACTAGTGAAGTCATAGTAAAGAATTCCCCAGAGTTGAGAAGCACAGGCACCCAGATCCAACATGGAGCTTAGCCAAAAGGTCCCCCCAAACTCAGTACAGTCAGAATAACCAAGCCAAAGACAGAGACAGAATATTAACAACAGCAAAATCAAAAAAGAGACTTCCAGACAAAAGAAATCTCAGAAGATTTACAGATTTATCAAATGATCTGGCAGAGTCTCTTGCAACCGACCCATGCCTGGCTGTCTTCACCAGGGCCCCTTGGTGGTTGAGTTTCCCTCCCTGTCCCAAGCAGAGCCCCCGAAGCCAAAGACCTCTGGAACCCAGCCACAGCTATGCTCAAGACCCCTCTCCACACGTTCGGATGAATCTCACGCATGAAGGAACAGGCAGAAGAACCCAGGTGTGCGGGATTTGGGGCTGAGATCTCCAAGCCTGCTCAGATCAGGACTGGGCCTCTTCCGCCCAGATCCCCCATTTTCCAGGAGCTAGGTGGTCACACCCAGAATCTGCCCCAGCACCGTGTAATCCCATCAATGGCCAACATCCAGAGACTAAAACCAAGCTCCCGGAAAGTCTATATTTCCTTTTCTGATACACTGGTGATATTAAAACAAACAAACAAACAAAAAAACAAAAAACATTTTTATACTTTTATAAGTCTATTCATAGTTTTCCTAAAATTTTCTCAATTCTCTTCTTTCCACTTTACTAAACTGTGCATATGTCAGATTTATCTAATTCATGTGAATTTTACAATTAGCATAGAATTATTCACAGCAATATTTTTAACTTGTATACCTACAAAAGGAAAACGAATGCATTTTGGGGGAGGAAAAGTTATTTTGTTTTTAATCTAACACTGATTTACAACTCTGTGGAATTTCAGCAATTTAGCTTTAATCATCTATATGTGTGTATATATCAACGCCGCCAGAATAAATACAAAAATCTCTTTTCTATATGTGGGATAAAAGATAATAATAATAATAATAATAACAGTAATAATAATGGAATGACAAACAAATGACCAAATAATAAGGGAATAACAAATGACCAGAGCATTTACAAAGTGTAGAAGAAATTATAAGCATATAATATATAATAGCTACAGGAAAGAATTTAGAAAGCTAACCTTTATTTACACCAAAGAACTAATATGATAGCAAAACGTTATGACAATAACTGAGGTAAAAGACTTCACTAATATATGAGATATCCTGTGTATTTTCATCAGAAAACAAAAGCCCAGATCTTAGTAAATCTCTGTGTAGGGCCTTTAGGCAAATTCAGACTTAGGTTTTCTTATGCACACAAGGGTTATAGGAGATAAGACTAAAACTACCTTATATCCAATCTCAAAGACAGGAAGTAAGATTAAAACATCTCCATCCTTAAAATAGGGGATAAGACTTAAAACAAATAAACCTTTAGCAATTGGTTGACACCCTTTTAGAGAATACCAGATAATCCATCCTTAAAACATCATTTCAAGAAAGCAAGCAATCACAATCCACACCATGTGAATTGGTAAACATGTGAATTGACGCTACCTAAAACAATCTCAGTGTTCAAGATGGAAGGAAAGATTTGATGAGCTCTCATTCCTGAATCGGCATTAAGGATAAGGCTGAGGATACAATGATATGACTGTCAAGACAAAAATGTCTTCAGATAAATTCGGAGCAGAAAATTCACACTGCAAGCTCCCCTATAAAGAAACCTTTACCACCCAATTCTGCAAGAAGTTCAGTCTCTCACTGTGTGGCTTACTATTGAAAAGATGTAGGACAGAGATGTACAGTGTACAGAAAATATTAAATACAAAATTTGGTAGCAACTAAAAATCAGATCTACCTTCTCTTTTTCTTGTGAGTACGAATAAGTTGTTGAAAATCAAGTATGTTGCTGCCTGTTTTAACAGAACCCTAAAAATTATGCTGAGTGAAAATGAGCCATTTTTTAACATTAATAATCCCCTGTTGAACAACTAAATGGTTTCTATCATTTAAATAGCATTAAACATAATTGCAAGCACTTTGGTCAATCATAAAATAACTGCCAAATAAAATGGTAGAAAATAAAATTATATGCCATGACTATTATGTAAGCGAAAACATTTAAGTATTTGACAAAAAATGAAATAAAAACTCATAATTTACTTATAAATAGATAAAACAATTATAATCCTGTATCAATACAAACAGCAATTCTAACACTTGAAGACTTAAATGTTAAAATCTTAAGGCTTTCAGAAGAGAACATGGGTGAATATAAAAAGCTTATAAGATTTCTCAAGCTACAAACACAAAAATTACAAAGTTGATAAATCAAAGTTCATGAAAATTAAGAACTGCTGTTTAGTAAAGAAAAATGAGAAACTAAAACTATAAGAAAGTATCTGAAATTCATACCATAGACATAAAAAATTTACATAAGAACTCAACCATCAAGAATAATAGGCAAAGATCTGAAGAGTATTATACAGAAGAAACACATAATGTAAATTGTCATCTAAAAAAAGCCTCAACCATATTAATAAGAGAAATAGACTGAAGGAAAACATAATTCCTATTATTATCTCCAGATTGAGAAAAATACAAGATCTAACAAGAGAAAAAGCAATGTGGCAAAATGTGTACTCTTACACATTTCTCACAGGAGAGCAAACTGTTTAAACACTGTCGAAACAATTTAACACTAAAGTCAAAAAATGCCCACGTCTGTATGGAAACGTGTGCACTGTCATCATAGATAGGGAAATGAAGATCAAAACAACATTGAGATACCATCTCATGCCAGGTGATAGCACATATCAAAAAGTCTGGAAGCAGCCTGTGCTGGCAGGGTGAGAAAGAAACCTGGCGCACTGTTGCTGGGAATGTTGTCTGATTCCACCTCTAGAGAAAGCAATATGGAGATCTCTCAAAAAATAGGAGTAAAACCCCTATATGACAACATTAAAACCCCTATATGACACCAAGTGGTATCATTTCTTGATATCGATCCTCAAAATACAAAAACACATTCATCACAGTGCTTAATACAACAGCCAAGATATGGAAACAACCCAAATGCCAAACTGCAAATTTTGAATGGATCAAGACATTGTGGTATAGATATACACAATGGAATACTATGCAGCTTGAAAAATTAACAGAATCCCACAATTTTCTGTGACATGGATGGATCGCCAACGAGAGGATATCATGTTGAGTGAAGTCAGTCAGAAGGAAAAGGATAGATAGAATAATCTCCCACATATGTGACACTTGAAGTTACACATGAAAGCAACAACAAAGAGTCAAAGGGGACATAATGGGAGAACTGATCCACACACCTAAGTTTTGGGTTGGAAGAGCTTAAAAGGAAGGGGGTTCTAAGGTCCTTGGTGGAGGAGGTGGATACTCTGATGATGGGTGAGATATTGGAATTCCATAAACAGGAAACCATCATTAACAGTATTGTATATCACAAAATCTCAATCAATTGAAGAGTCTTTTTCCATGCCTTCAACCTGACAGCTCTACCTTGAAATAAATTCACTAGAGACCTGTGGTTACTGTATGACAAAATCTATTTAAGAATGTTCATGGGACTAGAGCAATGCTACAACAGATAGGGTCCTTGCCGTTCAAGTGGTTGACACAGGTTCAGTCTTCGGCACACTACATGCCCCCCATCCCTGGACACTGACAGGAATTAGCCCTGAGCAATATTAAGTGTGACCCAAAATAGAAACAAAAGTTTGCAACAGCAACAAAATCATGAATGAGAAGTACAACAATGCCACATGAAATATCAAATTCAGCCATCAGCAGAACTGATGAGGAAAGAATAAACTTACAACTCTAATAGCCATGATGAGTGTGTTAAAACTGATGCCATAGTCAACGTGTGCTTGAAGAGCAATCTTTAGCATCTAATGAGGCTCGAGGGCAGACGTGCATCTCTGTATCATGCCACTTGGCCTCAGTGTGTCTCTTCACTCCAGTCAGTTCTTCTCCAGCAAATAAATCCAACTTCCTCCCTAGTCCCTTCTTGCACTCACATTTTTTTCCCACCAGAAAGAGCATACTTTTATTTTTATCTTTTTTTAGTCGTTCAATTTTAGTTTTTTTATTTATAATTGATGTTATATAATATATAAAATTGCAACTTATACTTATTAATTTAACATATCTTGGAAAAATACCTCCATATCTGCATGCCTCATTTTTTTTAATTTTTAAAATTTTATTGAATCACAGTAACGCCTCCATTGTGAAACTTGTTACTGTTTTTGGCATATCAAATATGAACAAGCTTTCATGTTTGGTAAAGTGGAACAAGGAAAGCGTCATTGTTTTAAATGGCTTCACTGTCACTGTCATCCCGTTGCTCAATGATTTGCTCTAGCAGGCACCAGTAACGTCTCCATTGTGAGACTTGTTGTTACTGTTTTTCGCATATCGAATATGCCACGGGGAGCTTGCCAGGCTCTGCAGTGCCGGCGAGATACTCTCGGTAGCTTGCCGGGCTCTCCAAGAGGGGCAGAGGAATCAAACCCCGGTCAGCTGCGCGCAAGGCAAACGCCCTACCGCTGTGCTATCACTCCAGCCCCAGCAGGGTGACTCAGTGGCTAAAGCACTTGCCTGGCAAGTCTGAGGCTCTGAGTTTGATCCCTTGTGCTGCCCAGTCCTGGCAGATCTCTGCTGTAAAGGATCCCTGGCACTTCAATAGAGTATGTGAACTCCAGCAACCTTGGTCAGTTGTCTGTGAGCAATGGGTGATTCCCAGCGAGCACTGCAAGTAAAAGATAGGTGGACCCCTCGAGTAGGTATGTGACCATTGACAAGCCCTGGGTGAGCACCATCTGACTCTAACAACGATGATAACCAAAGTGTGTATGAGCACCACAAGTAAGGGTGAGTGACCCCTGTGAGCAACTGCCGCTGACTCTGTGAGCACCAGAGTGGAGTACCATAATCAAGCGAATGAGCGTCACAACCAAGCCTGTGTGCCACCCCTAGTCTCACCATAACTACAACAAAGAGAAAGGAACAAACAAACTTTTAAAAAATTTAAATAGCAGAAGTAGGTGAACTCATTCTCAAAAACGAAGGAAATCTATATAGACCCACCCTGCTTGGAGTCAATGTGGCACAGTAAAAATAACTAGCAGTCATCTGTCACTAATGCATACAATGTTGGAGTAGAAAATATGTCAATAATAATATGAGAAGTAAGACACATTTAAAGAGAAGCAAATATCAATAATAGAACTAAAAAATTACAATATATAAAATATAAAGTTTGCTAAACTTAACAGACATGTGGACCTTCTGACTTCCCCATCGCTTGAGTATTAACTGCCTGTAGTTAACAATAAGCCTACAGGGCCAAAGGGATTGCATGGTGGTTAGAGTGTTGGACTTGCACACAGCAAAACCAGGATCAATCTCCAGCATGATCACTGGTCCACATGTACTGCCAGGAGTAATTTCTGAGTGCAGAGACAGGATTAAGCCCTAGCACTTCCAGGCATGACCCCCAAACACACAAGCAAAAACAATAAGGCTTATTGAGAACTTAAACACACTATGTTCTCATATAGCTGATGAACATATATTTATTTGTATGCTAGATGTATTATATAGTGTATCCTTAAAGAAATCCAATATAAAATATGCCAAGAAAATCATAATAAATGAAAATACATTTATAACACTGTACTATAACTATTGATATTCTAAGTTTACATCACCTGCTCACGAGAAAGTACATGCAGAAAGGTGCCCACAAGGATTAGACTCAGAGTGTTCAAGAGTTATTGTATATACTAAATGGCATTTAAAAAGCTCAGGGGCTATTTGGAGAGCATTAGCAACGTGTCTGGGTAATGTCAACTGACAGCTGGACAGAACACACAAATATCAGAGATAATCAAGACATTAGACCACTCATTGAATTTCCAACTGCCCTAAGTGGCAGCTATCCAAACATAAGGCAGAAACTTTCCTCTGAAAATACAAACATTTCACCAATACCTTTCTATTCCCAGTTTAGTGAAACATTCCCATCATAAAGAAAGCTTGCCTTTTTCATTTTTAATACATTCAAATAGGAAATCCACCAACACAGAGTTAACTAATATACTCATATAAGTTACAAGCAGACCTTGTGGAATTATCAAATATTTTCCTTGCCATCAATAAACTGATCTAATGCTCCACTCTAGGTTCCTGTAGTCCAGCAAGAACCTTCAATGACTTTGGGCTTGAGAAATGATACAGTAGGTTGGGCACTTGTCTTGCACATGGCTGACCTGGGTTCAATCTTCTGCATTGCAAATGGCCCCCTGAGCCCAGGAGGAGTCATTCCTGAGCACAGAGCCATGAGTAAGCCCTGATCACTGCCAGGTGTGGAGTCATTCCTGAGCACAGAGACATGAGTAAGCCCAGGTGTGGCCCCAAAAGAAAGCAAACAAGAATCTTCAGTGACTCAAACAAAATTTAACTTTTTGTGAACTGAGATATTGCCAAAGTGGAAGATGAAAACTTATACAAGATAAAGAATACCTTTCTTTTTTCTTCTTTATGTTTTTATTTGTTCTGAGGGGAGAGGCCACACCCAGCTGTGCTACTCAAAGCTTACTCCTGACTCTGTGCTCAGGGACACTCCTGAAGAGGTGCAGAGGACCACTTACAGTGCCAGAAACTGAGTCAGCATAAGTTACAGGAAAGACAAGCACCTTAATCTCTGGTCCTACAAATACCATTCGTAAATAAGAAAAATAGGACAAATATATAGGTAGTCCTTTATATTATGAACGGTCATCAGTAAATATCAGTATTTTATAGGTGGGATCCCCAGAAGTGCTTTGGGGCCCAGGTATCACTCCCAGTAATAATGTTCAACCTGGCAGTGCACGCCAGACATTTTGATGCTCAGATGTGCCAATGTAGTGCCACCTGAGTCCAGCACTACTGGATGTACTAGGGCTGCCCTGGTGGTACTTAATGATTCCAGTGACTTTATACTGGTAGGCGGGGTAAGGCAATGTAGTTCTAGGCAGAAACCTGGGGTCTTTAGCATGCAAAACATGCACTTCACCACCATAATCTATCTTCCTGGTTCAATCATGACAACAGAAGAGAGAAGGGAGAAGGCAGGAGGAAGAAGAGGAGGAGGACGAGGGTGGAGGGAGAAGAAGAAGTTGGACTGAGAGAATAATTTTTCTCTGGTTACCCAACTAGTACGTAGTTGAAGTAGACTCAAGTCAGACTCAAGTCTGACTCAAAATTCTATTCCTAACTTCTATTGCAACAATATAAAATCGTTTGCATAAAGCATCTGACTAGGGAAGTGAAGGATCCCCTGAAAGTGATCCTTACAGAAAATGACAAGCAGGTCTATTTGAATGGAAATCCAGTAAGCAATGACAGGATAGAAAGAGAAAATTGAGTGTATCAACTATAGTTTATTAAAATTAGACCAAAACATAAACTTTAGAATTTACACAAAGAAAAGCTATTTGAAAGTAGTGCTACAGTTCTAGAAAAGGAAACAGAAAAGCAAAATAAAAGACACAGAGAGAGACAGAAACAATGAAGTTTCCATTTTAGAGATGGCCAAATACTTAGTATAGATCCATTTCTCTAGGTTAAAAGTAATTGGAATCCATGAAAGTACTTCAACAGATCTCTTCCTCTCTAATTGCTGCTTTCCTAAAACCCAAGAAAGAAAACTAAAAATTGGAGCAGCAATGAACCAAGAAGGGGAGGGATAAGGCCAGTCAGTCTTATTGTGGGCAGAGAAGAAGGCAAAAGGTGGTACTCTTTAGGGAGCTTCATTACTGCAGCTACCTCACAAATCGCTGACCTGTACTTATTATCACCACACAAATAGAGGGGTATATGCCCAGCCCCCCGGACTGACAACCCCTCCCTCTCCATGGAAGAGCTCCTGAAGGAAAGCCGGTGGGAATGGGGAAGGGAGATTTGTATATTTAATAACAAGGCTATCATACTAATAGCACAGGGGGTAGGGCGTTTGCCTTGCACGTGGCCAACCCGGGTTCAATTCCTCCGTCCCTCTCTGAGAGCCGGGAAAGCTACCAAGAGTATCCCCGCCCCAAAGGCAGAGCCTGGCAAGCTACCCGTGGTATAGTTGATATGCCAAAAACAGTAACAACAAGTCTCAAGTCTCTCAATGGAGACGTTACTGGTGTCCAATCGAGCAAATTGATGAACAACAGGAGGACAGTGCTATGTTGCTACAGCATTAGTATATTGCATGGATGCAGACACAGTCCTCCAGTCTATTAGATCTCAACTACCATGTAGCACTGAGGTGGGTCAGATTTGGTGAAAACACACCATAAGGTCACACGAAAAACCCATTTCAGTAATATGACACTGTGTCTCATCTATCCTCTAGTGTCATTTTTTTTATCCAAAATTATGGAAAATGTTGATTTTGCCCCATGAATAATGACGGCAAAATATATTTTATAACAGACAGCAAAGAAGAAAAGTATAGTTTCCTAGAAACCACGAAATAAAAAATTTATAGGAGCTAACTTAATATTATATTTTACTTGTAAATATTTTGGTCTATCTGAAAATATTTTGCTTCAAATATTTTCATTTCTTGGCTATGTTTTAAGAATGAATTTCCTGAGATGCATGGTTATACAAAAGCTTCATAGCTATGTGTGCAGATATTTATTTACAAATTTATACATTGTTTTTGAAAAATTCAGTGAAATATTAGCTTGCAATGTCAGGCTCCAATTTATTTCTCCAATTGGTAAGTTATGTTCTTGCTAATTATAAATGTAATTATTTTATGAAAATGGAGATTACTATCCAGTGTACCAGGATCCAAAATCTCCATATTTTTATAAACATTCAGTAAATTATCTCACCTTACTTGCATCCAGTAAATACTTCAGCTGAGGGATTTCTATCACCTGTGAATGAATCAATGAGCCAGAAAATTATACCTGAACACTAAAGTATGGCTGAGAAGAGTCAGGTAGTGCAGTTGAACTATAGAAAATGAATTCAAGTGAGATGAAAATTTCAGTTACTCTGCTGTCTTTATTAAGCTTATGAAAGTGTCCTAAAGATCATAAAAAAAAAACCTTGACTTGCATATGAAAGAGAACCATGATGCAAACTTTAGGAACATATCTTGGAGTCAAACATGAAGAACTTAGAGGAACCCAGTCAAGGTCATGAAGACCTTGTTCAGTATACATCTAACTGTGTATTTACTCTTAGGTGATTCTCTTATTCCTTGTCTTATTCCTTTGGTTTTCATCAGCAAGGTGAAAATAATAATCATACATTTTAATATTTCAATATTTCCCACACCGATTATTATTGAATAATTTTAATAAAAATATAAATTAAGTCTAATATATTTGAACTAGACCCATATTCAGAGTTTGAATCCAAGATACCCTTTGAACTAATCACTATGATTGCCAATATTTCTACTGATGAAATTAAGATACTATTTATATTGTTGCAAATAAGACATTTACAAAGTATCCAAGAAAATGTGTTTAAAATATAAAATACAGGCTGGAGTGAAAGTACAGCAGGTGGGGGATTTACCTTGCATATGGCCAACCTGGGTTCCATCCTTGGTATCGTATATGGTCCTCTGAGCACCACCAGGTGTAACTCCTGAGTGCAGGGCCAGGAGTAACCCCTGAGCATCACCAGATGTGAACCCCAAAGCCAATATATATACAATTACTAATTGTATATTATTCTATTTTTTAAGAATTAAATTTACTCATTCAAGCCATATAAGAGAGAACAAGCCTCTGTACTCATGATTCTTATACTAAAAGGAAAATAATCTAGATAATACGTAAATGCCTAGTTATAAAAGTCAACGTCAGATTGTGAAAGGCCAAGACCACAAAAAGAGTTGAAGGTATCAAGAATTATATTACAAGTTTGGGGCAGGAGAGAGAGTATAGTGGGTAAGGCTCTTATTGTGCATATAGCTGACCCGGGTTTGATCCCTAGCATCCCACATGGTCCCCCAAGTAACACGAGGAGTGATTCCTGAGTTCAGAGCCAGGAGTAAGTCCAGAGTATCACTGAGTGTGGTCAAAAAAACAAATTAACAAACCAAAAAAAGTTGTAATTTACAAGTTATGCAGAATCAGCTTCTTAGATGAAGGTAAAGTGAAAAAAGATCTGGAAAGACTCAAGTAAAAGTGTAGCATACACCAAAGTGGAATATTCCATTTTGAAATAATCCAAAGGGAAAGGATTTAGTGAGCTATAAGTATACCAAGGGAGTCAGTGAAAAAAAAAGATGTGAGAAAATGAGGGCAAAAACTCAGCAGAGCTGGAGCCAGAAAAACTTGTAGACTACGGAATGGGGGTTAGAGTTGATTCAAGTATGGTCCATGGAAAGTTATGAGTAGAGAACTGACATGACTCATTTTTGCCCTTTTTTTGTGTGTGGGGGAGAGTTAAGGGGGAGTGGGACTTTGCACACCCAGCAGTGCTCAGGGCTTACTTTTGGCTCTGTACTCAGGGGTCCATATGCGGTCCTGGGGATCGACTCAGGACAGATGCATGCAAGACAAGCACAGTATTCACTGTACTATCTCTCAGACATCTAATAAAATGGCAAGTAGGTAGCTAGAGATATGAGTCTAGAAGTCAGGGAAAAAATACACTGACTAAAGACAAATAATTAGGCATCACCAGTGTGAATATATATTTAGAGACAAAAGATACTAGTTGAAACTAATAGGTAATGAATGAGTAAACAGAGGAGAGACTAGTGGTGAATCCCTGAAGCACACCAATACCAAGAGAAAGAATATTAGGAAATTGGTAAGAAAAAAAATACAATAAAAGTGAACTATTGTGACTGATAGCAAGCAAACTAAAAAGGAGGAAATCCGGAAGCAGTGAAATTCATCCCAAGCTCCTGAGATTCATCTGACAACATGTTGTTCATTGGCAGCCTCGTCATGTATGGTTTCACTGGCAATGTGAAATTAGATCTAGAATGGACAGGATCAAAGAGAGTAGGAAGAGAGAAAGTATAGAACCAGGCATAGAAAACTCTTTTTTTTCTTTTTTTTTTATTTTTAAATTTATTTATTTTTAATTAGAGAATCACCGTGAGGGTACAGTTACAGATTTATACACTTTTGTGCTTATACTTCCCTCATACAAAGTTTGGGAACCCATCCCTTCACCAGTGCCCATTCTCCACCACCCGTAAACCCAGTGTCCCTCCCACCCTCCCCAATCCCATCTCCCCCCCACCCCACCCTGCCACTGTGGCAAGGCATTCCCTTCTGTTTTCTCTCTCTAATTAGCTGTTGTGGTTTGCAATAAAGGTGTTGAGTGGCCGCTGTGCTCAGTCTCTAGCCCTCATTCAGCCCGCAACTCCCTTCCCCCACATGGCCTTCGACTACAATGTAGTTGGTGATCGCTTCTCTGAGTTGACCTTTCCCCGGAACGTGAGGCCAGCCTCGAAGCCATGGAGTCAACCTCCTGGTACTTATTTCTACAGTTCTTGGGTGTTAGTCTCCCACTCTGTTATTCTATATACCATAGATGAGTGCAATCTTTCTATGTCTGTCTCTCTCTTTCTGACTCATTTCACTCAGCATGAAACTTTTCATGCCCATCCACTTGACTACAAAATTCTTGACCTCCTTTTTTCTAACAGCTGCATAGTATTCCATTGTATAGATGTACCAAAGTTTCCTCAACCAGTCATCCGTTCTGGGGCATTCGGGTTTTTTCCAGATTCTGGCTATTGTAAACAGTGCTGCGATGAACATACATGTGCAGATGTTGTTTCGATTGTACTTTTTTGCCTCTCTGGGATATATTCCCAGCAGTGGTATTGCTGGGTCAAATGGGAATTCAATATCTAATTTTTTGAGAGTCGTCCAAATTGTTTTCCAGAAGGGCTGAACCAGTCGGCATTCCCACCAGCAGTGAAGAAGGGTCCCTTTCTCCCCACATCCTCTCCAACAGCGGTTGCTTTTGTTCTTTTGGATGTGTGCTAGTCTCTGTGGTGTGAGGTGGTATCTCATGGTTGTTTTGATCTGCATCTCTCTGATGATTAGTGATGCAGAGCACTTTTTCATGTGCCTTTTGGCCATTCGTATTTCTTCCTTGGTAAAGTTTCTGTTCATTTCTTCGCCCCATTTTTTGATGGGTTGGATGTTTTCTTCTTGTAGAGTTCAACCAGTGCTTTATATACCATTGATATCAACCCCTTATCTGATGGGTATTGTGTAAATATCCTTTCCCATTCTGTGGATAGTCTTTGGATTCTGGTCACTGTATCTCTTGCGGTGCAGAAGCTTTTTAGTTTAATGTAGTCCCATTTGTTGATCTCTGTTTTTACTAGATTGCTTAGTTCCGTGTCACCTTTGAAGATACCTTTATCTTCAATATCGTGGAGGGTTTCGCCGATCTTGTCTTCAATGTACCTTATGGTTTGTGGTCTAATGTTGAGGTCTTTAATCCATTTTGATCTGACTTTTGTGCATGGTGTCAGGTCAAGGTCTAAACCCATTTTTTTGCATGTGGTTGTCCAGTTGTGCCAGCACCATTTGTTAAAGAGGCTTTCCTTGCTCCACTTCACATCTCTTGCTCCCTTATCAAAGATTAGATGGTCATACATTTGGGGTTGTGTGTAGGGATATTCCACCCTGTTCCATTGGTCTACGGCTCTGCCTTTGTTCCAGTACCATGCTGTTTTAATTGTTACTGCTTTGTAGTAAAGTTTGAGGTTGGGGATGGTGATGCCTCCCATCATCTTTTTCCCAAGAATTGTTTTAGCTATCCTTGGACGTTTGTTATTCCATATGAATTTTAGGATTGCTTGATCCATTTCTTTGAAGAATATCATGGGTATACTTATAGGGATCGCATTGAATCTGTATAATGCTTTAGGGAGTATTGCCATTTTGACAACATTGATTCTCCCTATCCACGAGCAGGGTATATGTTTCCATTTCCTCATGTCCTCTTTGATTTCATGGAGTAGCGTTATGTAGTTTTCTTTGTAAAGGTCTTTTACTTCCTTGGTTAAGCTGATTCCGAGGTACCTGATTTTCTGGGGCACGATTGTGAATGGGATTGCTTTTTTCATGTCCCTTTCCTCTGCCTCATTGTTTGCATATATGAAGGCCATGGATTTTTGGGTATTGATTTTGTAGCCTGCAACTTTACTGTATAAGTCTATTGTTTCTAAGAGTTTCTTAGTAGAGGTTTTAGGCTTCTCTAGATATAGTATCATGTCGTCTGCAAATAGTGAGAGTTTGATTTCTTCCCTTCCTATCTGGATGCCCTTAATCTCTTTTTCTTGTCTAATAGCTATCGCAAGTACTTCCAGTACTATATTGAAGAGGAGTGGTGAGAGTGGGCATCCTTGTCTTGTGCCTGATCTCAGAGGAAAGGCCCTTAGTTTTTCCCCGTTGAGGATAATGCTTGCCGTAGGCTTGTGATAGATGGCTTCGACTATCTTGAGGAAAGTTCCTCCAAACCCCATTTTGGCGAGGGTTTTCATCATGAAAGGATGTTGGATCTTGTCAAATGCTTTCTCTGCATCTATTAATATGATCATATGGTTTTTATCTTTACTTTTGTTGATATGCTGGATTATGTTGATTGATTTCCGAATGTTAAACCATCCTTGCATCCCTGGGATGAATCCCACTTGGTCGTGATGTATGATCTTTTTGATGAGTTGTTGGATCCTATTTGCTAGTATTTTGTTGAGGATCTTCGCATCGGTGTTCATCAGGGAAATTGGTCTGTAATTTTCTTTCTTAGTGGTGTCTTTGTTTGCTTTAGGCATAGAAAACTCTTGAACTATGCTATAAAGTGCAGCAGTGAGCTACTGAGATAGTATAGAATTTAAGGTTGCTTTGCATGCAACCAAGCCCAGTTTGGTCTCTATTACCACATGGTTACCTGAAAAATCACCAGGGCAACCAGGCCTGGAGGCCAACAAGCACTAGGAGATGTGGTCCTGAAGGTTTCCAAGCACCTCCAGAATGATCTAGATAATTCCCAGAATTGTGGAATTCTCACACAACTGCATTCTCAGGCCTTTGCTTGAAGTCAGTACCCCATAAACTGAGAAGCACCAGGAGGAACCCCTGGGCACAGTAAGCACCACTTGATTCTTTTGAAAAATGGAGGAAGACAAGAGTTGGAGAGGGATGTGTACGATCATAGAAAATAGGAGCTTATACCCGGCCTCATGTGCTGGGGGAAAAGGCAGTTGAGATGAAGAAGGGTCCACTGAGTAAATGATGATTGGAGGGATCGCTCGGGATGGAAGATATGTGCTGGAAGTAGACTAAAGACCAAACATGATGTCCTCTGAGTATCTGTATTGCTAATCAGAAAACCTAAAATTAGATAGAGAGTAAGAAGGAAGATACCTGCCACAAAGGCAGGGGGTGGGACGGGGTGGGGTGGTGGGAGAGACACTGGAATCAATGATGATGGAAAATGTGCACTGGAGGGATGGGTGCTCATTGTATGACTGAAACGTAATCATGAACCATTTTTAACCATATCTCACAGTGCAACAATACAATTTAATTAAAAAGAAAAAGAAAATAGGAGCTTATGTAACATTTCAGACATTTTTCCAAGTACCATAAAAGAGAAAAAAAACCTCCTGCTTTCATGGTACAACAGGAGAGACAATAAACATGCATACATACATACAGATGTAGACATAGTACTGGGGTGATTTTATGAGAAAAATAAAGCAGACTAGAACAAAGAAATGATGGTACTTGATATCTTAAATGGCTCCACAGGGAAGACACGTAATGCAATAAGAAAGTACACAGAAATAAACCTGGGAGGGAGGTCTCAAGAAAAGTGCTCTGAATGTGTTTCACATATACATTACATGTCCTGATGCTTATAGGGGTAATTCCGGTGGCACAATAAAAAGACAAAGTTCTCGATTGGGGAGAAGAGTGGGGTATCCATCTGGGCTTGAGAGCACAGGTGAAGGTAACGTCCTCTAGTTAGAGCAAAGAAAGGGTTCCCAGAAGATCGTTTGATTAACGTTGGAGGAATGGGGAGGTTTTCTTCCAACTGCCTCTGCTGTCTCAGTGAAATAAAAAGTAGTCATCAACTGGGAGTGAAAAGGAAAAAGGTGGTTTGAGGACAACAGAGACAAATGTCTAGGGAAACGTAACACTTCCAGTACACATTTGAGATGAGGATGTAGATCTAAGTGAGAGGCTATCCAAAAACTCTAGAAACTACAGACATACTTAGCATTATTTTATTTATTTATTTATTTATTTATTTATTTATTTATTTATTTATTTATTTATTTATGCATGCTTTTTGGGTCACACCCAGCGATGCACAGGGGTTACTCCTGGCTTTGCACTCAGGAATTACTTCTGGTGGTGCTATGGGATGCTGGGAATCAAACCCGTGTCGGCCGCATGCAAGGCAAATGCCCTACCCGCTGTACTATCACTCCAGGTCCAGCATTATTTTTTTTTAATGAAAGAAGAAAGTTAACAGCTAAGAAGAGAAGATAAAATGCACTGGGGTTGACAGCTAAACTGGGAGGATGATTAAGTATTTTAAACATGTTTATGACAAGCACCCTCAAAGCACTCAGTCCATAGCAAAGATGGTATAAGGAAATAACTCAACGCCAAGAAATACATTTCTGAACCTCCTACTGTAAAAAGATCAGGATTCAGAGGAGTAAACAGGGATGAGCCACACTGGGATGCTGGCGTGGTCCCAGCTCTTCCATTGTTTCTCTGTCTTCTACATGGAACAGCTAATTTCATTCATTCCAATACTGCTTGAGGTATATTAGGAAATGGGTATTAGTCACCTAGAAACTGTACCTCTACGGGGCCAAAGTGTATATTGCCCTGAAAATTTTGAAATAGAGTAACAGAAGTCCTCACAACTATAATTCAAAATATCAACCACACTTTTTGCTTATGCCTCTTTTTTTCTAGGTTTTTCTCTTCCAGGATAAGAACCATGTAATATTCTTGTTTCCCCTGTGTACCTAAAGTGTAACAGATCTTCACTAAATGTTTAACACATCCATCAATTGAAATAAATAGAAATCGAAACTCTGTCAGAAGTAAAATTATTAAGTATCTTACTTTCTAATAGGCTAATTGTGACCCGCTAAAATAAGGCTCAATTATCTCACTGGTTCTTTTTTAAAAAATCTACTCTTACCTACATCACATGGTTATTCTCAAGATCAAATTAAACATACAAGTCTTTTGAAAACTGTGAAGTACGATTATTGAATATGTGACTATTAGTAACATCCAGTTTGCTGACACTTGGTCTAGAAACAGAGGTGATGACAAGGTCATTCTCAGTTAAAATAGCACAGCAAACTAACCAATAGCAAGATCCAGTCACCCAGGAGAATCTTTTTGGCATTAAGTTAAACAAAACTCAAAGGAAAACGTAAATGGAGTCTCAATATTAGTCATATAAAAACACGCTAAAGTGCAAAAAAGACAAAAAAAGTGCTAAGGACAAAAAAATTGTTATAACATTCTAAATTCATTCATCAAAAACAGTCACATAGATGGAAATGAAGATCAAGTTTTCAGATATCTTATCAAGGATTCTCAATTCACTAGGTCCCCCCCAATCTTTAGATATAAAAACTATCTAAGAAGCCATTTGGTACCTAGCCTCTTTTAAAAATCCAAATTGGATTTTTCATCTAGAACTCTCTCAGCGTGAAACTTATGTCACAGTAAGTAATGACAGTCCTTATCATTACTTTAAAAGTCCCTTAGGATCCCCATGTACAAGTATTTTATAACATTCTTTTCTGGCAGTCAAAGGTGTAAAGTGCATAACACAAACAATATCTAATTTTCATATGAATGAAGAACTAATTTCTTGCCTTAGATGTTTTGTTTAAAATGAGAGTCTCTGGATGGGGTGGGGGTGGGGAGAATAAAGGCCAAAAAAATTGGCCCCCAAGTGCATGTTGGAGATGTGTTAAGAAACAATGATTTAGTTCAAATGTGGCTGAAACACAACCCATACAAAACCAACCATTTCTTTTTTTTTCTTGTCCATGCTTAAACTTTTAAAAATTTTTTTTTTTTTTTTTTTTTTTTTTTTTTTTTTTTTTTTTTTTTGCTTTTTGGGTCACACCCAGCAATGCTCAGGGGTTACTCCTGGCTTTGCACTCAGGAATTACTCCTGGCGGTGCTTGGGGGACCATATGGGATGCCGGGGATCGAACCCGGGTCGGCCGCGTGCAAGGCAAACGCCCTACCCGCTGTACTATCGCTCCAGCCCCAACTTTTAAAAAATTTTTTATTTTATTTAATCACCATGAGATGGAGTTACAAAGCTTTCATGTTTGAGATTCAGCCATGCAACAATCAAACACCCATCCCTCCACCAGTGCACATTTTCCACCACCAATGTCCCCAGTACCCCCCTCTTCCTAGCCCTCCCCCTGCCTCTACAGCAGACAATTTCCCAAATACTCTCTCTTTCTACTTTTGAAAACCCACCATTTCACTTTAAATGTAAGTCTCCCAAATTATGTGTCATTATTATATTACTTTCATCAGATTCTACAAAAACCATAAGCATCATGATTTATAGCCAAAATTGCAGCATTGTGAAAACCTCCAAAAGTTTTGTTCAACCACTCCATACTGTCAATAAATACCTTCTAATTTTCCAACTGCAGTCCCACCTAAGACATTCTGGACATTGTTTTCAACATCTCCTTTAGGTGTAACCAGCAGGAGATTAACTTCTGAAACAATGGCTCCCCTCCACTTCCACAGGCTCTGTACACCTTTCTCCTATTACCCAAGTACCCTGTGGAGCAGTCTTTGTTCGACAAAACAGTTCTCTTTTGTGTGTTTTTCCTGCACAGCACACACTTGACTTACCTACAATGGCCAACCATGGGCAGCTATTAAACTGTCACCCAGCCCACTTTCCTATGAAAGGTGAAGTCTCTTGTGCTCTTGAACATAATGAAGCTTCCAACCCACCAACACCTCACAGGACCATGACATCTCAGCGGGATCATTTCTTGATGTCCCCTTCACTCTGCCGCTACTTTAACTACTTCTTTTATTAAAGATTACCCCTGACAGGAGCATTCCACATTGAACAGGTAGGAGAGCAAGAGTGGGCACTCTAAATAGGAGAGCCTATGTAATTCAAAACTCTATTAAAAAGGAAATGACAAGAAAAGTGGAACTGCAGCAAAAAATAAAAATAAAAAGCTGATTTAAAAAAAAAAACGTTTAAAAGAAATGTTCTTACTCTTTCTGGGTTACCTAATAGTTTTGAGGGATTTTTCCTTTCCATTCTTTTTACAAAAAAAAATACTCAGAAAATTGAAAAATTGAGGAACAGTTCATAAGAAATTATGGGTCATCTAAAGACATTTATCATTGAATCGGGTGATATGGTTTGGAATGCATGCTTTGCACTCAGGAGTCCCCAGTTCAATCCCTAGAACTCCTTTAACACCCCCTCCCCCCCCCCCCCGCCTCCCCAAGCACTGCCAGATGTGACCCCTGAGCACAGGATCAAAGGGCACTCCTGGTGTAGTTCCAAAAGAAATCAAAGGAAAAAAGACGAAAGAAAAAGCAAATAGAAGCAAGGACTACAAATGCCAATCATAGGTAACAGAAAATCCAAAACTATGGCTTTGTGGCTTTGTGTTTGTGTCTGTGTGCATGTATGCATGTGTGTGCATGTGTGTGTGTGTGTGTGTGTGTGTGTAAAACACACCCTAATATGTTTATGGCTTACTCCTGCCTCTGTGCTCAGGTATCACTCCTGGAGGCTAGGGGGACCATATAGGGTGCCAAGAATTTAACTGGGTTGGCTGTGTGCAAGGCAAGTACCCGCTGTACTATTGCTCCAGCCCCCAAACTATGTTTTTTTAATCAGTAGCAATTATCACCTACAAAATAACATACAGAACTGTGAACGATTCAGTTATGTAATGAGAATAAAAATTAATTTTTTCATTCATCTTCCATTAAAGATCATTTCAAGGGGTCAAAGCAATAGCACACTGCTCACCTGGGTTCGACCCCAAAATGCCATATGGTTCCCCAAGCCCACCAGGAGTGGACCCTGAGTGCAGCCAGGAGTAAGTACTGAGCACAGCTGGTTATGGCCCACCAATTTAAAAAATAACCATTTCAACTTTTCTGCTGTCAGGTTAAAATTGTAAAATCAGTTTGTAATCATTAAATCAAGTGATAAAGCTGTGTAAAAACAAGTATTATTTGAAAAGTCAAAATCATTCCTTTTAATTCTACTTCTGGGCAAAAAAAAAAGAAATAAAATACAAGCTTTTGAAAGCTATAAACTAGACAAAAATCTATGGAAGGAGATGGTGGAGGGGGGTTGTCCTTATTTTCAAATTTGGAAAAAATTATCATTGTTACTGGAGTTTAAATGTTTCATAAGCACTGCTTTACATACCAAAAAAGAATAAATACCTGTTTCAAAGCGAATATTATGATCAAACTCTAGGTAATTCAATAATGCTGCTGGCCTAGTAAGGGTCAACTAGAGTGATAAAACAAAAGGACAGTAAAAAAAAACAGACACGGTACTGTGGGCATAATGTGACATCAGATTAAAGCTGCAATTAAAGAAGAAATGTTCTACAACTGGTGATAAGACAAACTTACTTAGATTCTGTGACGAAGAGAACAGTAACTTCCCAACTCAAAATTAGTTTGTAACTTTCTCCTCAGCACTGCCCTTTTAAATATCATTTGTTTAAAAATTTCTCCTGCCACTTTGATACATTATTAGAAACTCAAACATCAATCCTGAGTCTAAATTTATCATTTTCAGCAGCTCTTATGACCTCCAGCTATTTATATGTTTTAATGGAAATAGACTTTTCCCTACATGTCCAGGTTTCCTGAATCGTAACAAATATGGAAATAGAGCTGAATTTAATTTCCATATTAGCAGGTGCATCCTTGCCTTTAAAAAATCTATGCAGAAATTATCTTAGGCTTTTGGTCCATGCATGTGTGATATATTCTCTTGAGCTTCAAAGCGAAGAAAGGCAGTCAAAATTGTCATGCAAAGAAACCAATTAATACACAAATTTCTAACATGTGAGATTTTTTTAAAAAACTATTATAGTTTAGGTAATATGGTTACAATCATGTTGAAGTTTATGGTGCTGATGTACAAAGTTAGTGCACACCCCTATCAGCAATGCCTATGATCCTCCATCACCGGTTTTTAATTTACTTTTAATGAAACAATGAATCCCTGGATTTATCATGAGTACTCATCAAGTACTGTTCTAAGTGCCCAGGGAAAAGGACACCTCCTCTTAGACGTACAGAAATAGATCGAATGCATAAAATGTGGAGCTTTATTTTCTGAATTACTAAATATGAACCTGTGTATGAGTGCAAAGAGTTAGTAACACTTAAGTAGAAAGGAGGGTCTGGCAGTCTGTTCTTTGGATGGCTCAGTGGACACTACCCTTTCTGGAGAGACATCCTGGCGTTCCTCTTTGGAGGGAACTTCCTCCAGACTCAGTCTAGATGATTCAGGTAGAATCACTGATGTTCGCCCCAACCCTTTGGAGAGCAGAGACTTTATTCGTTCTCTAGATACCATCCATCTTCCTGGTCACAATACAACAGTGCACACTGAGACTCAATCCTAGTATTGGGAAAAGGAAAAATTCTCTCTTTCTGCCAGCTTCAAAGCCACGAATAGAAAGTGCATTTGAAGCCTCTAGTGATCGTAGCCTCTTCAGGAAAACCTTGTCTATATATGAAACACTGCAGAAAGCATAGTCTGCTGGACTGAGCACATAATTCAATCAGTTGAGCAGATGCTTTGCGGACAGGAGGTCAGAGTTTGATCCCCAGCACCATATGGTCCCTTAAGCACCAACGGGAGTGACTCCTAGGCACAGAGCTAATAGCAGACCCAAACATGTCCAGTTGTTGGCTCCAAAAGTACAAAAACAAACAAAAAAGAAAGCAACCCGTAAAAACAAATGGATTAGTCATAATGGCATTATGTATATTCCTGGATATAGCTTGAATTTAGACCTACGAGGTCCCTTTCAACACACTCCTCCTATATTCTGGCTAAAACCCATTCAAACTGGAGTTTTCCACATACATCCAAAAGAATCTCCACCCGTAAATTGAGTAAATTAACACAACACTGGTAACATTAGAACTTCACATTAACGAAACTTTAGACCTAAAACATTTTTGGATGAAAGAAGCTAATTTTCTATAAAAATTTCCATGGGTAATCCCCAGTACTGCAGATGGTCCCCTCAGGACCACCCAGGGATGACTCCTGAGCTGAGCAAAGCTGTGTGTGGTTCCCAAATGAACCAAAAAATATCTCTAGCATAAAATTACCCCCTTAAATTAAACTCAATCTGTTATGTTCTGTCTTGCTGTTGTCTTAGAGGATTGAAGGATTGCTACCTACTACCTTCAGATCTTGTTTTTATCTTTAACACAGAGCTTCTTTCCATATCAATATATATCTGTAAGACTTTGAAGAAATCAGTTAATTTTCCTAGATCTAAATTTCCTCATCTGAAAAAACCATCAACTATTATAACCATTCCTGGATTTCTAAAGTCTTCTTTTTAAGGCATCAAAGTTCATCCTCAACTGCGGATTGCTCATTGTTTCTTAGACTCCATTCCAGTTCTAAATACATAGCTCATTTGATTTTTCCCAAATGCATAACCCTTTTCATCTGTTTTCAAGAAGGGTTGTATAATGCTACTATGATCCATTTTCAGGTGCAACCCCCAGCACAGAGCTGGGAATAGCCTTCAAACATGTCCAGGTATGGCCCCAAACCAATAATAATAATCATCATCATCATCATCATTGCTACTATTTTATATAAGTCCAAGTAAATAGAGTCTGAAACAAGAACACTTTAACACTGTCCTGTCATCTACTATCTCATAATAACCACCGATAAGGCATAAGAGGTGCACACACACAGCACAGCCGCATAAACCCCCCCTACCCTCTGATTCTGTGCTCCCCAATAAGATTTTATGTCGAGAACAAAAAACAACCTAGGAGGCTGAAGCGATAGAACAGTGGGTCGAGCACTGGTTATGCACTCAGCCAACTGGGCCACTTGTATTGATTCCCGGCACCCCATATAGTCTCTTGACCCTGCCAAGAGTGATGCGTGAGCATTGCTGGATCTGACCCCCAATATAAAAATACTAAAAAACAGCCTAAGTTTCCATTTTGTATTATGGTCCCATGACATAACTTCATAAACACCTCCAGAGTTCTTAATACAAATTGGAGCAGAGACACATACCAAACCCAAATTTACATTATTTACAGGAATATATCACAGGTATGTCCTCTAAATATCTGTGCCATGCCCTACTGCAAGGCGATGCTTCTACCACCTTCACATTCTTTTTTGCAGTAGGCTTCCCAAATTTTTCCTTCAATAGTCTATTTCACTGTGCAAAGCAGATAGAGGCTTCGGTTACACATGGCTTATCCCAGACATCCTAAGGATGATGCAGTAAAAGAAATGTCCTCAGTGTTGAATTACATTCAAGCATAAGTTCCTATTAGTCAGTATTCAACAACTTTCTATTCACATTTTAGTTTTGGTCTGAATTTTTACACTTGCCTTGGGAATTCACATGTTAGAATCCTAATGTCCGAAGGACCGTGTTAGTATGCAGGACCGGTGAGCAGTGATCAGATAATAAGAAAAGTATGGGGTTTGAGCCCTAATGAAAGAGCGCAGAGCTAAGAACTAATGCCTGCTGCTATGCCAAGACGTACGTAGTCTCACGCAGAAGAGGCCCTCACCCAACTCTGCTGGCACCCTAATCTCAGACTCCCAGCTACCAGAAATATGAGAAACACATTTGTGTGACTTAAAAGCTATGCAGTCCATGGCATTTTGTTTTATAAGTCAGCACAGACCAAGACAGAACACAGACTACAGAAATACAAAATAAATTAAATGGTAACAAGCTAAAGCACATAAGGTCAGTCGTGAAAAGCCCTTATATGATTTAGTGCCTACTGAGAAAAATACTCCACCATTTCATAACCTCATAGCAAAATCCCACTTGTGTTTCAGAGATGCTGATTGAATTGTTCATCCCCACTCAGATCCATGGCAAAGACAATGAGTATTCTACTTTATATAGGTGCCTCCTTTCAATAACGCAAGCATTGTTTCCTGATTTAGGCTACTGTACTTAATGCTGCAATGAACATGAAGTGGATCCATCTTTTCGAATTAGTGTTTTTGTATTTGGGGGATAGATGCCAAGAATTTCTGGATCATATGGAAGTGTTTTTCATCACACCTTTAGTGATGCACAAATACCCTCACCCTTTCCTCTAAGTTTAACTTCTAAGATAGTCAACAAATATGTTTCATTTCCCCAGCTTTCCTAAGAGATCCAGCCCTGAGGAAGAGGGTCCAAGTCCTGTTTTCATCCATCATGGCCCATGTTCCATTGCTCTCAGAGGCCACACCCCTAAAGCAGCTTGGTATTAGTCAGTAAACTGAGTTGAACATTTGTATCAGACATGGTGTGAGACCGCCTGATAAAGAGCTGGGATTACAGATGCACAGCGATGCAGTCACAACAGATCCCAAAGTTTCAGAGAAACAGGCTAATAAAATCTGGCCTCGGGTCATAAGATGCCTCTAAAAGAAAGGCCCATAAACTAGCTTAAGTTTATCATCGATCGTCTCCTTATTTCCACGGTGATGAGCGGCAGTTAGGAGTATCATTTTAAACATAAAAGCATCTCAGGATACAAAATTATATAGAAGTAGACTTCTATTAAGCCAACTCTCATGGGCCGGCTCAAATCTACATTTGATAAAAATAAACTTGTTTTTTTAAACCGAATGTGTCTATTTTCAATAGCAATTGTTTAAGATATCTCCATTTGGAGAAAGAATTGGTATAATTTTGAAAGAGCTGATTATTCATTTTGAGTGACTCTTAGTTGTCACTTTTGTCTCTTCTTTAAAGCCATTTGCCATTAAATGATTTAATAACAACTTAAATCCACTAAGAACGTGAAAAGTAGATGAGAGATTTAAGTCACTATTCTTTTTTAAGTAAATCAAATGGTATTGGGGTAATATTAGAAACATTTTAAAAAGTACTGAACATATCATGAAGGTTACAATTTTCTTACTTGCTGACATTAGCAATAGTTTAAGGATTTTCTTTTAATTCTATGTTTCTTCTCGTAAAGATGAGAGAGTTGTTTTTAATGATGAGTTTTAGTTATTTTTCTCAGTTTAATATACAATTTTAATACTTTATGCACCTTTAAAATTACCAACAATATTATGACACTTAAACTTTCTCTAGGTTGCATGCCAAATGAGAAGCAGAACTCAATATTTTTAAAAGGGATATTTTTCCTAGAATCATGTTTTTAACATGGAACTAGTAAGGATGAGTATGGGAGCAACTGCTCTTCACTACCATCTAAGAGGATACAGGAAGGAGATCACGTTCTCTTTAATATCCAGTGAGGTACACAGATGTACTTCAGTTTACAACAGGAGCTCAATAAACTTCAACCCCAAACTCACAGTTCTTATTTCATTATGTTTTGCGCATCAAGATAGAATTTAAAAACCTCAGCAGAGAGGCAAGAGCGATAGTAAAGTAGATAGGGCATGTCTTGCATCCAGCTGACCCAGGTTCAAACCCCGGCACCACTGGTCGCCCAGCACTACCAGGAGTGATTTGTACATAAGCAGAGCCAGGAGTTAGGTCCAAGCATCACTGGGTGTGGCCTCAAAACAAAAAAACAAGACAAAATACCATGAATTCTAACTGATGCAATAAATGATTTAACGGGGAATCTTTGGCCCCACAGCAAAGACTTGATGTTTTCCAGAAAGCTCACTCTCTATGTCTTGACCAAGATTTAGATGCTTAAGCATTTTCAGCTCCAGAGAGCCGGCGTTCACCAAATGTTCTTCATAAAAGTAACACAAAAGGTACATCTCACAGCAACAAATAGTAGATTCTGAAAGAATCAAAAGCACCAACAAGGAAACAACTCCAGCTCACAGAAAATTCCATATGCACTATATTTCTCCTGTTAAGTATTATTAATCTTAATTTAGTAAAAAGTGTATTGTAGGATTTCCCAGGTTCATGCACTCAACCAGATGAAAATGGAGTAAATAGAACCCCACCCATCAGCTTCTTACAGGAAATGATGCTAAAATATGACAGTTAGGCTGAGTTCACAACTGTCTCATCAACTAGCTATGTGATTAAGGGAAAATAACTTCACCCCTGAAAGCCTGAATTCCACATCTTTAGAATGGTAAATATTTCACATGATTAACTAAAGCAGTGATTCAGGAGGATGACACCATTATTGGTACATTGTTAAATGCATAAGAAATGTCAGCTAGCATCTTTATATCTTCTGTTTTGTTTAGGGGCCACACTTGAAAGTGTTCAGGCCTCACACTTCGCAGTGTTCTGGAGGGACCATACACAATGCTGGGGTTCAGGGCATGGGTATGCCACGGTCAAATCCTAAGCAAGTGCCTTCACTTTGTAGTATCCCTCTGGTGCATCTGTTCCTCTTTATTTTTCCTACTGTTAGCAGGAGCTGGAGCAATAGCACAGCGAGTAGGGCATTTGCCTTGCACACAGTCGACCCGGGTTCGATTCCTCTGCCCTTCTCGGAGAACCCAGCAAGCTACCGAGAGTATCTCACCTGCATGGCAGAGCCTGGCAAGCTACCCATGGCATATTCGATATGCCAAAAACAGTAAAAACAAGTCTGAGGATGGAGACATTACTGTGCCTGCTCGAGCAAATCGATGAGCAACGGGATGACAGTGACAGTGACTGTTAACAGAGACTCTGAGGTGATGAGGCTTACTCCTGTTATTTTGAAACAACACAAGTTTGAGGTAAGAAAATCTTCTAATTACAGGACTACAAAGAAGAGTTCCTAAAAATCTAAAAGCAAAATTTGTGTCCACCAATATCACAGGTATCCTTAAATACTATTACATTCTACTTATTAAAGAGCATATGAAAACTATGAAAAGAAAGAAAAATTGGCAATGTGAATTTTATAACATTTCAGATCATTTTGGACAGTACAATTCCAATGTAACAATGGTAACATTTACACATAATTGTTATTAAACACCATGTAACGTGTGCTTCCCCCACTCTTTCCAGATGACACTTCAAGCAATGAAAATCTGGCTTCCCACACTAGCTTGTCATTTTTAAGCACCATAAATTTCATCATCAATCACTCCTTGTCTATACTGAAAAATAGCAATCCAGTTTTAAACAGATATCTTAAATAAGGAACAAGCTGGATTCTGCTATGAGAGCGTGCACAAATGTGTACTCAAAATATCACTTTCTAGGCTCTCTACACTGGCACTGCTTGATACCTTAAGCATTAGGTTGATAATAGAGGCCAATTAGTAGAGAACTAGCCTGGAACACCTGCATTCTCTCCCTGGTACCATGGTCCCCTAGATGCTACACATGAACATCACCAAGTCAGAACACACACTCCTTGGTTAGCACTGGGTCTGAGCACTGGCGAGGGGTGCCCTCACCAAGCACTACTGGGGTTGTACTTATAAACAGAAATATTAGTCACATAAACATTCATGAAGCGAGCTATGTTCTCCAGAGGAAAATAACTGATCACACTGTCTTTAATATAAAATAGGTAAGCAACACCATAGAAACATAAGGCCAATAGCAAAACACTAAAAAGACACAGAAAGAAATCGAGTTCTTATAAACTAAAGAGGTACAATTTTAAATTCCAGAAATCAGTGCGAAGTGAAATCTGCTGTAATTTACAAGAAACTCAGGAGGAATCTAATCATATTTATACCAATGTAATTTGTTCCCAACCAAACCATGAAACGAACAGTTGGAAACTTAAAGATTCTGTGTCCTAATGATAACTTTAATGGTATCATTTGGGCAGATTCCAGACTTGATAGAAGCCATAAATCTAACATGAGAAAAGACCCCTTCTTTCATCTTTCTGCCTTCCATTTGGAAGAATTCTCTATGACTAACAAGCCTGTACTTTCTGTCCCTAAATTCCTTCCACTCAAAGAGATGGCTTCACCTAACTGGTTGATTAACTTGGGAGTAAATGGGCATGTTGAATTTCTTCTTCTTCTGAATGTGCTGCCCACAAGAATGTGTCAATCTATCTAAACCAAGCACTGGTGATGACTGTAATGTTGAAATTATGGGCTGACGAAGCCCATAGTGATAGCAGTGTAAACCATAACATCTTAATAAATTTTAAGGGATTAACATATATGATACATGCACTGTAGCACTGTAGCACTGTCGTCCCGTTGTTCATCGATTTGCTCAAATGGGCACCAGTAACATCTCCATTTTGAGACTTGTTGTACTGGGTTTTTTTTAATTTTATTGAATCACCATGAGATAGTTACAAGCTTTCATGTTTGGGTTACAATCTCATAATGATCTAACACCCATCCCTCCACCAGTGCACATTCCCCAGCACCAATATCCCGGGTATACTCCCCCTTTTCCACCCTCCCTCTGCCTTTATGGCAGATAATATTCCCCATATTCTCTCTCTACTTTTGGGCATTATGGCTTGCAACACAGACACTGAGAGGTCATCATGTTTGGTCCATTATCTACTTCCAGGATGCATCTCCCATCCCAACTGGTTCCTCCAGCCATCAGTTTCTTAGTGATCCCTTCTCTATTCTATCTGCCTTCTCCCCTCCACTCATGAAGCAGTCTTACAGCTATGGGGAAGTCCCCCTGGCCCTTGTATCTACTGTCCTTGGGTGTCAGCCTCATGTAATGTTATTCTATACTCCACAAATGAGTGCAGTCCTTCTACGTCTGTCCCTCTCTTTCTGACTCATTTCACTTAGCATGATACTCTTCATGTCTATCTATTTATAGGCAAATTTATTGACTACATCTTTCCAAACACTGAATAGTATTCCATTGTGTAGATGTACCAAAAATTCTTTAACCAGTCATCTGTTCTAGGACACTTGGGTTGTTTCCATATTTTGGCTATTGTGAATAGTGCTGCAATGAACATATAGGTACAGATGTCATTTCTACTGTGCTTTTTTGCATCCTTGGGATATATTCCCAGAAGTGGTATTGTGGGGTCATATGGAAGCTCAATTTCTAGTTTTTAAAGGACTGTCCAAATAGTTTTCCAGAAAGACTGGACCAGTCGGCATTCCCACCAACAGTGAAAGAGCCTCCCTTTTCCCCCACATCCACACCAGCACTGGTTGCTTTTGTTCTTTTGAATGTGTGCTAATCTGTAGTGTGAGATGATATCGATTGTTGTTTTGATTTGCATCTCCCTGATGACTAGTGATGTGGAGCACAACAATGAGATATCTGTTCCATTTTTACTTTTTTGGGTCACACCCAGCAATGCTCAGGGGTTACTCCTGGCTCTGCACTCAGGAATCACTCCTGGCAGTGCTCAGGGGACCATCTGGGATGCTGGGAATCGAACCTGGGTCGGCCGCGTGCAAGGCAAACGCCCTACCCGCTGTGCTATCACTCCAGCCCCTGTTCCACTTTTAATCTGTTGAACCTTTCATCTCTTTCATTCTTTTATTTCCAAATTCTTTGGCACTTAGGCAAGAAAACGCCATGTTGCTCTCTGGGCTCACCCATATTAACAAAACTGAGGAAACTCACAAAACCAAATTCCACTAAACCATGCAACAAAGAACAAATGTTTTGGGAAAAATAGAGTCTTGATAGCATAGCATGGGGTTAAGAGTAAAATATATATAATTAGGATACCTCTCTGGAGATTCTAAAACTATAAAACTGTGCAAAGTTCTTAACTTCCCTGGGCTTCACTCTTGTCATCTGTAAAAGTCTTAACCTATGTAAAGCCCTTAAAATAGTATCTAGAAACAATAACCTATTACTAATATTACCATGTTTCTTCTTACTATTTGTCCCACTATTTAAAAAAAGCTCATAATAACGTAAGTTTCATTTCATGTTTATAAACACAGTGAGACCCCAACAACTATATATAAACTAATTACAATGAAAAATTTCTAGAAAACTATGACTCAAAGTAGTCCACTGTGGGTACCATCAGATGAAGAACTGTCCTTCAAAACAAGAGGAACTTCAGAAAGTGTACATCATTATGCATACACACAGACACACACACATACACATACCTGTTTGCTTTTGTTATTCATATCAACCATTGCTCATAATCTGTTTCCAAATTATTTATGTAGATGCATGTCTGATAATAAACCTATTGAGGCAAGCCCATGAGACAAATTATTTTATTAAGTAGATGACAGACATAAAGTCAGACATCCTTGGCCCCAGAGACCTCTATAATCAAGATTAGTCAACTCCCTCTATCATGTACCTTAAAAATAGGAACAGAAAAAAAATTTGTTATTACTCAATAGAATATGTTGTAAATGTGCCTATAGCTGAAATACCATCTCCCAGAACTTTAGTTATCTGAGGTCTTTCATCTGATTAGTAACCAAAACTAATTTTATGCCATAATTTGGCATGCTCCTTGGGAAGGACGAGTAAAGAGAGGCTGCTAAAATCTCAGGGCTAGGACAAATGGAGGCGTTACTGAGACCGCTCAAGAAATTCGACGATCAACAGGATGATGATGATGATGATGATGATGATGAATTTGGCATACTCGGTGATTCTTTTAAACCCAAAGATGATGCTTTGCCAATCACAGAGCCATACTGAGTATCACGAATGGGATCCCATTTAACTTCCCCTCTAGTTTTCAGGTCATACATTACCTTTAGGTAATGTGGAAGCAAGCACCAGAACGCCTATTCAGATGAAAGTTAAGGGATGAGCAGCACAGAAACCCTCCATGTTCAGAAAAGAATACTAAATCCAAAATAACTGAATATAAGCCTGCTTCTCTATGCATATCCTTCAATTGTAACATTAAGAAGCAACACAAGTTTGGGGTTACAAAATGTTGTGGCTACTGGACCACAAGGAAGAGCTCCTAAAAATCTAAAAGTATAGCTTGTGTCCACCAATATCACAGGGATCCTCCACATCTTAAATACAGACAAAAAACTTCAAGGAAGAAAAAACATAATTTTTCTAATGTGCTAACATATGAGAACCGAGAAGAGAGACACAGCCAAAAGCAGGACTTCAGCTGAACAAATACAAGAGTGTTTGAGTGTGTTTAAAGAAGCATGACATTTAGAGCTTCTCTTGGCCTTTTTACTATGTGCCAACTCATCCATAGGCCCCATGCCTCCATTCTGACATGTTCTGAATGATGCCAAATGTCACACAAATGCACTATTCCCAGGGTAACACAGGCACACAAGTCCTCCATCATCTACGGATTCTCCTCAGCACTGTTACTCCTAAAGGTCACCTGTAAATCTATATAATCTTCTCTGGGAGAAGAGATGTTCCTTACATTTCAAATGTTTTACTCACATTTAAAGAGGGACAAGGCCACTCATCACTTGATTGAAAAAGTATATGTCATTTTTATTTTTTAATGAGGATATTCTTTCCAAGGTTTCACGCTGAAAAGACCTGTACTGTCTCTCTGGCATGGGAAAGAGGCATTTCTGTAATAACAGGTAAATATGTTGCAATAATGGCCCTGCTGAGAGCTAGAACCCTGGTCGGCCACATGCAGGGCAAGCACCCCACCTGCTGCACTATCACGCTGGTCACAGAGGCTTCTTCGCTTTTTCCAAGGTATGAATATGCACTAAAATGAGAATCAGTTAAGAAACTATCTGCTAATTCTCTGCTAAGTGTGTATCGAAGAAAACAAATATTAAAAGTATATTCTTCTTGGGAAAATGGTTCTATCTGTGGCTTAATGAAATATAGGTGTTACTGGCATTGCCCTTCTCTGTTCAAATCAAATATTTCCCTATTATCTTAGTACCTATGAAATATACTGTGTCATGGTGGTGGCTGAAACTAATTTGATGGAATCATTATTTTGAATATTGACACTTCAAAGACTAAACCTAAAGTTAGCAAAAGTGAGGGTTAGTTGTTCTGGTGTTTGACAGATTAATTTTTATATTCAAGTATTTAATTAGTCAAATTAATTATAAATTAACACTTGTCAGGAAAGTAATGCATTTAAAATAATATAAATGTGTGATTTCCTTTACCTACTAAATTCCAAGTTAATCTATCTCTAATACTTATTAATGAAAAGGCCAGAAGTCTCCAACTTGCTAGAATCCTTTATAACAGTGAGGATAGTTTGGGCCTCTGAAACTATCTACCTATCTTCCCCCAATCACTACCTTTTTTTAAGTATACATTTAATATTCCTAATATTTGTTTTTGTTTAAACAACAGTGCATATCTGATGTGAGAAACTATTGTGAAGATAAGTGATTATGTATATAACATATATAATATAGTGTGGGACACATAACTGTTCAATAATCAGAACATAATCAATCAAACCTGCTAGGCAACACAGAATCAGATAAAAAATGGACCAGAGCAGTAATACGGTGGGAAGGGTGCTTGCTTTGCATACAACCGACCCAGATTTGATCCCCAGCACCCTGTACAGACCCCTACAGACTGCCAGGAGTGATTCCTGAATACAGAACCAGGAGTAACACCTGAGCACTATCAGGTGTGGCCCCGAAAGAAACAAACAACACCTACACATATAGGGAGCAGACAAGTCCTGTATCTGATCCGTAATACAATTTGTCTGCCACATTGCAGGCTCAGAGAGATAGTCCTGTAAATGAAAATAGAAGACTCCAAATGTAGGTCGTTTAAAACCATACACTTTTAAGGGAATAGGAACGTGGCTCAGTGGTAGATCATATGCTTTTTATTTAGGAGACCTTAGGTTCAAACCTTGAGCTCTCCTCCAATCCCCAAGAAAATTTTACAACTTTAAGTAATCCTACTAGGAGCTGGGACATAAGCCTCTAGTTTCATGCTCCTTCAAATACATGGCAATTCCTTGTTCTGATGCTGAGCTCTAGGGCCGGCCTCATTTGATAACCATGTGGGGCGGGTGCTATATTCCCCCATTTTACATGAGAAAATCAATGGTCAGTGAAGAGGTTACCATCCTTTCCCTATTTCTTCCTAACAGATCTTCAGTTTTGTGCAAGTGTTCATTCTTGCCACATGCCACCATGAACCTCAAGGATATAACACAATTCAAGCTCTAAGGGTCAGTTTTATATTAGTAATAAATTTTTTTCTGAATGAAGATTTGATAAAAATTATAACAAATGAAACATAAAAGAAGCTACTTAGGGAAAGAATCTCAAAAAATGTTTCTGATTATTATTATGAAATTTATTTCTTATATAAAAATGTTTATAACACAGCAGATAGGGCATTCGCCTGGCATGCGGCCGATCTGGGTTCGAGTCCTCCACCCCTTTCAGAGAGCCCAGCAAACTACAGGGAGGATCTCGCCCGCACGGCAGAACCTGGCAAGCTACCCGTGCGTATTCGATATGCCAAAAACAGTAACAATAAGTCTCACAATGGAGACAATACTGGTACCCGCTCAAGCAAATCGATGAGCAACAGGATGGCAGTGACAGTGACAGTGATACAAAAATGTTTATTTCAGGGCTGTAAAGGTAGTACAGTGGGGCTGGAGCAATAACACAGCAGGAAGAGCATTTGCCTTCCACGTGGCCCACCTGGGTTCGATTTCCAGCATTCCATATGGTCCCCCGAGCACTGCCAGGAGTAATTCCTGACTGCAGAGCCAGGAGTAACTCCCGTGCATTGCCGGATATGACTCAAAAAGCTAAAAAATAGAAAAAGAGGTAGCACAGTAGGTAAGGAGCTTGCTTGTACACTTCCAATCTGAGTTTAATCTTTGGCACTATGCATGGTTCCCTGAGACCCACCAGGCGTGGTCCCTGAGTGCAGAACTAGAAATAAACTCAAAGAACCACTGGGTGTGGCCCAAAAAAACAAACACAAAATCTGTTTCTAGGGACAATAACAATTTATTTTATCGTCATTAAATAAAGAAAATAATTATTTTTTATCATTTTTTCCTCTAAATACTTTAATGTCTTCAGAAAATCCTGCAGTCATCTTGTCTAGTAAACAGACTAACATCAAGGGTAACAGAGCGAAGAGATGAATCACTTGTATCAGTCAGCTGTGGACAGGGTACAGTTCTAAATTTAAGTTAATGTTTGGAAATAAGAGTCCTGTTCTTGCTGCCAAATGTACCCCAAGTGGTCTACTGCTAAATTAGGGAGTGTTATATTAAGACTCAAGTCTCTCTAATGTCCCAGATCATTCTCTTGATTACTGCATTCCACCGAACACTGACAGGTCTGGAGAGAACACTACCCAAGGTCAAACCCGGGAGATGAACAGGAGAAAACTATAAAAACAATGACTATGCAACAAGTCCATTGTGCATACTTTATTTATTAAAACTACTCCATCTCTATAAGCTGGGTTTGATTTAGGAATCAAATAATAAACCACCATATCAAAGGCCTCCCATTAAAAGCTAAATGTCACTAAAGTAGAAAACATTATCTAATTATATTAATTATTATCGAAAAATGTTTTTTCAATGTAAAGGATAAAGAAAGTAGTTTAGTAGTTTAAACTATAACATTTCGGTTCTATTATTCAATTTCTCACAGAGAGCACGTCTTCAACTATACAATACCTATTATGAGTAGCTAATGTGAGATAATAGGTAGTCAGTAAAAGTATTTAGTTTATAGCATTTCATAATCTGTATATACTGATAATCTATAAGATTGGATTTGAATACTTTCATATTAATCCTATAATCATAATCAATAAATCATAATTCTCATTCATCAATAATTATCCTTAATATTTATCTACTATCAAAATGAAAAACAACCCATACTAATCTATATATTTTTTTCTTCCAGAGAAGTAAGAGGGGATTATTAAACTGTATTTAAGCTTCCTGAAGAGAGGAGAAAAGATGAAAAATGAATGTATAATGAAAAGCATCTAACCAATTTTTAAACAGCTTAGAAATGTTAATGGAATAGTCACCCTGCATATCAAGATAAAGATTTTATAAGCCACAAAATTATTAGCCATTACGTGATTTTTAACTTTTTCCGTTAATCCTGGTGTCCCCATTAACTATTATTTCACATTCTGAATGCCATAGCAAATAAGTCCTTTGACAAAAACAAACACAGCAAGGTCTATGTACATAGACCACAAATCTCAAGAAATATCTGCTCTCTCCTAATGGATACTCAGAGAACATCAGACATAAATGGAGGTCATTTGGTCTAGAGAAATAGTACTGTGGTCTAGCACACAATCATCCTAGGCTCAATCCCCAGAATCACCATTGGCCTTCTCTGATTGCCGCATGAGGAGTAAGGGTGAGAAAAGAGGAAGCTAAGGAAGAGAAGGAAGAAAAGACCCCATTAGTCTTGTTCCTTCGATGTCACAACTTTCCTTCTTAAAAGACAACAAATACTGTACTGGTCACTGTCACTGTCATCCCGTTGCTCATCGATTTGTTCGAGCGGGCACCAGTAACGTCTCTCATTGAGAGACTTACTGTTACTGTTTTTGGCATATCCAATATGCACGGTAGTTTGCCAGGCTCTGCCGCACAGGCTCGATACTCTCGGTAGCTTGCCGGGCTCTCCGAGAGGGGTGGAGGAATCGAACTCGGGTGGGCCGAGTGAAAGGCAAACGCCCACAACCACTGTGCTATGGCTCCAGCCCACTGTACTGGTCAGTAGTTGGAATTTTAGCTACCCTGAAGAAGCAGGAAGGGATAATCCTTCACCTTTATAAATATTCATTAACCACCTATTTGACTCAGGACATTCTCTACTACTAATCTATAAATCAGAAAAGTCTTCTAAAGTGAAAATTAAATATAAGGCAAAGAGGATATAATAGGTGAACTTACTGCATTAATATTTTTTTATTTTATATAACATAATGGGATATAATTGAGAATGATAAACTATCTATTCCATAGTTCTTTTCTGACTTATGCTTACTTGCCAAAGAACCAATGATAACGGCATGAAGTAATACTGTGATGATCCTTATTTTTAATTCCTTAAGCTTTGTGACCTAACATAATACTAATAATATAATTTCTAAAACTACTTGCATTACAAGTAAAAAAATATTTGGAGGACTTTCAACAATCTGTAAAGTCTAAATTTTGATCCAAAGTTCTACTGAAATGTCAATCTATTAAAACATGAAATTTTGGCAACATAAACTATAGTAAATAGTTCTAATTCCTCAAACTATTTATCATAATAAATTAATAAAGAATATATTTAGTTATCATAGAAAAGTATCCACTGTATCTTAAAAACTGAGTTAATTTATATATATCAAGCTATAAAAATCCATCTTTTAAATAGAAATATAGGGCCAAGGATGTAGCTTAGCAGTAGAGCACAGACCTCCCACTGTGAGTCTTCAGATTGAATCTCTGGTATAAGAAAAAGAAGAGGTAAGGATACAGCAATTTCCCAAAGCCGTAAGACTAATAAACACATATGCTCTGATCTTCTACTATCCTGTTCTCCTTCTTCATTTATGTATGAACATAATGAAAATATTTTAACTTGTTTACATTGTTTACCACATAACTAAACAGTAGGTTGAAGGAATACACAAAAAAATAGAAAACTAAAGGAGAAAATATGAAAACATAAATATCACTGTCACTGTCATCCCTTTGCTCATCGATTTGCTCCAGCGGGCACCAGTAACGTCTCCATTGTGAGACTTGTTGTTACTGTTTTTGGCATATAGATTACGATACCGGGAGCTTGCCAGCTCTCGGAGAGGAGCGGAGGAATCAAACCTGGGCCTGCCGAGTACAAGGCAAACACCCTACCCGCTGCGCTATCACTCCAGCCCATGAAAACATACATATATAATGAAAAATTTGGAGTGCCAATCAGTAATAAGCCCATTATCATACCTTAATTTTCTTTATGAAATTCAGTAGATATTATGGTTGTGGAACAAAGCACAACAAACCCCGAGTCATTCCATTGCTAATACTGGAGAGACTAAGGTCATGAAATGGAGTATTCTGCAATATTCTAAAATGCATGTTGGTTTTTTGTACCAAAGAGTCTTTTTACTTGAAGGCTTGAAGATTATCAATAATGATTGTGATATGAGGAGGAAGCTGAATCTTGGATATTTCATTTTGCAAATTAAAAATCTAATAAATTTTCCCTATCAACTTTTGAAGTTACCAACCTGACAAGGATCCTGACAGCAAACTGTTGATTCTAAAGGGAAAAGAATGTCAGTGGAAAATGTTATCAAATTGTCTAATCTTTCAACTTTCAGATATGTTTTCATATATTCACTGCAAAAAGAACCTGGAGGAATAAACTAAAACATCAGTCACAAAAAGGGCAACAAAAGCAGTAGAGGGTGTAGAAATATAGGATTAAATAATGACTCAACAAGCTGCGGGACCTGAATGAAGTTAAAGAAACAGTCAAGGGGCCAGAGGGATAGTACAGGAGTCAAGCACTTGCCTTGCATCCTGCCAATCCCAGTTCAAATCCCAGTTCAAATTACATACATAGCTATATGTAATTTGGGGGACATTACATATAGTCCCCCAAACACTATCACAGGGTCATTCCTTAGCACAGAGCTGAGAACAGTCCCGACAAAAAAAAAATAAATGCAGTTTTCAAAAAGACAAGGTGGGAAGAGCTAGCCACATGATAGCTGATAACAGGCTAGATATGTGAGTTAAGTTTTAGTGAACTCACCTTCTATAGTTTAAGAGAGATTTTGCTATTTAAGTGCTGAGTATACAGGTGTCTAGAAACCAATCAGATCTCAGACACTAAAGGTTGATGGATGAGACATCACTTTCTAACATGCAGTTTTAAAAGGAGAAAGCAATAAATACTTCATGAAGGCCTTGCCAAGACTTCAGAGGAAAAATAATTTCAAGGTTGTTTTACCCTGCATCTGCTGGCTCAATACTTGGGTCAACTGAAGACATAAATGGATGTGAGAACCTAGGTGCCAATTCTTGCTTGCCCAAAGAAATGGACTAAGCCACATCCAGCCTCCCCTTCCGTGATTTGTCACTCTCTGGGTGATTTTATTTCTCCTGTTTAAAACTGAAAACCTTGGAAAAGTTTTCAAAACTCAACTTAAAAATCTTATGAATATAGCTTAATACGCATTTGTTGTGAGAACATAATCTAATTCCATGTATACTTCTTAGGATGATTTAGAAGATACATTCAATGAATATTTTAATATGTAATATTCATCTGGAAGAATACACTGAGGAAAAAATTCTTAAGGAAAAAGGTATCAAATGAAGCAAATTGCAACAAATATTAAAATACAATTAGTTACATTAATTAAAGAATATATAAGTTTACCATTTTATACATAAAGACTAAAGCACCTAAAATAAATGACATAATAAGTGTTAGGATAACTAATGATTTGGAGAAAAATGGGACTACCATACCCCTAGACACTATGTAAACTCTGTGGAAAACCACATTAATATATCTGTCGTTCCAGCGCTGACTAAAGTTGCTGAGGGTCACTAGGAGTAGCCCATGAGCTCTTGAGCACCACAAAGGAACCCTTCACCTAAAATCATCATAATAGAATTAACTTAATAAACCATGAAAAATATTTCTACAATATTATTTATAATGATAACAAATTAGGAACAACCTAAATGTTCATTAATAAGCAGTGAATATAGTACAGCACTCAGCATTAAAATGTTAGTGCACACTCAACTTATTAACATCTAGAATATACTTCCTCAATGTAGTTTCAGATTAGAAAAAGAATCTGTGCGTATATGTTTTTATTAAGTATGGGGTTACTTAGGCCTAGATCATCATTTGAGTAATTTAATAATAAGATTAAATTATTTATTAATTAATTATGAATTAACAAGTTAATTCATAATTAATTGTTAATTAAATAATATTAAAATGATAATAATCATTAGGCATAATTTAATGTTTTTATTTATTATTCAGTATCTTCTGTACTTTTCCTAAAGAATATTGTCTTCAGGCAACAATAAAATAAACATGTAAAAATAAAACACAAGAAACAGGGGTTGGAGCGATAGCATAGCAGGTAAGGCGTTTGCCTTGCACGCGGCTGACCTGGGTTTGATTCCCAGCATCCCATATGGTCCCCTGAGCACTGCCACGAGTAATTCCTGAGTGCAGAGCCAGGAGTAACCCCTGTGCATCGCCAGGTGTGATTCAAAAAGAAAAAAAAAACACAAAAAAAATTAAAAATAAATAAATCATACATCCGCAATATTTAATGCTTAGTCATCTGCCAAATATATTAAGATGGAGTTATCTTAAAAATTTGCAAACTATCTTCACTATTCTGTGCAAAACTGCCTTCAAATGACTAATTAACTTCATTGTTTTATCATCAATTTTATCTTAAGTATGTCCCACATAAAAGGTGTCACTTCTCTCAAGTGGGTATCCTACTTATCAACCATTCACATACTTGAAGTAAAATTAAAAGAGATGAGCCGCTAAACACATTAAACACACACTGCAATTATTCAGTACACACAGAAAGCACTTTGGCATTCAGGTAAATCAGGCAGAGCGTTATGGATATTTCTTAAAAGTGGGGCAATGACGGCTCAGAGATCTGTCAAAATGGATACATGATAAAACAAAGAATAAATCATTGCAATGAAATTGCCTTTTGGAAAGCAAATGCTTCACTTGTTCAGTTCACGAATTGGTACAAGAGTAGGGAAAATACAAGATTTGGGGAACTAGTAAAATAGCTCAAGAGCTGAAACGCATATTTTGCATGCAAAAACCCCAGGTTTGATTCTTCATCATTACAAGTTACGGCCCATGTAGCCCCCAGCACTGCCAGCCTCATCGTCTAGAACATCAAGCCACAGACCTACACCTCCTGGACCCTGGAGCACTGCTGTACCCACCCCACAACCTGCCCCACCAAAAACATGCTAAGCTCGGTGCAGGGAAAATCAAGTGCACCGATTTTGGTATTATAGGTATTATAATACCTATAATAAATAGGTATTATTTCCTCACGTGTGAGAAAATTCACTGTCACTGTCATCCCGTTGCTCATTAGTTTGCTCAAGCAGACACCAATAACATCTTCATTGTGAGACGTGTTGTTACTGTTTTTGGCATATCAAATATGCCCCAGGGAGCTTGCCAGGCTCTGCCATGTGGGCGAGATACTCTCAGTAGCTTGCTGGGCTCTCCGAGAGGGGCGGAGGAATCGAACCTGGGTCAGCCTCATGCAAGGCAAACGCCCTACCCGCTGTGCTATCGCTCCAGCCCTCGAGAAAATTAACTCTAGAAAATATGAGAGGATACTATGAATGCAAAATCACCAATGCCACAAAGATGATGCTGAGACCAATATCTTAGGAACCTAGTCTTTTTGTACTAGCATCACTGCAGAGTAAATGATTTTTTTTTTCGTATTTGAGTCAAATGCTGGGGCAAGAATAGCTAATTACCACTTCTTAACTCCTTGTCATAGCATGATGTTACACCTAAAACGGGGGTTGTGGTGAGCCTAGGACTGTGTTCTAGGGAGAATTTTTTTTTTAATTTGCCTATTCTCTATTCCAGTGGAGAAGAGCAAACACATCTCAGTCTGTGTCTTCATTCAGGAGCTCCAGCAGAGAGCCTTAGCAGTATCCAGAGCCAAGGCTGAGACCGAACATGTGCCAGAAATTGGACTCACTCCCTAAGCAGTTTGTAGACCTTTTTTTTTTATGATGAGAGCTGACTCACTAAACTCATTTGTTCCCCCACAATTTTCAACAGAAATATCCATGACAACACATAAAGGCTGCAAGGGGGGAAAGCAGCATTATCAAACTTAAAAATCAATCTAAGGATTTTGCTATTCCTGAGAAATAACCCCCAACTCTGGCCCAGAGGGCTCCGAGGCCTGCCTCGTTTTGAGGTCACCTTAGATTGCTGACCCCTGAGCTGATTCGTGGAGGCAGATTCCTCACCACAACCGCCACCAGATACCAAGTCAGCCTCAGAGCTTCTGCACCAACTCAGCAGCCCTGCTGCACCCAGGAACGCAAACTGCTCCGGTAGCAGGGACTGAGAGAAGCAATTTGCCTCTGGATTTAGGAGTGTAGGATTTACTGACAAAGATGGGAACACGGGGGAAAAATCAGGAAAGAAAGCTTCCTTAGAAGAATGTAAAGGTCCTGACTCAGTCACCGCAGAGCCCTGAACACTGGTTATTAGAAATGAGAGAACAGAAATCAGCATCATTTCTCAGAAACCCTCATTAGAAAGCGAGACCAGGTACCTGATTTGACCTCCAACAAAAGTAGTTTTAGAAATGGTCAAGAACTGAGAGATCACCGATTTGTTAAAAATAAAATTTGTGGCACTAGAGAGTACGGCACTAGCCTCCCATATGCCTAACCCAGGTTCCTGACACCCCATACAGTTCCCTAAGCCCACCAGGAGTGATCCCTGAGTGCAAAGCCAAGAGTAATTCCTGAACATCACAGGGTAAGGCTAAAATTTAAAAGCTAAAAAAAAAATTAAAGGTTCATTTATTCAAGGACAAGCACACAGGGTAAAAATGTTATCTAAGACTTTGTGATGCCAATTAGAGAACTCCCAAAATTTGAGGAAAAAAAATACTATATCTAGACCATGACATAGAAATGTTAAAAACAATATTTTACAATGAATTTTATTGATAGCACTCATGATATAAAAATAGAGAAGGATGCATTTAAGAATAAAATGATTACAGCCCAACTATCCACACTCTTCTCAACAGGTCTGTGAACCCCCTTGCGGCCCTCTCCCAGTCCAGCCGTGGACACCCCAATGCCAGCCGCCGCTGGGACCAGCCCTGGGGGCACCTGCCATGACTTGCGCCCACAGCCTGCCCAACTACCCGCACTCTCTCAATAGGTCTGTGAATCCCCTTGCGTGCCCCCTGACCGTCCAGCCCAGCACCCCCCAAGGACAGCCGCTGCCGCCAAAGCTAGCCACTGCCCAGACCAGCCCTGGGGACACCTGCCTTGACTTCCACCCACAGTGCCTGCACAACTATTCGCAGTTCTTCTCAATAGGTCTGTAGACCCTGGCATTAGCATTCCCACCGGCTGGGGGTGTGGTCTCCATTTTAGGGGGTGTGGCCTTCTCAAAAGTGGGCGTGGCCTTCTGTGTAGCAGATGGTCATTCACCTGCCGCAGGTATATTTCCCATTTCCAATACTCGAGACTCACATCCCAACCTTTATTATCAAATTCTGTGGAAAACGTCCCGGCCACCTCAAGCATAATACGACAATAATCCACCGGCCTACTCCAATTCCAACAAAACACTTTGTACACAAAAAGGTGTACAAAGCCCAATATAAAAGAACACCTCCTCCAGTGCTTCACTAGATACCTATCATAAGTTAAAGAATAATGTCTAAGAGGAAGGACATACTCTAGAAGGGGAGAAGGTTGACCACTGTTGACTGAGCTTATACAGAACTCTCCTGCAATAAGAGGGAACAGTGCTAGTGAACTTGAAGGTTTTACCTCTATACAACCACAAACAACAGCATGAAGAAACAGCGTAAATCTCCACTACGAGGAGAGGACGAAGGAAAGAGTCCCAAATCCTTAACAGGGGTTACCCACAAAGATGATCTCTCCAACAAAGAATTTTGAAATGAAATGCTGAGGATGTCCGAGGAACACAAAGAATCAAAGGAGCAGACATACAGAAAATTAAAGAAAGAAATGAAAGAAATGGTGGAAGAGATAGCTGAGAAAATACAGGAAGAAATGAGAGCACAAAATTGAAAACTCAGTGGTTGCCCTCAACAGCAGAATGTCTACAGTTGAAGATAGAATCAGTGAACTTGAAGATGAGCAGCAGAAATCGTACAGGCAACAACAAACAACAGGAAAAGACCTCAAAATAGCTCTAAGGCAAATCAGAGTCCTAGGAGATGACACCAAGAGGAACAACATTAGAGGCAACCCCAATAAAAAAGAAATCATCACTGAAAAGTTCCCAGAGTTAGAGAATGCAGGCATCCAGATCCAAGGAACCAGAAGGGTTCCAGCTAAAAGAAACCCTGAAAAAAACACTCCAAGGCATATCATGGTCAGAATGACGGATACTGTGGATACAGAAACAATACTGCAAGCAACAAGGTCAAAGAAGGAAATCACATACAAAGGAGCACCCCTTAGATTTACAGCAGACCTATCAGAGGAAACCCCCCAAGCCCAAAGACAATGGTGGGATATAGTGAAAAAACTCACTGAAATGAACATCTCACCAAGAATACTTTAAACTCTCACTCAAACTTGATGGAGCGATACACCATTTTATAGATAAACAACAGCACAGGAACCTCATAGACTCAAAACCAAACTTAAAAGAAGAACTAAAAGGGCTCCTGTAAGACAAGAAGGAAAACACCCATAAGCACAACAAACCCTTACAGAAACCCCACGACAATAATCTCTCTCAGTGTCAATGGTCTAAATGCACCTATCAAGAGACAGAGTGGCAAAATGGATCCAGAAACTGAAACCAACATTCTGCTGCCTACAAGAAACACATCTGAACAATCAGAACAAACACAGACTCAAAGTTAAAGGATGGAAAACAATCTTACAAGCAAACAACTCTCTCAAAAAAGCTGGGGTGGTCATACTACTATCTGACAACATAGATTCCAGGTTGAAAAAGATTACAAAGGACAGTGAAGGCCATTTTCTATTTATCAAGGGTTATGTACAACAGGAAGAAATCACACTATTAAATGTATATGCACATAATGAGGGACCAGCTAAATACTTAAAACAACTGCTAACAGATTTTAAGGAGGACATTGCTAGCAATACAATAGTAGTGGGAGACTTCAATATCCGCCTTGTCACCTCTGGATAGATCAACAAGAACAAAACTCAGCAAGGAAACACTGGCTCTGAAGGAAAAAATAGAAGAGAGTGGGCTAACAGAACTATACAGGTTTTTACATCCCAAAAAGAAAGAATACACATTCTTTTCCAGTACACAGGAAACATTTTCTAAAACAGACCATATGCTGGGTCACAAAATATACCTCAATAAAATCAAGAAGATAGAAATTGTGTCAACTATCTTTTCAGACCACGATGCACTGAAGATAGAAGCTAATCACACATAGACAGGGAGAACCAAATCAAACACCTGGAAATTAAGCAAAACAATGTTGAACAATGAGTGGGTCAGAAAGCAAGTCAAGGAAGAAATCAAACGATACCTGGAAACAAATAAGAATGAAGACACGAGCTACCAAAACCTATGAGATGCAACTAAAGCTGTGTTAAGAGGAAATTTTATAGCTTTACAAGCATTCCTCAGGAAGGAAGCAAGGGCCTACATAGATAACTTGACTTCTCAACTCAAGACCTTAGAAAAAGATCAACAAAAGGAACCCCAACCTGGTCGAAGGAAAGAAATAATAAAACTTAGAGCGAAAATTAATGACATGGAAACCCAAAATACAATCCGAAAGGTCAATGAAACCAAGAGCTGGTTCTTTGAGAAAATAAACAAGATTGATAAACCCCTAGCAAGACTCACAAAGAAAGTGAGAAACCCTAATAAACGGAATCAGAAATGAAAAAGGGGACATCACAACAGAAATCAATGAATTCAAAAGATCATCAGAGACTACTTTGAGAGTCTGTATGCCACGAAACAAGAGAACCTAGAAGAAACGGATAAATTCCTGGATTCCTATCATCTCCCAAGACTGAACCAAGAAGACTTGGATTATCTGAACAGACCCACTAGTATCAAGGAAATTGAAACTGTAACCAAAAGTCTTTCCAAAAACAAAAGCCCAGGCCCAGATGGATTCACTAGCGAATTCTTCCAAACATTTAAAGAGGATTTATTGCCAGTTCTCCTCAAGCTTTTCCAGGAAATTGAAGAAACAGGAACTCTCCCAGAAAGTTTCTATGAGGCACATATCTCCCTAATACCAAAAGTAAACAAAGACACCACTAACAAGGAAAACTACAGGCTAATATCCCTAATGAATACAGATGGGAAGATCCTTAACAAAACAGTAGCAAATAGAATTCAACAACTCATCAAAAAGATCATACAGCACGACCAAGTGGGTTTCATCCCGTGGATGCAAGGATGGTTTAACATTCGAAAATCAATCAACATAATCCATCATGTTAACAAAAGTAAAGTTAAAAACCATATAATCATATCAATAGATGCAGAGAAAGCATTTTACAAGATCCAACACCCGTTTATGATGAAAACTCTCACCAAAATGGGTTTAGAAGGAACTTTCCTCAAGATAGTCAAAGTCATCTACCACAAACCCATGGCAAGCACTGTCCTCAATGGGAAAAAACTAAGGGCTCTTGCAGGGTAAGGGGAATGAGAACCATCATTGTTACTGTATTTGGCATAATGAATACACCACAGAGAGATTTCCAGGCTCTGCCGTGCAGGCAGGATGCTCTCGGTACCTTGCCAGGTCCTCTGAGAGGGAAAACTAGGCTATAAGACTATGTTGTAAAAACTATTTTTCCCATAACAGCTCACCACACAGAATTCATCATCACTGGTAGAATATGGTGCCCAGGAATGTCACCAACAGTGGATTGATGGTGATCAAATAGTGGCTTTCTTTCTGAATAAATAAGCAAATGTGCATTATTTATTTTTAATATTAAATAACAGCCATAATTCAAAATATGAGGTATTTTTATAAATTCAGGTACATATACTCAACTGAATATTCCTTAGAATTTAAATAATAGAACAAATATGATAGAATTTTATGTATGAAACAAAAATATATATTAATTATCTGGATTATAATCAAATACAGATGCAGAATGTACATTCTGCTTTGTTAGAGAAAAGGGATAATGAAAAGCTTTACCTTTTAAGAAACAAGTTCATTATGCTGCTTGGTAAAGTTGCTCCTGTAGTAAATACTAGACTTAGAAGGATTTTCCACTCACCACACTGCCCAACTACGCCTACTTGACATTCTCCTCCCTCCTGTACATTCCACCATCTAAGAGCTAAGAAACTGTGGTACAATTTTGAGTAGAAACAACACAGGAAAGAGCCACTGCCAAAATTTTTAAATGAGTACACTTCATCAGTCTTCAGTTAACAAGTTGTTGGTTTTTTTAAAAAAGAGAAACTCTTTTTAATGAAAACTACATGTCTAATTTGTAAAGGGAAAGGAATGGGAGGAAATTTAGCTTATGCAAAGACCTCATCAAATCTATTCCCAATGTTGAAGTGCTCATAATCAAAACCAGGTGGGAGGAAGACTTGCAATTACAAATGAGTGACAAAGAAATGAGAGCAGAATATTATCAGACACAAAAATATATCAGTTCAGATCACACATGTCTATCTTAAGGAAAAATTTAATGCAAAGTTTGTGAGCATAGGGTCCTGATGCCGTTGAGATGAAAATCTTTTCTTAGTCATGATAAAATTCATAATAACTAATAGAATCGTTGGAGTCTTACACTAAGGGTATTTCCCACCAGAGACTTAGTTCTCCAGCTTCTCTAGTTGCAGTGTTTTATATCTCATACCCACATTCATCCAAAGCTGACTGCTCAGAGAAAATATAGCCAAATCGGCACAGTTTATCTTTCAGTCATCTGGCAAGTAAGGCAACAAACTAGAAGATGTGATTAAATAACTCAGGTAGAAATAGTGCCAAGTAAACTGATTCTGAATACATTTAATCTTTCAGCGCAAGCCTCGACTAATCTTACAACAGGTCTATCCTTCTTCAGAATCCACCTAGAGTCACCAGGTAAATCAAGACATACTTGATACATGGATAGGCTCCAGAGTCAGTGGTCTAATAAGAACTCTACATATAAACCTCATCTTCTTTTCAACCACACTCGTGTGATGGGGGGAAAGGATGGCAATGCCAATTTGTGGAAAATGACTAGAAAACAGTATTATAAGTGTTGACCCTATGAATTAGCAATAAATTCTATTTCTAGTGGATCAGCCTTTTAGGAAAAGGACCATATATCCGTGTCTCCTTGTAATTCTCCTGAAACCAACAGAACAACACAAATGAGATTTCATAGCAAGGATCAAAAGCTATTTTTGGCCAAACTGACAGTGTGCATCTCATCTGACATTACAAATCAACATATCTGCACAAAACTATTAGGGGGGAAAAAATGGACAGCTGTCAAGATCAAAGTCTGCCAGTAAAACAGGACCTTGAATAATAACAAGGGCAATGTCAGAACCTTAAAGTGACACAAATAGAGTCCAGAAGTAAATATGCATCAAGTCAGGTTAATTTCTTTCATTCAATCACTAGTAAGTAAGCCAAAGACAGAGACAAGTGAAATATGTCTTAGTTCAGTAATCTCAACTCTTGGCTTAAAGGAGACTTTTTAAAAAATAAGCATAACTCAAGAAATGGATACTTCGCTATTCTTATTGTTAAAATTACCTTCTATAGTGATTTAATACCATTTAAATCATTTAAATTTAATATCATTAAAATCCATCTGGTATTGACAGAAATACATATGTTTGGGAACCCTGTAGTAAGTATAATTGACACATTTTTGGTAGCCAGGTATCTGAACGGTGAACATTCTAATTTTATACTGGACTAGACTTCTAATCAATCAGGAAGATCAAGGAATAAAAGTAAGAGAGCTAAAAAATGTATAACTTTGGCGACTAAAGGGATAACTTAAATTCCCTTGAATCAAATTCTAAAAAATACATGCTTAAAATTACATTATAATTATATAAAAAAATTTTAACTGTTTCTTTCTTTCTGCATTTTGCAGGAGTTATCAGGATCAGCTATAATCCAAAACACCAACACGTTGACAATTATTTAAAATATATTCTGGGACTAGAGAGTTAGTACAGGGATGAGGCACTTGTTTTGCATGCAGCCAAATTTGATTGAATACCAGGTACCTTACACAATACTCTGAGCACTGTCAGGAGTGATTCCTGAGCCCAGGGCCAGATGTAAACCCTAAGCACTGCCCAGTGTGGTCCAAATCATTTTTTAAATTCAGAATAACAAATATATATCACTGAATTTATACATTTTCCACTTTTTTCTGATGACTACGTCTTGCACTTCTTTTATTAAAAGAAAGTATTGAGAAGCTTGAGCAATAGTGCAACAAGTAAAGCTCTTGTCTTGCATGCTGCCAATACAGGCTCAAGCCCCAGCATCACGTATTGTCCCCGAGCAACAGCCGGAGGATCACTGAGTGCAGAGCCAGGAGTAAGCCCAGGGCACCTGATTTGGAGGATGTAGTCACCAAATCAAAACAAAAAAAAATAAAAAGTAACATTAAGCTAGGTGTTTGAGAATAAAACAGAAGACAGTGAAAATAAAATTAGACTAGCAGGATTCAAATCCTACCCCCACCATACACTACTGTATTACTCTGGGCAAATTACTCAATGCCTCTGGTTTCCACTTTAAAATAAAGATGGTCATAAACCATCTTATAGGGTTCCTGTGGAATGTAGTAAATAATTAAGAAATAGATATGTGTTATACAAAAGTTAGTTGCCAAATGTTTCTCAAATTATTAAAATTCTCATATCAGAATTAATATAAATGTAGACATTATCAAATCACTAAATTTTAATAGAAAACTATTTCATAGTCTTTCATATTTATCAGTGACATTTTCAGTTAAAAACAATGATTTTTTTAATAAATCTTTAAGGTTAAAAGAATACTAATAATTGATGCAACCCTATGTTGGGCTGTATTAAATCCAAGAGTGCCCTGTACTTACAAAAGTAAAAACTTGAAGACAAAGACAATTTCATCCTTTCACCTTATATACTTTGTAAGAGTTCTACAAACTATAAGACTTATAGCTGAAACTTATCAAATAACATATGTGTACTCTGTCACTGTCATCCCGTTGCTCATCGATTTGTTCGAGTGGGCACCAGTAACGTCTCTCATTGAGAGACTTATTGTTACTGTTTTGGGCATATCCAATACGCACGGGTAGCTTGCCAGGCTCTGCCACGCAGGCTCGATACTCTCAGCAGCTTGCTGGGCTCTCCAAGAGGGACGGAGGAATCGAACACGGGTCGGCTGCATGAAAGGCAAAAGCCCAACCGCTGTGCTATCGCTCCAGCCAATAATTTGATTAAAATTTGCCAGATTTCGCATTTTATTACCTATAATTTAATGTTTGCTAATGTATAAATGCAAATATCAAAATCCAGACCAATTTAACTTTCAATTTATAAACCTTGGACTGGAGAGGTAGTACAGTGGTTAGGGAAACTGCCTTGTAGGCGGCCAACCCAGATTTGATGCCCAGCTTCCATATGATCTATTGAGCCCTAACAGGAGTAATTCCTGAGTGCAGAGTCAGGAGTAACCCCTGAACATCACTAGGTTGTGGCCCAAAAACTAGAGAGAGAGAGAGAGAGAAAGAGAGAGAGAGAGAGAGAGAGAAGAATTTATAAACCTTCAAGTTACTGAAAATGAAAAGTTATCTTAAAGTTTTACAGAAAAAGATAACCTGTTATATACATTCAGGCACAAGGTTAATCTAAGACTTAAGCAGCATGGATAATATTCCAAAAAAATGTGGCATTCTTCAGGTGACACAATACCCTCATGTGCCAGAGAAACAGCTTGATAATTGCAGACTTAATACTATTTTATTAAATAGCCCAATAATAATAGATATAAATAGTTTTAAAAGGAAGTTGGAAAAATAAATAGTCCTTAAGTAATAAAAGTATTATGAAAATAACTTTATGTGTCACAAATGGAAAAAAGAAGATTATTTCACTCAGGTAATCTGACCATAACTGATTTATCTACAATGCTTTCTATATGCCATCCTAACAAAAACTCTAAAGTGCGTGTCATGACCTAGATTTTGTCAGTTCTTCAAAACAATACTGCCTTGAAGTCACATATTAATTTTCCACATTGGTTCACCACCTTCTTTCCCATTGCTTCATTGCCAAAATGCTATCCAGATCCATCTGGCTTGATCTTTTCATTTTTTTTAACTTTTATTGAATCACCGTGAGATAGTTACAAGCTTTCATGTTTGGGTCACAATCACACAATGATCAAACACCCATCCCTCCACCAGTGCACATTCCCCACCAGCAATATCCCAGGTATACCCCCCTTTCCCACCCTCCCTCTGCCTCCATGGAAGACAATATTCCCCATACTCTCTCTCTATTTTTGGGCATTATGGCTTGCAACACAAACACTGAGACATCATCATATTTGGTCCATTATCTACTTTCGGCACACATTTCCCATCCCAACTGATTCCTCCAGCCATAATTTTCTTAGTGATCCCTTCTCTATTCCATCTGCCTTCTCCCCTCCACTCATGAAGCAGGCTTCCAGCTATGGGGCAGTCCTCCTGGCCCTTGTATCTACTGTCCTTGGGTGTCAGCCTCATGTGATGTTATTCTATACTCCACAAATGAATGCAGTCCTTCTATGTCTGTCCCTCTCTTTCTGACTCATTTCACTTAGCATGATACTCACCATGTCTATCCATTTGTAAGCAAATTTCATGACTTTATCTCTCCTAACAGCTGCGTAGTATTTCACTGTGTAGATGTACCAAAGTGGAAACAACCCAAGTGTTCTTTTTATTTTTTAAGAAAAAACCCAAACCCTCCCATAGTTGATCAAACCAGTTCCCTTTTAACCAATTCCCTAAATACTTCCGTTCTGGCCCTCAGACAACAAACAACTTGCATGCTCACAATCTTGGATAAACTCAATCACATGTATTCCTGTGCTATGCCCCAAATAATACCAGCAACAAAGCACTTACACATTAAAAAAAATCACAAGACTGGTGATTGGTGTAGTGCTTGAAATTATTAGATCACTAAATGATAATTATTTAAGGTATTGTAAACCACAGAATTCCAATCAAAATATAAATTTTAAAAAATCACAAGATTCTGCTAAGAATTACTACCTATAAAAAAATGTAGTTGATACCCATAACACATCACTTATTTCTAAAATATGACAAATCTCATCCCTCATCATCATTTGTATACTCTCAGTAGCAATTTTTAAGCATACAATAATACACCTAACGCCAGAGTGTCAACTTCCCTCTACCCTTAGGGACTCACCACCCACATATCTCATACAAAACTTCGTCCTGTAGAAGGACTCTCAGGGTTTGGTATAGTTGGTCATTTTTTAAGTTCCTTGCTATATTTCTGTCTTTAGATTCCACCTATGAGAAAAACCTTCCAATATTTATCCTCCCTTTGACTAACTTTGCTCATCTCAATAGCTTCCAGTTCCATCTACACGTCAGCAAAGTGCGAGATTTCATCTTTCCTTGAAGCTAGTAGTATTTCTTGTGTGGCTGTCAAAGACGTTACTTAGCTATTACTATTCATAAAGTTTTATATCTCTCCTTCAAATATGAACAACAACATAGCTGGATAAAATATTTCCCCCTCTTGATTTCAACACCATGGCTCGCAAAGTTGTTCAAAATGATTTGATACAGGCATTTCATATTCCAACACCACTCCCACTACCAGTGTCACCTTCCTGCCACCATTGTCTCCATTTTCCCAACCAAGCCTGTCCCTTGTAGCAGGTCCATTGTAATTTATTTTATATTGTTACTACGGACTGGCTAATGGAATGATTAAAACCTTTTTCTTAGAGAAGGATTGGGGAGAGGCAAAAAACTATTTTTCCCCCATAGAAGAAAATTTGTGAAAGTTGTTTCTCACCATGGGCACAGTAAGTATGTCCTTGTCTAAAGGTTTTTTTACTATGCTTTCGTTGCAAATTAAGACTTCCAGTACTAATGTCTTTCTTAGTTGAGATTGGTTGGTTTCTATGTTACATCCATCCAATCTGGGATGCTACTACTGGTATGTCAGTGTTGTGGAGTTTGGAGAGGTTGAAAATTCAGCTCCAGAAAACCCAGAATACTTCAATGTGCAGCCTATGAGGTTTAGTCCTGAGGCAGTAAAGTCCCACTGGAGGCATGGCAGTGTCTTTAGAGTGTGGCAAAGGCTACCAGGGCTTGGCAAGGCCGGAACTAGCCTGGCCCCTCCTGAGATCCCCCTGGAGGTCTCAGTCAGGAATGGCTGTCCAATAAATTTTAGCAACTAGTTGACCTCTTTCAAGGACAAGGAGGGTACTAGGGCTTACAAGGCAGCAAAGGTGGTTCCTGGCATGGCTTACAGGGATTCTGGGAAGAATATTCTCTTCTCATTTGGATGGTTTTTTTTTCACCTAACTTGTTTGATAAACCTAACCTAACCTTTTAGATATGCGTGAGAGATTATGAGGGATCCTTCACAGTTCTTGATGTTCTCAGGATTCTATCTTTGTATTTTCTCATTCTAATGACAATGTGTCTGGAATTGTTCTGCATGTGTTTATTTTGTTTGGAACTCTTAGAGCTTCTTGGATCTGGGTGTGTGACTCATTCCTCAGACTAGGGAAGTCCTCACATATAAGTTTTTTTTAAATCAAAAGTTCTCTGTCTCTATTCCTGCCTCTGCAAGAACTCCTATATTTCCAATACTATTTCTCTATCCCATTATTCTGAGATGGTTTTTCAGTTCTTATTACCCTACTTTTCTACCTTTTGCTCATTATTGATATTTTCCTGTATGATATCCTCCAGTACAGGTAGATTTCTCAGCTTCTATCAGTTTTCTATTGATAACTTTCAATGAAATTTTAGTTCACCAGCGATACTATTCTTCACCTGAGTGATGCTGGATTGCAGTTTTCTGATGTGGAGTTATATTTTTTCTTTTTTATTGGAGGTCTGTTCTATTGTTACCTTCAAGTCATTAAATAGCATCAGCATTGTAGGATAAATTGGTTTGTCCTTTCTCTCTTGCTACAGGGAACTTAGGTTTATTGGGTTACACCCATCACAGTGCTCCCGAGGCACTCCTATTCCTCTTTATCTTTCCTTTTATTTTTAACTTCTTCTCTGTACTCTGCTTCCCATATCTGTTAATCATTTATATCCTCAAACCAGGCCCTGTGCTTGTAATGTCAGATTCTTCTAAAGACCCTGAATTTTGTATTTGTAAGTGAAATATCTCTTCTCTCTTTCCCTTATGTCCTTTACATAGTTTGCTTTAGATCAATGTCCTTTTGAACAGACAGGAAGACAGCTAATGCTATGCTTTTGTAATTTGGGAGTTAATTGACTCCAAAAAAATATACACTCCTGAGCATCTGTCATATTTACTCAATTTACGCCTCAGTTGCCCTTCATTCTTAGCACCCCAAAAGTAGGGTCCCAACAAAGGAATTGGATGTACCCAGGGCAAATTGTAAGCTACCCTGGCATCAAAACAGGGCAGGCCAAGTACCATAAAACTTATAGTTAGTTAAGAGCAGGTTCTGAACAAATCCTATCCTGCAGGGATTAGGAAGTAATCTGGCCTGAGGACTGTAGTCTGGGATCTATAGCAGATGTCCCCAGAAAGTAAAACTAAGTTGATTGTTTATGAACTAAGGAAATGAGAAGTATGTCCTTAGATGAAGTTCTGCCCTTGAGAGATTTACTAGCAGGAGAGTTCTGTCTTAGAAGAGCTTCCCAGGAAGGAAGGGCTTTCACATGTTGATTGTGCTATCTAGGTATAGTTGCTACCCACAACCTGGGAGATTGGGCTCTTGACTAAGGCTGCAAGACCTTAGTCTTAGGCAAGGGGAGACTAACATGAGGGACAGGAGATGGAAATAAGGGGCAATTTGAGACTAGAATGGGGCACTCAGAGAGACTGGAATAGGCACACGGGGAGAATGGAATAAACTGCAACTGGTCACCAACCAGATTAAAGGCGCTGTTCCCTCCTTCATGAACCTGTTAGCTGCAGCTGCAGGCCTAGGTGGGGAAGCAGCTCATGGTCACCAAATACATGTAGCAGGTGAGAGAGCACACTCACTTTTTGATTGAACAACCATGGTCACATTGACATCATCTGAGAAGGTATAGGACCAGTGGATGTTGAGAGACCCTTCTGGACTACAGTTTTCACTTATTAATTGTTTTGTTTTGTTTGGGGATCACAACTGGCAATGCTCAGGGGTTACTCCTGGCTCTGTACTCAGGTATTACTTCTGGAACTGCTCAGAGGACCGTATGGGATGTTGAGGATTGAACCAGGATAGGCCACAGGCAAGGCAAACACCGTACCTGCTGTACTACGCTTTGGCCCCTCATCTATTAACTTTTCTGGGTTCCTCTGCTTCTTCATTATATCTATTCTGAAGTGAGGGCGAGGGTGGTGGATCTGGTTTGGTGCATTCTTGTGTAGGAAACTGAAGTTCATATTCATCGATTCCACCTGAGCCTATGCTGATGCCTTCATGTTGCACCTGGCCACACCTAAGACTTTACAGAATAGTTCCTGGAGTCTCATCTCATCCTATTGCATCCATCCTTGGGTTTTAACACACTGAAAGGAAGTAACAGGGTTTTTTCCTTTTTTTTTAATTGAATCACCTTGATATAGATGCAAAGCTTTCATGTCTGAGTTTCAATCATAGCATGTTTCAGTCGCACACCCATTCCTCCATCAGTGTACATTTTCCACCATCAATTCCCCAGTATCCCTCCCCTCATCCCAACCCTCCCCCTCCCTCTACAGCAGACAATTTCCCTCTTACTCTCTTTCTAGTTATGGGCTTTAGGGGTTGCAATACAGATAATGAGAGGCATCATGTTTGGTCCTTTATCTACTCTCAGCACACATCTCCCATCCTGAGCAATCCCTCCAACCATCATTGACTTAGTGATCCCTTCTCTATCCCTCCTGCCTTCTCCCCCAGTTCATGAGGCAGGCTTCCAACCATAGAGACCTTGTCTTCCTGGCCCTTGTGTCCACTGTCCTTGGGTGTTAGTCTAATATTATGATGTTTTATGTTCACAAATTAGTGTGGTCGTTCTATGTCCCTCTCTTTCTGACTCATTTCACTTAGCATGATACTCTTCATGTCCATCCACTTAGAAACAAATTTCATGACTTCATCTCTCCTAACAGCTGCATAGTGTTTCATTGTTTAGATGTACCAAAGTTTCTTTAACCAGTCGTCTGTTCTTGGACACTCAGGTTGTTTCCAGATTCTGGCTATTGTGAACAGTGCCGCAATGAACCTACAGGTGCAGATGTCATTTCTACTGTGCTTTTTTTGCTCCCCCAGGATATATTCCCAAAAGTGGTATTGCTGGTCATATGGAAGCTAATTTCTATTTTCTTAAGGAATGCCTATATCGCTTTCAAGAAAGGCTGGATCAGTTGGCATTTCCACCAACAAAGAAAGAGAATCTCTTTCTCCCCACATCTGTGCCAGCACTGGTTGTTCTTGTTCTTTAATATGTGTGCCAGGCTCTGTGGTGTGAGATAATATCTCATTGTTGTTTTGGTATGCATCTTCCTGATGATTAGTAAGGTAGAGTATTTTTTTCATGTGTCTTTGAGGAAGTTTCTGTTCATTTCTTCTCATCAGTTTTTGATGGAGTTGGTGGATTTTTATTTTGTACAATTCTACTAATGTCTTGTATATCCTGGATATTAACCCCTTATCTGATAGGTATTGGGTAAAAAGCTTTCCCATTCCATGGGCTCTCTCTGTATTTTGATCACTGTTTCTTTTGAGGTGCAGAAGCTTCTTAGTTTAGTGTAGTCCCATATTTTTATGTTTTTTTCCACTTGCTTGGTCAGTAGTGTTTCATCCTTAAAGATACCTTTAGCTTCAATGTCATGGAGTGTTCTGCCCACATATTTCCTCATGTATCTTATGGATTCAGGTCTGATACTGAGGTCTTTAATCCACTTTGATCTGACGTTTATGCCTGGCTTTAGACAGAGGTCTGAGTTTAAATTTTTGCAGGTATCTGTCTATTTTTCTCAGCACCACTTGTTGAAGAGGCTTTCCTTGTTCCACTTCACATTTCTTGCTCCTTTATCAAAGATAAAGTGATCATATATTTAAGAGTCTATGACAGAATATTCAACTAAAAGAAGAGGGATTGTGTCACCGTTCCCGACTTCAAACAGTACTACAAAGCAGTAGTAATTAAAACAGCATGGTAATTGGAACAGAAACAGACCCACAGAGCAATGGAACAGAGTTGAGTACTCTGTCACATAAAATAACAGTCCTCCCTTCTTCTCAAATCAACCCACTCTGATACTAGGTTGTCTCTCCTGAGATGAGCTTTGAAGGACAGGATGATCTTTGTCTTCACCTGGTACAGCTTGTGCCTTTTAGTTTGCCACTTTATCCTGCAGTGCTGGGGATGCTGCTTGTGACAACAGCTGTGCACCCCACTTCTACTGCTAGTTAAGGACGCTACTAAATCTGGACAAATCTCCCACTCAGGCCACAAACACATAGTCATTCAAAACATCTGTGAGCTGGTGGGAAAGGTACAGTGGTGGAAGATAGGTATTGGAACATTGTGTAATTGAAAGCCAACCATAAACAGCTAGTTCTGTACCTCACGGTAATTCGATTAAAAAAATAATAGTCTGTGAGCATGTTCTCAGTGCACATGTTTATCACCCTTTGCCTCATTGTCATCAGTTGTTGATTTCTGTCATGCAGAAACTCTCCCAGAGCTGTTTTCTGATTATTGTCAAGCCCGTCTTCTGTGAGTCTGCTCATGGAATTCTTTGGTTGCTTTTATGTTTTGTTACATTTTTGACCTGGTACAAGTCACAGGGCACTCTTCTCCATCAAATGGCCCATTGCCCCAACTAAATGTTTCTCATCCCAATATATTTATTTTAATATGGTTTAAAGGAAGATAAAAATAATTTATTTTAAGAACATTAAAAGCTTACCAAAAGTATATTTCACTAAGCACTCAGACAATTATATGTTCGGTTGTTCCTTCAACTGTCCTTTATTGGGCACTTATAATTATTTCTTAGCTTGTCTTGACCTTTTTATTATGAAAAAGGAAAGCCTGGGTATGATGTCCTTGAAAGGTCCATCTTGAGACTGAGAAACAAATGAACAGATTCCTTTCAGTACCCTATTACTTAAAAAAATAAAAACTGCCAGAGAAGAGGAGCACTATTCAATAATTAGATATTTGAAAATTAAAAGCAAAAAGAACAGTTCCCAAAAAATAGTTTTTGCTTCCACATTTACATTGACCATTCAATAACAAGCAGTAGAGTCAACAATGGGTGAGGACTTGCTAGTCCCTGGAAATTGTGCAAAGTCTTTCACTTATATTATTCTTCCTATTCTTTATATTAACACAATGAAATGGAAAATATGTGTTCTTTCACAGGAAAGGAAATATGCAAAAATAATCAAATAGCTAACCCACAACTGTGTTATTCCTATAGTAGCAGAGAAGTACATGAGATAAGTACATAGGTCCTATATTTACCACATCTGGTATTAGTAAGCATATATCACACTACATTACCCTATATGTGTAAAAAGCAAAGTATACTCCCATTAAGTATAAAGACTTTAGGAAACTTACTGAATTCTGATAATTCTGTTTCATTTTTATTTTATTTTAGGGTTCTTGAGGGCCCCCATTTGGTGGTGTAAAAGGGTTATACTTGGCTTGGGGGTCAGGGATCATTTTCAGTGATGCTAAGGACCATAAAATACCAAAGATTGAACCTGGCCCTCAGCAAGCACAGCATGCACAATAATCCTTTGAAGTATCTTTCCAGTCCTTGTTTTTATTTTTAATTAAATTAATTTTAATAATTCAAATTTTTAATCAATTTTTTTGTCTTCCTTATGTGTGCAATGAGTATGTTCAATGTTTATAATTAAACATTGGGAGCACAATAAGAAAATGTGTTTATATATGCAAACTCTACTGTGTAATAGTTTTAAAGACCTTAAAGTTTGGTGAAATGTTAAACTATCATAAAATTAAATATTCACAAACCACATTTCAGTTAATAACTGCTGATCACCTGAGAGGTGCCAGGTATTGAGTCACTTGTGCAAACATTGTCTTATTACCTCCTTGCCGAGAATACCTTCACTTTATCTGTGAAGAATTGGGAGTTTAGAGGATTCTCAGAGGAAGAATTTCATCCAAATGCAGCTCCCATAGTGCTGGAGCAATAGCACAGCAGGCCAGGCATTTGCCTTGCACGCGGCTGACCTGGGTTTGATTCTTCTGTCCCTCTCGGAGAGCCCGGCAAGCTACCAAGAGTATCCCGCCCGCACAGCAGAGCCTGGCAAGCTACCCGTGGCATATTCGGCATGCCAAAAATAGTAACAAGTCTCACAGTGGAGACATTACTGGTGCCCACTCCAGCAAATCGATGAGCAACGGGATGACAGTGACAGTGATACAGCTGCTCCCATAGTTCCTCATCTGGCTTTTATAAGATATAGTAACACCACACCTATGTATCTATCAAGAGAACACAAAAACACTAATTTCAAGACTGGAGTGATAGCACAGCAGGTAGGACATTTGCCTTGCACATGGCCAACCTGAGTTCGATTCCCAACATCCCATATGGTCCCCCGAGCACCGCCAGGAGTAATTCCTGAGTGTATAAGCCAGGAGTAACTCCTGTGCGTCTCCAGGTGTGGCCCACAAAGAAAAAAAAAAGAAAAAACAATATTAATTCCCAAAGACATATGTACAGCTATCTTCAGCTTTGTTTATAATAGCCAAGACCTGAAAACAAGACAAGTTCCCAATGATAGATGCATAAATAAGATTTGATACAATAAACAATGAAATGAAACCATAAGAAAAGATGAAATTGGTCTTTTACTACAACATGTATGGACCTGGATGAGGTTGTATTAACTGAAATAAGAAAGAAAAATACCAGATGATTTCACTCATTTGTGGAAGGTAAAGGAAAAAAGCAAGAGAACATAAAAAGACAAATATAAACCCTGATATCAAGCCATAGAACTGAGTTTATATGGGTGAGTAGATAGTATCTAACCTGTAGTATTGGATTGTCAGACATGATAATGGTAAAGGAGTAACATACATTTAAAGAAGTAACATACATTTGAAAAAAGTGTGAAATTATAATTCTAAAATATATAGTGTTGTAAATTGCAATACTTTAAAAAAAGAAAGAAAACTTTAAAAAATGTTAAGGCACAGTGATTGTTTATAGTGATAACAGCAGGGTTTCATGCATAAAACATTCTAGCACCTCACTTTGCACTAGATCATCAGTTTCCCTCCACAGTTGCACCCATGTTCACTCCCCTCTCCCCACCTCTACCCTACTCCTCCAAATCCCCATTGCAGTATACAAAAACAAAGTTTTGAGGATAATGTGATATTAAGAATAAGCACCTAAGATCAACCACGATCCGGAGGCCAGCTAGACTACTTTCGGTACCAGCAGCTCCTTGAAGAAATGTCTCTAGACTATGAACTAAGCCATAGCCCCACGCTGGCCAGGAGGTGAAAGGAATTTCTTTCTCAGCTTTTATTCCCTTTTTGGGGAAAGACGGCGTGGCATCTGCCATCTTATAAGGACCATCAAGGAGGTACGACCTTGGAGGCACGGGAAGGAAAAAAAAAAGAGGTATGAACTTGCAACAGCAGAACTTGGGCTCGATCTCGGGACAGGGGCAATATTGGCATGCTCTCCACATGTTCGTGCAGCCACTCTGCTGCTGATCGACCACGATCCGGAGGCCAGCTAGACTACTTGTGGTACCAGCAGCTGCTTGCAGAAATGTCTCTAGACTGTGAACTAAGCCATAGCCCCATGCTGCCCCATGAAGGGAAACGATGCAATTTGTGACATAAATCTCCCTGGACTTAATTACTAAAATACTAAAATACAGAAATCCCATATCGTGCGACTTCATATCTCTTCATTCTCAGCAATGGAAAACTAATTATCAAAGGCTTCCTTTTCAGCAGGGCTGTTTTTTGGGGGAAAACTCCAGCAACAATAATGAGTTTTGTGTTGAAATAGGGAATGTAATCAAGGTAAAGAGAAAGTGAAGTGAAATATATCAGCTATGCAGGCAGCGGCAGGGGGTGGGAGGGGAGGTATACTGGGGTTTTTGGTGGTAGAATATGTGCACTGGTGAAGGGAATAGTGTTTGAGCATTGTATAACTGAGACATAAGCCCGAAAGCTTTGTAACTTTCCACAGGGTGATTCAATAAAATAAATAAATTTTTTTTAAAAAAAGAATAAGCACCTAAAACCTCTTCTTTCTCACTCTCAAGGAAGAGAAAAATGTTCTGTCATACTTATTTCAAATAGCAACTCAGTTCCATGAGTCCCAATCACAGGCCCCCAATTCAGCAAATGCACACCTGCACTTGGGAAGAGTCAGGCTCTACTGGACATAAGATGGCAGTACTGATTTCCTTAACTCTCTGACCTCAGCGCCAGCCTTCCTCTCTACCGATCATACTGATATCTTATTCTCCATCACCTGATGCTTCCAGATTTCTGTCCTGATCTCAGGGACTGGACTACTTGTACCTTGAGGGCTAACTCCATTCACTTCTGGTATACAGTGGTTATCAACAAGTGGCTTAGGAAAAGATAATTTATTGATTATCCTCACCGTGTCCCTGATTGAACAGTTATAACCACAAATCTTTTCTCTTTCTCTCTATTCTCTAACCGAATTCCCTCCCAGTCATCCCTGGCAGCATTCAGGATCACTGTATCACTGTCATCCGGCTGTTCATCGATTTGCTGGAGAGGGCACAAGTAACGTCTCCATTCATCCCAGCCCTGAGATTTTAGAAGCCTCTCCTTACTCATCTTTCAAAATGACTGGAGGTTCTTTCAGGGTCAGGGGAATGAGACCTGTTATTGTTACTGTATTTGGCATATCGAATACGCCACGGGGAGCTTGCCAGTCTCTGCCGTGAGCATTCAGGATATGAAAGGGAAATCAGTATGTGCCGACAAACTACAAAATCATATCTTTACAATGCCAGTAACTATGTGAAGGTCAAGAAGAGAATAAATTTAATGCACTTATGCAAAGGAAATATTTGACAGTGCCAAAGAAAGATCTTCCTAAGCAAAATTTCTTTTCAAGTGTTCTAATCAATGGCAAGTGCTCAAAGGCATAAAAACAGTTCTGCTTCCTCAATGCGAGAAGTCAAAGATAGAATGCAGTAATGAAAAGATATTTGGCTCAAGAGGGAGACAATCTTCTCTTCATCAGAGAAATTTATTAAGCTACCAGAAAGGCAGTCAGGAAGGGAAAGTAACAAAAATACATCACAAAACATTGTTCCTGAATTTGGTCCAAGTTCTGATGTCTATGATTTTGTTGTATTGTGTTTATAGTATAGTTGTGCCTTATATATAAGGACTTGTCAGTTTTGACATTAGTTGATATGTGCCTCTCATTTCCAAAAAAATTCTCATAGTTTTGGGAATAGAAGAAATGTAATTGACATGAAGATATGCTCCAAATATATCTGTAATTTATAATAGTATATTCCTTGAAAAGCAATGCTTAGTATCTGACTCTGAAGGGAATAAAAATGCTGATCCAAGGAAGGTAATGAATCATTTTAATCAGTTAACATTATCATTGTGACAAGCTAGAAGTCACTCATAAACATTCAAGATATCTTTAAAAGACAGAGAAGGGCAATTTTCAGACACATCCCAGATACATGTCATATTACTCACAAATGTTAGACAGGGAAAAATAAAGAATATGTGTTTTGTCCATGTCATGATTCTTGAATTCTAAATGAAATCAAATATCTCAACTATATATATGTATACATATGTGATATCTATAATACTATTACAGACAATACATTGTGATGACTCTACAATTATTAATTTGAAGAAACACATTTAAATGGGGTAAAATAACATTTTTTAATTTGTCTTTAGTTGAATTATAGTTAACAGTCAGACATCTCTGCTGTAAACTGCTTGGCTGAAAATAAATTCCTTCTGCCTTCCGCCCTCTATTGAATTTTAAAATGATGAATATCTCCCTTGATCTTTGGACATCTGTGTAAAAGCAGTGTCCAACGGCTAATTAATTGGCCTGGGAGCTAAATATGCAATTGTACTTATGTAAGTAGGTTCCTGGATTTGGGGATTACTAATTGCTGTATAAAATGCCATCTGAAATTACACTGTTCAGAAGAGGGTACAAGCCGCAGTGTCAAAAAGCATGAAGTCAAGTCTAGGTTCTGCCTCTTAAAACCACAGTGCCTTGGACAAGGAACCAAGTTCTCCAATCTAGTTTCTTTACTCTGTTTTCCAGAAACTCTTTTTCTGCCTTCTTGCAACAGAGTGAGATGAAGCCCCAGAAAAACATATGAAAAGGTATCACTGTGGTCAATCTGGAATTTAAAAATATCCAAAAAAATCCTAATTCTCACTTAAGAATTAGATCCAAAAATTGTAAATGTTACAGTAACAGCAATAACTACTGTTGCATGTGTTTTATCCTTATTCATCATATGGAAGATAAGGAAGGAAAAGAGATAGGGTTCAAGTGAGGAACACATCTTTGCATGTGGGGGGCCCTGGGTTACATACTCAACACGGCAAGGCTCAAGTGTCACCACTGAGCCTGATCTTCACTGGGTCAAGAATAGCTAGGTACTATTCCAAAACGAATCACTGTTATTGAAGCCAGCAGGTGTAAAGTCAGATTTTCTTGATAATCCAACATAAAAAATCAAATTATAACTAAAGACATTATAAATCATAATTACAATTGGCCAAAGTAATCCAGTGGTCAAGTTATAAAGTCATACAGTCGTTTACGTGTAAATCTAGTTAGGTGTAGAAAGATTTCTAGACATATGACCAACTTCTTGTAAAAAATATTTCTTAATAATTTGATATTTAAAATTGATGATTTCTTTCACATAAAGCTGATATTTTCAGCAAGAGTAATAAATACTTGCTGTTTCTATTGGTAAATCAAATAGGAGGTGTTAAAGTCGTCTTTCATCAGTTAAATACAGACCATTTGTCTACAGATGGCATTGCATGGTTCGATCATGTTCCTCTTCTATCTGGTCTCCACCCAAACACAAATTTGGCAACACAAGTCTCCCAGCAGCAAAAGAAATGTTCTTTTATAGAAAACAGTGTCCCCCCTTTTTTTTCTGTTTATGCTAGTGAACATTATTATCTGATAAAATCTAAGCAGTCAATATTCCATTTAGAATAAAACACTTACCAAATCCTAATAGAATTCTTTGCAGAAAAAAAAAAGAAAGAAAAAAAATCTTTGAAACTCAGATGGAAACTCAAGAGATCCTGGATATCCAAAACAACCTTGAGAAAGGAGAGCAAATCACTGTCACTGTCGTCCTGTTGCTCATCGATCTGTTCGAGCGGGCACCACTAACGTCTCTCATTGTGAGACTTATTGTTACTGTTTTTGGTAAATCCAATATGCCACGGGTAGCTTGGCAGAGGGTAGCTTGCCAAGGGTAGCTTGTATTCATTCATATAAATACATATCACTGTCACTGTCATCCCATTGCTTATGGATTTGCTCAAGCGGGCACCAGTAACGTCTCCATTGTAAGACTTGTTGTTACTGTTTTTGGCATATTGAATACACCATGGGTACCTTGCCAGGCTCTGCCATGTGGGCGAGATACTCTCAGTAGCTTGCCAGGCTTTCTGAGAGGGGCAGAGGAATCAAACCTGGGTCTGCCGCGTGCAAGGCGAATGACCTACCTGCTGCGCTATCGCTCTAGCCCATATATGAATATATATTTTATATTCTAACTAATGGTGCAATGATCATAATTTGAAAATATCTTAATGATCCTGTTTAGAATTTTTTGGAATAATATATATGAAAGATCATATAGCAATCCACTTTTTAAATGTCAGAGAAACTTCCATAATATTTTCCTACAGTGGTTGCACCATTTTACATCCCCATCAACAGTGTAAAAGGGCTCACATTTCTCTACATTTTGATCAACACTTGTTTTCCATTTAGTTGATAGTGACTGAGCATGTTGTGATTTTGATTTGGATATATTTCATGATTAGCAACTTTGAGCATCTTTTGTCATATGCTTTTAACCATTTGTATATATTTAAGACCTTTTCTCATTATTTTTTAATGTCAGTGAGTTATATAAGTTGCTTTTGTACGCTGGTTAACTTTTTGATAAATACACAATTGATAGGTATTTTATCTCACAAAATAAACTGTCTTTCGCTCTCCTTTTGCCACTTCTATTTGGTGTAATATTTAAGAAATTATTCCCAAACCCAATGTCCTGAAACTTTAATTTTGTGTTTTCTTCTTAAGTTTTAAATCTTAAGTTTATTTCTTTAGTTAATTTTTGGTGTATTTTATATCTGATGCAAGTAATGTAAGGGCCCAGCTTTGTTATTTTGCAATGAATGTCCTGTCTCTCAACATCATTTGTTGAAGAGATTATCCTCTCTTAATTGGGTATTTATGGTATTTCATAGGAAACCAGTTGACCATCTATACAAAATTTTACTTGGAACTCTGTTGTTCTTTGATGTATGCTACTCCCTTTTATGCCAATACCCCAGCATCTTCATTACTGTTGTATTATTGTAGGATTTGAAATCAGAGGTAGTAAGCCTTTATATTTGCTCTCCAGCTGGAGCACAGTGGTAGGGTGTTCGCCTTTCACACGGCCGACCCGTCTTCGATTCCTCCGCCCCTCTCAGAGAGCTCGGAAAGCTACTGAGAGTATCGTGCCCACATGGCAGAGCCTGGCAAGGTACCCATGGTGTATTCAATATGCCAAAAACAGTAACAACAAGTCTTACAATGGAGACGTTACTGGTGCCCGCTTGAGCAAATCCATAAGCAATGGGATGACAGTGACAGTGATATGTATTTATATGAATGAATACAAGCAATAAATGTGGTCTAAACATATAGTGGTTTTTATGCAGCCTGAAAAAAAAAAAGAAGGAACCCTTATAACATGCTATGATATAGATTATCCTGGAGGCCATTAAGCTAAATAAAATAAAACCATTCGCAAAGAGCAAATACTATTCACTCCTTTCACATGAAGCGTCTATTGTCCTCAATATCACAAAAACAGAAAGGTGGTTGCTAAGGGAGGAGGAGCAGGAATTCATGTCGTAGTTAGTGAGTTGTGCTCATTAAAAAGTTCCACAAATCTGTTGCACAACAATGTGAACATACTGATTACTTAAAACATTTAGGAGCCAGAGAGATGGTACAGCAGTTAAGAGCCTCTCTTGTACCCAACCGCCCTTGTTAAATCCTCATCAGCCTACATGGTCCTCTGAACAATGCCAGGAGTGATTCCTGAGTGCAGAGCCAGGAGCAACCCCTGAGCATCACCAGGTGTGTCCCCAAAACAAAAATAAATAAATAAGCAAAAATTAAAACTAAATTTTTAGGCAAACACTTACAATGAAGAAGGTGGATATTTTTAAATGGGTTGATTACCATAATAAAGAGAGAAAGTTACAATACAAATCCTAATTTAAAATGTTTTAAGGTTCAACATCAAGGTATCAATATCAAGTTGTGTTGTCAAAAATAACAGTGCAAAAGGAAACTTCCAGATGGTCACCTCAGTACGTTTGAAATGACACAATGATGAGGTAACATCTACTGAGCCGCACATGACAGGAACTGTGCTGAGAGCCTTACACATATTTTCCCGTCGAATGTCCCCACAGCTAGATCAGAATTATTATATCCATGATGGGCAAAATATTAGGGCTTAGAAGCCATACTCTGAGAAAAATCAATGACTCCCAGCCCAAGATGCTTGTTTGCTCGATGCTGCCGGACTTAATTCCTTTTCTGATTTAACATTCATGCAAACCAGAGAATAAAATCCACAATATACGCCATCTTTATGCAAATAAACAGAACTGAATAGCAAGTGAAAGAAGGAGAAAGAGAAAAATAGCACTGGTGAAGGCTACCCACTTTTAACTTAAAAGAGCCTAAAATCCCCTTCCAAGGTGAGGCATCCCTCACTCTTCTCCTCCCTGTTTGACTTATATTTATAAGTAAAGGCTCAAAAACCACCGTGAGGGAAACATATTTACAGCTGAAGCATACTCACTCACTGACTTTGTACAGCAAAATTATAGTAGGCATATATTATTACATTCCTTCACAGAGAACAGCAGAGAACAGCAGTCAATACAACCAGATCAATTTCCGTTTTCTCATCTCCAACTAGCTCTTCAAAGCCTGACGACTGTCAAACATGGCTAATGCTGCTCTCAGTTTTTAATGATCCAGGCAGAGGAAAGAAATTGAGTTCAATCAAAAGGTGATCTCAAAGTATGGATAACATGAGAGACAAGGAGATTTAAGCTGTTCCTACTTATAGCAATTATAAAACAGACTGCAACTGCCAAAAGTAAAATCAAAAAGTGCCAAGAGATGCAATTTGGTGAGGGTCTCTTAAAATAATCCCCCCAAGTCTCGGTGACCCCAGAATATTGCATATCTGCTATCTGCCTTTTGCCAAAACAGCAATTCCACAGTAAACATCTAGATGACATTTTCACCCCTCCACTATTTTCTACTACAGCTTCAACACAAACTGGAGAGGAGGGGAGTGTGGCTGTGACTAATCCCATTGGTTTACTTTGTGAAATTAGCTAAGCAGCAATCTTCAGCGGGGCTGCGGGGAGGTCTGCATCTGGCTTTTAGAAGTGGTAGGAAGCAGATCTCCCATCTCCTGGTTCTTTGCTGCACCTTGCGGGGCGGAGAGCTCCTTAAGATGCTGCAGTGGAACATGGCTTGGTGATCAGAGCACCGCTCTCAAGAGGCCACACGATGCAGGCAGCAGCATCCGCAGCCTCTGAGCTCTGCAGCCATTTGACACAAATAGGTCCAGATGCTGAAAACTCGCTGCAGGTTTCACTGACACACACAACCACAGGGGAAAGCAAATAATTGTTTGTTTGTATTCTTAAGGACTTTCTCAGGTTTAACAATAAATCAAGATGATGGGGTTTCTGGGAACATCTGGGAGAGAACAGCCTGTACTTGGAGCAACAGTTCTGTGGGGCTGATTCCACAAGCAGGCCTTGCTGTGTTTCCACGTTTCCATCAGAAGCAATGTCCAGAATAACCAGCATCCCATCATGGTAATCAGCACTCAATAAAGAGAAATGTCAAGGAAAGCATCTCAACCCAACACTGATGCAAAAGTTTAAAAGTCAGCACTTAAAAGTTAAAAAACCGAAACACTTCCACAGCCAGTTCCACATGCTTGATTTGTTCCAGTTAAACTGGGCTGGAGCGATAGCACAGAGAGTAGGAAGTTTGCCTCGCACGCAGCCAACCTGGGTTCAACTCCTCCATCCCTCTCGGAAAGCCCGACAAGATACCGGGAGTATCCCGCCTTCATGGCAGAGCCTGGCGAGCTACCCGTGGAGTATTCGATATGCCAAAAAACAGTTACAACAAATCTCACAATGGAGACGTTACTGGTGCCCGCTCGAGCAAATCGGTGAACAATGGGACGACAGTGCTACAGTGAAACTGGGACTAGATACCATTGTAACCAGCGTTTGTAGAAGCCAGGCATCTCGTCACTACACAGAGCATCTCCCCAGACGATGTACTAGTTCGTACATTTGCATTTGTATGTCACAGAAGAGGCAAACCTAATGATATTCATGTTAAAATAGTGACAAAATACTACCCAAATTGGTGAGAAGTCCTTGCCACAGGTCATCGATCTCTGAACGTTGCATACAGGAAAAGGGGGAAAATATTTTACTAATTCACAACTGCAAAGTCCTGCAAGACAAGATCTCATCCCTCATGAATCAGAATGTGCCGGTTACCTGTAAGAAGCCCTTAGATATCAAGGAGGAAATCAGATTGCAAATCTAAGACTTACGACCTAGAGATAGATTAACGTCAATACAGCTTGACAATAAAACCCTTTCATGGAGAATGATTGTTTCCCAAGCTGTATGAACTCCAGATAAACTGCAATCTAGGCCAGATCTGCCAGAAACTTCGTTATGTTTTGATGGTGAAGCCCAGAACAGCGAAATTAAGAAGCAAAAGGCGTATGCTTCCTTGGCATTCCATAACCTTGGAGTTACATGCTGCGTATAGAAGTTGATTAAAAGATGAACCCTGACAAATGCCTGTCGATTCAGCATGCACAGCCACTCACTACCTTCCTGAGCAGGCCAGAGGAGCTGTGCAGGTATGGGGGAAGGGAATCTCTTATTTTCTCTATAGCTATATCCCCACTTCATACAATCAGTATTCAGGTTAGCTATTTGTTACTAGACCAAAAGCCCGCAATTCTGAGGGATACTTATTTTGAATCCAAGGGATCGCAAGCTAAAGACCACCACTGAAGGGACTGGCCATAGGGGAATCATGAAGTAAAGTAATCTGCTCAGGAAAGATAAAGACATTTTTAGAAAACATATATGGAGCATGCCTTAGGTTGTAAGAAATGTTCTGACAAAGCACTGTAGACTTTAGTATATAAAGCTACTATAGACTTTAGCAAATAATAGACATTATTTCTCACAGTTTTAGAGACATCACTGTATCACTGTCCTCCCGCTGCTCATCGATTTGCTCGAGCGGGCACCAGTGAGTCTCTCCATTGTGAGACTTGTTGTTACTGTGTTTGGCATATCGAATATGCCAGAATATGCCATGGGTAGCTTGCTAGACTCTGCCATGTGGGTGAGATACTCTCAGTAGCTTGCCGGGCTTTCCAAGAGGGACAAAGGAATCAAATCCGGGTCGGCCGTGTGCAAGGCAAACATACTACCCGCTGTGCTATCGCTCCTGCTCTTTTAGAGATATATTAAGACAATATTTCTCACAGTTTTAGAGACTGGAAACTCAAGGTCAGGGAGACCACATGATTAGTCCCCAGCAGGGGGAGTCTACTGATTTCTTTCAGTGTCCTCATATAGCAGAGAGCAGAGAGAGTCTGGTTGAAGTTTTCTTTAGAAGGGGGACTTTCACACATATGCTGCCTGAGCCCATGTGCTGCTTGTGTTCACGTGGCCCAGCATATGTGGCACCCAAGAACATGTGTCTCCTGCATGTCCCCTCTTGAGATGTGTTCCGGAAGATAGGGAATGCTGGTGTGTGTGTAGGGGCTGTCTCTGCTCTGGGAGAAGCCTGGTCTCTCTTGAGCCTTGATGAAGGCAGGTAGATAGGGAAAGGCCCTTGGCAATGAAAATTGAGATTTAACAGAGTCTCTGGGAAGGAGACTCTTAAGACTCACAGATTCAAGAAAACAAAAGACGGAGGAAACCATCAGCGGACCGGGACCCTGAGGATAATGGACCCCTCCCCAGGAGGTTCCCCAAAGAAGGCCATCACCACTCCCAACCTCCCTGGTAACCTTAGCAACAAACTTTTACCTGGAAAGAAACCCCACGTGGGTGGGGGCAGGTTGAAGAAACCCTATAAAAGACATCTTGAACAAAGGAAGGGTGCGCATATGCTGCCTGAGCCCTTAGCCCTTGTTCTGCTTGTGCCCACGTGGCCGAGCACATGTGTGGTCTGCATCTCCCCTCTTGAGATGTGTACTTTCATGCTTTCATACTTTTGTGTCTAAAGCTCAGTTATGTGTAGGGGCTTCCTCCACCCTTGGAGAAGCCCAAGTTCTCTCTTGAGCGTGTTATTCTTACTCTTCTCTCTCCCACTTATCCCTTCCTCCTTCCCTCAGAAACCTCCAAATAAAATCTATTTACTTCACTGCTTGTCTACTCCTGAAATTCTTTTCCGAGAGCGAGACAAGAACCCAGTAACTCTGGGTCCCGGGTGGTAGAGGCGGTTGGGGAGAAAGTGACCGTCTTTCTCCTCCCCGCTTCACGTAAGTCGCCCGTGGAGCCCAATGACATCACTCTCTCTCATTTCCTCCCCTCTCCTCACCTTCAAAAACCTCCAAATAAAATCTGTTTTATATTAAAAAAATTAGAAGGGGATATTCCATTCATGCAGACTCTATTCTCATAACATAAGCACCTCCCAAATACTTCCTAATACTGTAGTCTCAGGGATTAAGTTTCAAAATACAAATCTGGATGGGGGCACAAATAGTCCATAGTAGAGCTCAGAACCTAGGTAATGTAAATATGGGAGGAGGGACTATAGAAACCAAAACAATTATACTAGGGAAGGGGTAAGGTCTTGCCCCGCATTTAGCCTTAGCTGTGACCCTTGTTCAAATTCCCTATAACACATATGGTCTTTGAGGTATCATCAGGGTCACTCCTGGGCATGCAGTCAGGACTAGACCTTGAGCACAGATGGGCGTGGGCCCCAACTCCAAAATAATTTGTGTTTACTATACCTCTAAAATAGTGCTGCTGAAGACTTGTGTATGAAGATTTCTTCATTTGGGACTAAGGACCTACAACTTAATAAGGAAGAAATTGATAATGTTTTCAACGAAACTGCAAGAGATTCTACACATTTAATTATATGTAAATATGTATATATATATGTGTGTGTGTGTGATTAAAAACTATAAATGGGGGCTAGAACAATAGCACAGCAGGTAGGGTGTTTGCCTTGCACTTGGCCGACCCAGGTTCAATTCCCAGCATCCCATATGGTCCTCTGAGCACTGCCAGAGATAATTCCAGAGTGCAGAGCCAGGAGTAACCCCTGTGCATCACCAGGTGTGACCCAAAAAGCAAAAAAAAAATAAATAAATAAAAACTACAAATAATTTATCATGTTAGAAGCATTATCATATGACAGCTGTTAATATACAAAAACAAGACTGTAAATATACAGATCATTTAGACTACGAAGAAAAGAAAATGAGGGAAAAAAAGCAAAAAAAATATGCTCCAAATTGACTATGCTCCAAATGGTACTTCAGCGATAGCTAAAATTATCAGGTCATTTTAGACCATCAAATGGTACTTCAGTGATAGCTAAAATTATTAGATCATTTTTGATCATCACATTTTTATTTGGGGGGGAAGGTTTCCTCTAGTAATGCAAGGGGACACCAAGACCACACTCAGGAGTGCTCAGGAGGTCATGTGGTGTGGGGGTCAAACATGGGACCTGCTGCTTGCCAGGCAGATGCTCCAGCCCTTTGAGCTATCTCCCCATCTAATTTTTTTATTTTTTAAATAAATGCAGACTATGTCAAAAACTATTGTCAAACATAAATGGCCAAATACTATTCTGCCAAGAACTGATAAGCCATGCAACCATGACTACTAGTTAACAATAAGTACATTACGTAAGTCTCAAAAAAAATCATACTCTTGATCAAATTAATAGTTCTTGAAATTATCTTCCATAACTTGCAAAAATTTGCAACATATGGAAGAGAAAAAACTGCAGCAGTATCTTCACATTTGGTAATTGTAGGCAAGAATCTCATTCTCATAAAATGGAGCACAAAGAATCACTGTCTAGTCCCCTCCTCGTCCCAGCTCCCCACCCGCCTAGAATCCTCCTTCACCCCCAACATCCCTCATTACAGCTCCCAGAAGCTTGAGGAACAGCCATTTCTGAGGAAGGCAAGATACCCCAAGGCCGGGCACATTGTGTCAGACAAGTTTGCTGCAGCATTTTGGAAGCTTGGCCGTCCTGACTCCCAGGGCTACACATCAGCTGAAGGAGAGGCACTCCCCGAAAGGAATTACTGACACAGGCAGTTTCCAAGGGCAACAAATCACATAAAAAGGACTGCATCATAACTCCTCATCAACAGACTCCTAACATCTTAGTGCTTGGAACCCCTTTCCTTTAAGTCACTGAGGTCTCAGCGTTCTCATCCCACAAAGGTGATGTGCAACATAAAGCCGCCTTTCCCCAGGGTCTGATAAAATCTAAGCAATTAATTACAGAAAGTCTTTCAAGTCACAACTGGTTTCATCTACAGAGAGAAGCCTTCCTTTCTCTTCTACGTTAGTCTCCTGTCACAGATATTCAAGCAAAGGTAGATCTCAATATGGAGTAAGGAATGAGACATAATACGGGGTTGTGGTTTGGAAAAGGACTGTCTGTCCTACTTCATATTCCTGCTTCTCCATTAGCCTAAATCCCAAATATAATTATAATGTTTTGTTTTCTTTCACAAGGTGACCTTAAGAGAACACAGAACTCATTTCTACACACACACACACACACACACACACACACACACACACACATCACTTAGATAAACTATCTAAAAATTCTCTCTTCCTCCTAACCTCTGGTCCATTATCATGCAAATACATTTTTCTTAAGTACTCAGTAATTCTCACCCCAAAAATCTTTCCTAAAACTGCTATCATTGATGGCTTCCCAACTGATAACTCCTAAGGACTACCTGCAGTTTTCAGCCCAGATGTCACCTGATACTGCTGGTCACAGCTGTCTGCAAACCTTCCTCTTGATTTCTTATTCCTGGTTTTATGGCAGTTTTCTCTAATTTATGCATCTCAACCACTTTCCAAAGTTTCATCTACCCCCAAAAGAATCTTAACTTGGACTTTAACTACAAGTGCAGTAAAGGAATGCAGAGTAAGTTATTCACACAAAGTACTTAGAAACTAGGATTTAAAAGAGAGAGAGTGAGAGAGATTCATGGTGCGGGGGAAGGGGAGGATCTAAAAATAAAATAGGAGAGAAAAAAGGATTAGTGGTGCCTTATAAATTTACTCATCTGAGGTTCCTGCAACAACCAACTTATGTAGTAGTTGAGGCAGAAGGCTAGAGTCAAAGTCTTGGCGGCAGAAACAGCAACGCTGAGCTGGTGTTAATTACATTAAAGTGCAGTCAGGTAGACCCATAGTGTTTGCATTGACATTGAGGATATTGCTTGCTCTATCCTACCATCTCAGTAGCTTGCCAGGCTCTCGGAGATGGACAGAGGAATCGAACCGAACCCAGTCAGCCGCATACAATGTAAATGCCCTATCCGCTGTGCTGTCACTATCTCACCTGCAGGGCAGAGCCTGGCAAGCTACCCATGGCGTATTCCATATGCCAAAAACAGTAACAAGTCTCACTTGGAGATGTTACTGGTGCCCGCTCAAGCAAATCGATGAGCAACGGGATGACAGTGATACAGTGACCCTACCATCACCAAGGTGCCTAAGACCTTTCTCCACTGTCCTCTGTCACCTCTATCCAACCTTTCTCCACTGCTTTACAATCCTACTTGTAACGTAACTCAAGGCCAAGGGTTTGCCATCATTTGATACTCTACATTACTTTCTCTGGTCTCTCTAAAAGTGACTTAACATGCTCCGTGAAGGTCGGTGGCTAATGTCATCAGCATCATTATCCTCATCATCAGTACCACTTTTATTAAAGAAAAACGAGGCGTGACACTGAAAGATCACATCAGGAAAGTCTCGGAGGGACATAAAGTCAACTTGCATGTGAAAAGTACATGGAGGAGAGAATCAGTGATCAGAGAACAATCAAGGAGAAATCAAGGGCCCAAATAAGAAGGATAAAAAAATGTGAGCTGCATATCACACAGAGCAGACCAGGATATGCCTTGAAAGGAGAGGCAGAACAGACAGGATCTATGAGCCCGGTTTAGTGACCACATGGCCTCCCTCCTTCACTAGCATCCCCTTTGCAGCACTTGCCCCCTTTAACCTCTCCCTGGAAACAGGGGCCCCGGTTTTCTGGAGAGTGAAACGCAGCATCACTCCTTGCACTTCTTTTTCCCATCCCATCTTCAGGATGGGAGACTGTGAGCTGCCATTGGCTCAGTTGTGGACAGCAAGGTTAGCGTTCAGTAAGTTAGCTCTCTCACTGTAACATGCTCGGGAGTTAGGCTGATCATTCTCTGTGTCACAGACCTGAAATTTAGCCAGAATGTCAGTGTTACTCTTGCACCTTTGCTCTTATCGTCCAGCTCACAAAGAGCACATGGACCACCACCCCACCCACCCCACTGCTTCCTCTTGGTCAATCAAGCAGAAATCAGTCCCCGCATAGGCTCTGCAAGGACAGTCATAACAGCAAGACTCACTCAGACTGAATTTGAAAGTGGAAGAGGTGGGGGTTCTCTGCCCCTCTATCTATTCCTTTAAGTCTCGTCTTAGAGTCCCCTAGCAACCCAGTAGTTGCTGAAGCGACTGGTGTGAACGGAAAGCATATGGGTTCTAGAAACAGAAAGAATGTGGAGGGCCTTGTATCTACTGTCCTTGGGACAGAAAGAATGCTCCATAGCTGGAAGCCTGCCTCATGAGCGGAGGGGAGAAGGCAGTGGGAATAGAGAAGGGATCACTAAGAAAATGATGGCTGGAGGAATCGGTCGGGATGGAAGATGTGTGCTGAAAGTAGGTAATGAACCAAACATGACAATCTCCCTGTGTCTGTATTGCAAACCACAATGCCCAAATGTAGAGAGAGTATGGGGAATATTGTCTGCCATGGAGGCAGGAGGAGGATGGGAAAGGGGGGTGTATACCCGGGATACTGGTGGTGGGGAATGTGCACTGGTGGAGGGAATTGGGTGTTTGATCATTGTGTGATTGTAACCCAAACATGAAAGCTTGTAACTATCTCATGGTGATTCAATAAAATTAATTTAAAAAAGAATGTGGAGGGGCTGGAGTGATAGTACAGTGGGTAGGGCGTTTGCCTTGCATGCGGCCAATCGAACATATGTTTGATTCCCAGCATCCCATATGTTCTCCCAAGCAACATCAGGAGCAATTCCTGAGTGCACAGCCAGGAGTAGCCCCTGTGCATCGCCGGGTGTGACCCAAAAAGCAAAAAAAGAAAGAAAGAATGTGGAACCCTAATGAGTAATGTGACTTCCCCAGGGTTTCAAAGGCCTTCTGAGCCAGCTCCTCTGAGCCGGCGTGTCTGCTGAAGAATGAAATATAAGTACATTGAGAAAAATATTCTATTGTAGAGATGTTTGCGAATGAATAATGTTATTCATTATTAAAATAATGTTTTGAATGAATAATGGAGCAGAATTTTTTTTAATAGAGTAGCTGGAATTCGGAAGGCTCAATTAGTGCTAGCTCTTCCCCTCTGGCCCCCACTTTTAGAGATCTCTCAAAACGTCTGATGCATCCCTAGTTTCCCAAATTTAGAGAATGTCCTTGGACCACACAAAGAATCAAATACTTTTAGCAAGCAATCTAAATCAAACAAACTTCTAAACTTTGTCATAAATCCTCAAAACTTGCCTGAAAAAAAATCACAAACTACAGTGAGGAAGATGGAATTAAACACTGTGTGATTAACTTTGTAAACAGATAGTAGTTTTATCTCAACTAAATGTTTAACAGAAAGTTTCATCTTTGTCCAACACTCTCTACAAGTTCAGTCTTTTAACTATTTGAAGTATTTCTGAGAATATAAAGGCAACATAGAAATTCTAGTTCAATTTCTGTTTCCCTGTGATCTGTCATATGTCATAAATAAAGTTTCCTAATGACAACACTCTTAAAGATTAGCATGGACTGTCCCGAAAAATATTAAATTTATTAAAATCACTATCATAACTATGGCAGAACAGTATTGACAGAAGGATAAATAAAAGAATAGAATTCAGAAAGACACCAGATAAAGGTGTCATTAAGTCCAGATGGCCTATGCTGAAGCAAGAATAAAACATAATTACATATACAGAAAAAAAATATTTGTTTTTTTATATCAGCTTCTTTATATCATAAAAATTGTGTGGATAAAAATTGATTATTAAGACATACTTGCTGAAAATTAAATTTTCAGATTTTTATAAACAAAATTCATTGAAATCTCTACCTTCGAGAAGAGAAGGTTTTCAGTACAGCAATCTCAGCAAAGTCTTAATTGTAACTAAAAAGAAAAATTGACCTTGCTTACACACAGCCCACCCGGATTTGCTCCCAGCCTCCCATATGATCCCTCCCTGAGCACTGCCAGGAGTGATTCCTGCATGCAGACTCAGGAATAACCCCTGAGCATCGCCAGGTGTGGCCAAAAAAACAGAAAATAAAAAAAAACAAACAAAAAAGTAGCATCCTGCTCTAAGTATTAAAGATAACTTTTCACCAAAGAACTCCACAGGATGGGGGTAGGGAGAATGTAAGTCAATAACTGGGGAAGAAAGGCATATCATTGACAAAGAATTGTATCAATATACAGAGAAAATGAGAGAGGACAACTGAATAGACAAATAAGAAGTACTTCCAGGATAAGAGTAATAAACAACCAGTAATCATATGAAAAGTTATTTGAGTAAAATAGGAGTCCCACAAGATTTTACCATTGTGGTTTTAAATATTGGCAAAATTAATATCGGCAAAGTTAATGGTAACATCAAATGTGGCAAAGATGTATAACAAGCAGAATTTTTAATATGTCCAGATAAGTGTGTACGTATGTGTATTTTTGAACTCCAGAGCAATCTAGCATTTTGTCATGAATATGAATATGGCCATACCCTGCAAACAAGTGATTTCTCTTTTAGCTCTAAATAATCTCTTGCACATTTGCATCTGAAAATGTGCAATATTACTATAATAAAAACTACTGTGTATTTTTTAAGAAAACTAATACCATCAATATGCATAAATAAATCGCTATACTTTTACAAATTGGAACTCTATATCCCTTTGAAAACAAACTATGTATAACTATAAGCAACAAATATAAAGAGATAAATCAGAAATATAATGTTAAATAAAAATAACATTGTGTCACTGTCATCCCGTTGTTCATCGATTTACTCAAGCGGGCACCAGTAACATCTCCATTCGTCCCAGCCCTGTGAAAACAGCAAGTTCCAATATATAGCATACTTTTAAAAAAATTTTTGGAACCATAAATGGAAGAAGTACTCAGATAGGGGTACTCAGGTACACAAGGTTCTTATGGGGCTACTCAGGCTTAGGGCCTGGAGCTTGCTCCTGGAGGACCGTGTGAGCTAGAGATCAAACCTGTGTCTCCGACATGCAAAATATATGCTCAGTCCCTTGAGCTATCTCCCTGGTCCATACTATCATTTTTAAAGTTCAGAGACAAGCAAACAGCATATTTATAGATGGTTTAGAAAAAATAAGAAAACAAGCAAATGAGAAAAAAACAGGCAACCATCCTGGAGAAATAGTACAGGGGGAAGATTTTTGCTTTGCATGCTACCAACCTGGATTCCACCCCCAGAACCATATATGGTCTCCCAAGCACTGCAGGGAGTGAGTGATCCCTGAGAATAGAACTGGGGGTAAGTTCTATTCTCACTGCCAGGTGTATCTCCACCACACACACACACACACACACACACACACACACACACACACACACACAGTAAAAAAGGGGTATGTTTTCAATTGAAAAATAGGAATTTTGATCAAAAAAGTACTAAAAGGAAGCTACTGAAATTGGTAATGAATTGCTAATGCTTCAAATTGAGAGTATGCTCACACATTTTCAATTTACTACTAGCTTTTACATATCTATTGTTATTTTAAATACAAAAGTCTAAAACTTTTGAAAAGAGCTTTAAGATCAAATGTATTATGTCACATCTCTACTTAAAACAATAGAGCAATTCTACAGTATTTAGCTATCTTCATTCAGAAGGTACCAGACTAAGATGCTGACAGCAAAAAAACTTAAAACACTACAGTGGTTGGGGCTGGAGCAATAGCACAACTGGTGTGGTGTTTGCCTTGTACAAGGACCCTTTGCAAATATGCTAGGAAACCAGGAGCTAAGTTCTTCCCCAGGAGCGGATCTGGATCTTAAAGCAGCTATTTTCCCTCCCCTCAAGCTGATCACTTCTGGTTGGCTTTCAACCACCTCTGGGACTGTGAGCCAGAAGAAGCAAGTTTGCTGATAATCACATCCTGCACGATTATTAATTCCCATCTAATGAACACTAGAGTCCTTGTGACACATCAAGATTTGAGGGCCTGGATATTCATATTTATCTTAGCTGAAAGAAATGTACTTGAACTATTATTTCACTCATTTTGAATTTTCATTATTTATTTTTCAAAATAATTCTAGCAAATATTAATTTATCATTATTTTTATGTTATTTATTTTCTCTGTATTACCATCACAAGTATAAACATAAAGAGTCTATCAAGTAAATAATGTACTCAGCAATAGAAAATGTTGTAATGAATTCAAAAGATCCAGCTTAGAACTTCCCAGCTTTATCATTCAGTTCATATAAGTGTCATCATAGAATTAACTTGTGCTTTGCTAAAAATAAATAAGTAAAAATTAAAATGAGAACTTCTCTACCTCATAAACATTATTATTTGTTTTACTCATATGATAATCTGCTATGTAGTTTATGCCATAACTAATTTTTTAAGTAAAGTATTTTTAAATTATTTTTAATGGTAGGATCTATTTTGTTCTGGTTTTAGGGCCACACCTTGCTCTGCTCAGTGTTTACTCCTGGTTCTGTAACCAGGTATCACTCCTGGCAGGCACGAGGTACCAGAGATGGGGTGCCAGGTCAAACCTGGGCCAACCCTGTGCAAGGCAAGTGTCTTACCTGCTGTATATATCCCTGGTGGGACCTATTTTTAAGAAAAATTCACCCACAGGACCTTACTCTCCTCATTACTATAATCAATATGCCTCTGGACCTCCAAGAAATTGCAGAATTACTTAGAACACAGGTTAAAATCACTGATGTTCTGTATACACATTGTATTCATCCTCTACCTGCCTCCACATCAACTCCTATACCCACTACCTGCACAACAAACACCAACACACCTATTCTGTGTCCCACAGCTACTTCTAAGTTCATCCTAACTTTGAGATTTGCATCAGCTAACAGACACACTGGAGCGATAGCACAGCGGGTAGGGAGTTCACCTTGCACGCGGGTGACCTGGGTTCGATTCCTCTGCCCCTCTCGGAAAGCCCAGCAAGCTACCGAGAGTATCTCGCCCCCACGGTAGAGCCTGGCAAGCTACCCCTGGCATATTCAATATGCCAAAAACAGTAACAAGTCTCACAATGGAGACGTTACTGGTGCCCGCTCGAGCGAATCGATGAGCAACGGGATGACAGTGATGACAGTGATATAGTGATACAACAGACACACACACACGTGTATACGTATGTGTGTATATATATGTGTATATATGTGTACATATATATGTACACATACATACAGAGAGACAGAGAGAGTTGTATTAACTGCAAAGTTGTATCTATTTGATCACATTTTATATTTTAGTATACTGGCATTTTGTTAGACATCGATGTCCTCAGACCTCCCGGCTAAGACAGCGGCTGAGCGTTTCTGCTTTAAGGGTTATCATAGTTCAAGTCCTCATTTGAACCTCTCTTGCAATTCCTCCACCTTACACACTGGACATTCTCCTCCCACGATGTCTTCCAACCTGCCCTGCTTCTTCGTGCCAAACGGCTTGGCACTCACTGCTCCTGAGTGGAGGGCTCTTTCCCTGCATCTTTCCAGGGTTGGCTTCCTTTCATTAGTCATGGCTCAACCCAAATGTCACATCCACAAAAAATACTAATCAGATCAACCTGCCTATATTCCCTTTTACCGCTTACTCCAAGATCAACTTTTACTCATCAGATCAACCTGCCTATACTCCCTTTTATTCCCTTTAATCCCATGTTGCTCTCTATTACTGTGATGTTGGTTCGCTTTGCTTCAAAACAAGATCCCTCTCAGCATCAATCCTGTTTCCTTATTCTGGCCACTGTCAAAACCCCTACGTTCTCCAACGTAAATTTTTCAAGTGAAGGGTAATTTGTCTCTTTTGTTCAGCATTAAGTGGCCAGCCCATCGAATAGAAACTTTACAAATAAACTTGTTCAAACAATGCCCTAACTATAGCTAAATAAATATTAAACAACTAATTTTAGAGAAATTTTACTATGAAGTTTCATGTGGTATAAAACCATAAATTTTTTTTACCCATATCTAGAATTTTTGTTGAACAGCATGCCAAGCATATAGAATATGAATTATCCACACAATAGCAACCTACTTAAGTAGAAATTGGTGCTATTATTTTTAGAGCTTCTAGTTTATATGCCTACTTTATCAATTTTTGCTCAAGATAGCTTAGTAATTTATGTATTTATAAATGTAAAAGAAAATTTTAGTCATGCCTTTTAACTATAAAGTTAGAAATACAACTCCACAGGCAACAGTATTTACACTCAACAGTCCATTTACATCATAAATCAAGACCAAAAAAATGCTTTTTAGGTGTTTGGGAGTAAAGTGAATTAGAATCTGATTTTATGTCATTTAGAAAATGATGCATGTATGTGCCCATTAATGCAAATTAATAGTTTAATGTTTTATGCAATCAGACATCTCATTCTGTTACTACCAAAAGAAATAAGTAAATCTCACTATGATACATCAAAGTTACCTCAAATTTCCTGTTCTATTCTGTAGAAACAGAATGCAAAACAAGATATAGCATCTCAAAACATTTTATAAATTCTGTTCTTTCTGAATAACTGAAAATTTAAAAATCAGAAAATTCAATAATCAAACTGTTACCAACAGCACGGACCTATAATAAGAAGAAATGGATAAGCTCTAATATTCCTAATGCATTTAAATCAACAATCCTAAAATATGAAGAGGAAAAACTGGTTTTGACTCTGAAATTAAATTAAATGCCTGGTAGAGCATTTCACAAGAGAAAGCAGACATATGTGACAACAGCTCTGCTGTTCCTTACACTGGCATAAAAAAAGGCAAAAACAAATAAGTGAAATATAAAAATTTTCATTGTCCAAACCCTAAAATTCATCCCAAAACTTTGGGGGTCGGGGGCAACCTTCCAAGCTGTGCTTCATGGCCTGGAGAGCAGTTTCAGTGATATTCAACCAAATAGACTAGCAGTTCCAACAAGAGCCCAAGAATGCATAGCTGCTTATCACCCCTGCAATGCTGGGGTCCACAGGTGTTGGGCGTGGCGGGGGGAGGCGGGCACCAGGGCCATACCTGATGATGCTCCAAGTCCATGGACTAATGGGAACTGTATCCAGGTCACCCAACTTGTGTGCTATCTCTTGGTACCTTTTCCCAAAATGTAAGCCAAATATTATATTATTATAGACCTTTTTTCCACCTCCTCCCTTGAAAGACACTGTTCACGCTGTCAGGAAAAGACCAGAGAAGGGGAGACGCTGGAGCAGAAGGCTCTATCATCTCATGCATCAGACCCTGTACAATAACAGACCACCATGAGTGGGCAAAACTACAAAAGACAGGTGCACTGAACCTAATAACCCTCAAATAATTGACCCCCCCCAAAAGTAGTTTCTATTATCTGGGTCAATTCTTTGGCTCCTAAATCAAGCCTAGTCATGCTCCTTCTCTTGATACAGATGGAGCCTATTTTTCTTAGAGCTTCAACCCTCACAAAACATTGAACAAGTAACACGTAGAAATTTGACAAGAGGGGGCTGGAGCAATAGCACAGCAGGTAGGGCATTTGCCTTGCATGCGGCCGACCCAGGTTCAATTCCCAGCATCCCATATGGTCCCCTGAGCACTGCCAGGGGTTAATTCCTGAGTGCAGAGCCAGGAGTAACCCCTGTGCATCGCCGGGTGTGACCCAAAAAGAAAAAAAAAAGAAATTTGACAAGATCTGGCTAACATGGAGCGAGGCTCACATGCCCTGCCTTCCCTCAGCAGCTGGCCAGGCCTCCTGATGAATCCCCTACAGGACTTACATTCTGTGTGAGCGTAGTGGAACAGGAGGCCTTTTCTATGGCACGTGACAGCCATCCGCTGCAGCCTGCCTTCAACATCAGGACTACTGCTCTTCTAAAATCAGCATTGCAAAGACAAGTTTCCATATGACCGGATGCGTATTCAGGGAAATCAGGAATTATTTTTCTTTCCATTTTTTAAGAGAAAGCAAGTCTATACCTAGAAACACAGCTTTCCACCATGGGCATGCAAACCAACCAAGCTAGACAGACGGATACCCTGAGAGAAGAGGACCACGGACAGGCTGCAGGGCTCACTCTCGGCAGCAGAGGCAGGAATAAACAGTCAATGATGTCATATTTATTGAGTACTAAGTATTCAATAAATATTTATTATTGAAAAATAGTTTAAAAATTAATGCAAACAAAAGGATATCCTCACCACCATGTCATCAGAGAGATTCATCAGCAAATTTGCCCTCACTGGAGACAAAATGCAGAAATCTTTATTCCTCTAAGAAAAGACAACCACCTTGTTGGATGTGAGGACCATTACTCTTAATTGGATATGGAATTGTTACTGGAAGGCAGGAAATTCTGCGTCTGCACCTATCATTCTGGTGCCAGCCCATTTGATTATAATCATCATGCTTCCTCCTGTCTGCTCCAGATTGAGAAACAACCTCTGGAAACCTCCAAAAGGACAGACTCCTAGAGTTGCCAGCAGGGATTCACCAGAAACGCCACTGCAGATATCTGCAGTCCTTTCATCAAATATTCAACAAAGCACAGCTTTGGGAATCAAATTAAAAAGCTTTGCTGGATGATCTTAGGAATGCAAAGTGTTAATAGCCAATCTGCAGTAAAGAGGTTGGTTTGGTTTAAGTTTATTTGCTGCTTCATTATATACTTGTTCAAACTCACAGACAAAAAAAAACCTTTAGCTGGGGTTTGTGTAATTTAATAACAAGCATACTCTCTGGTAAGTCCTGATAGACTTGTCAGCCTTCTTTTATGGAAACTGAACCTGAAGCCCCAGCCCATAACAAGTCGACCCCGATGTTCTGTTTTCTCATCTCTAAAGCAATATGTGAGACAGCAAATGCTCCAAACGCAACCCGTCTGTACGGAAGTACAATTTGTAACGAGAAATACAAATGTTCCATTATGTCCAATTGCCAACATGCAATTTAGGTGTTCCAGAAAATCCTTTTGTTTTCATATTTAGGAAACAAATCAGAGCTCATTACATGGCTCAGTGGTAAAGTGTGTCTAAAAAATAAAATGCATATTAAAAATTTTACCTGTTTTAGTACTGTAAATCACACAGCAAAACTGTATTTTTTTAAAAAGTGCCCTCAAAAGCAGGGTGGGATACAAATGGGTAGGGAAAGAAGTGGACAGTGGTAAAGGAACAGATATCAGAAGACTGAATTCCAATGTATGCTGAAATCCAATCATAAGAAATTTTGTACTTTCATAGTGACTAAATAAAAAATGAACTTTTAAATACTAAAAAATTAATGAAATAAAACTTCTACCTGTTTTTTTAACAGTTAACCCATGTCCTTGCATTTTATATACATAACTAATTTCAGAATTTCATAAACACTTCTGAATAATTTTAAAATCTGACTCCAGCCCGTGGGCCGGAGCAATAACACAGCAGGTAGGGCATTTGCCTTGCACGCAGCCAATCTGGGTTCGATTCCTCCATCCCTCTCCGAGAGCCCAGCAAGCTGCCGAGAGTATCCCACCTGCATGGCAGAGGCTGGAAAGGTACCCGTGGCATATTCGATATGCCAAACACAGTAACAACAAGTCTCACAATGGAGACATTACTGGTGCCTGCAAATCAATGAATAATGGGATGACAGTGCTGCAGTGCTAACTTCAGCCCTGAGAGACTTCAGACTAAATTTTACTACAAATCACAAATTTCAAAAAGATCACATATACAAAGGTTCCATCTGCATCAAAAACCAAAACGCGTAATTGGCTCACCTCTCTGGTTCTAAAAACATTCATGCAGAAGGCTGTCATTGCTGACACTGTCTAAAATTATTTTCCAACAAAACAAGTCACTGCAGAAGCTAAGTTCCCAGGCCCAGTTTTGCCTCACTGATGAATAGTCACCTGGAGCTGACACACAGCATTCACTGGATTGTGGTGGGAGAGGCATCAAAATTATCCTCAAACCACGGTAAAGATAAAGGCCAGGAAGGTGGCCCCACAGCTTGTGCTGGGGAAAAGGCAGGTGGGATGGAGAAGAGACCACTAAGCAAATGATGGTTGGAGGGATCACTCAGGATGGTAGATGCATACTACGGACCAAACATGATGGCTACTTAGTGCCTATACTGCAAACTATAAGAAAGAGGGAATGTGTCTACCCCAGAGGGGGGTGGGGTGGGGGTGGGGTGGGAGAAGGGAGGGATCGGGAGGGACACTGAGAACATTGGTGGTGAAGAATGGGCACTGGTGGAGGGATGGGTACTTGATCATTGTTTGATTGAAATGTAATCACGAAAATGTGTAAGTCTGTAACTGTAGCTCACAATGATTCATTAAAATAACAAAACATTATCCTCATACCATTTTTAACTTTTTGAATTTCTGATTGATTAGCCATTAGTTTATAATGCTGCATAAATCCCAGGACTAGAGCTTCCAGCCTTTCTAGTGCTGAAGTTGTACCACACCCACCAGCAAAGCTCTGGGAACCATTCCCATGATCATACGAACCCAAAGCCCTCTCTGCTCTCCAGCGCCCTCTTCCTGGTCCCTCTTGTAATAATGATACTTTCCATTGAAACTAAGTATTATTTTTAATAGTAATTAATTAGGTTTGTTTTTTTTGTTCTGATTTTTTTCATACTTTGGCACCAATTGTTCATGTTTCTTATGAGAGAAACAACCAATAATTCTCTTTTTCCTTTTGACTTTTCCCCCAGCAAAATCATCCAAAGCGAAATTTAATTGTTCATAGTAGCAGGAGAGTATTCTATTGCATATATATACCATACATATATATACAATAGAATATGCAATGTATATGTATACATATATATACATATACCACAAGATCCCTATTTAGCTATCTATGAATAGACATTTAGGCTATTTTCATGTCTTGGCTATTACAAATAATACTGAAATGAGCATGGGGTATATATATATATATCTTATAAAAGTAGTGTCATTATAGTCTTCAAAGAAATCACTAGGAATAGAATCGATGTATCATAGGGTACTTTTATTTTTTCCTTCAACATTTTTATTTTTTCAACTAAGCCACCATGATTTACAATGTTATTCCCAGTTGAGTTCTTTATATCCTTACTGTTTTCCATATATGTAATACTAATTTATAATCCAATAGCATATGGAGGTTCCTTTTTCTTCATACCCTCACCAACACATGTTACTTCAGGTCATTCTCACAGATGTTAGGTATTTCTCATTTTAGTTTTGATTTGCACTTCCCTGAGGAAAGTGAAGCTGAACTTTATGTGCCTGTTGGCCATCTGTATGTCTTCTTTGAAGTAGTGTCTATTCAAAACCTTCTGCCCATTTTTGACTGGTTATTTCAGCTTTTGTGAGTTCTTTTTAGATGATAATTATGAACCCTTTAATGTATGATGAACAAATATCTTCTCCCACTGAGTAAGCTGCTTTTTATTTGTGTGTGTGTTTGTGTGTGTGTGTTTGATTTTTTTTTTCACCATACAACACCATTTGGTTTGATGTAATGCTATTTATTTTGTTTTATTTTTTCCTTTGTCATAGAGTCTGGACGATATCTCTAAGTTTGATGTCCATGAATGTATCAGCTGTTTTCTTCTATGTATCTAGGGTTTGGGGGTTAAAATAAAAATCTTTAATAAATTTTGAGTTAAATTTTTGTGTTTAATAATAATATGGTTTCCATTTCTGCGTGTTGCAGTTCTCCCAACTCAGTTTGGTGAAAGATTTTGCTCTCTCCGTTGTATAGTCCTATCCCTTACCAGGAATTAACACCTGTAAAGATGCAGGTTTGGGGTCTGCAGAGATATTGCTGCACTCAGGGCACTTGCCTTGCACACATCCAACCACAGCCACATTCCTGGCACCCCATAAGCACCCCCACCATCACGCCCCTGCAGGAATAATAGCTGAATGCAGAGTCATTAATCATGGCTGAACATCGCCTGGGACAGCCCCAAAACAAATCAACTAAATAAAGACCAAGGTTTATTTCTGAGTTTCCAATTGGTTTGTGTCTTTTATTCCACTGGTTTCTGTCTTTTAGAACGTTTTTGCTCCAATACCACTACATGACAATTGTTCTCTCTTTAGTATAAGGGTAAGTCATTTTGCCTTGCACATGGCTGACCCTGGATCCATCTCCAGCACTCCAGATGGTTCTTCATAAGAATAATCCCTGACCACAAAACTAGGACTAAGCCCTGAGAACACGGTCAAGTCAACTTACTGACTTAGTGGGCCACCGCAAATGTCTGGGCCAGCTGCCATGTCTTTTTGTAGACATTTCCCAGTGTCAGTTAACAAATAAGAGCTGTTATTCCTCAGCTGAATAAACATTTCTGACAGTGCAATGGTCAGAGCCACTCTAAGCACCAGCGAAACTACTTTTCTCATCCTTCAGGAAGCGGAGGCAGGCTTCCATCTCCGCTCCACATCTGGCATCAGGGCAAGGAACTTCCAAGTAAATTCCACCCCCATCACCCCCGGGGAGCAAGTAACTCCCTGTGGCCAGCCCTCTGCCCCTCAACTCCCCTCCTTGGTGCATGTTTCATAGCACACATAGGTTCAAAGGATTTTTTTTCTTTTATGTCTAGTGACTGAAGCATATACAAATTCAGGTCTCTTAAACATGAGTCAAGTTTTTGTGGTAAGCTAGTACTAACAAAAATAATGTGTATTCCAGTTCTCTCCTTTGTCTCTAGTTTCCAAAAGGAATGACCAATTTGCCAGTAACCACCAACTAATATGATTTTGAGAACTGAGTTTCCTCAAATGAACAGCATTGTTAAAAAAGATTATAAAGGGATATCCTTCAAGGAAATTACTTAACTCCCAGTACATGCACATTTTTTTAAGTACAGTAATAAAACCTGCAGTATTTGTGTCAGTAATTCCCAAAGGAGACCCAGGGCTTGCACATGCACACCAAGTGCATTCTGGAAACACGTGGATGCTTTTACAAACTTCAACTTCCCTTTTGCACCTTGTAAGGTAATTCCATTGATAGGACTCTGCTGTGGTATATTCCTTCTGTGGGTACAAAGGAGGAAACACTGGTTAACTAAGTGTAGAAATGGGGTTCAAGATAGTCTAGATGCCACTATGGGCTCAAAACTGACAATGAGTAGGGAACCTTAATGTGAATGCCTATTTATTTTGGTATACTGAAAGAGAAAGTTTAGTCTGAGGACATGGTCTGCTGTTGCTCAATCCCTCTCGATCAAGTAGCAAGTAAATAAAAATCCTTACATCAAATAGCCTTGTAATAAATTGGATTAAGGAGAGGGGGCATTTCTATTAAATCTTATTTCCCTTTAGTATTAGTTGTAGAAACAAGTTATTTACTCATCATTTACTCCAGATCTCCTTCCCTTGGATCGTCTAGACGATAGCATTGCATACTCTTGTAAAAATCAGTTTAGAGAACTGCAGAAAAATGGTATGTATACCTAATGCAGCTGAGATCCTTTGCCGGGAAAAAAAAAAAACGATTGCTCAATTATCTGGGGAGTTTGTTGTTTCTTTAAATATTGGAAGTTTTCCAAAGGTTAAATCTACATAAGCTCTTTGTATACTTCTATTCTAAGCCCCTTGATGAATACACATTTAAATAAATACACAAGTAATCTACTTATTTAAATAATTAAATCCTTTTATTTATTTGGGGAAGTGGGGTTGGGACCATAGCGTTGGTGTTCAGGAGTAACACCTGGCTGTGTAGTCAGAAATGATTCCTGAAGGTGCTCAGAGGTGCCAGGGATCAAAACATGGTCTGCCACATGCAAGGCAAATGTCATGCCTCCTTTACTACCTTGGCAGCCAGAATTTATTTTCTTAAATAAATAAGTTTGCTTTTTGGGTCACACCCGATGATGCATAGGGGTTACTCCTGGCTCATGCACTCAGGAATTACTCCTGGCGGTGCCCGGGGAACCATATGGGATGGCACAGCGGGTAGGGCATTTGCCTTGCACTCGGCCGACCTGGGTTCGATTCCTCCATCCCTCTCTGAGAGCCCAGCAAACGGCCAGGAATATTCCCACCCGCTCGGCAGAACCTGGCAAGCTACCCGTGGTGTATTCAATATGTCAGAAACAGTAACAACAAGTCTCACAATGGAGACGTTACTGGTGCCCATTCAAGTAAATCAATGAACAATGGGATGCCAGAGCTACAGTGCAGTGCTACAAATAAATAAGTAATAAACTGTCTAATCATAAAGTGGCTAGGGAAATCCTGCGGCTCTCTCTCTCTTGCTGCCTGTGTTCGGGGGTCTCGGGCCACTTCTCCACCCAGGACAGCCAATGCCATGGGTGGACGAAGGAGGAATCGAGGGCCAAGCTGGTTGGTGATCAGTTGCCATTTATTCCGTTCTCCCCATGCGCCTGTTCTAGTCTCACTAAGCCCCTCATTCTCGCCTCCACTGCCCCTCATTCCCGTCTCCTTTTGTCTTTCCCACTCATCTCTCCGCGCTCCATCTCACAGCCTGGTCTCTCTCTAGTCTCTCACCAACTCCCCACCATCAGGCTCAAGGGCAGAAAAACCACCGAGGGATGTTTCTCCTCTTTTTAGACCAATAACAATTAACCTCTTAATTAACATCTTAATTCTTCTTCTTTATTTTAATTATTTTGTATGGACACAGTAAGAGATACATTAAGTTTGTAGGATGGTTTTCCTGGGGACATCTTGCTATTGATCTCAGACTACAGTGCTCAGGCTAAATTAATCTTTCCTAATCCTAGCAGGGTTCTAATCCAGCTATTACTTTTTGGATCATGACAGAATTTGTCCATGACCATGCTCTTAACTTATAGTTATATTATGGCACTATGGCCAGGCCAATTTCGATGCCAGGGTAGCTCACAGCTTGCCCTGGATCTATCCAGTCCCTCATCGGGACCCTGCTCTTGGGGTGCTAGGAAGTCAGGGCAATTTAGGCTTAAGTTGAGAGAACAGATGCCCAGAAGTGAATATCATTTGGAGTCAATTAACTCCCAAGTTACAAAAGCATAGCATTAACTGTCTTCTTGTATCTATACAAAAAGGACATTACACTGAATTAACTATGCAAAGGACTTAAGGAGAAGAAAAAAGCAATAATTACAAGTTAACAGAGCCTGATTAGGAGATAAAAGTGATTGACCAGTTGGGGAAGCAGAGCACAGAGAAAGAGGTTACAAATAAACACAGAGAAGTGGGAGCACTGTGATGGGAGTAACCCAATAAACCTGAACTCCCTATGGCAAGGCAGAAAGGACAAAACAATGTTATCCTACAATAAACTAGGCCATCAAAACAACAATACGGAGCCTTTGCATATATTTTACAGAATTCTGCTCTGCTCCCCATCCCTTCCCTCACAAGGCGCACTCCTCACAGACGGGTCTGAGACTAAACACATGTACTATAAAGAAGTTCCAAGTTTTGTTTTTGCTCTATTAGACCTCTCTATAAGTAGTAGATAACTAATATTAGTTATCTTAGTTATGAGACCTCCAAGCCTGCTCGGATCGGGACTGGGCCTCACCCACCCAGATTTCTCATTTTCTAGTAGCTAGGCGGCCACACCCAGGGACTGCCCCTGGTGCCGTGTAATCCCACCAACAGCCAACATCCAGAGACTTAAAACCAAGCTCCCAGAAGCGCACAACATCTTTTAGCCTTCTTCTCCCTCTGGGAGAACCTGGCAAGCTACCGAGAGTTTCCTGCCCACATGGCAGAGCCTGGCAAACTCCCCATGGTATATTCATAAGCCAAAACCAGTGGTCTCATTCCCCTGACCCTGAAAGAGCCTCCATGTGACATCGTTGGGAAGGACGAGTAAAGAGAGGCTTCTAAAATCTCAGGGCTAGGATGAATGGAGACATTACTGAGACCGCTTGAGATATTCGACGATCAACGGGATGATGATGATGATGATGATGATGATGATGATGATGATGGTGATAATGATGATGATGATGATGATGATGATGATGATAATGAACTAAGATTATTCTATTATTTATTACAGGCGTGCCATTCTCTGCCAAATCATATCAAGTCTAAAGGAAAAGATGCACTTTCTCATTTTGGCTACAAGTTGGCCCTTGACAAACGCCTAAAAGAACTCTTGTGGCCTCAGTCTTAGGAGCAAAAGCTTGATCCAGTCAAAATAAGCAAAACAAATAAACAAAATAAATAAAAACCAAAAGATTGTTTATCCATACACTTCATAATCAGTATTTAGCTCCTCTCTGGGAAGCACCATACTAAGTACCCAGAGAAGGAAAATGAACTCCTTGTGCTAAAGGAGTTCAATAGCAGTTAGTTCAACTTTTAATAAAAATAGACTATAATTATTCTGGATAAAGGACTTGGGATAGAGTGGTAGAATAAATGCATTTCACACATGAGATCCCAGGTTCAATCTCTGGTACCACAAGAAAAAAGTTTTTGGATAAAAGCATGTAAAAATGCTATTTTTTTAAAAAAAAGAAGCAATGTGAGAAAAATAAAGTCTAAGCATTTTTAATCTTGAGAGCTGAATGTCTGACAAGGAAAACCCTCACCAATTTCCTCTTCAGATGTCTTGAAGAAACACCATAGAAGAAGAATAAAACGTGGGCATGTACACGACTTTTCTGAAGAGAATATATACTCGACTTTCTTGCCTCCAGCTGTTTATCTCCACATGTCTTTTTGATTCTTTAACTCATTTGACTAGGAAAGTCTTTCCTAATCCCTGCAGCTAAGAGCAATCTCATCTTAAATGCCAAAATCTCTTCATCTATATAGTTTATCCTAATTTAATTTTCTAAGGAAAAAGAAAGAAGACTGCCAATTACATCAATGTGTGTTTCACACATTAACCTTTTATACCTTACAACAATTTAATACTTTTTTTTATTTAATAAATGAAGAAAACCCAAGGTCAAAGGTCTGAGTTTAGTTATTAGCAAAGTTCACATAACTAAATGTGATCAGTGTAGGATTCCAATATTGATCTCTAGGCCCCCAGATTTCTTCCCACAACAGCCACTGCAATATACCTGTTAATATATTAAGTGCTTCACTCAACGAAGAGTTAGTGAAGACACATTTGACCTCTATTCTTGAACTATAAAAGCGGTCCTCAAAAATATATAAAAGCAGTACACGTAAGCAGGAAATTGGAGTCTTAAGAACACTTACAATCCTGTGCAACCATCACCACCATCCATTCCATAACTTTCTAGGCACAGGCTTTGTGGAGAATACTATCGATGTATTATATAGCTAGTATCAATGGAGAATACTATCAATACTATCAGTACCAAATAATATTAAGAATATGTGTCACACCCAAGAATAGTAGTATATAATGCCAAGAGGTTGGCTCCATAGCTTGGAAGTGGGCCTCACATGCTGGTGGAAAGTCATCCCAGATAGAGAAGGGATCACCAAGTAAAATGTGATTGGAGATCCTGCTCGGGGACGGAGATGCGTGCTGAAAGTAGACTAGAGACTGAACACGATGGTCACTCAATACCCCTGTTGCAAACCACAACACCCAAAAGGAGAGAGAGAGAGAGAACAAATTGGAATGCCCTGCCACAGGGGTGGGGTGGGGTGGGGGGGATGGGATCGGGGGTGGGAGGGATACTGGGTTCATTGGTGGTGGAGAATGGACACTGGTGGAGGGATGGGCTCTAAAACACTGCATGAGGGAAAAACAAGCACGAAATGTTGTGAATCTGTAACTGTACCTTCACTGTGATTCACTAAAAAAAAAATTAAAAATTAATTAATTAATTTTTGAAAAAAAGAGAGAATATGTGTCACGTTGGCCAGGGCAATGTCTGGGGGAACATGAGAAGCTGTGAGAAACCAAGGTTCACATCACTATGAAGAGACAGGAAAAGGCTTTTCCACTGAGATGTTAAATGTCCAAACAATCATGTGCAAGTCAAGAGTTAAGCAAAAGAGATGTGAGATTGGATAGGATGACCAGCAGTGAGGACAGTCAGCATTTATTGAGAGTATATGATCAGGGTGACAAAAATTACTCAGGTCCTCAAGAGATGGAGGAGCATCATATATGCAATTAGTTAAAAGGCAAGGAGGCTAGTAGGGAATCAGAAGATAATTTTTTTTTTGCATTTTGGGTCACACCCGGCGATGCACACAAGTTATTACTGGCTCAGGCACTCAGGAATTACTCCTGGTGGTGCTCACGGGACCATATGGGATGCTGGGAATTGAACCCGGGTCAGCCAGGTGCAAGGCAAATGCCCTACTCACCATGCTCACTCCAGCCCCCAAAATAATGTTTTGTCCATGACTTTCCTCAACTTCTGGAGACTCAAATGTCTACTTCTGTTCTCAGGGTAGAAGGAACAGCAACAGTATAAACCATTCTCATTCATCCCAATCATATCTACAACTGAATGGACGTTCACTAAGTAGCTGTCCCTGCATATTTTACTAAATTATTCAGAAATAAATCATAGGAATATTTGAGTGAACATTTACATTATGAAGTGGAAATTAATAAGCTCTCTTCCAAAACAACATTAGAAACGTCTCAAATCAAGCATTGTATTCCTTGCATTCAAAATACATTGTTTTAATTGTTCCTAATCTTCTCTTTTCTGGCTTAAAAAAAGTACACCTATTACCTATCACTGGTAATAGGTGTACATTTTATGCATTTATTTCATTTCCTCTATTTATCAAGGAGTATAGCTGGAGGAAATAGAGAAACAAGTGCAATCAAAGTAAATCCCAAAAGAACTACAAACCCATGAGACTTGGAATACAACTTGCCCTACAGTGTCATCTGAGACTTAGTAAAAACAGCCGAAAAGCATGAACAGAGATTACGTTTTTTTCCTTTTATTCTCATTAACAGAACACTCTTCATCTTTATTTCTGACAAGTCCCTACAAGGTTAATGTAAACATTTCTGAAATCCCATTTTATTCTTAAAACCAATGTGAAGGGAGTACAAGAGAAAGCAAATATAAGTATAATACACCTTAAACTGTGTGTGTGCTATGTCTACTGAAGTTGGTAAAACCTCTACAGATAGGAAGGAAATGGTTCAAATCCACACAAGTCTTTACTGAATTCTTCAGTTTAAACCCTACATTATTATCAGAAATTATATCAGAGGTTTAAGAGTGTTTCATTGGCCAGTCAAAATCCAGACTGAGATGCAACTTGCTTTCCTAACTTAACAGATCTGCAACCATATGCAGAGGTTAGTTAACCTCATCCTGGAATTGCTAAGTGACTTCATGAAGAAATCACTGCTGATCTTCATACATTTTAATAATCCCACCAGCAAAGTCTGATCACAGGCCTTCAAGTAAGTGTGATCTACTCCTTTTCTGAAGACCAGTGAGGAATGTTCCGAGGAGCCTGAGAACGATTAAGAAATATCTTATTTATGTCATTACTATGGAAGTACACAGAAATGTAAAGCTTTTTTTTTTTAAATTTATTTATTTTTAATTAGAGAATCACCGTGAGGGTACAGTTACAGATTCATACACTTTTGTGCTTATACTTCCCTCATACAAAGTTCGGGAACCCATCCCTTCACCAGTGCCCATTCTCCACCACCCGTAAACCCAGTGTCCCTCCCACCCTCCCCAATCCCATCTCCCCCCCACCCCACCCTGCCACTGTGGCAAGGCATTCCCTTCTGTTTTCTCTCTCTAATTAGCTGTGTGGTTTGCAATAAAGGTGTTGAGTGGCCGCTGTGCTCAGTCTCTAGCCCTCATTCAGCCCGCAACTCCCTTCCCCCACATGGCCTTCGACTACAATGTAGTTGGTGATCGCTTCTCTGAGTTGCCCTTTCCCCGGAACGTGAGGCCAGCCTCGAAGCCATGGAGTCAACCTCCTGGTACTTAAGAAATGTAAAGCTTTTAAACTAAGGAGAAGCCCAGAATCCTATTTGCATTGAAAACTACACAATTCAGAATCCATGACACATGCAATTATTTCCACTCAGAATTATAATCAAAGGTTGGGGGTAGGGGGTATTTGCATGTTTGTTTGGTTTTCAGGCCACACGCAGAGATGCTCAGGAATATTCCTGGCTCTGTGCTCAGAGATCACTCCTGATGGGGCTTGGGGGAGTCTATGTGATCAGTAGGTTAGCAGATTAATCTTGTGTAGCTAATAAAGCCAAAGCCCCTCTCCCATGTTCTACTTCTGATCCCTACTCAACTTCCTCTTAAACTGCATTTATCAGTTTGTGACAACATTGCTTCCCAAGGTCATCCAGCCTTCTAGTGTAATGTACAATAGAGTGGAAAAATTTTAGAGTTATGAGTATCAATCCAGAAAATTTTAAAAGGCATCACTATTTAATTTTTTTTTTCAAAATCAAAAGCCAATCTTTGCCCAGTGGGCAGACAGCATTTCTGCAGGAGAAAGTCACTTCTTTATTCTCAATGCAATCATAGCCTTGGGGAAATTTAAATGAAAAATATGTAACAATTCAGGAAAGCATCTGTCTAAATTTATGATGTTCATTTTCTACATATGACCTAAAAACTGGTTTGGGGGGCTGTTTGAAAACCTATTTATTGAGTGTGTGCTTTATAACTTTATAACTCCAAAAACAAAAATGGAAAAAATATGCTCTGCATGCACATCATTCATACTACCTCTAACTGCTCTATACAATGCCAGCTGTTTCTGTATTAAATTCTGTATTAAATTCATTATTACAAATATGTTTTACTTTTGTACCAAAATTATTTCATATAAATCCCATCACCTCTAACATTCACATGTTTCTATGTGATATTTTCATTGCCATCATAGTTGTGAATTACATTTTCCATTCTTTTAATTTACCTCTAGAAAAATCCAATTGAATATATTCTAGAAAGTGTGATTTTTTATAGAAATATCTTTATTTTTGTTAACATTGTGAAAATATATTGTTTGCCTTTACCAATTAAAAATAATTAATAGGGAGCATATAAACCAGTTAAGAAAAGTTGTAGGGGCTAGAGAGATAGCACAGCGGGTAGGGCGTTTGCCTTGCACGCGGCCGACCCGGGTTCAAATCCCAGCATCCCATATGGTCCCTTGAGCACGGCCAGGGGTAATTCCTGAGTGCAGAGCCAGGAGTAACCCCTGTGCATCGCCAGGTGTGACCCAAAAAGAAAAAAAAAAAAAGTTGTAAACAGTAAAGTCCAGGACATGCATGCTTAGAAAAATTATATGTATATGTGCAACAAATTAATGAAGAATATTCTGTAACACTGTATCACTGTATAACTGTCATCCCTTTGTTTATTAATTTGCTCGAGTGGGTGCCAGTAACATCTCCATTCGTCCCTGCCTCGTAGCCCGATGGCATATTGGGGGCTCTTTCAGGGTCAGGGGAATAAGGATCGTTGTTGTAACTGTCTTTGGCATATCAAGTACGCCATGGGTAGCTTGCCAGGCTCTGCTGTGTGGGTGGATACCCTCAGTAGCTTGCAGAGCTCTCTAAGAGGAACAGAGGCTTTGGGGGCAGCTTCTAATCACCTTGAATGAAGAATATTAAATTATAAAAATAAGTGAAAAGTTTGGACAAAGAAGAAGCAGAAAGGAAAGTTATCATATCTATTTCCAGTGCCACTATATGTGCCTATAAAAACAGAAAAGTAACTTCTGGAGCCAGAGAGATAGTACAGTGGGTAGGTTGCTTACCTTGCATATAGCTCACCTGGGTTTAATCCCTGGCATCCCATACAGTTCCCTGAGCAAATCCCAGAATGATCCTTGAGCACTGAGCCAGGAGTAAGCTCTGAGAACTGCCAGATGTGCCCCCACTCCCAGGTATAACTTCCTCCAGGTTTTTCCTAAGAACCCCATTTTCTTTGAAGTTAGATCTGCAGTCAAGTTATTTCGTTTTCTTTAAACATCCCCTGAAACTCTGAATTACCAACCGTGTCTTTCATCTTATGTAAGTTTTCTTTTCACCTTGACTAAAAACCATTCAGTTCTTCCCTGTCTCAAATGAAATACAAATGGGGAAGAAGGAACATGAGGATAGTGATGGAGATTCTCGGCTCTCTGGCTGTGCAGGTAGCTGTACAGCAAGTATAAAACAATAATATGGAAATGTGTGAACCACAGCATCTTGATAAAAATAGGGGGAAAAGATTTCTATGGCTAGAATTTGTGCTCTAAAATTTAAAATACTTATTTGTTTTTGTTAGCAGATAAAGATGTTGATTTATAATGGCGAATGCATGAAAATGATATAATGTTACAATGTACCATCATTTCAATAAAAATATGTTTTAAACAAAACAAGACATACAGTACCCCAGTGTGAGCCATCAGAAAGACGATGTGACATTCCTGCAATCACCCCCACGGAAGCTCATCCATCGGCCCAGCTTTACAGACTCATGATTAAATCTCAGAAGAGACCTACTAGCTGCAAAAATTCATGGGTACACCAGTCTTCTGACTGAGAACTCCGGAGATGGATGAGCTGAGTCCCCACCCCTCTGATTTTCCCCCTCCCTACCCATCACAGCCCATTCACACCCCTACAGCTGCCACCATGTCAACAGCCCAACTCCACTGCCACATGACAGCTCTGCAGAGACGCCAAACTGCTGAAAATTCTAGGTACACCAGTTCTTAGGCTGAGAACTCTGGGGTCATCTCAGGATGGAGGAGGGCAATGTCTACCCACCCTCCATCCCATACTTCTGGAAGCCCTAGCAGCCACACCCACATCCCACAACCACCACCTTGTAAACACTTAACCCAACGAACTATTCTGGAGTTTCTGAAGTGCATGGCCATAAATGCGACCACACGACACCTCCAAATTCTATAATACTGACATCCCATTAAGAATACACAAAGTTACATGGGGAAGTAACATAGGAGCAACTGAAGCTCAAGAAATAAAAATGCTAATACAGAAGGCTCGGCAGCTTAGTAAACCCTCAGACAAGGACTTAATCACCCCATGGTGAGATATAACAATTTTCAAAAATTTTCTTTTACTGAAATATGTTTTGATAATACCATTAGCCATTTAGTTGCAATAAGCAACAACAACAAAAAAATAAATTATTCTGTGCTTGCTCAGGGGAGAGAGAAGTGGATGGTTGGGAAAAACGGGGGTAATGGAGGAAAGTTCACACAGGTGGTGAGATTGGTGTTGGAACACTGAACGCCTCTGATAAATATATCATGAAAAGCTTTGTAAGCCACAGTGTTTCAATAATGAGCAAAAAATAATGGGCAATAAAATAAATAAATTAGTTTATGTCTGTCCTTCCTTTCCCTATGTTGCTGTGCTGTGCTGGAGAGCACACACTTAGTCACAGTGCTCACATTGCACACTCAGTTGTGGGACACCGAAAATCACACACAATTGTGCTGAGGATCACTTTGTTTGTTTTTTAATTGTTTTAATTTTATTGAATCACCGTGAAATAGTTACAAGCTTTCATATTTGGGTTACAATCTCACAATGATCAAACTCCCATCCTTCCACCAGTGCACATTCCCCACCACTAATATCCCAGGCATACCCCCCATTTGCCACCCTCCCCCTGCCTCTAAGGCAGACAATATTCCCCATACTCTCTCTCTCTACTTTTGGGCATCATGGCTTGCAACACAGACACTGAGAGGTCATCATGTTTGGTCCATTATCTACTTTCCGCATGCATCTCCCATACCGACTGGTTCCTCCAGCCATCATTTTCTCAGTGATCCCTTCTCTATTCCCTCTGCCTTCTCCCCTCCGCTCATGAAGCAGTCTTCCAGCTATGGGGCAATCCCTCTGGCCCTTGTATCTACCGTCCTTGGGTGTCAAGCTGAGGATCATTTTGGCAGTGTCAATAGATCAAATGTGTAGTGATTTAGGCTTGTGGCAGGGATTGAACTCAAAGCCTCCTTTGTCAAGTCAGGTACTCTAAGCTGATCCCTAGGCACCCACCTACTTTTTCTAAACCACACACAGCAATTTAGGCTTCAACTGTGACTTCCAAGAGACTTCCCTTCCCTACTGACTATTGCTTTTCTATATATGCCCCACCTCCATTGAAATAACTCATTTGCTAGTTGAACTCTACAAGAAGAAAACATCCAACCTCATCAGAAAAAGGGGGCAATGAAATGAACAGAAACTTTCTGAAAGAAGAAATACGAATGGCCAAAAGGCACATGAAAAAATGCTCTTCATCACTAATCATCAGGAAGATGTAGATTAAACCAACAATGAGATACCATCTCACATCACAGAGACTGGCCCACATCCAAAAGAACAAAAGCAGCCAGTGTTGGCGAGGATGTGGGGATAAAGGGATTCTCCTTCACTGTTGGTGGGAATGCTGACTGGTTCAGCTCTTTTGGAACACAGTATGATCAATTTTCAAACAATTAGAAATTAAGCTCTCATTTGACGCAGTAATACCACTTCTGGGAATATATCCCAGAGAGGCTAAAAAGTATAGTAGAAATGGCATCTGCACTTATATATTCATTGCAGCACTGTTTATAATAGCCAGAATCTGGGAAAAAAAACCAGAGTGCCCGAGAATAGATGACTGGTTAAAGAAACTTTGGTACATCTACACAATAGAATACTATGCAGCTGTTAGGAGATATGAAGCCATGAAATTTGCTTATAAATGGATAGACATGGAGAGTATCATGCTAAGTGAAATAAGTCAGAAAGAGAGGGACAGACATAGAAAGATTGCCCTCATTTGTGGAATATAAAGTAACAGAATGGGAAACTAACACCCAAGAATAGTAGAGAAAAGTACCAGTAGGATCACTCCATAGCTTAGAAGCTGGCCTCACATGCTGGGAGAAAAGGCAGCTCAGATAGAGAAGGGATCACCAAGTAAAGGGTGCTAGGAGGACCCCCTCAAGATGGGAGATGGAGGCTGAAAGTAGACTATAGACCAAACATGATGGCCACTTAATCCTCTATTGCAAACCACAATGCCCCAAAAGAAAGAGCAAAAGGGAATGCCCTGCCACAGTGGCGGGTTTTGGTTGGGGGCAATAGGGTGGGGGCGGTGGAAGCGATGCTGGGACCATTGCTGGTGGAAAATGGGCACTGGTGGAGGGATGGATACTCAATCATTGTATGACTGAAATGCAAGCACAAAAGTTTGTAAGCCTGTAACTACCTCATGGTGATTCATTAATAATGTGTATGTGTGAGTGTGTGTATAGATAGATAGATCATTTGGAACCAGAGGGACAGCGCAGTGAGTAATATGCCTTGCATGCAGTCAACCCCGATTTGATCCCTAGCATCATGGGCCCCTAAATATCTCTAGATATAGCCCTGGAAGCCTCCAACTAATGCAGGGATATTCCCTAGCACCACAGGGCTTGAGCAACATTGCATTCTTCGGCCCTCATGTTAAACTGCCAACCTGGTTGGCCAAGAATCACCTGGAGTGTTCCCCTGCATCCCTGTGCACCATTAGAGTCCCTTCCCCACAAAAAAAAAGCAAAAGAGAGAAAAAAAAGATCATTTCCTAACTACCAACAATAGAAGTTTTAAACTTATTCATAATTTAATCATTTCTCTGTGAGTAGTTCCTCAGTATAATACTTTGCCATCTGTTTTATGTCCATACTTGTTCCAAGTAGTCTCTCACAAAAATCTACACTCTGTCCTAACCCTCATGTCTCTCACAGCAAGAGTAGCCTGTTATCCTTACATCCAGTCACTCTACATACACCTGGAGTCACATTTTTACAACACAAACAAGATACATAACTCAGCACAGTGGCAATTACAGAGGCTCTCCTTAGTAAATACCAGTGAGTCAATGATTATGTCAAGTCTTATTACCTAATAACCTTAAATTCCAACCAGCCCACTTGCATTTCCTACAGGGCATCGATTATAAGAGCACTTCCTTGTATGATCATCACTCTTCTTGATATTTTTATCATTACATGCAACAATTAACAATAACAATGACAATAATGGCCACACAGAATGATAAGTGCCATGTACCTAAAATATTTTAAGTATTTATATATATATATATATATATATTCATTTAGCAGATGAGACAATGTTAGGCCTCTGAGAAAATAAGAGATTTCAGACAGCAAAATTTGAATTTCTGTTTTTATAACTGAACGATTATATCACTAGCCGGCTTAAAGTTTGGTTTTAACAGGAAAATTCCACTGGTTTTTTCTAAATAATATTTAAAAGTAATCATTCAAAATATAGCAGAGCCAGGAATAAGATCCCCAGCATCCCGTATGGTCCCCCAAGCACTTCCAGGAGTAATTCCTGAGTGCAAAGCCAGAAGTAACCCCTGAGTATCACTGGGTGTGATTCCCCTCCCAAAAAAAAGAACAAAATATAGCAAATGGGAGCTGGAAAGATAGAATAGTGGACAAAGTGCTGGCCTTGCAATCAGTCAACACGGGTTCGATCTCCAGCATCCCATATGGTCCCCTAAGCCCCACCAGGAGTAATTCCTGAGTACAGAACCAGGAATAAGGTCTGAGCATAGCTGGGTGTGCTCCCCACCCCACCCCCAAAGGAAAAAACCACAGCAAACAAACTGGAAAAGACAACAAAATCAATTTCTAAACTTGGTGAAAATTATGAACATTGTCTAAGGATAAGAGAAACAGAAGTGGGAGGAATGAACCAAGAATCCTTTTTGATGGAAGAATAGCACCAAAATGCTGGAGCTGGTGTAGTAAGAAGCATACATAAAAGTAGATACCTGAAATTTCATGCTAATGTAAATTGATGATCAATTAAATCAATAACTGTTGCAAAAGCATTTTGAGGGGGTGCCTTATCTATTACTGCAAGTCATTCTCTCTAGAGTTAAAAAAAAGTTTCGAAGACTACATCTATTATAATAATTATTCTACTCTGACATAACGTCAATGAATGAGGCATATGTCCTGTTTTTTAGTCAGTAATAAGGCTTTCAGAAGAGGCAAGTTTTGGTCTCTGGGCAGTTTTGGCAACTGCACAGATATATCTGAATACTAATGTCTTGACACTAAGCTTAAAATTTTAAATCAGGCACAGTACAATCTTAATGCAAAATTAAATATCCCCTAGAACTATTTTCCTGGCATTATCATTATTATTCCTACATCTAAAATTAACAGAAGTAAAAAAAATCAAGATGAAAATTAATCAACCCAGTCTACTTTCTCCTGTGATTCCTGTTTGTTAAATCTCACCTTCAAAATCATGATCCTGATATTAAAAAGAAGAGATTATCAAAGAAAACCCAAAGTAAATTGAATCCTTGGCCCTCTACTAGCAAATAGGAATTTTCTTTCTCTAGCAACACAAGTAAATCCCAACAATGAAAAGCAAAATTAAAGCCCTTGAGACCAAACGCCTGCAAGATTTTTTACTAATTGCTTCAGACATGAAATGAACAAGTTTTTCCATGATATTTTACCTGAAATATTATGTAAGAATCTTTATCCTTACATTTTCACAATCCCCAAATCTATTATGAAGAATCAGTAAAATGTATCACAATTTTAATATTTCTATTAGCCTATGTTCTAACCTTTAGTGTGTACCCCAACCCACATCCTCATGAGATAAAGGAGATGGTTGTGCAAACTATGCTATTTTACTTTATTTAATTTTATTTTGGGGTTTGGGGTCATACCCCATGGTGCTCAGTACTTACTCCTGGCTCTGTGCTCAGGGATCACTTCTTGTGGGGTTCAGGAGACCACGTGGGGGTTAGACTTGGGTCCGTCATGTGTAAGACCCCACACGCTGCCTGACCCCAAATTATGCCATTTTAAAAGAAACCTCTCCAAGTGATGAGCCAAGAAAAATTCTGCATTACCTGTAAGTAAGAGTTATGCACATTATTGTTTTAAATATTCAGGATAAAAAAATGCTGAAAGGCTTGGTCCCAACCCTAGCTAGAAACAGATTTCCCAAGAATATTCCATCCTATGAGCTTGATGCTACCTTTTTTTACTAACTAAAAGAAGAACTTCCCATTAAGCTTGGTTTGGTAGGTATAAGGGTTAGTATCTGGAAACACTGTTATCATTAATTTACAGGGAAAAAATTAAACATTCCAGACTCCAGAAACAACTGGCCAAACCTATCAAAAAGAAATCTTCTTTTAGAGTGTGGGGGAAACCAGTCTATCGAGTTTTCACATGATAAGACACAGGACTTCCAAAAAGAATAAAATCTGATGTGAATAAAAAGAGATAGGATTGTCACTAGAAGTATAGGAGTATCATTAGAAAAGAACTATAAGGTCAGTACAAGATGAGCTCTGGAAGTCTTTAACTGAATGCTTTAGCAGACCACGGACAAAGCAAGAACTCTGCATGCAGAAGGCCTCATGCTTTGCATGTAGGAGGCCCACGTTTGGTCCCTTGCACCATATGGTTCTTTGCGCATCCCCTGGAAATAACCTCTGAGCACCAGGCTTGAGCAGCTCTTTGTTGAATGTGACCCCCCAAAAAATTTGTTTTGGAACTGGCCAGCATTACTTACTCTGTATAATATTCTAGCTTAAGATGCTATAAATGTTGCAATAGTTAAGTATATATTTGGTTGTCCTATATTCAGTTAGAACTTTTTCTCCAACAGTCCGGATGCTCAAGGAATGCAAAAACAATTCAACCAATATAGAAAGCACAAGAACTTTATCATGAGGAGTATGTCCAGCTACTTAAGAAATTTTAGTCCCTCCTATTAATGAACTTATTTCCCATTGTTATCAGCAGGATGGCAGGAAAATTATCGCAAAAATTTAGTCATTTTAAAAAATATATTAAAATGTGATTACAAATAAATTCTCAAATTACCTGAATTTCCAGACAAACCTGAGTTATTGACTCATCCATTGCTTGAGCAGGAGGAAGGAGGACTGGTGAGAGGTTAAAGTTTAAACAGGAAAGAGAAGAAGGAAGAACAACCTGCGCAAATGATTTATATTGATGTTCCAATTCTGCCCTCCACCCTGGTAACAGTGTACGCAGTGGATATTGCTAATGTTATAGTTATAAACCAACTCTCCTTTTGTTGTAACAGAAAGTGTGTGGGGGGGAGGGTGTGAGGGGGGTCAAAATTCAGAGGATTGAGAGGTACTCACTTGTTTGCTTACCTGGTATAATAAAGTAAAAATGTTCTGAAAGTCTTTTTGTCTTTCAATCAAAAAAAAGATTTCTAAGTTTTATTTACATAAATATATAATTTATCATAGTATTCTTCGTCTCACACCTAATATTTTAAGGTAAAAATAGTATCCAGAGATTCTAAAAATCTATCTTCAAGTTGCCTAGTTGACTGCAAACATTCCCCAACTAAGAGTTTTAGATACTAACCATCCCCACTTAAGATTAAAAGATATTTACAGCTCCTAAATCTCTAACCAGCACATTATTTAGAAGAGCAAATTCAACCTTTTAAAAGCTAAACTCCCAATAACTTCGGTAGGATTCTACATTTTAAGTGGAAAGAAAAATTCCCAAATAATAATCTAAACTACAGTCTTCTTTTTCCTAAGATTTAACAGGATGATTAATTTGGAGTTTAAAATTCAGAAATTAATGAGAATTTACAAGAATTACTACTACAATCAATAGAGCAATACTGAAAATCTGTTCTAGAAATAGATTAATACATTCTCAGATTCTCAGTGATAGGAAAAACATAGAAAAATGAACTTAAAAAAAAAGTCCCAACTCCCAGTAAGGCTAAGAAGGATTTGTACTCAACAGACAGAAACTCTTCTTGTTGCTCTTGCTGTTGCTGTTGTTGGATTTGTTATTTCAAAAAATATTTTTAAAGGATTTAAATAGTCATAATAAGTCAAGGGAAAGAACTGGCAAATACAGCAAAGTGCTATAAGAAATGTACGTATCGTATAAACAATGGGAATTATTTATTCCAGGAATGTCGCCTGCTTCTTATCTATATATTTGAAGTGGGTTCCCCGGACAGACATGTCAGTGATTTTTGGAATTGCTTTCCCATGCATTTGTCTCCCTGTCAACTGAACAACTTTCTCCAAGACACAAACCACACGCTAAATTCAGCAGCAGCCCTTCCCAATTCCTTAAGTGTTGTTTGGATGACCTCTTCAGAGCCTACAGATAGATAATATAAACTCAATTTAAGTATGAGATTAAAAATCGTGGGATTGGGGCTGGAGTGATAGCACAGCGGGTAGGGCGTTTGCCTTGCACGTGGCCGACCCAGGTTTGAATCCCAGCATCCCATATGGTCCCCTGAGCACCTCCAGGGGTTATTCCTGAGAGCATGAGTCAGGAGTGACCCCTGTGCAACGCCGGATGTGACCCAAAAAGCAAAAACAATTTTTTTTTTAAATCGTGGGATCAATGAATGTAACTAGAGATCTTCTGCAATATCCAAGTCTAATATACTGTTTTCCTTCTAAAAAGATGACATGTTTAAAAAAATTTAATAATTGTACTTTAATTTTACCAAAGCCACTACCACATATCAAATTTATTATTTGAATGAATGTGAAGTTTAAATCATTCTTCAATCAACCTCTATTATCAGCACGACTATGTACTAGAAAGTTTTATTCCAACATCCTTTTAAATACTGGAATTACCCTGCTTATTGACACTACTATGTAGCTTTTTTTTCCAACCCACCATTTTTGTTTACTCAAACAGTGGCAGCTCAGAGAGAAACCCTTTCAATATCAACTAATAATAGATCTTCACAGTCAGAAGCCCTTACATTTAAAAATGCAACACAGGCATATAATTTTTTCCTTAAAACTTCTATTTTAAGATGATAAACCATCAATTTCCTAGCATTCTTAGTTTTTCCTGTCTTTACAGGAACAAATAGTTGGTTTTTCTAGAGAGTCTATTTAGGAAAAAGCAGTAATCAGGATTTGGGTCACCGATGCTCATGTGTCCATTGGTGTATGAAGGAGACTGAAACAAAGGTCTGTTCTAACAGAACTCCTCCTATTGGTGTAGGAGGACATGAAACAGACGATAAGCAAGAAGACAAGCAGATGAACAAGATATTTTCAGAGGCAAAAGTGCTATAAGGAAAATAAAACAGTTGCCTAGCAATTCTACTCTCAGTACACATTGAAGAAATTCCTGCTTTTGCCAACGAGGATTCAATGAGAACATTCAGAGACTACTTAAAAAAGCAAACAGCACAGTTATCTACAGACAGGAAAAGAAATAAATGTTTCTATAGACATATCATGGACTATCACACAGTGGCCAAAAGTTAGTATGCATACATCTGTATACAACTCTAAGTGTGAGTATTAGAAACATAATGCTATCTTAACAGATTAGTTCTAATATATGACCAGGGTGTCCCCTCCCCTTTGTTTTTAAGTTCAAAACTTAGCAGAGGTAAAATCTTTGGTTTAGAATGAGAGTTAAGGAAGTATGCATATGTGGTATAAGCAAGAAAATAATAAACACAAAATTAAGATTAAGGTCTCTCGACCTTGGGAGAGTGTTTGGGAAAGAGCAGAGAACACCCAAGATTTAATTCTAGAGTCAGATGGTGCTAAGATTGTATTTACTTTATTGCTATGCTTTTTAATAGCTTAGATAAGTGTAAAACAATTATTATAAGTAATCAAGATCATTGCCTTTAACTGGTAAATATTATAGCAAATTAAAAAAAAACTCAAGAAAAAGTAAGGTTCAATATCAAAAATCCTCTTAAAATTAGAATTTGACAAAGACACCCACTAATACTGTTTTTTACACCATGGTACTAAAAATTCTAGACAGTATAGGCAGATAATAAAAAGAAATAAAACTTGTGCATGGTCTATACTCAGTCCCATCCATACATAGTCCTAGAAAATGTTCAGCACACAAGGAGACAAATGCAAGACTGTTCATTGCAGAATTGTTCTGTGAGAGGACATTTTTAAAAAGAAATCAATATAAAGGCCAGCAATATAAATATTTATTTTAAAATTTTGACATATCTCTGTAAGTAAAGCACAGCAAATGGACTCTTTCATATACAGCTGTTCATAAAGAGAGAATTCAGGTTAGCACTGTACAGGACTCTAAGAAGCTAGGAAAAGTAAAAGTAGGTCCTAGTATTAAAGATGCTATTATGAAGATAATCTAGAGAAATCAAATGCTGCAAAGTGTGCCAACATATCAATAATTCACTCACCTTAAAAATAATTAACTCACATTCCCAGGAACAAATACACCTTACACTTGAAATTCCATGCACCATCAAAACCTTTCTATTTAGAATTTTTTTCTACCACCAAATTATCTCTTTCTTGATATATAACTATGACTAAACATTTATGAACATCTTCATTGACAATGCTAAATAATTTTCTTTTTATTGTGTTTATTTTATGATTTTTTTAATTTTTTGCTTTTTGGGTTATACCTGGTGATGCACAGGGGTCACTCCTGGCTCTGCACTCAGGAACTACCCCTGGCGGTGCTCAAGGGACCATATGGGATACTGGGAATCCAACCTGGGTCGGCTGCGTGCAAGGCAAACGCCCTACCTGCTGTGTTATTGCTCCAGCCCCTACTTTATGATTTTTTAACGTTAGGTATAATTTTTATTCTTAATAGGAATGTAGAAAATTTTATTTAAATCTAGACATCTCTTTAAAATATCAAGTCCAACTTCTTAAAATCATTCCATAGACTTCATGTATTCAAGTAGGAGTACCTAATTTCAAATTATCTATTCACCTGAAAGTGAAAAATAAACAAAATAATCTCTAAAAACCTCCCCTGTCTCCTTATTCTATAAGGAAAACAGCAGAAAAATGAGGCTGATGTTTTTTGTGCCAGAATGTATAAAAATACCTCAAAGATCTGAAGATGTATCAGTGCTGTACATTGGATTTTTTGTATTTATTTGGTCTTGTTTGGGTTTGAACTGGGGGGTCCACACATGGAGGTTTTTGGTGCTTACTCCTGAATTAGTGCTCAGGATCAGTGTTCAGGGGACCATAAAAGGTGCTGGGGATCCAACCTGGGCTTACCGAAACAGTATACTATCTCTTGAGCCCCAAGTGTTAGATATTTTTGAGAGAAAATTCAGGTTTGCAAAGCCATATGGAGAAAATTTAATCACAACCTAATTTGTGGTAAGTAACCTAATAAAATTTTCAGATGCTTATATTTTTTAAAATATATGTTTATAATTTTAAGTGTATGCAATGCCATACAACTAAAGATAATTTTAAGCTTTACCATGCAAACACAAAGGATGCTTCCACTCACTTGGCCTACATGAAAAACCAATCCTTCATCTAATCCTCTGGTTGGAGATAAACAGATATTCATCTGTAGATTTATATTATAGTACTATACATGATAATATAATAATATAAATAATACATATCAAAGCTTAAAAATATGATCTATTGGCTTACAAAATATGATTTGCAATTGTACCCCAGGGTTCCATGAATATTTGATGCTGATTTCTTTTCCTAGCAGATTTTAAATTAACCAAAACTCTTATTAAAGAAGTATATACATATAAATGTATGTTGGAACAGGGCAGTCATCAATATTTTTGCATTTGGCTTTTGAACCAACCAAACTTAAATACAAACACCACCTTCTCGCCCCTGAATCTAAAGTTGCATATATCGCTGTACACACATTTGGAGCTATAATATCACTAAGTATGGCCTGCCAGTAAATTTCACTGTCCAAATCCCCATTTACAATAAAAACTATCAGTGTTTGTGAAATTATTTGAAAGTATTGATGAATTCTGCTTGCTACTTGCTTTTAAATGTGTATAATTTTTAATTTGTTTTTGTGTGGGACACCTGACAGTCAACTGAAACACACATTCAAGTCTTAATATACCTTTAAATAGGATTACATTCAAATAGAACAATAGCACAGTGGGTAGGGCAATTGCCTTGCACACAGCCTTACCGGGTTCGATTCCTCAGTCCCTCTTGGAGAGCCCAGTAAGCTACCAAGAGTGTCTCACCCGCAGGGCAGAGCCTGGCAAGCTACCCATAGCGTATTCGATATACCAAAAACAGTAACAACAAGTCTCACAATGGAGACGTTACTGGCGCCCGCTGAAGCAAATCGATGAACAGTGGAATGACAGTGCTACAGTACTACAGTACTACATTTAAATGGAACATTGGGAATGAACAACATCAAACAATTATAAACTTTGGCTTTAGACAACAAAACTCAGATTACAAAACTGGGGTAAATGAGTTGTGGGAGAGGGTGACTGAACATGGCATTATGTCACTATGGAGGATTTGGGGCACTTTTGTGGTGGTGATGTCATAACTGTGAATATAAAGGTCAATAACATTAAACTGCCAGAAGGCTACCTCAGCGACAATAAAAAAAAATTCTAAGGAAATACCAAATGAGCAATTTTAACATATTAAATGTTAAATTAACATGACATTAAATACTGTCAATAGTCAATGTGTTCTGGGTTCTCATTCAATGGTTTTATAGTGAATAAATTTTATAAATCTGAATTTACAAAATAAATACTAATTGATTTTTTTCATGTTTATTAACAACTTAATCTTACCATTTAAAATGAAGCTACTATTTTAATCAAAGTTCCAGCTTTCTTCCCCCTCATATAAATCAAGACTTTAAAAATGATAAAAACCAAACTAGAGGTTTTTATTAGTAATCATCGTAATAATAATCTCTTATCGCTTGGGCTATAGCTTTATCCAGAAGAATTAGATAAATAATATCAATAAAATTAACAGAAAAAAATACAGCCTTGGAGATGTTTTATAATATGACCAACAAGAAAGTGGTCAAACCGGGGAGAAAAGCAATTATCACAAAAATCAGACTGGTGGTTATCCTGGAAGAACACAGCACACTTCAAGAATCTGCAGCACCAAAAGATGAAGTCATGAAATTTGTATATAAGTATATTTGTGTATTTGATCAACATGGAAAGTATCATGTTGAGTGAAATGAGTCAGAAAGAAAGAGACAGACATAGAAAGACCGCACTCATCTGTGGAATATAAAGTAGCAGAATGGGAGACTACCACCCAAGAGTAGTAGAGTTAAGAATCAGGAGGTCTGCCCCACAGCTTGGAAACTGGCCTCACATGCTGGGGGAAAAGGCAGCTGAGATAGAGAAGGGAACACCTAGTAGAGAATGTTGGGAGGACCCACTCAGGTTGAAAGCTGCATGCCGAAAGTAGACTATAGACTGAGCATGATGGCCACTCAATACCTCTATTGCAAACTACAACATACAACAGGAGAGAGAGCAAAAGGGAATGCCCTACCGCAGAGACAGGGTGGGATGGTGGGGGTTGGGGTGGGGGTGGTGGGAGGGATACTGGGAACATTGGTGGAGGAGAATGGGCACTGGTGGAGGGATGTAAACGAAATGCAAACATGAAAGTTCATAAGTTTGTAACTGTACCTCACGGTGATTCACTAATAAATTTTTTTTTAAAAAAGAAAAGAATCTGCAGCACCAACAACGTGCTATAAACTGTTTATACGTGTATGGACTTCATATTTTACAATTTAAAAGTGTTCAAAAAAATGGCTACTCCTGTGAACTCAACAGTCATTAAGTGGAGGTTTTGTCTCACAAAAGAAACTGCTTAACATCCATCCAAAGCTGATAATGCAAAGGAGAGGATTATCTTCTTTCAATCCATACTTATCTGAATGTGAGGCCACTGCACATCTTAACTTACTCTGTATAGACAGACAAAGCATCACTTTAAGATGACCCATTCTTCTATGTCCGCCCCCTCTGAGCAACATTTACTGCCAATTTACTGAGAAGCACATTGATTGCAAGATCGTGAAATCCTTGACAATCCTGTCAACTCCAATCCAAGCACAACCTCAGCGTTCACACCTGTTCTTTCTCCTCTCGGAGAAATTATTAGCACAAAAAAGACATCTCACGTCAGCTTCTAAGAGCTGTAATATTTACAGAATTTAGCAGCCCTATTCCGACTCTCTAGTAAAATATTTTAGAGCTGAGAAACTCTAAAAAGGCCAGCCCCAAAGAACAATTGTGGGAAGGAGTACTACTGTTACAACTCCGAAGTCAGCCTCTGGTGGAAAATCCCCTCCTTTCTTCTTTTGTTTTGTAAATTTTAGGCACCTTGATTTACAATATGGATAATGACGGGGTTTCATGCAATAAACATTCCCACCCCACACCTTCCACCACTGACAGGTAGGACCACAGGTCCCAGCCAGCTAGCTAGGGATCCCCGCCTGCACGTGACCCCCAAGCACTGCCAGGTGTGGCTCTGGTGGCCTGCAGCCCCTCCTGCCCTAGCAGCAACGCCTCCGCTATGCTGAGCATTGAACTGTCCTGACAGAGTTCAGTGTCGTGGCTGAGCACCGCTGGGAGTGGTGCCCCACGGGCCCTGAGCACTGTTTGGGAGTCCTGCAAAAACAGAAAAGTGAAATGAATTGTTACCATGGAAACACTCTCTCTCTGTGTCTCTGTGTGTCTCTGTGTCTCTGTGTCTCTGTCTCTTTGTCTCTCTCTGTCTCAGTCTGTCCTCTTTCTCTCCCTCCCTATTCCTCCCTTATAACCTTATAAACTTCCTTCTATTGAACTGTCCTGACAGAGTTCAGTGTCGTGGCTGAGCACAGCTGGCAGTGGTGCCCCACGGGCCCTGAGCACTGCTTGGGAGTCCTGCAAAAAAGAAAAGTGAAATGAATTGTTACCATGGAAACACTCTCTCTGTGTGTCTCTGTGTGTCTCTGTGTCTCTGTGTCTCTGTCTCTTTGTCTTTCTCTGTCTCAGTCTGTCCTCTTTCTCTCCCTCCCTATTCCTCCCTTATAACCTTATAATCTTCCTTCTCTTTCCCACTCCTTTCTTCTTTTGTGTCCCTCTCACTCCCTCCTCACTCACTCCCTCTCTCGCTCTCTCGTTCGTTCTTTCTCTTTCTCACACACACACACAATGCTACATGGTGATTCATAAACTGAAGTAAAACTGGACAAGATCCCTAGCATCTTGCCATACACATTAATACTGAGACCAGGGACTGGAGGGACGCAAGGCCTTTTACTCCGTATCCTTTTTTTCACCATGAATCTCTAACCATGGATGCATTAGAGCATCATGACTTTGCTTTCACACGGAAGTGTACTTGAACAGATAAACCCACTGCCTCCCCCCAATACTTCTCCCTCCCACATACAACCTGCTCTAGAAACAACCAATGCAGTGAGCAAACACTAAATAAACATCCCTGTGCAAGATGCCAGCCTGTCCAGGCCCTGCTGGAGGAAGCGGGGTGCACTGTTCAGAAGCTCACTGGGAGTCTAACAACCCATATGGGGAGAAAAGCAAGAGAAAGGAGAAAAAGGGGGAAAGGTTTAATCCGACCCCTTAGATCATGCTGGTCTGAAGCATGATGTCACCAGGCACAGGTGACTGTAGGAAGGAGGTGACAGGATTTCTCATAGTGAGAAACACTCAAGGTTACTTAGCCCATTACATCACTCAGCCCTGAGCTGGTTTCCCAAGAACCTGTGTGTTACGGTGATCTCACACTCCATGTTACTTCCTTTGCAAAGCAGCTACACTTTAGGCATGGAGCAGGCTGCTGCCTCAACTTCCCCACTGCAGCAAACAGTATTCATGAAATTCAGTCCTCAGCAGGTGGTTTGGGACAGAAAGAAGGGGAGCTTGGCATGGAAACACGAATTATACCAATTAGAGAATACAGACATCTCTTGTTCTGAAGAACCAGTTTATAGCAGCTCTGGCTAGGGCCTCTGCCGCCCATCTTCAAGCCAGGAAAGCTCCCACAAGTCCCTAGGACACAAGCTCAAGTGGAGGAGTGACCACTAGCTAATACACCCGGATTTGTCTGTGCAAACAGCTGCACTCGTGTGCATGCGTGTACACACACACACACACACACACACACACACACACACACACACTTTAGAAGAAGAAGAATCCAGAGAGACATGGTGTATAAAAGCAAATGTTGGACACAGTACATCACACTTAAGGACCCTCACTAGGTCACAAGTCAAAACTTGACGTAAAACACAAATACAGTAAAGACAGTCTGAGTTAAGGCAGGGGAAGCTGGGAAGAATGTCACTTTGGAATTTGTGAGTCAGAGAAATCACTTTGCCAGACCATTCTATCGCAGGAACTGTTTTAAAACTTGCCTCATGGTATTATAACACAAAGATCACTGAGAGGTGATGTTGAAGCACCCCGGTTGGCTGTTGGCTCAGACTTCTTGAAGGTACCTGAGAACAAACTGAAAGTAACTGAGCGACCTTATATAAGGCTTGGGAAGCTGACTCATCTACCACTGAGCACTTGCATGCTAAACCTATCGCAGTTTATGACCTAAAAGTGATCTAACTGGTATCCGCTGAGCAGCTCTACATCCATTCTCAAATTCTGGGCATGGTGCTACTCCATTTCATTTTTCCTGCTACTGTCTGACATGATACAGTATAGTGTGTAGGGCAGTTTAAAACCCAGTTAAGGAGAAATCGCAACCCAGCCACATACAACCTGGATGACTCCAGATCCTCACTACAGAATAGTGATGATAATAGCAAAACATCTTTGTTCTGGGAATTAAAGACATTAATAAAAGTGTTTACAACAGTCCCTGGCACTTTCCAGAGCACATTATGATTACGTCATTATTTAGAATTTAAAGCTTTGACAGTTCCTTTGACCACTAACTGTGCAAATTCAATTCTCTTTCACCTTGCTCATGTTTACATATGTTATAATTCACAAGAACAGAGGACAAATCTGTTTTGAAAAATAATGAAGTGCCCCAAAGTCTCTTTGAAGTTTTCTAAAAATGTGAGGGGTTCTATAAATGTGAATGGAATGCTCCTAAGGTCCTCTATTTCCTTTATTGACTTTCTGTCTATATTTTTAAATTTGTCCAAAACTGTCTTTTGAGCCGGCAAAACCCTCCACGACATTGAAGCCAACAGTATCTTCAAAGATGACACGCCACTGGCCAAGCAAGTGAAAACAGAGATAAATAAATGGGACTATCTCAAACTAAGAAGCTTCTGCACCTCAAAAGAAACAGTGACCAAAATACAAGGACAATCTACAGAATGGGAAAGGATATTTACTCAGTACCCATCCGATAAAGGGTTGATATCAAGGATATACAATGTACTGGTTGAACTCCACAAGAAGAAAACTGCCAACCTGATCAAAAAAATGGGGTGATGAAATGAACAGAAACTTTCCCAAAGAAGAAATCCGAATGGCTGAGAGGCACATGAGAAAATGTTCAACATCACTAATCATCAGGGAGATGCAGATCAAAACAACAATGAGTGTTGGGGATGGACTGAGCTAATAGGGCAAGCCCACATAGACTGTGCTACAGACAGGAACATTTTCCCCCTTCAAGCTGCCTTCAGAAAATAATTTCAGTATATTGAAAAGAGCAGTTTTCCTTCTCTCACAGAAGCCTGGCTGGTCTTTGACATGCAGATCTCAGGTGTTAGCCAGGCCTGACCTTTGATATTGTAAATTGTAGGCTCTGGCCCAGCCTAGTCTTTGGGGATATAGATTTCAGGTGCTGCCTAGTTTTGTGATTGACATGTAGATTTCCTGTGGAAGCCCAGCCTTGTCTTTGGGATATAAATCCAAGTGCTTTTAGCCCAAGAAAGGTTTCTGTTTTGGTTTTGTATCTTCTTTCTAGAGGCCAAGATTACTAGCCTGCAGATGGAAGGAAATAATGCATATTCTACTGCCTCAATGTTCTTCCTGTAACTTCTTTTGATGCCTTTGGTGACGTCACTGTATTGCACCCTTTAGAGGTACCATGATCAATAAAAGGAGATCATGGGACTCTCTACCTTTGCCAAGAGCCAGAGAGAGCATTGGACCTCCAAGAAACACATTTCTTCCGCGTTCCTTATCTCAGCGCCTCTGATCGCACGAATATTCATGCAACAAATGAGATATCATATCACACCACAGACTGGCCCATGTCCCAAAAAACAAAAGCAACCGGTGTTGGCTTGGATGTGGGGAGAAAGGGACTCTCCTTCACTGCTGGTGAGAATGCCAACTGGTTCAGCCCATTTTGGAAAACAATATGGACGATTTTCAAAAAATTAGAAATTGAGTTTCCATTTGACCCAGCAATACCACTCTTGGGAATATATCCCAGAGAGGCAAAAAGGTATAGGAGAAATGACATCTGCATTTCTATGTTCATTGCAGCACTGTTTACAATAGACAGAATCTGGAAAAAAAGAGATGACTGGTTAAAGAAACTTTGGTACATCTACACAATGGAATACTATGCAGCTGTCAGAAAAGATGAAGTCATGAAATTTGCATATAAGTGGATCAACATGGAAAGTATCATGTTGAGTGAAATGAGTCAGAAAGAAAGAGACAGACATAGAAAGATTGCACTCATATGTGGAATATAAAGTAGCAGAGAGGTACAAGCTTGCAATGATTCAATTTCTGGCAGAAATTTCTCTGGACTTAGTTACTAAAATACTAAAATACAGAAATCCAAAAATGTCTTTTGAAATATACAACAATATTTGTGGATTATATGTATTTCTCTGTTCCATTTTACCAGCTTTTCCTTTGTGTATTCTTAAGTTCTGATATGAGATGAATATACATTGTAAACTATGTGTTTTAATATTTTTATTTAGAATCTACTTTGAAATTATCAGAGCAAGACCAGTTTTCTTTTGATTGGTGTTTGACAGAATTTTTATATACTGATCTGTTTTACATTTAAAGTGAGCTTTCTATAGCTAACGTATTATCAGTCTTTGATTATTTTTCTGATGATGTCTTAGATGAAACTCTGGGCCTCAAACATACAAACCAATCATGAGTTACATCACCAGACTGCCCTTCTTTTTTAATCCAATCTAATGACTATCATTTTTATGTAATTGTTTTTTGGGTTTAAGGGATTGCACCCAGTGATAGCTGGCTCTATAGTCACACTCTATAGTCCCAGTAATGTGCAGGGGACCAAACGGGATGCTAGGGATCAAACACAGGCTAATTGCAGACAGGGCAAGCACTCTCCCCATTGTATCTTCCGGTTACTGACCTCTTCTAACTGGTATCACTGTCACTGTATCACTGTCATCCCATTGCTCATGGATTTGCTCAAGCGGGCACCAGTAACATCTCCATTGAAAGACTTGTTATTGTTCTTGGCATATTGAATATGCCATGCGTAGCTTGCCAGGCTCTGCCGTGCGGGCAAGATACTCTCGGTAGCTTGCCGGGCTCTCCGAGAGGGGCAAAAGAATTGAACCCGGGTCGGCCATGTGCAAGGCAAATGTCCCACCCGCTGTGCTATCGCGCTAGCCCCTTATAACTGGTACTCATTATTTACATTAAGTGTGAATTATCAATGGCAGAGTCTCTTGCCCCCACACCTGTTTGTCTTTACTGGGGCCCCCTCAGAGTGGGGCGGGTTGAGTTTCTCTCCAGACCCCGAGCAGAGCTCCGGCAGCCGAAGACCTCCAGAACCCAGCCACAGCCATGCCCAAGGCCTCTCTCCACACATTCGGACGAGCTTCACGCATGAAGAAACTGGCAGAGGAACCAAGGCATGCGGGACCCGGGGCTGAGATCTCCAAGCCTGCTCAGATCAAGACTAGGCCTCCTCCACCCAGACCCACCATTTTCCAGTAGCTTGGCAGCCACACCCACAAACTGCTCCCGGCACCATGTAATCCCATCAACAGACAACATCAGAGACTATAAAATAATGCTCCCATATCACATAGCCGCATTTGAGGCCTCGGACCTCTTATAGCCTAGATCTCCCTCTCAGAGAACCTGGCAAGGTATCGAGAGCATTCTGCCTGCACAGCAGAGCTTGGCAAGCTCTCCGTGGCATATTCAATATATCAAATACAGTAACAGTGATGGGTCTCATTCCCCTTACCCTGAAAGAGTCTCCAATGTGGCACCACTGGGAAGAATGAGTAAAGAGAGGCTGCTAAAATCTCAGGGCTAGGACGAATGGAGACTTTAATGGTGCCGACTCGAGCAAATGGATGATCAACAGGATGACAGTGATAGAGTGATACAGTGAATTATCAATATTCTCAATAGGGGCTCTCTTCCTGTGCCCTTCACATTGGTAGATGGGAAAGAGGGTCTTTTATTTATGTTTTGCTTTTTGGGGGGGTCACACCCAGTGATGCACAGGGATTATTCCTGGCTCATGCACTCAGGAATTACACCCTGCGGTGCTCGGGGGACCACATAGGATGCCGGGAATCGAACTCCAGTCAACCACATGCAAGGCAAACGCACTACCCACTGTGCTACCACTCCAGCCCCACAATTTTAATCTATCATTTCACTTGGTTTTTTCACTTTTCTTATTTATTTTTCTTGTTTCTCCTCTTTTTTTTAAAGGCAGGGTTAATATGGCTATATAGACACGTCAGTGCTGTTGAAAGAGCTGTGATGTCAGGGATCAAACTCAGGGCCTCACACATGTTAGGCATGTGCTCTACCACTAATGCCATACCTCCAGTCATCCTTTCCTGATTTTTCTGATCAAGAATTTTTGTGAATTCATTCTCTCTCTAAAATTTTTATACTAACAAGTATCTCTTCATTTTGCTCCCACACTTTACAATACATATTGTTAACATCACTGTCTACTTCCAATTAATATTCTAGCTCTGCAGAAGATACAGAATATTTCATTTGCAATCTCCTGCCCTTGAAGTTATTGCTGTTCCATATTTCACATCTACATATGGCATAATCCCAACAACATTTTATTAATTTTCTTTAAACAGTCAGCCATTTCTTTTAAAGATATCAAAAATTAAGAAAAATGCATTTGCCCATAATTTCATCACTTCTAGTGACCTTCATTTCATACATCCAAACTCTGTCATCATTTTCCATTGGCTTGATGAGCTGGAAAGTTCTTTAAAGTCCTTAAACACATGATCTGTTTGTAAAGTTTCTTCCCAATTTTTACTTTTCTAAAAATATAGTTTATCATACCAATACCTAGATAAAATTACTTTTAACTATTGTAAAGATTTCATTATATTAAGTACTTCAGACCTGGAAGTTTATGAGAGGGTTGGCATCATCAACTCAATTCATCTTTTAAAAATAGGTGTTTCTGGAGCTGGAGCGATAGCACAGCAGGTAGGGCGTTTGCCTTGCATGCAGCCAACCCAAGTTCGATTCCCAGCATCCCATATGGTCCCCTTAGCACCAGCAGGAGCAATTCCTGAGAACATGAACCAGGAGTAACCCCCGTGAAATGCTGGGTGTGACCCAAAAAAAAGCAAAATAAAATAAATAAATAAATAAATAAATAATAGATGTTTTCTCCCTGTGCCTTCAAGACTTACTCTTTATCTTTGACTCCCAGCTATTTTTCAATTCTCAACCACAACCATGTCTACATGTACTTCTACATAATTAATCTGCATGGGGTTCTCTAAAATTCTTGGATCTGTGGTTCATTATCTTTCATTACTATATGAACATTCTCATCAGGACTTTTAAACGTATTTCTCTTACACATGTATCTCTCTTTTCATCTATGAGTCCAGCTTCTTATCTTTGATATCTGTACCACATATTTCAGATGTCTTCTCTTGCTTTCTTCCACTCTTTATGTTCTAAGTTGACGTTCTTAATCTATCTTTGAAATCAGTGATTTTGTCTTCTGAACTGTCTAGTCTGTGGATAATACTTTCCTCTACGTATTTATAGCTATAACAATTAATTAACCTCCAAATAAGTGGTTTCAAGTCCAATTTCTGTAAATAAGTATTTTTTTCTTTTTGTTTGTTTCTCTTTTTTTTTGGGGGGGGGAGGAGTGGGGGGGTGGGATCCTTCCCAGTGGTTCTCAGTCAAGCAATTCAATGGTTCAATACAAGGACTCAAGGACACGATGCTGTTCGGGGTCTGCAATGCCAGGGATTATCTGGGCCACTCTGGTAGTGCTCAGGAGCCCACAGGGTCACACACAAAGATGCTTGTGGGTCTCCAAGGTCATACCTTCTGATTCTCAGGGGACCAAGTGGAGCCAGGGATCAAAGTCTGGTCTGCCGCATGCAAAGTATATACCTTGGCCCCTACATTAGCTCTCCAGCCCCTCTAAAAAAGTTAAAAACACTTTAGCTAATGGCTATGTCAAATTGCTCTCACAAGGTTTCTATCAATTCATCATTCAGGGTTACAACTACATAAGGACTGACTGGATCAAGATGTACTTCCAAATCATTCACTCATAGTGCCGCTTGTTGGTAAATGATCACAATTCCTCTTAGCCAACTACTCTTTCTCAGCTGCGTCTCTGGAAGGGAAAGCAGAGTGGCACAGCTCTGTACCCACCACATATTTCTTGCCGACATTTGTTTTGTAAAACAAATGGGGATAAAGAAAAAAAGTCATTTTTGATAATAAGCAACAAAGGCATCTTCTTATCCATGCTAAATTAAAACCAAAATAGTTATGTGTCTATTTATTTTGGTTTGGGGGCCACACCTGGCTGTGCTCAGCGCTTACTCATGGCTCTGCTCCCAGGGATCACTCCTAGAAGTGCTCGGGAGATTATACTGGGTGCCGCGGATTGAACCTGAGTAGACCGCATGCAAGGCAAACGTACTATTCTCAGGCCCCATAAAATTCCTTTTAAAAGATGTCTATTTTTCTTTTTTTTTTTTAACCAAGTTCCTTCATTTGAAAACCTGTGTCCAAACAGTAGTATTTTAGGAACTTTAGTGTTACTAATATTTTTAATTTATCTGTTTTCAGTCTATAATAAGACTTTAATCTTCTCAAGATAAAGGCGTCCCATAAAAGAATGCTTTAAAGAGTAATTCAACAGCTGTAATTTCAGTGCTAACAGCAACAGTAAATCATAGGACCTGCAAGTTGGCGGTTTAAAGCAGCCTTATTAAATATCACTTTGCTTAGTTATTTCCCCTCTGTGGCTGAGAGTCACAGACAGCAGACCAAACTCACATGGCTCAGCAGATGAGAATCTCTAATAAAACCCGAATGGGGGGTGGGATGGGGGAGTCCCGAAATCACTCACAACCAACCAAACCTCTGCGGCTCATGCCTTGTGGCAGCCATCTTAAAACTATCTGTCTGGGATAGCAGAGATAGGGCAGCAGGTACAGTGCTTGCCTCGAAAAAGGCTAAGCTGAGTCGATCTTTGGCATCCTCTATGGTTCTCTGAGCCCTGACAGGAACTATCACTGAGCACAGAACCAGGAGTAAGCCCTGAGCACAGCCGGGGTAGCCAAAAAGCAAAACTATAACAACAAGAACAAAACTATGGTTTAGATAAATATATATATAAATAAATATATATAAATATATATATAAATAAATATATATATTTATCTAAACCAATATATATATATCACAGCTCCATATCACAGACTCTGAGCCTTGCACCAGTTACCTCCCATATGTCTCTATTTGATTCCTCCCCCATTTCTCTCTGTAACCAAAGGCCAAGAGTTTGCTAATCTTTGATACCTTGCATTCACTTGTTATACTATTTTATATACCACAGATAAGTGAAATCACCTGGCATTTGACCATCTTGTGAGTTATTTCACTTAATATGATATCCTTCAGTTCCCATCCAAGTTGCAGTAAATCGTATAATTTCATCATTCCCTCTGGCTGCATAGTATTCATACATATTTAATACATTCATTACCCATTCATCTGCCATTCAATACCTAGGTTGATTCCATACCCTAGCTATTGTTTTAAGTGGTGAAATGAACCAAAATAGGTGGCTCCTGAACGGCCATAATCCCAAAGGCACAGAAACCAATCTTGGAACCCAGCAGCTTTCGGCAGAAATGCTCCTGGACTGTAAATTAAACTACAGCCCTATGCCACCCCAGGTGGGAAAAAGCATTGTCCCTTCCACCTTCCCCCCTCGGTGGTAGCATGGTGACCGCCATCTTTCTAAGCCTATTGGACAGAGAGGTACAAGCTTGCAGTGATGAGACGCGTGGGGCCTCTCTGGATGGGGGTGGAACCAGCCCCTCTCGAGATCCTGAGATGCTGCCCACAGCACACAAACAAATCTCAGAACCCAGTGACTTTTGGCAAAAATCCCTCCAGACTTATGACTAAAATATCAGAAATCCAAAATTGTGTGGCTGATATGCTCTTCATTATCAATAACAGAGAACAAATTATCTAATGATGCCTTTTAGGAAGGTCTGATTGTTGGGGGGAAATTCCAAATAATAATGGTGGGTCTTCTGTTGAAAAATTGAATGTAATCAAGGCAGAGAGAGTAACGTGCAAATGATCTGCCACACAGGAAGGGGAGGGGTGGGATGGAGGTAAAACTGGGGTTCTTGGTGGTGGAACATGTGCACTGGTGAAGGGATGGGTGTTTGATAATTGTATGGCCGAGACTTAAACCTGAAATCTTTGTAACTGTTTCACGATGAGTCAAAAATATTTTTTATTTAAAAAAAAAAGAAGAAATGAACCACGATATTTAAACGTTAAAAATGTGCCTGTAAGGAGGCAGGCTGGAAGGTGGAAGGGAAGCTGGAGATATAGGTGGAGGGAAATTTATACTAGTGGTGGTATTGAGGTTGTAACACTGTATTCCTAAAAGTCTATCATGGTCACATTTGTAAATCAAAGTGCCTAAATTTTTTTTAATATTTTTTGAAAAAATAAATACCTTCTCAACATGAACCAAGAAAAGAATGCACCAAAGATATAAACCATCCTGAAGTCTTGTAGATTATTTTGAGTTATCTTCCTAGCAATTGCCAAGAAAATACCTCTCACTACAAAATGCATTCATTACATTAAATAAAGATGGTAACAAAACATGACTTCTTATGATTTAGGTTCCACCATACTTTTCAATCTCTGCCTCATCATTCAACACTACTGTCATTTTAAAGTAGAAAGCTCTGTGTTTCTTTACTATTGATTTGTTTGTTGTTTTAAGGGTCACAGCCAGTGGTATTAGGGATCATGTGATATACTGGGTCTCTGACACACAAAATACATGCTCTAGTCTGTTGAACAATCTCTCCAGCCCTCATTATTCTTTTTGAAATTCACCTGTTACAAGTGGATTAAAGACCTCAAATATCAGACATGAATCTATAAGGGACACAGAGGAAAATGTAGGCAGAACTCTCCATGACACTGAAGCTAAAAGCATCTTTAAGGATGAAACAGCACTGACCAGGCAAGTGGAAGTCAACATAAACAAATGGGACTACATCAAACTAAGAAGCTTCTGCACTTCAAAAGAAACAGTGATCAAAATACAGAAAGAGCCACAGAATGGGAAAGAACATTTACTCAATACCCATCTGATAAGGGATTAATATCAAGGATATACAAGACAGTAGTAGAATTGTACGAGAAAAAAACCTCCAAACCCATCAAAAAATGGGGAGAAGAAATAAACGGAAGTTTCCTCAAAAAAGAAATACAAATGGCCAAAAGGCACATGAAAAAAAATGCTCCACATCACTAGTCATCAGGGAGATGCAAATCAAAACAACAATGAGATACCATCTCATACCACAGAGACTGGCACACATTCAAAAGAACAAAAGCAACCAGTGCTAGCATGGATGTGGGGAGAAAGGGAGGCTCTTTCATTGTTGGTGGGAATGCCGACTGGTCCAGCCTTTCTGGAAACAATATGGACAGTCCTTCAAAAACTAGAAATTGAGCTTCCATATGACCTCACAATACCACTTCTGGGAATATATCCTGAGGATGCAAAATAGCACAGCAGAAATGACATCTGTACCTAAATGTTCATTGTAGCACTGTTCACAATAGCCAAAATCTAGAAACAACCCAAGTGCCCTAGAACAGAAGACTGGTTCAAGAAACTTTGGTACATCTACACAATGGAAGATTATGCAGCTGTTAGGAGAGATGAAGTCATTAAATTTGCTTATAAATGTATAGACATGGAGAGTATCATGCTAAGTGAAATGAGTCAGAAAGAGAGGGACAGACATAGAGGGACTGCACTCATTTGTGGAGTATAGAATAACATCACATGAGGCTGACACTGAAGGACATAGATACAAGGGTCAGGAGGATTGCCCCGTAGCTGGAAGCCTGCTTCATGAGTATAGGGGAGAAGGCAGATGGAATATAGAAGGTATTACTAAGAAAATGATGGGTGGAGGAATCAGTTGGGATGGGAAATGTGTGCCGAAAGCAGATAACAGACCAAACATGATGACCTCTCAGTGTATGTGTTGCAAGCCATGATGCCCAAAAGTAGAGAAAGAGTATGGGAATATTGTCTGCCATGGAGACAGGGGGAGGGTGGGTAAGGGGGGTATACCAAGGATTTTAGTGGTGAGGAATGTGCACTGGTGGAGGGATGGGTGTTTGAATATTGTGTGATTGTAACCCAAACATGAAAGCTTGTAACTATCTCATAGTGATTTAATAAAAAATTTTTAAAGTTCACCTGTTACATGAATAAAAGTTTGTCCTCAGTCAATATGTGTGTATTCCAAAATTAGAGCCATGATATAATAAAGTGGGCTAGTAAGAGAAGATAATACACATGGAAATCATAATAATGGCCCCTTAAAATGTCCACATCCTCATCTTCAGAACTTATAAACATGCTACATTACTTAAAAGGTGAGAATTAAGGTCACAGAAGTAACTATGCTTGCCAATCAATTAACGTGAAAACTAAAGGAATTATTCTGCATTATCTGAAGGAAACTGTTATAACCATAGGAACCATTAAAACCAGAAGAGGGGGGCTGGAGCGATAGTACAGCAGGTAGGATGCTTGCTTGCATGTAACAGACCCAGTTTAATCCCCAGCATCCCATATGGTTCCCCGAGCTCTGCCAGGAGTAATCTCTGAGCACAAAGCCAGAAGTAGCCCTGAGCCCAGCTATGTGTAGCTCAAAAGACAAAAAGAAAAAAGAAAGTAGAAAATAAATATAGAATATTTAAAAATTAAGTATTTCCCTGTTTATTAACCCAGTTTTCATGCTAAGTCAGTGGTTGATGCAAAAGAACTCCCCGGTTAGGATGACTCTCCCTCTGAATTACTTCAATCCTGAGAGAATACTTCCAAAATACAATCTTATCCTTCAAATGCAATCCCAGTTTTCTGACACCTAACACTAACCCTAAATTTCCCCCAAGTCATATTAGCCTACCATTGATGCACTAATGAAAATGTAGAACCACAGGGGCTGAAACAGATTCCATCTTTCAAATGATCCCAGACCACCAATCAGTACTTTAGGACAACAGCCAGTTTAGCCTGTACATTTAAGAGTCATCCTCACTTTTTTTCTGTTACCTCACTTGCTTTTCTTCACAGGATACTAAGAGAAACACAGCACATTCAAGGCAACATCTCCCAGAACTACACCAGTCCGCCATTTCCGTGTTCTTTTAACAAATCCACACCATGTGGCTTTGAGTGAACTCATGAAGCACTCTGGAGATTACTGCTTACCTTTCTCAGAGCACAAATATTAGATTATCAGTCCTGAGATAATCAGATTATTGGTCCTGAGACTCCTACTGTCTCCTTAATCTCCTTGGCTTTAATTCTCTTCAGAGTTCATTTTTATAAACCTTTCCTTAGTGAAGAAAAATTACTCTTAAACTGAATGAAAGTAAGTTTTGTGAAATGCCAGCCTGACCCTAAGCAGGTAGTCAAAAATGTTTGCTATCTTCTGTTTCCTAGTTCACTAGGAATGAAAGTAATCAGTTCTCCAATTTTCTCCTTGACCTCAGTATAAATCCCAAACTATAAGTTTTCACTAGTTCCCCGATATTTTGCAAACTACATAGGCCATGTACCTCTGGGTTATTTTTCTTTTCTGTAGCACTCTTCCAGATAAGTGCCATGTCCTCCATATTTCTACATGCAATACAATGATCTTACTGACAAAAAAGATGCGCTCATACAATACAGTTTTAATCTGCAGTTGTAGATCCTAATAGACGAAGGAAATGTCTTCTTCCTTTTTGACTGAGTTACATTCCTGTCTAAAGTCACAGACCCACATAGCCCACAGCCTTGGGCAGGATGTGCATGGCATGTGGGGAAGAAATGGCACATATGCACTACAAATGGGTCTCAAACTCACTCAGAACTCCACTTTAAACTATCTAGTTCTCATTAACCTCATTAACCATCTTTTAGGGTGCCGCATCCGTATAGTGATAATACAGATCACTATAGAGCTTCAAGAATCACCTTTGGTCCTCACCATGATTCCAGGAGGGTAGTTCTAGTATTATCTACATTTTACCAATGAGGAAACTGAGGTTTCGAAAGCTTTAGAGACTTTCCAAAGGTCACAGCGATACTTAGGGAAAGAGCTGGGCCCAAACCAAGCTCAGACCAACCTTGACTTGAAAATTTTGTGTGAACATTTGTTGAGCACTCAAAAGATTCCATACTTTGCTCACATAATCTCTTTTCAGACTTCTAACAACAATAAAATTTTAAATATGAGTCGGTTACTATTTCTGCCACTAATTTCAGTGCAGTTAAATAATCTGGATTTGTTGGAATTCAAAGTGCATTTATGAGCTAGTCTAACTCCTAAGGTACTTTTTGAAGGGATATTAAAATAATAATGGACATTAACATTTATCAAGCTCTCATAATATGTCTAGTTTTGTGTCATGGGCAATAAATTTTTTAAAAAGCCTCCAGATCTTACTGTGATGCCAAAAGTAATGTGAATTCATTTTATAGATGAGGAAACTGAGAATCAGAGAAGACAAAAATTTTATGAAATAAAATGAGCCAGTGAGATAGAAGTCAAAACCCAGTGGGCTAACAGCAGAGACCATAAAAATGATAAAAGAGGGGCCGGAGCGATAGCACAGCGGGTAGGGCGTTTGCCTTGCACGCGGCCGACCCGGGTTCGATCCCCGGCATCCCATATGGTCCCCCAAGCACCGCCAGGAGTAATTCCTGAGTGCAAGCCAGGAGTAACCCCTGAGCATCACTGGGTGTGACCCAAAAAGAAAAAAAAAAGTAAAGAATACTACATTACCTCTGCCTTTAAGAACAGCCTCCTGGTATCTGAACCCAAGCATTACCTCCTGAAGTACTCTCTGTGCTTCTATTTAAAATGTTGAAAAGAATTACTCACTTCATAGCACATGTGCTTTGAACACAAGCCCACAATTATGAATAAATATGATTAGTTGAGATCCAATAAGGAAATAGTATTCAACAGACAGACTCTGGAGGGCCAGGTGAAGAGGGTTTCAGTTTGATGAAACTGAAAAGCAGTGGGAGGCAGTCCCTTCACTCTCGTACAGTCTATTTTTCCAGCCCTGACTTCAGCTGATCCAACATGATGAAGCCAGGCCCAGTGAAGCAAGACTAGCCTTTCCTTCCTCTTGTCAGGATGCCCCTGACAAAATGACCTCTGCAGAGGGCACTGCAGAAACGATGGCCCATCTGACAGTACACCTGTAGGTCTTTCTAGACACCTGGAATTCAGTCTGTCAAGACCAGTGTCAATGTTCAGATGTTCACTCGAGTGTATCAGGACCAGAGCACACACAAGCAGATGATCAAACGATTAGCCACAATATGAGCTCCCTAGGGCTGCCTTAACAAAGGACTATAGACCAGTTAGCCTAAACAATAGAAATTTTTTTAAGTTCTGGAGGTTAGCAGCCCAAGACAAGGTGCCAGCAGGGTCCATTACTTCTAAGGACAATCTCCTTTTCTTGACCATGACCGTCTTCCTTACATGGTGGACCTTTGGTATTAGTATTTTAAGCTTCTTTTTTTAAGTCACCTCAATTCAACTTAACTGCCTCAAAAAAGGTGCCATTTCCAAATAGTCACATTCTATTAAAACATCAGCAAAAATATTTACTAGCAAGTAGGGAGTTTGCCTTGCATGTGGCTAATCCAGGTTCAGTCCTTGGAAGCCCAGACGGTCCCTCGAGTGAGTCTTGAGTGTAGAGACAAGAGTAAGCTCTGAACACTGATGGGTCTGGCTCCCCACTCCTGAAAAAAAGATTCTGAAGGGGAGGTATAAGTCAGCTCTTAATAACCACGTTAGAAATAAATGTATTTATGATTACAGCTGGGGGCCCAGAGGAGCCCTTGACCCGATGCCTACTGGTTAAAGGTGGACTTCAGGTAGGGACAGCAGAGCAGGTAAAGCGTTTGCCTTGCATGTGGTCCATGTGAGTTTGATCCCCAGCATCCATATAGTCTCCAGAGCCCCACTAGGAGTGATCCCTGAGCACAGAACTAGAAGCATCCCTGAGCACTTCCAGGTTTGGCCTAAAAACACACCCAAAAACTGAAGGTAGGAAATAAATAAATAAATAAAAGGTAAACTTAGGCACATTACTCATCAGAATAGGGACGTGCTAGGGACGCCAACCCTATCAATTATTTTGTGCTAATTGCTTTGAAAGAAAAGACTCAGTATGGCACCACTGACTATATAGTCAATACCGGAGGAACATCATGGCAGGAAGATGTTAAAGGAAAGAGAGCTTCATCTGAAGAAACAGAACTAAACCAGTTTGTACCAAATTAGACCCGAGAGCTGAGCCCTCAGACTCCCTGCTCCCTGACATTACTATAAAATCACACTTGGATGGAGATTTAATATGCTAATGAACCCATGTGGAGGTATACTTCTATATTGAGCACCTCTCAAGATCCACCTCTAGAAACATGAAGGGCATAAAAGTGAGAGCCCCCCAAAGATGACCGTGAGAAGTTGCTGGAAACTGGCTCTCTGTCTCCCTTTAGATTTGAGCAAGAAAAATCCTCATTTGGGCCAATAATAGTCTGTCTTCCGTTGCCTTCCCAATTTTCACTTGAAAGGAATAATGGCTGGGTCTACCCATTGTTCCCTAACACAATTAGTAAAATCTCATTTTAAATTCACTTTTCCTGAAAAGTTTTCCCTATTTTTATCATAATTTACAATACTGTTAATAAACATTTTCAAACATATATCTTATTAAAGTTTATTTATATATATTAGACATTCCCAAATTTAGTAAATTTTGGCCATTTTAAATAGTTAACAATAACTAGCTGAATAATGTTATTCATCTGTAGAAAGAGAAAGTCTTAAAAATACAGAATCCCTCTGACCCAAGAATTCTACTTGTATAAATTTACTCTGAGCATTTCTATTAAAAGAAATTCATCATAGCATGCTTTATATTAGCAACCCGTAGAAACATCCTAAATGTTCAACATCAAATTAGTTAATTAAATGATTTTATGTCTTATAAAGCCATTAAAAACTGGGCTACTAATGGCACTAGAGGAATGCTTGTGACTTAGAAAAACTTCACAATGTACTGTGTGCTGAAAATATGGGCTGTAAAATAATATGTTTAAAATTATACCAGTTTTAAAAATAAAAACTACTTGAACTAGGGGCTGGTAGTAGAGTCTTTCTCTGGCACATGTTTGAGATCCTGATTTCAAGTCCTAGCATCACAAAGACAAAAAGAAAAATAAAACATAAAAATTAAGTATCTATGGTTGGAGGAATCGGTCGGGATGGGAGATGTGTGCCAAAAGTAGATAAAGGACCAAACACAATAACCTCTCAGTATCTGCATTGCAAACCATAATACCCAAAAGTAGAGAGAGAGTATGGGGAATACTGTCTGCCATGGAGGTAGGGGAAGGGTGGGAACGTGGTGGGGTGTATACTAGGGATATTGGTGGTGGGGAATATGCACTGGTAGAGGGATGGGTGTTTGATCATTGTGTGACTGTAATTCAGACAGGAAAGCTCGTAACTATATCTCACGGTGAATCAATAAAATTAAACAATAATAATTTTTAAAAAGTATCTATAGGCACGGAACTATATCTCAGGGAAAGCTAAGAACGGACATTATTGGTTAGAAGTAATAGTACAGTGGTTGGGCACAGCTGGCCTGCGTTTGACCCTGGCACCTCATATGGTACCCTAACCCCAACAGAAATGATCCCTGAGCACCACCAGATATAGCCCAAAACCAAAAAGAAAAAAAAAAGAGGAAAAAACTATTGCTTTTATTAGTTTTAAAAGTTTAATAGTGCCTAGGAAGATAGCTCAGGGGTTCAAAGTACACCTTCATGTTCAGGAAGGATACTGGTTCAATCCCCACGTGATTCTACTCCAAGCAACGCTGGGGGTCACTCTAATCATCCTAGTACTTGTCCCCTCAAAACAGCACCATGTCCTCAAGTCCTCACACTGAACTATTCATCCTAGTTAGCAAAATATTGTGGAACGAAACTCTTATACCCCTAAGCACCATGTAGGAAGTCATCCCACAGAAGTACTTATGACGATATATTCAAAATGCACTCTAAAAATCCTTAATTTATGCACACATAGCTTTTTTTTTTTTTTTTGCTTTTTTTGGGTCACACCGGGCGATGCACAGGGGTTACTCCTGGCTCTGTTCTGCACTCAGGAGTTCCTCCTGGCAGTGTTCAGGGGACCATATGGGATGCTGGGAATTGAACATGGGTCGGCCGTGTGCAAGGCAAATGTCCTACCCGCTGTGCTATCACTCCAGCCCCACACATAGCATTTTTAATTGACAAAATCCACATGATAAATGTGTGCCACCTGAGCCATTTCTAATTATACAATTGTGCTAAGTATATACAGACTATTAAGTAGGTTGTTCATCCTACAATATGAACTCTACCCCATTAAACACTAACTCCCCATTTCTCTCCCTACAGCCCCTGGCAACAAACATTCTACTTTTTGTCTGTGTTAATTGGATGAGATTATGTACTTTGACCAGGTTATGCAACTGCCCCTTGAAGGCAGTGACCACGAATAATTTTATTTTTGCTTCCTCGGGGCCAAATACAGCATCCAGTACAGAGCAGAGACAACTGATGAAAATGGCATCTGGTAAATATCTAGCATCCACAATGAGTGTAGTTATCACATGAGACATTTAAAACAGTTGTCGTAAGTTGATGGGAAGGACTATGATTCTCCGTAGTGGTAGAAGACAGCCCTAGTTTTAAATATACCTGGGAAAACCAAATTCTCAACGAACTTATTTTTCAAATATAACAATTCCAATCAAACCCCATTTGAAATAGGTCAACATATGTGAACATTCTTCTAAAGTTCTTTTGAAATGAAAGAAAGGGTATTTGCAAGTACTTTTACATATTGCAAAACCTCAAGTTAAAAACTAATTTAAACAATAATCAATGAGAGATCTCCCAGAGGACACCCAACACCCAAATCCAGAGCTGAGCATCCAAAAATACCCAACTGAAGCAGAGAAACAGAACAATTCTCCCCACACAACCTACTCGTCCTCCACAGTGCTGCCATATTTATCTTCCTAATAACTTGATGTTTCTCCTCCTTCTATAAGTGTTCACGGACCAATCTGGAGAAAGTCAGAACCCTTTAGTGTAACAGAAAAGATTTTTTTTAATGTTTTAAAAACTTATTTTTATTTTTTTTTAATTTATAAATGAATCACTGTGAGGTACATACAGTTACAGACTTATAAGCTTTCGTGCTTACCTTTCAGTCATACAATGATCGAGCACCCATCCCTCCACCAGTGTCCATTCTCCACCACCAATGATCCCACTATCCCTCCGACCACCCCCACCACACCCCATCTCTGTGACAGGGCATTCCCTTTTTCTCTCTCTCTCCTTTTGGGTGTTGTGGTTTGCAATATAGGTATTGAGTGGCCATCATGTTCGGTCTATAGTCTACTTTCAGCTCACATCTCCCATCCTGAGCAGGCCCTCCAAGCACTTTACTTGGTGGTCCCTTTTTTTTCTGAGCTGCCTTCAGAAAAGATCTTTTGAGAGCTGCACCTGGGTGATAAATTTCCTCTCACCCATCTTGTGCAAACTATATGCCATATGCTACCACAAATACACAAATACTTTTTACTTCCTAAAATTCTCTCATAATTTTGTCTCACCATATTTACCTTCCCTAATCTCTCTTCCTACTTTGTCACCGTCTTTATTTAAGTAGTTCTTATTGACCCATCGGGAAATCTTCCCATGATTTGGTGTGCCTAAACCTGTATATGCAGAAGCATTCCTTTATGTTCTAGGAGCTCAGAACCACACCTCCACTAGGTCAGATTATCTCTCATCATGCCTCTTTCCTCTCCTGCACCAACCCTCCAGGGATTCGAGTAGATGATCCTTTCTAAGATCTGGCCACAATTTGAAGTACGGTGGATCCCTAACACAGAAAGAACAGGAACAAATCTCTCACCCAGCTGCTTTCTCCCTCAGTGACAAGTCTATGCAAGGAGAGGTAAGTATTGAAGTAGATCAAGCTGCTTGGTTCATCCTCACTTTCAAAACAAGAACAACGATTCTTTTTGTGTCTCGGAACGAGTCTGCATTCTTGCAGTCTTTCCTGAGGATCAACAGAGGCTTACCAATCATGCGAAAGAAAAATGAGTTATTTTAGAAGATATTCAAATTTCAATATTATTATTTAAGATTTGAAGATCAAACTGAAATCATCGTTTGACCCTACTGGATTTTTTTCACCTGTTGTCTCCTCTTTTCTCATGTTTTTATTTGTTCTATCTTTGACAGTGCCAGGGATTGAACCCAGGTCCTGACATGTGCAGGATAAATGCTCTCCTGATGAATGACACACCTAGTAAATATTCACACCTCCCCCCCATTTTTTTTATATTTTTGGACCACACCCAGTAGTTCTCAGGGCTTATTCCCAATTTTGCACTCGGATCACAAATGGTGGGACTCTGGGAACTATACAAGATGCTGGTTTTTGAGTTTAGTTGGCTGCCTGCAAGGCAAGTGCCTTACCGACTACACTATCTCTCTGACCCCACTTCTCACTTCTTATGAGTCCACACATCCTTACATTTCCTCCTGCCAGGGACAAGAAAGAAAAAAAGACGTGTAGTTCACAGTAAGGAACTAAGCAACTCTCTAAGACCAAACAAGGCAATTTGTTAACATCAATATCACATTCAGTGGTGCTATCTAGAGTAAATTTAGCTAAAAAAGAAGCTTTGGAGCAAAGTTTCCTATTTTACAACAAGTTTTGCAGCTTTTGAAGAGTAACATTTCACACTTACAAAAGCACTGAGGGCTACAAGTTTATTCTCACCCAGAGCACAGATAACTTCACACCTCTTTCTGACATCAAAGCTGGGTTCTCATGTTTGGGGCTTTGTTACACTATCTGTGTAAAAATGAACCTTTGTCTTTGATACTAAGAGCCATAAGATGTACTTCCTTTCAACCAGGTGAACATTTTCTTTCTTACAAGAAACATTTTTCATTACACTTTTATTAAAGAGAGAGAGAGAGAAAGAGTGGTCTTAACAAAATTACATTCCATTATTTTTAAACAACCTTGAGGATATATTTGAGCTGCTAACAGGCTGAGCTGGGAATCAGCTCTGTGGTGTAGGAGCTGCTCTCTGTGCATCAGGAGGAGGGGGAATCTCCTCCAGGTCTACCAAAGAAGCCAGCTTCCTACAGACTAGAAAATGCCAGAGAAGAAACAGACTCCAAGAGCTGCCAATTGCCCAGAGCCCCGGCTACTCTTTCTTACTATAATGTGCGAAATTTAAATTGCCACTTCTCTCACCATTTCTGTGAACTTTCCTGCACCTGCAAAATTATTTTGTTAAAGAAATGCCTTATTTTTTGGTGTATTGTTGTAGGGGTGGGCTGGAGCGATACCCTAGTGGCTAGGGCATTTGCCTTGCACGCGGCCAACCTGGGTTCGATTCCTCCGCCCCCCTTGGAGAGGCTGGCAAGCTACCGAGAGTATCCTGCCCGCATGGCAGAGCCTGGCAAGCTACCCGTGGTGTATTCAATATGACAAAAACAGTAACAACAAGTCTCATATGGAGATGTTACTGGTGCCCGCTTGAGCAAATTGATGAGCAAGGGGATGACAGTGACAGTGGTATAGTGATTGTTATAGGGGTGGGAAAGTTAGGAATATAAGCAGGTAGCTGGAGGGAGGAACTCTGGATGACCCATTCCAGAAACTGGGCAGAGGAGAGAAGAATCATGATGCTGACCAGAACAGAACAGGAAAGCCAGACCAACCCAGATTCCTAGGCAAGGGGAAACAGCGGGCACAGAGACCATTGATAGGTGACTAGATGAAACTCAAACAGAATGAAGCTTGGTTCCTTTTCCACTGCAAAACAAGAGCAATAATTCTCTTATTTTATTTTATTTTATTTTATTGAATCACCGTAAGATAATCAAGCTTTCATGTTTGGGTTACAATTACACAATGATCAAACACCCACCCCTCCACCAGTGCACATTCCCCACCAACAATATCCCTGGTATACCCCCCTTTCCCACCCTCCCCCTGCCTCCATGGCAGATAATGTTTCCCAATTCTTTCTGTGTCTTAGACCAAGTTTCCATTCCTTGCCCCCTAGCAACAATGGGGGCTCCTTACCTGATCCATGATATAACCCCCGGACCTGTCTTGCCATAGAGTGACAGTGCAGTGAACTGAGAAACTTCATTATTTTGCTCTTCTTCATGTCCCACAATATTTTATGTCGCCAGAAAAACTGCTACATAACATGCTCTAAACCCCTCATGCTAGGCTATAGCTTCAGGCCAGTTTGTCTAGCTATCTGGCTAGCTGTTAATAAAAAATCTCCTTGCTTTTTCACCTGAAGATGGGCTTGGCGTGGTTGCAACACTTCAACTAGCCCTGCTGCTCAGTTGATAACAGGATGGCAGGAAAATGAAGAGCTCACTTCACTTCCCTACCAACTGGTGACTAGCCCTGCCTTCCTTTCTCCTTCTCCACCCTCTGGTGTTGGATCTCAAAGTCTGGGAATCTGCCCCCAGTGTTTGCACACGGTGGTAACCTCCTTACTCTGTTCAGGTTCCTGGGTACTCTGAGGCAATGGGAACGATAGAGAGTTAAAGACAGACTCAGTCAGCATAGTATGCTGCTTTTAGATGTGTCCTTACATTATAGCAAATGCCCAAAAGCAATAGAAATGAAGAGCAGGATAATTGGTCTTTAGTAGGAATCTTGCCACTGGAGCAGATGTTGGGAGTGGCTACATTAGGGAAGGGAACACTAGAATAATGGTGGAAGAGAAAAGTGAGGGCCAGGAGGACTAGTAGACATTGGGGGAGAGATTGGTGTTGGAACATTGTAAGTCTGAAATTCAATCATAAATATCTTTGAAGCTTTTTGTAAGTCATGGTAATTCAACTTAAATAAAAATTCTACACTCATTTGTGGGATATAAAAAAAATATGGTAACACACGGTGATTCGCTAATATAAAAAAAAAGAGGGGCTGGAGCGATAGCACAGCAGGTAGGGTGTTTGCCTTGCACCCGGCTGACTGGGTTCGATTTCCAGCATCCCATATGGTCCCCTGAGCACCACCAGGAGTAATTCCTGAGTGCATGAGCCAGGAGTGACCCCTGGCCATCGCTGGGTGTGACCCAAAAAGAAAAAAAAAAAACGTAGTATGAGACTAATACACAAGGACAGTAGAAATAAGGGCCAGGAGGAAGAGGAACATGTCCATGGTTGGAAGCTTGCCCCAACTGTGTGTGGCAGTGGAAGGAACTATGAGGGCAGTGAGGATAGAGAAGGAACCAGTAAGACAATGATAGTTGAAAATGATCACTCTGGATAAAAGCTGAGTGCTGGAAGTAGGTAAAGGAATATACATGATAGCCTTTCAGTGTATTATAAACTATAATGCCAGAGAGAGAGAGAGAGAGAGAGAGAGAGAAGAAAATCGCCTGCCTGCTACAGACTGTAGGCTGGGGGAGGGGGCATGGATGGTAAGTGGCAGGGAGAAAACTAGGAACATTGGTGGTAGAAAAATGTACACTGGCGAAAAGATGGGTATGAGAACATTGTATATCTGAAACCCAATCATGAACAACTTTGTAACTGCATATCTCACAGTGATTCCAGTTTTTAAAAAAGAAATAGGAGCTGGAGTGATAGCATAGGAGGTAGGGCATTTGCCTGCATGGGGCGAACCCAGGTTCGATTCCCAGTATCCCATATGGTCTCCCAAGCACCACCAGGAGTAATTCCTGAGTGCATGAGCCAGGAGTAACCCCTGTAAATAGCCGGGTGTGACCCAAAAAGAGAAAAAAAGAGAGATAAATATGAAATTTTTTAAAATTTAAATTTTTAAAAGATACACAATTAGATTAATTCAAGCAATTCTCCCAATAGCCCTAGAGACAAATACTATTGCTATTCCTATTTTACATAGAAAGAAGTTTCCTTGGCTCAGAGGGTAAACAATGTGCCCAAATCCATCATTTGAAAGAGCTGGGGTCCACAGCCTTTCCACCGGGCTCCAGAGAGTGGGCTGTTATCCACTAGGTCAAATAGCCCCTTGCCCCAGTGAATATTTTTCAATGCATTCTTAGTCTTCTTCCATTGGAATATGATTTCTAAGTGGATTTCCAGTCCATAGAAGAGTAGCAGCTTTTAAATCTAAATATTTACAAGCTTCTCATACAGCCCAAGTGTCCAAATTCAAATATTTCCCCTTCTTCCATTTATACACTCTGAGACTCTATAACTCAGGATCCCTTCCTAACAGCAAAGATGTCACTGCTATTTCACCTCTCTTGAAAGTGGGATGTCTTAATCATCAAAGATATTTCTCATGCTCCTCTACTCTGGGGTCATTATTGTTGCTGCAGTGGCTACTGCTGTAACCAGGGATTGCACACTTGTTTGTGGTACTCACACAGTGGCAGTGCACTGGGGACCCCCAGCAACTGTGTCACAGGATCATACCCAGGCGTGTGGCTGACCCTGAGGACCAAGATCAGGACCTAAAACGTTTCAAGTGGGCACTCAACAAACTGAGCTACCTCTGGCTCTTTAACCAAAACTCTTCAAGTAAAAATGTTATCTGTATGGGGCTGGAGCAATAGCATAGCAAGTAGAGCATTTGCCTTGCATGCGGTCGACCCAGGTTCGAATCCCAGCATCCCATATGGTTCCCTGAGCACCACCAGGAGTAATTCCTGAGTTCATGAGCCAGGAGTAACTCCTGAGCATCGCCAGGTGTGACCCAAAAACGAAAACAAACAAAAAAAAGTTATCTGTATAACAGACCAAACATGATGACCTCTCAGTGTCTGTGTTGCAAGTCATAATGCCCAAAAGTAGAGACAGTATGGGGACTATTGTCTGCCATAGAGGCAGAGAAAGGGTGGGAAAGGGGTGGTTTACAGGGGGTATTCATAGTGGGGAATGTGCACTGGTGGAGGGATGGGTGTTTGATCATTGCGTGATTGTAACCCAAACATGAAAGCTTGTAACTGTCTCACGGTTATCCAATAAATTTTTTAAAAAATGTTATCTGTAAGGGCTGGAGAGATATTGCAGTGGGTAGGGTGCTTGCCCTGCACATGAAAGACCCAGATTTGATCCATGACACTCTATAAGGTCCTCCCAGCACTACCAGGAGTGATCCCTGAGCACAGAGCCCAAAAACAAAACAAAGGGAAAAACATTATCTGTAGTAGCTAAAAAAATTTAAAGGAAAATACGGTTTATGGATCAACTCTAAGGAGTTTTTGATAAATAAGAAAATACAAGCAAAATAAAAAAAAAAAGAATGGGCCTTCATGTATTTTTTTATTTCCCTTGCCTCAGTACTTAAGGAATTAACTAGACTATGAATAATTTTATAAAGTATTTATTCTCATGTGATTTTGTTTAAATGCATCCAAAGACGTTTAAATAAGTGTGATTGAAATCCATCCATCTGCTTGCTTCTAGAATGCCTTTAGAGATCTTTATTCCTTGGGCGGCAAAATTCTGCTTCTCAACTTATCTTACAAGAGCGCTTAACAATTCCTCTCTCTCAAGGCAGTCTTCATACCCAGCCCCCAACCACCACTCTGGGTTCTTCTTTAGTTGGTCTGAGCAATCACATCGGACATTAGCATCAATTAACACCACAAAGATAAGAAATAAAAACATTTCATCGCATGCCTATGGAGGATCCATAAGGGCAGAGGCTCTAAAGTAACTTGGGTTACATATCCTGAGCCAAGGAATGGACAGTAGTCTGAAGCTTCAAGAGAAAGGGCTCGCATGATAAGAAGTAATTATGAATATCCTATAATATAGACAGGATTTTTGTTCAAAATCACCTTTCTATAGGGAAAACCTTATCCTGGGCCAACTCTCCAATTTTTATTATTCCATGCAGCTAGGGGAGTCTCAAGTTTCTCAAGAACCTGCAGGGCCTCCACTGACCTCAACTCAAAATAATTTACACACCAAAGAGATACATCTTAAAACGGCCAGGTCTACACATCTTGGGAAGGTCTCGCACTCAGCTCTCCCACAAAGATCTGTGGAATACTTACTTGGTACAGGAACTACAAGACATGCTGAGAGGTGAGTTGGTGCAACATGATCTCTGACCTCCCAGGGATCAGACACATCCTTAAATAGTCTTCAGACAGTCCTATAGCTGGGATCTGAAATGTCCTTACCATCAGGAGAAGGCAAAGGTGCCTCACAACCTTATAAAACTGAAAGGGTTAGATAGAAAATACAGTGAATATGGTATTTGCCTTGTACTAGGCTAATCTGGGTGTGATTTCAGGTACCATATACGGCACCCTGATCAACACATTTGGTGCCTTCATCACAGCCAGGAGTGATCCATGAGTGCAGACCAGTAGGAAGCGCTCAGCACTGCAGGTGTTGTCTAAAAACAACAACCAAACAAAACCCAATGTACTGCTTAAGAGCACAATTCATTGTTAATGACGACAGTCTACAGTTTGGAGGGTGGAGAGAGCGGGAAGCACAGACGGGAGGGAGCGTGCTGCTGATTTCTGTGTATCCAGCCTCTGGGAAGATCTTCTGAAGCGTATTTAATAAATATTTATATAACATGGAGGCTCAGCGAGGTAGGGCACTTAGGGATAACAAAGCAAACAACCCAGATACAGGATTAAAGATAAACCAGCTCCACACGGACTGACAGCAAATTACACAATGAAGCATAAACTAAATATAAGCCAAAAACTCAGTTGTTACTTTAGAAGTCAGCTATGTGTCAAGAAAGAAACAAGGTCCCCATTCCTAAGAGGCTTACATTCTCATTGGGAGATAAACCAAATAAACGAAGAGCCCCAGAAACATAAAACTGTAATTATTACTACACGTAGGCTGGAAAGGTGAATTAGAGGAAGAAATTCATTAAGTAATTTAGTCCTAGAAATTCGCTTGGAAATGGTGAGACATCAGCTATTTTTTTGATACTGTATATTAGAAAGAAGAGGTGGATTAGAGTTAGCTCTCCATGCTGGGGCAGGGGTGGAAGAAGAATACAGGAGAATCTGTAATAAAAATACATATATATGTGTATATATATATATATACACACACACACACACAATCGACCATATCCACACGGTGACCAAGCTTATTGAGGTTTCACTAGAGTTCAAGATGCTGCTCTGTCTAATGTTCATTGATTTAAAGAAAGCCTTTGATTCTGTTGAGATTAAAGTGGTCATCGAAGCCCTGGCCAAACAGGGTGTTCAAACTCAGTACATCAGAATCCTCAGCGAGCTGTATTTACGGATTCACCACCAGGATCTCACCATTCTACAAAGAAGTGATCAATGATGTAAAGAGAGGGGTTCGGCAGGGCGACACCATTTCACCGAAAATCTTCAGTGCCACCCTTGAGAACATCATGCGACGACTGGAATGGGAAGGAATGGGAGTGAAGATAGACAGTTGGCAATTACACCACCTCCGCTTTGCTGACGACATCGTTCTCATAACACCAAATATCAGCCAAGCGGCACAAATTCTGGCCGACTTCGACTGTGAGTGTGGAAAGATCGGACTGCAGCTAAATCACAGGAAGACAATGTTCATGAGAAACGGACTAGTTCCTGACGTTCCATTTGCTCTCAATGGAACGAACATCTCCAAATGCAGCAGTTACGTGCACCTAGGTCGAGAACTAAACATGACACACAACCTGGCACCTGAACTACACAGGAGGAAGAGAGCAGCATGGAATGCCTTCAAGAGCGTCAAAGAAGTGGTTAAGTTGACGAAGAACTTCTGGCTCCGGGCACATCTTTTCGACTCCACCGTTCTTCCTGCACTAACATATGCGTCAGAGACCTCTGCCCTACACAAACAGGATGAGAACGCTATTCAGGTATCCCAAAGAGGAATCGAAAGAGCTAAGCTTGGAGTATCATGTTTCACTCAAGTGAGAGAAGGAATCCAGAGTTCTGACCTCCATCGACAAGCAAGAATCAGGGACGCTACAGAAGTTTCCTCAAGAAATAAATACAATGGCCAAAAGGCACGTGAAAAAAATGTTACACATCGCTAGTCATTAGGGAGATGCAAATCAAAACAACAATGAGATACCATCTCACACCACAGAGACTGGCACACATTCAAAAGAACAATGCAATCAGTGCTGGCATGGATGTGGGGAGAAATGGATGCTCTTTCATTGTTAGTGGGAATGCTGACTGGTCCAGCCTTTCTGGAAAACAATATGGACAGTCCTTCAAAAACTAGAAATTGAGCTTCCATATGACCCCACAATACCACTTCTGGGAATATATCCTGAGGATGCAAAATAGCACAGCAGAAATGACATCTGTACCTATATGTTCATTGCAGCACTGTTCATAATAGTCAAAATCTTGAAACAACCCAAGTGCCCTAGAACAGATGACTGGTTCAAGAAACTTCGGTACATCTACATAATGGAATACTATGCAGCTGTTAGGAGAGATGGAGTCATAAAATTTGCTTATAAATGGATAGACATGGAGAGTGTCATGCTAAGTGACCAGGGGGATTGCCCCATAGCTGGAAGTCTGCTTCATGAGTGGAGGGGGAAAAGCAGATGGAATAGATAAAGGATCACCAAGAAAATGATGTCTGGAGGAACCAGTTAGGATGGGAGAGATGTGTGCTGAAAGTAGATAATGGACCAAACATAATGACCTCTCAGTTTCTGTGTTGCAAGCCATGATGCCCAAAAGTAGAGAGAGAGTATGGGAATATTGTCTGCCATGGAGGCAGGGGGAGGTTGGGAAAGGGGGGGCGGGTATACTGGGGATATTGGTGGTGGAGAAAGTGCACTGGTGGAGGGATGGGTGTTTGATCATTATGTGATTGTAACCCAAACATGAAAGCTTGTAACTATATCACGGTGTTTCAATAAAATTTAAAAAATTAAAATTAAAAAATTAAAATAAAGAATTGAGGATGCTGTCTCGTTTGCCAAGGCATCGAAATTCAGATGGGCCAGACACATAATGTGATTTAGAGACGACCGATAGACTAGAGCTGTTACCAACTGGATTCCACGGGATGTTAAAAGACCGTGTGGCCACCCACTACAAGATGGTCAAACATCCTTGTCAAGACCCTGAATGAACAGTTTGAGGCTCTCTGTGTTCCTGGATCAAGCAGAAGACATTTGGCTACTTTAGCACATGACAGGGACGAATGGAGATGTTACTGGCACCCACTCAAACAAATTGATTAACAATGGGATGACGAGTGATACAAGTGATAATTTTTAAGTAAATCAGTAAAAACAAAAAAATAAAAACACTAAAGAATGAAGAAGGAATGGGAGAAGAGGAAATAACAGTGACTTAGGACACTTAGTCTCCTCAAAACATATTTAACTCATCCAATTTTCCTGACCATCCACTGCAGACCACCAGTGACTCATGGATGGATGTCAGTCTAAAGGTGGGACACAGAAATGCTTTTAAGGGTACCAACCACAATGCCTGCTTTCACAGTAGTTGCCATGGTAAGAAATACATTTTATTATTCTACCTTCTTTTCTTTTCTTTCTTTTGGCTCCCAGGACACACCTGGTGGTGTTCTGGATTTATTCCTGGCTCTATGTTCAGGTTTCACTTCTGGTGGGGCTCAGGGGACCATATGGGACGCCAGGGATCGAATCTGTGTTGGCCATGTGCAAGGCAAGAGTCATACCTGATATACTAAACTCTGGCCCCAATCATCCAGATTAGGTCTATCTAGTTTTATAGACCCAGAGACATTTAACTCTACAACTCACCCAAAAGTCTTCACCAGGACTCATGTGTGGCAGAATCAGGAATATCTGTCTGATTTCTAATTCTCCAGCTTCCTGTTACCCCTGTATGGTCCACTAACTCAAAAAATGTGCAAAATCTAAAGAGAATCCCGAGAAAGTGTATTTCACTGGCTACGACCCATTTCCTGTCCTGAGACACTTCATATTCAGGACTCTCAAGTTTCACTTTCATTCAAGACCTACCTGAAAAGGCACAGCCTCCAAACAATGGCTCCTCTTATGGCCATCCTGTGTTCTGTCATACACGGAGGGCATTGTGAGATGGAAGGAGAAGAAGGGAGTGGGCTAAAAGATTTCCTCTCAGCCAAAAATATGACAATATACAATCTTTGTTATATCGCTGTCACTGTATCACTGTCATCCCGTTGCTCATCGATTTGCTCGAGCGGACACCAGTAACGTCTCCATTGTGATACTTGTTGTTACTGTTTTTGACATATCGAATATGCCACGGGTAGCTTGCCATGTTCTGCTGTGCAGGTGGGATACTCTCGGTAGTTTGCCGGACTCTCCGAGAGAGGCGGAGGAATCGAACCCGGGTCCATTGTTATATACAATAATAATATATAATATCAATATACAATAACAATATAACAATCTCAGCCAAAAATAATAAAAATACACCCTATTATTTAAGGGTACATCCTGTTATTTAAGGGTTAAAAAACGGGGGGGGCGAACAAAAGATAGCATTGGAGATAGGCAATCCTCTACTGAACACATTAAAGGGAGTGCCATAAAGACTGCCTGGGCAAATGTCCCTCTCCCCTGCAGAACCCTGACACAGCCGTTCTCAAATTTCACCCAACAGACACTCATAGATATGTGATCTCAGCACTCCACCCTCTGAGCATCCTTAGAGATCCTGCGAAAGAACTCCCTGGGGAGAAGGAGAAACTTGGGCGCTGAGGCTGTGTGCTGGAGACATGGCACCACACCGAGCCAGGATAAGGTCATTAAACGCTCTGGAAGACCAAGAGGTTACCTCAGCAGTCAGTGTTGGAAATTAGATAACAAATGAAACACCTGGTGGCAGAGCAGCTGGCACGGTGCAATTATGCAAGACTCCTTTGACCCTGAATCCACAGCTCAGTTCAAATGAATCCGACAGGCGGCTGGATTCCGCACCCGGCAGCTCCAGGCCACTGATGCCTGGGGAGGAAGGAAGCTGTGAGGACACAGAGTGATGAGTGATGCTGAGGTAGGTAGCGAATGTGTACACCTATGGTCATTGGCCAGCTTTGCCTACCGTAAATGTTCTCTACTGGACCAGCAGGAGCGGCCCCTGGGAATATTTTTTTTGCAAACACACATTCTCAGGCCCCCGCCCCAGCCCTACTTAATCAGAAACTAGGGGTGTAGCCCAGTGAGCTTTATTTTTTTCTTTTTAAGTCGGGGTCATGTCCAGGGGAGCTCAGGATGCCAGGTGGTGCTCTGGGTGGCCTGTGGGATCAAACTCATGGTCTCAAACATGCTAGGCACGTGTGTTCCCGATAAAGTGGTCTCACAGACCCAGAAATCTCTCCTAGCAAACCCTCCAGGGATTCTGATGCAGGCTCAATTTTGAGAGCCACTAGTGAGAAAACCCAGCACAGAACATTCAGTTCCATGATGCTAGTGTTCTAGACGGAAAATCAATATGGGATTACAGCACGATAATGCATTTCCACCACTGGAAAGCATATGAGAAGAATTAGGCTTTCTCTGCCTTAGCCAAGAGGGTACATCTGTCAGTAGATCTGTCTTGGGACCAAATCCTGCAATTCTCCGAGAGCCAGGTCACATCCTTCTGAACCAAATTTGTTTAATAAGCTGTATGGCATACCACAAAGAGAATACTTAAAGCATAAGGCTCTCGTGAGGTCATTTTCCCTGGAAAATGTCAGTAGTTAGATCAGCAAAAACCTATTTTCTCCGTTGCCCACACATGTCCTAGCATGTTGGGTTTTGTTTGTTTATTTATTTGTTTGTTTTGAAAGGGTATCCAAAACAGTGTGTGAAGGGGGGAGGGCACACCTGGTGATTCTAGGTCCAGCTGGCAGATCTGATAACTTAGTGCTTGGGTCTAGCAGTGTTAAGAATGGTCGTGGCCTTAAAATAAATAAATAAATAAATAAATAAATAAATAAATAAATAAATAAATAAATAAATAAATAAAAATAGGGGAAAAAAAGAATGATCATGGCCACCCCAATGATACCAGATGGCATCAAGTGACACCAGAACCACACTTATTAGTTCTTTGGGGGACCATGCCTTTCCAGAAGGACTGGAGCGATAGCACAGTGATTATGGCACTTGCCTTGCATGTGGGTGACCCAGGTTCGATGCCTCCATCTCTCTTGGAGAGCCCGGCAAGCTACCGAGAGTATCCTGCCTGCATGGCAGAGCCTGGCAAGCTACCTGTGGCTTATTCGATATGTCAAAAACAGTAACAACAAGTCTCACAATGGAAACATTACTGGTGCCCGCTCGAGCAAATCAATGAACAATGGGACAACAGTGCTATGACAGTGCAGTGCCTTGCCAGAGATTGAACTCGGGACCTTACACACACAAAGCATAACTCCAATGCTTTGATTCTGCTCCCGGAGCACATGCTTTTTAAATTTCCCATCTCAGTGCTTTAAAACGTGAAGGGAGGGGATACAAGCCACTGCCCCTGCACAGACACTTGACAGGCTACATGCTGCAGCCATTTCCAGATAACCAGATGTCTGGTTATAACCAGACTGCTCTGGTTTGAAGCACTCAAAGCACAAGATAATCAGATACCACTTTTCAATTTTCCAAAACATGTAACTAACATCGCAGGCACAAATCAAATCAAAGCAACTTTCTTGTCCATGCAATTTGCTCTCCCAGTTAAATTTTCCAGAATTTAACTCTATGGTTTTTATCAACTTAAATAATAAAACTTTTTTCAGTAAAATAAAAAAAGTGGGGTAGAAAGCCAGAAAGATAATACAGCAGAGATGGTTCCTGTCTTGCATGCAGCCAACCTAGGTTTGATCCCTGGCACCAAATATATTCCCATGAGCACTGCCAGAAGTGAGGCCTGAGTGTAGAACCAGAAGGGGGCTAAATCCCTCGTAGGGGGGAGAGAGAGCCAGAAAGAGAAAAAGTCGGAGAGAGAGAGAGCGAACGAGAGAGACAGAGACTTTCACATATTTTTCATTGCAGTCTCCCGTGAATTTATGATTATCCTAATATATGTGTGATTTTTTCTTAGGTTCACCTTTGGCTGGGAGGGGAGAGGGCAGGGGAGTTTTATTATGCTTTTGGTGATGCTCAGGACCTATTCCTGGTAGTGCTCAGAACACCCTATGCAGTGATGAGGATCAAACCAGAATCAGCTAAGTGCAAGGTCTTATCCACTGTACAATCCTCTCTCCTGCCCTTCCCTTTGATTTTTGTTGCACACACAGGCAAGAAGAAGCCATGATTTTGTAATTAAAACCTCCTCTACATCATGTAAAAGAGTCGCATCACCAGCTTGGCCAGAAAATAGGAGGGAGGAAGGGAGGGCAAGGAAACATGGGAGGGAGACCAGATTTTTCCAACCATACAAATCATCTGAAAAACAGCTTTTCCGACTCTGGTTTGCCATAACAGATTTCCCCTAAGCACCCTCCTGGCTCCTTTTAGTCTCTCCCCTCCCTCTGCTCCAGAGGCAAAGTCACTTTTCTAACAGTCCAAGAGACACACAGGGCCTGCGTGGCTCTGCCACTTCTTTCTTCCTCTGGAAGTAAGCCTGCAGACTGTGGAGCTCTGCGCTGCTCCAGAACTCTGTCCACAATCCGGGGTCTCCTTGGGCCTCTGCAGTAAGTCAGCCTCATTCCAGGAATTCAATTAGCAAGTCCACAAGGCGAGCTGACTTAACACAACATCCTCCAGCCAAGCCTCCACTGGGGAATAAGTGACACGTTGGCCTCCCATTTGTCCTAGTCATCATTATTTCCTTCTGTTTGCTGAGAACCCGGTAGGAAAGAGCATTAGTATACAGCAGGATACCTCCACCAGGTAGAGTCGGAGATGTGGATACCCAGGTCCTTTCATAGTGCTTCTGTCTGGAGCCATGTGAATCGGTACATACCCAACACGCAACTCCCTGGATCCCAACTGGATGTGTTTTGGTTTAATTCTGACATGTGGGGGGCATGTGATTGGGTCCCCTGGAAACCAGCTCCCATCCTTAGATGTCTTCCAGTTTCACCTCATTGACCTGACAAGAGGCACCTTTGTCACTCTCTTCCCAACGGAAGAAATTCTGAAGATTTTAGAAGCCCTGTACCAGAAATAAGAGCCGAATATATCAATAAAAATATGCACTTCTTACTATAAGTCACAATCGCATGAGACCTAGTGCTTATATGAGAAAGCCAGGGAACTTCTGTAATTTGGAAAATATGGGACATCATGTCCAAAATATTAGTCCTATATGAGTTTTTTGTTATGCAAAATTCAGATATACAGGCACCGTCTTCCACAGACATTTACAGCACTATTGAATTTAGTTCCAATCACTCCCACAGGGGAAATTAGAGAAACTGAACTCCAGACCGGAATCTTTATGAGAAGGAAAAAAACAATGCAATAAGTGAGGTTTCCAATGACGCCCCCAGAAAAATATGGAAAAACTGGGGAGAAATCAAGCTGAGCCTTGAGCGTGTCCAGCAGCCAATGGGGTAGGAGGGGGAGAGGCAAATCTCCCAAAGCCATGGCCTCCTCGGGAAAGAAAAGCTCCTGGGAGGAACCAAGACTCACGTCACTGTGAAACAGGAAAGGAAATCACAAAGGGTCTTCTTCAAGGACCATCATCACATCAGGTCCCAGGACCCTCAGGAGCAAGAGAGGAGAGACAAAAGTCACCGAGTCAGAGGCAGAATCAGAAGTCCTTGGTGGGGCTGGAGCCATAGCACAGCGGCTAGGACGTTTGCTTTGCACGAGGCTGACCAGGGTTCGATTCCCAGCATCCCATGTGGTCCCCTGAGCACCACCAGGAGTAATTCCTGAGTGCAGAGCCAAGAGTAACCCCTGTGCATCTTTGGGTGTGACCCAAAAAGAAAAGAAAAAAAAAGAAGTTCTTGGCATCTGTTACTATCAGACACACTTGCAAGGTTTATAAATAAGCCTCTTGGTAACATTTACATAGCAACGAAGTGACATCTTCAATGTTTTCTAGCAAGCAAGGAATGAAAAGGAGGGTTCACAGGTCAGGACCAGGACTTAGGAGTTAAAAATGATGATATTGTGATTGACATCTTGATGTCATTTTAGAAAGTGCTGGTTCGTTTTATTTTAACAAACATAACAATGTTTGTCAGACTTATACTGGCTAACTTGTCACTTTAGTCCTGTAATCTTTTTTCTTCCATAAGGTCTTAGACTTCTTTTAGTTTGTTTTTGTTATGGGGGCCACATCCAGCAATGCTCAAGGGTTACTTCTGGCTCTGCAGCTCAGGAATCACTCCTGGCAGTACTCAGGAGAATGTGTGGGATGCCAGAGAGCGAACCGGTGGGCGCAAGGCAAGCACCCTCCCTGCTGTGCTATCTCTCCCGCCCCATATGGTTTCACATTTCTTAACCTAAAGTAACCTTCCATCTTTCAGGAGAGGTACTGTATGTGAAAACACCACGAGAAACCCATGCTTCATGCACAACTTGACATCTCCATTTCAGACCCCTCTCCTAAGACACCCCTCCCTACCTCCCACTTGACTCCAGCAGATGAGAAAAAACTTGCATCATCCAGAACCAATCCCCTGACCTGCATCCTGCCAGCCGTGTTTCTCCACAGCTTTCAATCTCTGTTTATAGCAGCTTTTCTTTCATCTGCCAGAACCCCAGGGGGTCCCCGAGCCTTCTATGCTCTCAGAAAACCCACATCCAAACCATCCAGAAATCGTGCCCAGTCTAGACTCCGAATCTACGCAGACTCCTGCCACTTGACCCCAGTTCCATCAGCTGTCTCTGATACAGGCCACATGAAATTCTGTCTGAGGAGCACCAGGATTTGCTACAGGGCTGCTGGTCTCTGCCGGTCACCTGCTCACTATCTCATAAAAGAGGTCAGCAGCATTGCCCTTTTTTACATGATGGAGAGATGGTACAGTAGGCAGAGTTGTTGCCTAGCATGCAATCAAGCCAGGTTCAATTCCAGGCATCCCATGTGGTCCCCTGAACACCTCCAGGATTAATTTCTAAGTGCAGAGCCAGGAGAAACCCCTGAGCACTGTCAGATGTGGCCCAAAAAAAACAGAAAAAAAGTTTTTTAAATAATGAATCTGGATAGATAGTACCAAGGGTAGGGCACTAGCCTTGAACATTGCAGACCTAAATTCAATGCCCCGCACCCCAGCCCTGCCAGCAGTAATCTGCTCAGAGCCAGGAGTAAGCCCTGAGTACGTAGAATGGGGTCTGGAAACTTAATTTTTTAAAAAAATAGTAACAAATGACCCTCTCCTTAAAGCCCTGCAATGACTTCCTAGCACAAAGTCCTTTTCAATAGTCCCCCATCTGACCCCCACCCCTTGCCACCCTTCTTTTGCTACTTTCTCATCATGAAAACCCCATCTCCGGGGCTGGAACAATGGTACAGTAGGTAGGATGTTTGCTTTTCATGCGGCCGACCTGGGTTCGATTCCCAGCATCCCATATGGTTCCTTGAGCACTGCCAGGAGTAATTCCTGAGTGCAAAGCTGGGTTTGACCCAAAAAGCCAAAGAGAGAGAGAGAGAGAGACAGAGACAGAGAGACAGAGACAGAGAGAGACAGAGAGACAGAGAGAGACAGAGACAGAGAGAGAGACAGAGACAGAGAGAACTCCATCTTCCTCCTGGAGCTACCTGGATGCACCTGGATCTCCTAGCTACTTGCCTGCTGTTACCCCTTGGACTAATTCCATTAATTCTTTCAAATCTACTCAAACAACACTATCATTGAAAAACAACCATATTTGAAATCAAACTCAATTCCTCTTTGGATCCACTTATCCTGTCCTTCTCCTGTCCCCCGTAGCCCCTGATAACTTGCAATTCCCTTAACGCATTTATTTCTGATTACAACGTCTCCCCACCAGCATCGAGGCCCTCTGAGTGTGGAATGCTGGTTTCCTGATGTGTCTCCTATGACTGCCTGGAACCTAGTAGATGCTCAATAGACACTGGAGCCATTCCCAAAAGCGACGGAGAGACCCAAGAGGCTGGTGCAGTATGCCGCTCCAGCGCAGCCCGCAGCACTTGCCAGAACTGAGCCTCTTGGGTCACGAGGACGAATGATTCACCGGCAGAGAGACACAGCCGTATTTGAAATCTGATTTTCCAGGTTCCAGAAGGCCCTTCTGCACCAACATTTCTCCCCTGACAGTCTGCCAGAGTGCCTGAAATTCTCAGCATTCACATCAGTTCTTCAGAGAGAGCCTCCGGGGAGGAGAGACTGCAGTACGCGCATCTCAGCCATTATCATCTGGCACAAATCCGTCTGTTTGCATCTCCGTCCCACCATCGTAAACGCACCTGCCACACACAACTTTCAGGTTTAAGAACTCGGCGGTACATTGGAGAAGAGCCTACTCCAGCCATCCTGGATTGGCTGTTGTCAACAGAAAGAGACATGTGATCACAGACAGTTGCAGCCTCACACTGTACTAGGGAACCTGCAATTCAGGCATGCAACAAGCCTCCAAAGAAGCAGAGAAGGGACTGGAGTGATAGCACAGCGGGTAGGGTGTTTGCCTTGCATGCAGCCGACCCAGATTCGATTCGCAACATCCCATATGGTCCCCTGAGCACCACCAGGGGTGATTCCTGAGTGCAGAGCAAGGAGAACTCCTGTGCATCGCCAGGTGTGACCAAAAAAGAAAATAAAGAAGAAGCAGAGAAAAGGTGCCTACCAGAACGTGCCAGGGTCTGAAAAGAGGAGCAGAGAGCAGCACCTCCTCGGCACAAACTGGAGGGGAGAGGACACACTCAAACCCAGGGTGGCTGAACACGCCTGCGACACTCTCCCTGGGATGGAGCAGTGAAAGAAGAGGCTGCGGGCTGCCCTGGTCAAGCTAGGACACTGTTTCAGTCATGGTGGCCTCGGGGTTATGTGAAAGCAGGAGAGAGGTCCAGGTCCCACAGTGGCCCCCATTGAATAGGTCATGCGATGAAAAGTATCATGCTAAGTGAAATGAGTCAGAAGGAGAGAGACAGACATAGAAAGACTGCACTCATCTGTGGAATATAGAATAGCAGAGTAGGAGACTAACACCCAAGAATAGTAGAAATAAGTACCAGGAGGTTGACTCCATGGCTTGGAGCTGGCCTCATATGCTGGGGAGAGGGCAGCTCAGATAGAGAAGGGAACACCATGTAAAATGTGGTTGGAGGCCACGCGGGAGAAGGGTGATGCGTGCTGAATGTAGACTAGAGACTGAACACAATGGCCACTCAACACCCCTCTTGCAAACCACAACACCCAATTGGAGAGAGAGAACAAAAGGGAATACCCTGCCACAGAGGCAGGGTGGGGTGGGGGGAGATGGGACTGGGGGTGTGGGAGGGATGCTGGGTTTATTGGTGGTGGAGAATGGGCACTGGTGAAGGGATGGGTTCTCGAACATTTTATGCGGGAAACATGAGCACGAAAATGTATAAATCTGCAACTGTACCCTCACGGTGATTCACTAATTAATAATTTTTTAAAAAATAATAAAACCAAAAAATATATATCAGGGCTGAGTAAAAAAAAAAAAGAGAAAAAAAAGAAAAGGTCACGCGAATCTCCAGGAGAAACCAGACAGCCTCATAGAGGATGCAGGAGCCCACAACAGCCTTGATGAGATGGAATCATCCAACTAAGCACTTCACAAGAATCCGTAGGAAGTGGAGAAAGGCGGATGTTTGGTGAAAGAGGAGAAAATGGCCTCAAGCATGATGCAAAACTCCTCCTGGAGCTGAGAGAGTGGGAAGCACTAAGAGGGTTCTGAGCACTGCCACAGAACGCAAGGATGACTGGTAAAATGCCCACAGAGGCAAGGCACAGGCAGGCTCTGTCCAGGGCTAAACATACCCTCCGGCTCTTACGAAAGGACTGGGGAATGGACCGGAAACAGGAGAGTCTCTGGTCCCATTGAGGAATGATAAGGGGCTGAACTAATGCATTTAAAAAGAAGGTGAAGTCACAGCTCAGAGACATTAAGAGCCTCTTGAGAGTTGGGCAAGCGCTATCTGCTAAGGGCCGGCGTGTACGCTCTGCACAGAGGAAGCCCAGACTGAGCCCCAAGCACCACTTGGCCCTCTGAGCAATAAGGGGTATGCACTGAGCACCACCAGGTCTGGCTCCCAAATGAACACAGAGGGGCCCTTGGAGAAACTTTAGATCACGGCGATGTAGACCAAGAAAGACTCAATGACCACCAAGGGAACAGAAGAAAGAATGTTCGGTGCTCCAGCACCAGCAACAGCGTTAGCTCCGAGCCTTCCTGGGGTCTCCCCATTACTCATTCCAAACTCCGAGTCCCCGGGTCGGTCTGACAAGTTATGCTAAGGTTGGGTCACATGCCCCAGACAGCCAACCTCTCAGAGATATTCAACTATCTTGTTAATAGTTAAGTAGTTAAATATAAGTAACTGTACCCATCCTAGAACATACAGGACAATGGCTTGTGTGTGTGTGTGTGTGTGTGTGAAAGTACATGCGTGCAAGTGTGCAGTGAAGAAAATAGTAAACAGTACTGAACGAATATGGAAAAATGGGTAAAAGATCACTGTATGAGTGAAATGCAAACACAAAAGTTCATAAGTTTGTAACTGTATATCACAGTAATTCTCTAATAAAAATTTAAAAAAAGAAAAAAAAAGTAAATAGTAACACTTTTTTTTTTAAATCTTTCTGAATGTTTCTCTTGCCTGAAAAGAACCACCTTTTCCTGAAGTAAACCCTAGTCTCCAGGTAAACTCATTTATACCCCTCTCTTCCTTGTTCCTTTCTAGTAGTCATTGCAAATGTCTGGCCTGCACCCCATCTGCCTACGAAAATCCTAACTCCTTCTTGGGCTCAGTTAAGTCCCAGCGACCTCAGAGCCTGTGCCCATTACCAGGATCCACACCAATTTCTCTGACCTCCTTTTGACCTCCTGTGACATTCCCTAGAGAGTCATAAAAACACATGATGCCATCTCATTTCTTTAAGCCCTCATTAACTCCGCTTCCAGGAACACACAGACTTTTAAAAAGATTCAGGTAGATAAGTATAGGATTTATTTCCGTTGCACATGCCTCCACCTGAGTTTAGAGGAAATACCCGGTAACTGACTTAATTGAGTAGCTGACTTAATGAGTGAAAAACTGAATGTTTTAAAACACAGAAAAATAAAAACCAGATAGAAAAAAAATGTCAACTTCATGTAATTCTTTAAGAGCTTCCTGGATTGTGGAGTAATAATTCTCCCACTAAAGGATGAAACTGGCTGATTTTTCTTTTATGATAAAACATTAGTTTTTTATGATAGTTATGTATCTGTCTGGTCGCCCACTTACCTAAGAGGCCTTATATTAAAATTATCCTTTTCTGTGTCTCTGTCTTTTTACTTTAATTGACTGATTATCTTAAAGGATTAAAAAGTAGAAATGTAGATAAAGAATTTTGCATTAAAAAAAAAGCTTTGTTGGTGAAGATTTGCCTATGTGTCTGTGTGTGTGTGTTAACTTATATAAAGTACTGGCTGGCACCTAGCCCGTCAGCTCCCCGGGGACATCAAAAAGTCTAAGAGAACAAAAGGGCCAGGGCCAAGTGTCTGAACTTATTAATTCACTGAGCCAGGATCCTCTCAGTCACGACAGCTCTGCCACCAAACCGAAAGAGAGAGCAGTCCCGCAGACAGACAACAGGACCATTAGGCAGTAGGCTGACACTGAAAGGGAAACTTCTAGAACCTGGAAGAAAGCACTGTTATACAGCTCTGAGTTGACTCTCTAGACATCTAGGGAGTGAGGCATCCAACACAAGTCATAGACCATCACCAGTGAATGAATGAGGCGGGACAGAATCAATCCGAGCCAGAGAATCTCAGTGGCCTGGACAGGCTGCATGAAGGTGGAAAGTAAGGTCAGTGCAGGTTTGGTAAGACCATGGACCAGGGACGAAGGTCAGGGAGGAAATCTCTTGCCTTCTCAGAGACCCCCCGGGGCAAGATCTTCCAGGACTCCCACTAAGTCCATATGCAGAAAATAAATACGGGGGCTTAGAAACCCCATGAATTTACAGGCGCATAAGGCCTTCCTGGTCCAAACTGAGGCTTTCTCGGCAACGGCCTATTTAAATTCTAGACCCAGAACTTGGGGGCTTATCAAGTGGGAGAGGCTCAATGAATAATGCACAGCGCAGGGAAAGAAATTCATGCTCTTTAACCTCATTTATTTCCTTCCTGGCTTTTCCATTTTCTGTTTTCTAATTACATACCATCTTCTTGCCCCTCATTTATTTTAGTAAATGTTCCTTGAAGAGTCACAACCTTGCTCTCCAGGGAACCCAAGAAAAAAATGAAAACAACCCCATTTCCCACCTAAGTTCTTGGGAGCAAAGGGAAGGTCCAAGGAGGAAGGTATGAAGATGGCAGCTGCCTGAACCCCACCAATTGGGGTGGACAAGAGGGACAGCCATGGGATGATGGAATATACTTCTTGATCTTACACTCTGAGGCCAGTCAGATTGGGGCCATGTCCTAGGTCTGCCTCTAATAGGCCAGACCTAGGGAAAGTTAGGCGATTCCTCTTTGCCTCAGTTCACACATTTCTATTTCTTTTTTTAATTTTGGGGTCACATCTGGTGATGCACAGGGGTTACTCCTGGCTCTGCACTCAGGAATCACTCCTGGCAGTGCTTGGGGGACCATATGGGATGCTGGGAATCAAAACCGGGTTGGCTGCGTGCAAAACAAACACCCTACCTGCTGTGCTATCGCTCCAGCCCCTCACACATTTTTTAAAAGGGAAAAAAGTAAAAGTGATTGCTTTGTAGTATTAGGCAAAATGTTTTTTAAAATATTTAAAATAATAATGGTTACTGAAGATAGGTCTATTCCTTTTTTTCCCCTCAAAGAAAGATCAAAATATTTGTTCCAAGCTGCAATATCAACCAGAACAAATAAAGCTTTATTTTTATTCATCTTAGATATGTGTACAATATTCGTTATCTGATTTTCTAGTTCATAGTAGGATTTTTAATTTACAATTAGCCCTTATGCGTTATGACCTATTCTGGGTTCATCTTGTATTCAATGGCACAGAGCTAAAAGGAAACATCTTTCCATCTCTGGCCTGGGATCCTGGAGTGAAAAGCAGCTTCTGCAGACCAGCTGGGCAGAATTAACCAAAATATGACATTTGTTATTTTATTATCTGGTTTTACATTATAAATAAATTTACTGCTATCTATCACTTTTTCTGCTTTGATTATTTGGGGGGGGGGATTCTGGGGCTAGCCACCTGGGGGAGCTTGAGGGCTACTCCTGGCTCTGTGCTTGGGGAACCTGCGGTTCTTGTGGGGGGCGGGCGGTCAGACTGGGGCCTCCTGTCCGCAAAGCATGTGCTCAGGTTGTTGAGTTATCTCTCCGTCTCCTTTATTGTGTCTTTGTTTTGTCACACCATTTTCTCAAATTGTTAACTAATGTGACAGAGAGCATACAAAGCAAACTTGGGTGGTGCTTGGATACCTTCACACTGTAGAAAACAGAACTCAAAAAATGAGATCTGGGAGCAGAGATGGTGAAAATGGGGGGGGTGGGGGAGGGTCCCGGCGGAAGAGTCAGCGGGGTCTACTCTATGATTCATGAACTTCTCTGTCAGTAATGACTGAATCTTTGATCCTTCTTGGGTGTCCAGGAATTTTATGACACAAGTGACTTTCACCTTCTAAATGTGCTACACAAATAATAAAGTTTTTACTATTCCTGGGCTAGAGCGATAGCACAGCAGGTAGGGCATTTGCCTTGCACAAACCTGGGTTTGATTCCTCCATCCCTCTCGGAGAGCCTGGGAAGCTACGGAGAGTATCTCACCCGCAAGGCAGAGCCTGGCAAGCTACCGATGGTGTATTCGATATGCCGAAAACAGTAACAAGTCTCACATTAGAGATGTTACTGGTGCCCACTCAAGCAAATCGATGAGCAACAGGATAACAGTGATAACAGTGATTTCCCACAGAAAATAGGAATACAGAGTAAAAGAGAACATCAGAATTGGTCTCTTCCAGGGGTGGTCCCAAGTGGTAAGCAGAAGGTCTGAGGACTTCCCAGTGACCTCAGCTAACCAGGATGATAGTTCAAGTACTACTACTTGTGCCCAGCTCCCCCAGCAGTGCTCAGCGATCTCCAGGATTATCACTGTGACCCTCAGGGGACTGTATGGTCCTGGGAATCAAACCAGATTCAGTTGCATAGAATGCATGCATATTAATCCTGTACTATCTCTCCAGCCCCTAGACTCAATCTCAATTTTTACCTTTAAAGTACAAAACTTCTAATGCACAGATTTCAATAATGAAAAGGGCAGGGGGCATTCAATAAGAAATTAAAAACATAATCTACTATATCTGATAGCACAGCGGGTAGGGCATTTGTCTTGCACATGGCCAACCCAGGTTTGATTCCTCTGTCTCTCTCAGAGAGCCCGGCAAGCTACTGATAGTATCCTGCCCACACAGCAGAGCCTGGCAAGCTCCCCGTAGCATATTTGATATGCCAAAAACAGTAACAAAAAGTCTCACAATGGAGATGTTACTGGTGCCCGCTCGAGCAAATCGATGAACAGGACGACAGTGCTATGACAGTGCTACAGTGCTACTATGTTTATCTAAAATGTAAATGGAACCCATGAAACCAAGACAATACAAAGGCCAGTCAATTAAGGGTATTTATTTGCCAAGAGATCACAAAATCTGAGGCTCTGTTTTTCCATCTCTGGGTATCCAGTCCAATTGATGGTTACTAATACAGCTACATGGAATATTATACTTGCCTTTAAAAAATAATTTTAATAAGGAATATTTGATATGCCAAAAACAGTAACAAGTCTCACAATGGAGACGTTACTGGTGCCCACTCGAGCAAATCAATGAGCAACAAGATGACAGTGATACAATGAATAAAGAATATCATCATTTTTAGGTAAGCTTATACCTGATTTATCAAAAAAAGAGAACCAACCTTGCTTTTACTATATTATAAAAGGTATTTTCATTTTGTCTTATCTCCATCTCTTAAACTACAGGATGGTGTCATGGGAACCCCAGAAAAACAGAAATAGATATTAAATAGAAATTTGTACAAAGATGCCAGAGACCCAGAGGCCAGACTCACAAAACATAATTCTTTCTTATTTCAACTGATTTAATCAGCAGAACTTTAGCAGCCACCCAATAAAAGAAAATCAGTTCTGTCATCTGAGGTTCACTTCCTTATTAAAAATGGACACAGAAAAACATGAGGCACGCAGCAGGATAGATTCTTCTAGATTCCTTAACTCCCTCCGAGAGCTCCATCTCCTTCTCTTTTAACTCAAGGCTTTAAACCTCTTGACCATTTTTTCAGAGTTCACTGCTGATGGAAAAGGTCAACCTGGCAGCTCTAGAAAATTCCACTCTCTATTTATTTATCTACCTAAGGGGCATAGTTTGGATCCTTTCCGCACTGGGAGACTTGAATCATACTAGTTGGAATACAGGCCATTCAAACGTCGAAAAAAGCAAAGAAAACATATTCAAGTTAAAATCAATGCCATTTTAAGATAGCCATTAGTCACCTCCAATTTTAGCCAGGTTTTGAACAAACAGGTTGCACTGAAATAGAATAAAATCACAGTAGAACTGTGTGACATCCAGTTGGAACACTACTCCCACAGTGGGCCTCGGGGCAGGTCATCAATGATGCCACTTATTTAAGCACAGAAAATTTCTAATTCAATTGAGGAGAAAGACTTCCTGGAGCATACCAAAGCCGACTAAAAGGGGGCAGAGACATTGCCCTCTAGTGGACAGGTCATAGAAAACAATTTTCCAAGCGTGCTGGAGAGCTCCAACAGCCCTCTCGAGGAACTTTTTTTTTTTTTTTTTTTTTTTGTCTTCTGGTCCAAGTGGTAAAATTCTGAACAGTCTTGATGTTTTTCCCTCTTGGGGTTGGGGGGACACACCCGGTTGGTACTCAGCTCTGCACTCAGAAATTACTCCAAGCAGTGTTTGGGGGGACTACATGGGATGCCCGCGGTCCTCATACGGTACTCAGGTTGAACCCGGGGATCAAACCCGGAGGTCGAACCTGGTCATGGAACCCAGGTTGGTGGTTGAAGCCCCTCAGCTGTATGCAAGGCAAATGCCCTGCCTGCTGTACTACTGCTCTGACCTCTGAATAGCCTTGACTTTATAGCTGTCTTCACAATGTTTTTTCTGGAGCAGATGGTAGAACAAGTATCATAAAAGTCAGGGGGCTGGAGCAATAGCACAGCGGGTAGAGCGTTCACCTTGCATGCAGCCGACCTGGGTTCGAATCCCAGCATCCCATATGGTCCCCCAGGAGTAATTCCTGAGTGCATGAGCCAGGAGTAAGCCCTGTGCATCGCCGGGTGTGACCCAAAAACCAAAAAAAAAAAAAAAAAAAAAAGTGCCGATACCATTAGAAAAAGAAGACACCAACTCACAGTCTCTTGATAAAGACAAAGCTGCTCTGAAAAACAGAACTGAGAACAGTGTGGTCTGATTGTTTTATTCTGAAGTTTAAGACCTTGTTACCTTGCACTAATGCTTGAAAGACTTCTCACAGGGACCTTACATGAGAATAGACTTATTTTGAAAGAAAATATGGCTCACGGGTTCAGAAGCTATAAAGAAGAATGTCTCACGTTCAATGGCAAAAGCTGAAGAAAAGAATTCCACGTGATTGTATCCCAAGCAAAACAAGTCGAGAAGAGATTTCCCAGACTGGCCACCGGACTGCAAAGGGCACACTTTCTTCAGTGGAAAGTATTTGAAATAGGGTATTGCTCAATGTCATAAACTAAAAGCCAAGTCCGTTCTGTTGAAGGAAGAGATTGTCAAACCTGGTTTTGGTTCTTCCTTCTTATAAATCCAGGGCTGTGAAATTCTATGAAAACACAAAATACTTTTCAGAATTCCAGAGGCCTTGACTTGCACCATTTTCCTATGATAGTTGAAAAGTTCTATTTTTCTCAATAATTCATTTGACAACTCAAATCTATGTTCGCTAAAAGGAAAACTTTGCTAGCTTTTTTTTTTTCAGGGTTCATGATGTTCTTTCTGCCTGCAATGCCCAGGCTTCAAGGTCAACCACAAGTCTTCTTCCTTGATATTCAGCTAACATCTCTATCTTCTGTTCCTGATTCACTTTTTGCCTAAGCTGCTGCCTGAATCTGGCCGAGTCATGCTTATTACAGGTCCTCTTATTTTCTGATTGGTCTGCTTTGCATACAATTTCTCCTCAGCTGAAGGCATGGCGTGGTCATGACTGGATAACATTTCCCAAAGCCTCTGAAAAGCAGTATGATCTTCAGGTATCAGGGAAAGAGGATGTACTTTAACTTGCCTAGGTGTATTTCCTTTGGTAGAGACAGGGAGGGAGGTGGGGGAGGGGGTACAATTTCAATGATGTCAATCTTTTACTATCTTCAGAACTTCTAAGCCACAAAATGATGATCTCAATGAACTGTTACTTTTCTCCATATATGGGAACCCCCTAACTTCTAGTGCTTCCCAGTTCTACTGAAGCTGACATGGAACTACTTACTACATAAATGTTCTAAGTATTCAAAGTATAATATACTGATGAAGACCAAAGCCTGTATGTAGCAACCAACAATGATTTACATAATTCCAAATTTCACAACTGAGTCAAGGCCTCCCTTATATATATATATACTGAAAACCAAGTGATTCAATATATAAATTTTAGAACCCTTGACATAGCTTGACTTTATCGCCCTTCCTATCTCTAAAACTTTATGGGAGAATTACTGAAGGGGAAAAAAGTGAAGGATCTGGATGGTATCATTTTCATTTCTTTACTGCGGGGGAGGCACTCCCAAGCAGTGGCCTGGGGTCTCGCCTGTGATTCTCAGCCAGCTGAGCCAATGGTTCCCTGCAGGGGCCCAAGGATACTGTGCTGCAGTGAAATGAAACTTCCTGGATCGCTGCAGTGCTGCTGAGGATCTCCAGGGTCAAACCCAGTAATGCTCAGGAGACCCTGCAGTGCCCAAAATCAAATCCACATCAGGTGGAACTCATGAGTACACCCTAACGGCATCACCATCTCCTGGCCCCTGTCTTATTTCAAACATCTTACCTTCCAGGGCTGGAGCGATAGCACAGAGGGTAGGGCATTTGCCTTGCACATGGCCAACCCAGGTCTGATTCCTCTGCCCCTCTCGAAGAGCCCGGCAAACTACCGAGAGTATCCCGCCTGCACAGCAGAGCCTGGCAAGCTACCCGTGGCGTATTCGATATGCCAAAAACAGTAATGAGAAGTCCCACAATGGAGATGTTACTGGTGCCCACTCGAGCAAATCGATAAAGGAGATGACAGTGCTACAGTGCTACAGGGATATACGGCCCAGCAGATTAGGAGTCTATATCACAATGTTACCCAGATTCTTACAGACCTTCTGATCCTTCTCTCAACCCCAGTCTCAAGAGTGGGGTTTCTTGCCCGCCCCTATCTTTCCTTTCCAAACACCCCTGGCTCTTTTCCATCAGCTCTCTCCAAACGAAGGAGAGCGAGGCCATTCCCTGGCTTCATTTCTCTACAGCCACCACAAAAACTGCCCAGCCAGGACATGAGTCCACAGGAGAAAAGGAAAAACATGGGCCATGGGTGAGACAGCCCGGGGGAATTTCAGCTTAAAGCCTGTAATTCCCACCTGTCCCATTCTTCCTCCAGGATTTGAGGGTAAAGCTAGCAGAGTGGTGATGCTCCCAACAGTTTACCTTGCAAGGAAAGTCTAAAGAAGATGCCTAACTTCTCTGAGCATCATCAGTCAAGTCTGTCACAATAGTATGACACTTACCTCACAGGGCTACCCAAGGTTTACATGACATAAACGGTGCAATTTTTTTTTAACAAGGAAAAAAAATTACAATCAACTCAACAAAAGAGTCATTAATCTTTCTTAATCTCCTAGATCAATGAAATTCCAAGCTCATGTATACTTTAGCTGTCCTCAACTTTCTTTGCCCTCACTTACTCCTGTCCCTACCCCCAACGGAAACTTCAGCCTTCACCCCATCCAAGACTGGGTGAGGCCGTGGCCTTAAGAAGCAGAGAGACCTTACTGCAGTGTAAGCCAAGACCTGGAGCTGATACCACTCTTTGCCAATCATCTGAGTCCCACCTGATATCAGCCTGGACTTACTATCAAACACGACATATGGGGCCACATCAATCCCATAGATTCAATCATTCAATAAAATTAAAATCTCAGTTCTTCTGTGTCAGGGACTAAAGAGTCCCAAGCAGCCAGTGGCTATAGTCTGGGATACACAGACCCAGATAAAAGACACTTTCCGGGGCTGGAGTGATAGCACAGCAGGTAGAGAGTTTGCCTTGCAGGCGGTCGACCTGGGTTCGATTCCCAGCATCCCATATGGTCCCCTGAGCACCGTGAGGAGCAATTCCTGAGTGCAGAACCAGAAGTAACCCCTGTGCATCACCAGATGTGACTCAAAAAAAAAAAAAAAGACAATTTCTAGGAGGGTACTGTGGACAGGGCATTACAGCAGGGCTAGCTGCCCATATATTACGCTCTGGTCAGTCAGCCGCAGAGAAAGGAGAAGCCCATTTGGCTGAAGTGGACTTTACCCAAAAAATGTCATGAAAGAAGCAATTTTCAAAATCCAGATGACCTGGCCTATCTGTATAATATTTTGCATACATCAGGAATATGTTAATATCCCATGTTAAACAGTATCATTTCGTATGGGTTAACATTTTATAAGGCAGAATAATGCATGGAAAGCCCCAGGGGAGAGAAAGCAAGGCCTGAGAAACAAACAGAGGTAAAGAAACAAACGTTCTTCAATCTAGAGCAAAAGGCCATTCAGATTCTGTCTACAGATATTTCCACCACCTTTTCTATGCCTCGACTTAACCTTAACAAATGCTTTACAGAGCCACCAGGTAACACTAACCTAGTATTAATCCAGCTGTGAACAGCTGACAGCCATTTACACAACAAATCCTGAGGGCACACCTTTTCTGTAAAGCTTCTGTTACTCAGAAATCGGCATTATGAAGATGCATTTTAATCAGGTCATTGTCATTCTGGCTGTATTCACATGTCAAATCATCAAATCAAGACAAGAGAGGGCTAAGGAAAACACACACACATACAGAAACACACACACACACACACAGAAAGAACACTAGCAAATCAAAATCATCCTCACCTCTATTTTAACCAAGCCCTGCCTTTGCCCTCTTCCCTTTTCTGCATGTCTATCTTCTATGCCTACTGTATTTCAAAGCAGGGATAGCACCCTTGAGGGTGGGTAGAAAAATCTGGGGAGGTTGTAGTAGCCATTGACAATGAGAGGGGGACAGGACACTTTCTATTTCTTAAAGGTGGTAGATTTCCAAAAAGAGCTGATTTCTGCTTTTTTTTGGGGGGGTCACACCCAGCGATGCACAGAAGTCACTCCTGGCTCTGCACTCAGGAATTACTCCTGGCGGTGCTCAGGGGACCATATGAGGTGGTAGGAATTGAACCCGGGTTAGCCGTGTGCAAGACAAATGCCCTACCCACTGTGCTATCACTCCAGCCCCGAGCTGATTTCTGAAAAGTGGCAGCAAGCCAGTAAATTTGGGAACGTCTATTCTAGCCAACAATCCTGTTTGTGGAGCAGGCAGGGTATTTGCCTTGCACATGACTGATCCGGGTTCAATCCCCGACACCACAGCTGGTCCCCCAGAGCAATTCCAGGAGTGATCCCTGAGGCAGGAATAAGCCTTGAGCACAGCCAGGTGTGGCCACAAAACAAAATTATAAAATCCTGCTATACTTTATCCTCCTTATGCACATATCTTTTTATTTAGCACATATCAGGCTAATGGCTGCCACACAGCAATGCAGATTTAAAACTGAAAGGTCCCCTGATAGAGTAGGGAACACCAAGTAAAATGTGGTTGGGGACCCTGCGCAAGAAGAGAGAAGCGTGCTGAAAGTAGACTAGAGACTGAACACGATGGCCGCTCAATACCCCTATCGCAAACCACAACACCCAAAAGGAGAGAGAACAAAATGGAATGCCCTGCCACAGAGGCAGGATGGGGTGGGGTGGGGGACGGGAGTGGAAGGTGGGAGGGATACTGGGTTCATTGGTGGTGGAGAATGGACACTGGTGGAGGGATGGGTTCTGGAACATTGTATGAGGGAAACACAAGGATGAAGATGGGCAAATTTGTAACTGTACCCTCACGGTGACTCACTTATTAAAAAATAAAATAAAAAGAATAAAAAATAAATAAATAAATAATAAAAAAATAAAACTGAAAGGGCAGGGTTGGTGCGCTGAAGAAGAAAAGTAAGAGGCTGGGTTTGGCCATAACACAGGATTTGGAGAACAAATGTTAGAATATTCTCTGGAAAGTCCATACTTTCAAGTTCTAGCACAGGGAGGTGGGAAGGCACCCTCATTCAGAAGAGTTGTTTCTCACTTGAGGACACTCGGTCATCCTCTGTACAGCCCTTAGTCAGAACCAAGAACTGGTGGAGCTGCCAATGGTTTTCTCTAGACGTTCAGAGTCCTCCCCGATATCTAACAGAACTGACTAATCATCAGTTTCTTTCCATCCAGTCCAGCCATGAAGCCACCTTTTCCAAGGTTATCACTTTATTCAATATTTATTATTGCCTTCCTCTAGGAAGTGGGCTGATGTATGCATGAAAAAAATTAAATAAAAAATAAATAAAAATTTGGTGGTTGTGGGCTGGAGTGAAAGCACAGCATGTAGGGTAGGGCGTTTGCCTTGCATGCAGCCGACCCAGGTTCGATTTCTCCACCCCTTTTGGAGAGCCCGGCAAGCTACTGAGAGTATTTTGCCTGCATGGCAGAACCTGGCAAGCTACCCATGGCGTATTCTATATGCCAAAAACAGTAACAACAAGTCTCACAATAGAGATGTTACTGGTGCCCGATCGAGCAAATCGATGAACAATGGGATGACAGTGACAGTTGGTAGCTATAGTTTAGATCTCATGTTTTCAGTGTTGCTGAGTGAGTGCTCTGGCTGTATAGCTATACAACGGCCCCACATCACCAGCATAAGTGGGGCCCCTGAGCCCTTTTCTTTTCCCATTACTTCCTTTTCTCATCTTCCTCATTCCTGCCTCAATTTCTTTCCTTCTCTGTCCTTCTCCCCCTCATCTTCTGTGGCCAAGGGTGATTTAGGCATCCCCCTTTACTACACTACATTTCCTCATCCATTATATATACCACAGATAAGTGAGATCATCCTGCATTTGTTCTTCTTCTGTTGGCTTAGTTCATTCAACATGATATTTTCCAACTCAAACCAGGTCACATCATCCACGTCTTAAGACTGCATTACCGAGAGCCAGAGAGACAACACAACAGGCAGGACAACTGATTTGCATGCAGCTAACCCAGGTTTAATTCTTTATACCACAAGCAGTCCCCTGAGCACTTTCAGAAGCAATTCCTGAACAGAGAGTCAGGAGTAAGCCCTGATCACAGTGCATCTGCCCCCCCCCCAAAAAAAAAACATATTCTTACCAAGATAGGAAAGCAGGATGCAAGAGTCCAGTAGACTTTGGCACTTGAATTTTGGTGGGTGGTGGGGAGGGTGAGGTAACATTTTACCCTTTCATCATTTAAACATTCACACACTTGTAAATCAATGGCATCTCAATAAAAAATAAAATAAAACATTTTAAAAACTACCTTCATGAAACAGTTGATCACATAAAATGCTATCTGTTCTATTTCTGCAACTGAAAATGTCTCATATTTAGAAGTCAAATCACAGACCACACTCCTTTTAAAGATGAGAAAGCATTACATTTATAACTAAGGGTCAACAAAGCCTCAAACCATTCAAGCAAATTGCACTAATGATACCTACATGATATCCTATTTTATATCCAACTTCACTTCTTTCCTATTTCTGCCCAAACCAATTATAGCTGAGTCTTTTAAAACTTATTACCGGAGGACAGAGGGTCTGCAGAAATAGTACAGGAAACAAGGCAGTTGCCTTGCATGCAGGTGATCCTGATTCAAACCTCTGGCGCCATATGGTACCCAAGGCACCACTGGGCTTGCTCTTGAGCACGCAGCTAGGAACAGGCCCTGAACACCAGGGAGTGTGATTCAATGCCTCCCCAGCCCCCGCAAAAAAAACTTTTTTAGAAAGGTGGGAGAAAAGAGTCAGTATGAGAGGTTAAGGCACTTGGCTTGCATGTGGCTGCTCAAACCACAACCCCAGTTCAAATCTCCAGCATCACAGATGGTCCCCTGAGCATCCCAGAAGTCATTCCTGAGCACAGCGCCAGGAATAGCTCCTGAGTAACTTTTTTCCTTTTGGGGTCACACCTGGGAATGCTCAGGGGTTACTCTTGGCTCTGCACTCAGAAATTACTCCTGATTATGCTTGGGGGACCATATGGGATGCTGGGAATTGAACCAGGGTTGGTCGCATGCAAGGCAAATGCCCTCCCCGCTGTGCTATGGCTCCCACCCCAAAATTGGGTAATTTTTTTAGAAAAAAGATAAATCTCTGTTTGAAACTTTCTTTTTTTCTTTCCTTCTTCTTTACTTTTTAACAGATTATTAAGATTATTGCCTTACAACAGATTATTAAGATTATTACTTTATAACTCAAAAGTTGCGAATCCTAAAATGGGCTGGCATTTTTCCCCTCAAGACTTCAAGCAAAAATCTACAAGTGTGAGACCCTTTCCTTTGCCCGCAAAACCTGCAGCAGCATCTTCAAACCCCCTTCTCTGACCTCTTCTTGTTGCATTTCCTCCCAGTCTGATGGTCCTGCCCTCCTCTCATTAGAAACCCTGCGATTACATTGGATCCATTCAGCAAATCCAGAATAATCTTCTCATCGCAAGATCCTTAACTTAATCATATCTGCAAAATCCCTTTGGCTTTGTAAGGTACGTTCTCAGGTTCCACAGAAGAAGAGTCAGATATATTGGAGGTCATTATTTGGTTTATCATACCAATCTCTGAAACTCAACTTGAAAGACTACCTAATTAACAGTAATCTTCTAAAATACTAGGGACTAATGAATTAATTAAAATTCATTCCATATAGAAGTCTTTATACCCTCCTTATTACCCATTCCCTTTGTTGTTGCTGTTGCTGTTCTCACTGTTATAAAGACAGGGGCTGTGCACTTTTGTTGCAGTGCTCACACACTCAGTCACAGTGCTCACCAACATAGTACTCCATTAGTCGTGATGCTTACACACAGGGTTGCTGGTGTGATAACCCTTAGTTAAGGCACATAAATGATGGTTTATGACTGGGGAGTTCACTGGAGGTCACAGCAATGGTCATATAGTTGCCATGGCCAGAGGTGGCACTGTCACACGGCCGGAGGTGGCACAGGTCAGGGTGGGTAAGCCCGTTCCTGCGGTGCTCACCCATACCTGTCTGGGCTGCAGCTGGAAATTGCTAGCAGCACTGGGATCACAAACAGTGCAGCTGCCAGACTCAAACAGCAGGGCGGGCAGGATCACATGTGGGATGCTGGGATCTGAACTCCTGATCGCATCCTTCTAAGGCAGTTGTTGCGGGCTCCTGTGCTCTCTCGCCAGGGCCACTTAAGTTTTACATTTGCAGTATGCTAGTCAACGTCTTGGCAACAGCTAAAGAATAAAAATTAGGGGCTGGAGCAATAGCACAGCGCGTAGGGCGTTTGCTTTGCACGCGGCCAACCTGGGTTCAATTCCTCCATTACTCTCGGAGAGCCCAGCAAGCTACCGAGATTATCTCACCTGCACAGTAGAGCCTGGCAAGCTACCCATGGTGTACTCAATATGCCAAAAACAGTAACAAGTCTCACAACGGAGACGTTACTGCTGCCCACTAGAGCAACTCGATGAGCAACGGGATGACAGTGATACAGTGATACAGAACTGGATTGTCATGGAGAATATTATGCTGAGTGAAATGAGTCAGAAGGAGAGGGACAGACACACAAATGACACAAAATCATTTGTGGGATATTAAAAAAAAAAAAACAGTATGAGTCTAATCCCCAAGGAAAGGACAGGAGAAACCACAGCGAAGAGAACTGTCCATGGTTGGAAGCTTGCCACAAGTCAGGGATGGTAGTGGGGGGGGAGGGCAGTTAGGATAGAAAAGGGACCACCATGACAATAATAGTTGGGAATGATCATTCTGGCAAAGAACTCAGTGCTAAAAGTAGCTGAAGGGATATACATGAGAACCTGTCAGAACCTGTGTTGCAAACCATAATGCCATAAAGGAAAGAGAAAGTGAGAGAGAGAGACTGAGAGAGAGAGAGAGAGAGAGAGAGAGAGAGAGTAGAAAAGTGCCTGCCAATAGAGGCAGGCTGAGGGGAAGGTGGGACTGTGCCAGAAAGGAAACTGGGGACAATGGTGGTGGAAAATGTACACTGATGAAGGGATGGGTGTTGGAACATTGTATGACCCAAATCCAATCATGAACAACTTTGTACCTGAAATTCACAGTGATTCAATTTAAATAAAAAGAAAAAAAAAACAGAAAAATCATAAATTGGCTGAAACTTTGAAAATTTAGAAAATAAAAAGACTTCACATGTGAAAGGGACAAAAGAAAAACTGCCTCTCCATGGATCTGGAGCTATTTTTAATTAAAAGATGAGAGACTTGGCTTTGTGGAACCCATAAAGGTTTGGTTAGCTATTTGGGGTGAGGGGCGAGGGGAGGCTTTTCCTTTTATAGTGGAAAGTAGATCAAGAAAGGGTTATTTGGGCTTTATACATAATAGAAAGATTTCAGTGAAATCTGAAAAAAATTCTCTTTCTCAAATTCTGTACTTTTACTCTTTTGAAGTCCGGGTCTGAGGAACACACCTAAGTACTGCCACCAGAGAACACGTTGGACAAATGAACTTGATGGCTACGGAAGTTCTTGTGCCCCTTAGATATTTTCATGTTTTCTACAACATAAAACCAATGTAAGCTGATTTATTAGTCCCTAGTTTAATATTTTTCCAAGTAATGAAACCCAAAAAGGCATAAAAGCCTGATAAACCAAAGATTAGCAACTATATACAAAAGCTCTTTTTTTTAAAACTGAATCACCGTGAAATACAGTTACAAAGCTTTCATGTTTGAGTTTCAGTCACACAATGATCAAATACCTATCCCTCCTCTAGTGCATATTTTCCACCACCAATGTCCCCAGTACCCCCTCCCACCTCACCCCTCCCCCTGCCTCGATGGCAGACAATTTCCCTTTTACTCTCTCTCCACTTTGGGGCATTCTGGTTTGCAATACAGATACTGAGAGGCCATGATGTTTGGTCCTTTATCTACTTTAAGCATGCATCTCCTATCCTTTTTAAGTTTGGGTTGTGTTTTATCTCATATAGCACAGGAGTTTGACAGGTGGTGAAAAATGCATCTAGTAGACACCCAGTACATATTTACACACTTGATAGAACCTAAGAATACAATCCAGTCTGGTATGAAAAGAATGGCAGGAGAAATACTTGATTCCTATCTCTCTTGAACAGGCACTGAGAAAAGAGATGGTGGGCAGAAGGCCTCTGGCAATGGCCAAGTCTTCATTGATCATCTGTATTTTACCTAAATACCAACAAACCCCCAACCCTTGAATATAGACATGCCAGGCACATCTTTGTAGGTTGTTAATTCCAAGAAATTTGATATTGTGAGAATCAGATTCAGTTGACTCTTATGTCTTGCATCTATTTATATTCATCCCTAGCATGCTCAGAATTAACATAAATGGCAAATATAAACACAAATCCATTTCCAAATTTGAAGGTTTCTCATGGCTTTGCTTTGGTGTTTTGACATAGCTCTGAGTTAGTGCACACATTCACTAAGCAGGTGGCATATATACCAATGACTTAAACCAGCATTCACATAAAAGGGTTTTTTTTCCTAGTGATCTAAATCCTTTCTCTATTCTAAATAATGTGACAATTTCAGGAGAGATTAAAAATGCATAAAACTGGGGCTGGAGCGATAGCACAGCGGGTAGGGTGTTTGTCTTGCACTCAGACGACCCGGGTTCGATTCCCAGCATCCTATATGGTCCCCTGAGCACCGCCAGGAGTAATTCCTGAGTGCAGAGCCAGGAGTAACCCTTGTGCAATGCTGGGTATGACCCAAAAAGCAAAAAAGAAAAAAAGAAAAAAAACATAAAACTGAATGAAGATCTCACAAATCCTTTTACTCAGCCTCCTTTTTGCAAATACTACAGCCCACTGTGGCAGGAAGAGAAGACCATCCAGATACAGCAGGCCATCAATTCTCTCAGAGTTTCAAACTTAAGAATACGGTAAGATCCCATAAACTGCATTTCTAAGCTCTTGGTTTCTAAAAAAATGCAGGCCACGTTCTGTGTATTGACATCTCTGGGGACTGAAAAGAAAAATAAAATATGTCCTGGCATATCTTGTATATAAATCAACATTAACAAGTGGTACTTACAGAATAAATCATTATGCATTAAATTTCTCACAATTGGTCTTTCCATCTAAACAGAAATTTTTACATTATTTAATCCTGACTTTGCTAGATGATAAAAGCAGATAATTCATCATAGGTAGGTAAGCAGGTTAGAGAAGACAGGAAGAGGAAGAAGAGAAAAATGAGCAGAGGAGGGAAGAGAAGGGAAAGAGGGAAGGAAGGAAGGAAGGAAGGAAGGAAGGAAGGAAGGAAGGAAGGAAGGAAGGAAGGAAGGAAGGAAGGAAGGAAGGAAGGAAGGAAGGAAGGAAGGAAGGAGGGAGGGAGGGAGGGAGGGAGGGAGGGGGAGGGGGGAGGGAGGAAGGGAGGGAAGGAAGGAAGGAAGGAAGGAAGGAAGGAAGGAAGGAAGGAAGGAAGGAAGGAAGGAAGGAAGGAAGGAAGGAAGGAAGGAAGGAGGGAGGGAGGGAGGGAGGGAGGGAGGGGGAGGGGGGAGGGAGGAAGGGAGGGAAGGAAGGAAGGAAGGAAGGAAGGAAGGAAGGAAGGAAGGAAGGAAGGGAGGGAGGGAGGGAGGGAGGGAGGATGAGAGGGAGGGAGGAAACAAATGGTGCGTCATAAACCTGGAATTGAACCAGAAAACTGAACAGTATGTGGCAAAAATGCTGTTATGAATAGTGAACAAAAATAAAATAATAATAACTGCAGTGAAGACTGATTAATCCATTTTTCTTGGCCCCATCACTGGTTCAGGTGCCATTGAGAAGGAGCATTCAACTAGACTAAAATGAAGAGAATTCAGCCACTCAAAACATTCCCTAAAATACTCCTTACTACAAAGAATCAACACTTTAAGTGAAAGCTGTTATCCTATCTTTTATAAACACAAGGTAAAAGAGCTTTTTTGTGGTCAACAGTCATGAAAATATATCAGTGCAGTCTGAAAAGAGAAAAAACATGTGACATAAGGCACAACACTAGAATTTAGAATTGTGGATTTGTGTCTACACACACACACACACAAACTCATAGATGGACACACAAATACAAGCAATTTATACTTTTCTGGGATCCTTATACTTTTCTGGGATCAAGTATCTATCAAAATTACTTAAAAAATTGGTGATCAGGGGCTGGAGCGATAGCACAGTGAGTATGGCATTTGCATTGCATGCAGCCAACCCAGGTTCAATTTCTAGCATCCCACATGGTCCCCCCACTCAGCACTGCCAGGAATTATTCCTGAGTGCATGAGCTAGGAGTAACCCCCATGCATCACCGGGTGTGACCCAAAAAGCAAAAAAAAAGTGATCAATCAAATTAAGAAAATGATTTTACTGCTTTCCCAGTCTGACTGCACAGGAGCTATACAATGAAGGTCCCAGATCTTTGCACACTCAAATTGTAACATTCCTCTCAACTTCTCCTCCCAAAACTCCAACATCCCCATCAATACAAAGCAAAATATTCTTCCAGCACCCAGTACCGTCCCACACCCTCACCTCCCTGCCCTGAGTTTTGCCCCTAAAAGATATTTTAAGAAATTGAATTTCCCTCAGTGAGTTCAACTTGGACTAGTGAAGTAACAAGCGTTAAGATCCCCTCTTGGGGTCAGTTCCCCTTCTTCCCTTCCCACAAAGATGCCCCAGTAAGATCAAAGTAACAGTCTGGGATGGCGAAAAGAATGAATTCAGAACAGAGAAAAGTAAAAATAAATCTCGGTAATAAAGATGTGAAGTATCACAGACAACTATGCACCCCTCTCCCAATCTGTATGTTGATACTCTAACCCCCAGAAACTCAGGATATGACCATAATTGGAGAGAGGCTCTTTAAGGAGATAATGAAGGTAAAATGAGGTCATTAGGATAGGCCCTAATTCGATCTGACTGCTCTCTTTCTAAGAGGAGTGAATTAGGGCACAGGCACATATAGGAAAATGAAATATGAAGACCTGGGGAGAAGGAAGACCTCTAGCCTACACCAGAATGGGCCTCTGGAAAAAACAAACCACAAACACCTTGATCTTGAACTTCCAAACTCTAGAACCATGAGGATATAAATGTTTAGCCACTGAGCCCATGGGATTTTGTTAAAGCAGCCCTAGCAAACTAGCAGGGATGGGTTCCTTATGTAAAAAAAAAAAAAAAAAAAAGTCAGGAGGGTGTGTCTGTTATTCCTATCTCTTTTGACAGAATTTCTCCCATCTTATCTCACCTTACGAGAGGCCAGAGAGATGGTACAGCAGGTAGGGCATTTGCTTGCATGCAGCAAGCCCAAGTTCAGTGCCCAGCACTCGATGGTCCCCCAAGCCTGCCAGGAGTGATCCCTGAGCACAGAGTCAAGAATAAGCCCTGAGTGTGCCAGAAAGGGAGGCAGGTGAGAGCCCTCCCCACCCCAAGGGACCCAGCTCTGGCAGACAAAAACCTCCACAACCCAACCGCCACCACACTCAAGACCATTCGCCATGAGCTCGGGCCAAGCCTCACATATGAGTAAATATATTCCTGGACAGTGTGGCCACTGTTGCGGCTGCGCGACACATCATAAAACACTCCCTTCCTATTCTCCATAATTACCACACCACATTTGATGGGGTTCAGGTAGTAGGTAGCAAATCATAGACGGAAATATATATAAATATATATATGCATATGTACAGATTTACAGATATATATACCAAAGTTCACATCACCCAAACTTTAACAACATGTTAGTGATATCCCGTTGAATGTCTTAATGGCTCCTGCCAAAACAAAACAATCTTCATGCTGTTTCCTATATGAACACTTTTTTATAAGCATGTTCAGCGGTTCTTCATTACAGACAATACGAAATATATTATTTTGGTTGTGTTTTGGGATAGGGATTGGGGTTTGGGATGGAAACATCCCAAATCTGGTGGTGGGAAGGTAGGTGTTTGAATGGTGGAATTGGTGTTTGAATATTGAATGTAATCAAACATAGTGAACTAACTTATAAATTTTTTTTAATTTTTTTAAAGTAATGTAGAGTTCATGCCCAATTCAAGCAGCTTAATCAATGACTGAATACATAGCAGTACTCCTACATTATTAAAAATAATAATAATAATAATCCCTGATCACCACTGAGTATGGGAAAACCAAAACCAATCTCACAGAAAAGTGCTCGGATTAAACACACATATGCACACTCCTCACACACAATGGCACTGTTCCAAAAATACAGCTGTGGCATATCCTACACCTTCAGTCTATGGCTCTTTCTCATTGATTCCCTCCCCCTTACAGCTTCCCAATAGTGAAATCAAGAATTGAGCCCCGAGAGCTGACTCAAAAGCCCATATCCCCTTCCGCTAAGCCACAGTTTTCTTCCTAGGGCTGATGGTCAACTGTTTTATGAAATACTTCCACAGGTAGAGGGGAGACCAATTCAAATATTACCCTAATATCTCCAGAGATAAATTTCAAATCAATACTAATTAGGTGCTGTCTGCTTTATAAGCCTGTTGAGAAACTAAAATTTAACTTTAAGTTTCACAAATCATGCTAAAACTGTCACATAAATGCAAATAACACCCTTGAATGCTTTTCACAGAATAAAATACCTTCCTTCAAAATACAGAACAATGTCTCCCAAGGGACTCTGTGAGTTCTAGGCATCTGCAAATGAGAGCACTGGGGGACACAGCTCAAATGACAGGGTCAACCTTGGCTCCAGGAGCACCATTCACATGTGAGCCAGGTACGTTTCCTGCATGCTCCCTGCAGATACAGCAGGTGTAATCGGCAATTACCTTCACCTATTAGCAAGTCCCTAATCAGCTCTTAATTTAATTTTCTTGTGTAAGAAGTAAAAAATGGGTAAGCACTTTCAGGAAATTCCTGAGTAAAAAGGGGGCCACTAGTCCCTAAGCAGTAAAACAGGGAACAGTGAAAGCATTAAAAACTGCAAAAACAGCTCCTAGAATTAGAACAGGGGTAAGAGATGATGAAAGCAGGGCATCGAATTCTAGCAGCAAGGAGGGGATAGAGGGAGCTGGAGTGATAGCACAGCGGGTAGGGTGTTTGCCTTGTAAGTCGATGACCCGGGTTTGATTTCCAACATCCCATATGGTCACTGAAGCAGAGCCAGGAGTGATTCCTGATTGCATGAGTCAGGAGTAACCTCTGTGCATCATTGGGTGTGAACCAAAAAGAAAAAAAAAGGGGGGGAGAAAGGAACAAAAAGGATTCCCTTTGAATGCTCTGCCACAGAGGTGGAGGGGGGATGAAGGGGACAGAGGGGCCCCCCCGGGAGGGATGCTGGGACCATTGGTGATGGAAAATGGGCACTGGTGGAGGGATGGGTACTCGATCATTGTATGACTGAAATGCAAGCATGAAAATTTGTAAGTCTGTAACTATTTCACGGTGATTCACAAATATAAATAAATAAATAAATAAATAAATAAATAAATAAAATAAAAAGGATTCCCTTCTCCATCTGCTACCCAAAATGCTTGCTCTGCCCATAAATTGAAGCAATCTTAACTTAAAGTTCATGAATAGCTACATACATCTAGTCACGTCACTCCCTATATGAATTTATGTGCATCATGAGATACGTAGAACTTCTTATAAGTGCCATTCAATGTCAGCCAGACCCTGAGCTCTTGGGTGCTTAGTATCCACAGTTTGGTGCTTCCATAGCCTGCCTGTACTCCTGCCTTATAAAACTAGAGAAAACATTAGAAGCCAGGAAAATAGAAGCGTGGACAAAAACAGAAAAGGCAGATTTATAGAGATGAATTTGATTTGGGATGAGAGAGTGGATGTGAAATCTGGCAGTGAGGTAGAGTTCGTAACACAGGAAGCCAATGGCTGGCTGTGAAGGAGATCACAAGGAAGACGGCAGAGGAGGGTGGCTCGGGCTCTGGACGCGTTCACATCTGAGCAGTGAGAGAATAACAGGAAGTCAAAGGCACCCACAGTGAGCAGTGAAGCAGTCATGTGTCAAACTCTTCATCCAATATGGCGCCTCAAAGTCTCCTGAGCCTTTGGAATGATGTGGTCAATGTGGTGAGTTCACCCTGCAGTAAGTACTGGGTTTGTACCTGTGGGTGTAAGTTGCCCAAGAGTGCTCAGAGGCCCCAGTGCCCTACCTGATGGTTCACAGCCCATCATGTTGGGAGTTCCGTGCAAGTTCAAAAGGATATAGAGCAACTTGGGCCCTGCAGTGCCCTGGATTACTCGGCCACCTAGGCGGTGCTCTCGGGCCTCCAAGGCTTCACCTGGGGATGCTCAAGGCATTGTGTGGTCGTGAGAAATCAACTAGGGCTGATCACATGCAAGGCATGTACCTTGACCCCTATGCTGTCTGTCCGGCTCCGAAATACTAGATTTTGAGGTCTCACAGGACAAAGGAACAAAAAGTATACACCCTGGGAGGAAGAAAGTTAATGGACACGAATATTAAGGAATCATGGCTCTTCCCGGCTAGCGTGGTACAGTGGGGAATCAGACTCTATCAGAGGCTGTGAGTACAGATACCACTGCTGCATCTAGATTTGGGGCCAAGCGAATAGAGAAGCTGACTTACGGACATTTTAATTG